>NC_052627.1:8348247-8973247 GCF_016161935.1 Mauremys reevesii
CTTACACCATGTTGCATCCCACACAAAAATAGAGAAGCTGGTTTCTGAGGTCTCCCTGAACTGATGATGATAATAATTGTTAGGTGCTGGCGTGATTACAACTGTACTCAACACAGAAGGGAGAAGCAAAGTAATCTCTGTCTTGGGGACCTTATAAAGTTAAGGGGGAGATTTTCAAAAGTGTCCGTGTCATCTCAAAGGCACTTGTGTTCGTAAATCCTGGAGATGCTTTAGAAAAATCTCCCCCTAGACAAATACATTGGTAATCCTTCACTAGAGCATTGGCGCTGGCTCGAGCATAGTGGTGTCGTTGGTAGTGGTGGGTTGTTGTTGGGGTATTTTGCTGTTGTTGGTTGCTTTGTTAGCCTAAACCTTGAGGGCTGTCTTCTGATGTTCTGTTCTTAATGTACTCTTGCTTAGGGTACGTCTACACTACCCGCCGGATCGGCAGGTAGTGATCGATCTTATCAGGGATCAATTTATCGCATCTAGTGTAGACGCGATAAATCGATCCCCAATCGCTCTGCCGTTGACTCCTGTTCTCCACTGAGACGAGAGGCGGAAGTGGAGTTGACCAGGGAGCGGCGGCCGTCAACCCCACGCCATGAGGATGCGAGGTAAGTCGACCTAAGATACATCGACTTCAGCTACGTTATTCTCATAGCTGAAGTTGCGTTTCTTAGTCAATCCACCCACCACAGTATAGACCAAGCCTCAGTGCACAGGATAATGGCTGCCCGGTCCTACTGATTATAAAAGTCTGTGACATCCTTACAGCTACTCAGTCCATGTGGCAAAGTCCTGGGGCTCAAGGTTCTGAGATACATCCCCACTGATGACCATGGTGTCTATATCTATATCTATATATATCTATATATATATCTATATATATATATATATATATATATATATATATATATATGTCACCACAATTTGTTACAGATACAGGATCCTTCCCTCATCCCCCAACCCACTATTTTTTGTACCTCACAAGGACAGGTCACCCTCTCATGAGTAATATTAGAATACAAAGCTCTATGGTCCCCAACGGGATCTAAGGATTTTGTAAAAGTACAAAATGAAGTTTATTCCTCTGTCCCATGTATTCCATATGTCAGCCAGTCTAGCTCATATGACAGGCATTGAGCTGCAAAGACCAGACGATCTCTTTTGCCATGCCAGGCTGATTTATTTTATTTTTTATTACAGCAATCCAAAGATGGGAAAAACAAAGCAGCTGTGCTTGATATTAGCGAGTTACAAGCTTGTTGAAAAGGCTAGACAGCTGTTTTCAGAAAAGTCCCCTTGTCATAAACAGATAGTTAAGGGTTAATGTCTCTTTTACCTGTAAAGGGTTAAGAAGCTCAGTAAACCTGGCTGACACCTGACCAGAGGACCAATAAGGGGACAAGATACTTTCAAATCTTGGTGGAGGGAAGTCTTTTGTTTGTGCTCTTTGTTTTAGGGATTGTTCGTTCTCGGGACTGAGAGGGACCAGACATCAATCCAGGCTCTCCAAATCTCTCTGAATCAGTCTCTTGTGTTTCAAACTTGTAAGTAGCACCGGCAAGGCGTGTTAGTCTTATGTTTGTTTTCTCAACCTGTAAATGTTCCTTTTTGCTGAGAGGATTTTACCTCTGATTGCTGTAACTTTGAACCTAAGGCTAGAGGGGTTTTCTCTGGGCTATATAAATCTAAGTACCCTGTAAAGTATTTTCCATCCTGATTTTACAAAGATAATTTTTACCTTTCTTCCTTTAATTAAAAGGTTTTTTTTAGAACCTGATTGATTTTCCTTGTTTTGAGATCCAAGGGGATTGGATCGGGACTCACCAGGAGTTGGTGGGGGGAAAGGAGGGGGAATGGTTAATTTCTCCTTGTTTTAAGATCCAAGGGGTCTGGACCTGTGTTCACCAGAAAATTGGTGAAGTTCCTCAAGGCAGCCCAGGGAGGGGAAGGTTTTGGGGGAACAGGGAGTGCGCCAGACACTGAATTTCTGGCTGGTGGCTGCGTTACCAGATCTAAGCTAGGAATTAAACTTAGAAGGGTCCATGCAGGTCCCCACATCTGTACCCTAAAGTTCAGAGTGGGGGAGGAAATCTTGATACCCCTTATGTGTCAAAATTACCAGAGTAAAAAGTTGTGGTAGTATATTTCTGAGCCCTAGCTGACCTGATTTTAAAGATCATATTACACCTACCCATAGGTGCAACCAAATATCACAATCCATATTTTTATTTAGTCTCAGACCAGTATCTCTTCTATTGTAGGCACTGAAAAATCCCCAGAGAAAATATAATATTAAGCTGGAATTAAGGTTCAGAGTAAAAGCCAGTAACGATGGGTAAGAAACTTTTGGTGCCAGATTCACCAGTAGATTCTCTCTGCTTGTGCTACACTGGAGCAGTGCAAAGCAGTCAGACCATAATGGCCAATTAAATGCTTGGGATATAATTTTCACTAATGCCTAGGTGACTCAGGATCCCATTAGGAAAGTGACTTAGGAACGCAGTGCTCAGATCCTCAAAGGTGCCAACTCCCCCGGAAATCAATGATCTGCTCCACAGAAGTGTGAATGCTGAGACGGATGAGTGGTGTCAGCAAAAGAGACCGCACAAGGAAAGTGTGTGTTAGAGACACGCTCAAAGTAAAACCCATGAACAGAAAAATGAGGGAATGCAGGCTCAGAGATTTGGTCATGTAAAGCACAATCCTGACAACTATGAGTCCAGTGGCTCATAGCTGAAGGGAAAAGACAGAGAGGCCAACACAAGACGAAATGGTGGGAGATCATAAAGGAAGAGGTTAGCATGAGGCGGGGGGGGATAAGGGGAGGGATAGCTCAGTGGTTTGAGCATTGGCCTGCTAAACCCAGGGTTGTGAGCTCAATCATTGAGGGGGCCACATAGGGAACTGGGGTAAAATTCTGTCTGGGGATTGGTCCTGCTTTGAGCAGGGGGTTGGACTAGATGACCTCCTAAGATCCCTTCTAACCCCAATATTCTATGATACACAGCAAAAAAACACAACAACCCTGCAGCAACAAGACTCAGACTAGGTCTTGCAGGGCTTACACTGCGGGGCTAAAAATAGCAGTGTGAGCATTCGGGTTCAGGCTGGGACCGAGGCCCTGAAACCCTCCCCACTCACTGGAGAGAGAGGACTTAGATAGTGGACCCCATTTGATGGGATTAACACAAGGAAGAAGCAGCTATAAAAACACTTAAAACAGTATTTCTATTGAAGCTGTGATATACCCCCCAGAATGCATTTGTTATTTTTTCACCAGGGCAAAATTCTCACTATTGCTCTAGAATCAGCCAATCCATCTAGAAAAGGTCAATCGCTCCCCGCCTCCGGTCCAGAAATACAGCAAAATACAGGATCAGGGCCGAGCAGGTATACACCGGTGACAATGTGCAGTTACATAATGCAGAGGTTATGGAAATTATTATCCTCAGCTCACCGACTCTACATTGTGTGGAAGCATTTGAAAGTCCTATTGTAAAAACTCAGAGGGAAACACTTAACTTGTCAGCTCTCTGCAGCTGTAACACAGGCAAAGACTACAATGGATTTTCTGTTTGGGAAGCTTGGAGGGCACACACCACAAATGAGCCTGCTGCTCTTCAGCAGCAAATCATTTCTTTCAAAAGGAGCATCCACAATGTCTTGTCTTTACAGCAGCCCTGAGGTCCTTCTGTGGTCCCCCAACAATGCATTGTTTTCACAGTGATTTCACAGGCTGTTCATTTTCAATAAATAGCAGCCGTCTGTGCAGCATCCCCAGTCTGCATGCATCCATGTATGCATGTGCGTCTCTCCCAGCAGCTTCAGCAAATTCCAGACTCAATTTATTCATACCTTACAGCCACGAAATACTAATTACAAACCAATTTCCTAACCGCTGACAGGTTTCTTTTGTACTGCTGATATCTTTACAGATGTGAATGCCCAGATGGCAGCAAAAGCACACTTGGCCTCTAGATCAATGATCAACATTGATCAGGAAGCATGGGCACAAGAGAGAAAAGCAAATGCCCATTATCAGTGTTCTGTGCATTATGGGAATGCTTATTGGCCGCAACTGAGGTTGGGAACTCACTCTGCTATGACTGTGCATACACAAGCTCCTGCCCCAAGAGATTACATTCTACATACACATGATGAACAAAGAGTGGGAAAGGAAACAAAGGCACAGAGGAAGTGACTTGACCAAGGTCATATAGTAAGTCAGTGGCAGAGCTATGAATTAATCTCCTGCATCCCAGCCCAGGGTCTTATCCACTTGGTCACATGGCCTCCATGCTAAAGTATCCTGTAGGTTTACATATATACCTTCATGGTTTGTTGCAATGCCTCCTCCTTCAGGAGTCAAATAATGTCTTGTTTTATACCCAAAATATACTTCCAGACTTTAAAATGTTCATTCTGAATTTCCTTTGAACTCTTAGCTATATTGGGAGGGAAGGCAGCTGTTGATAAATACTGAAAATTTTCTACCTCACAGCCTCTGTAATGAAATGCTTTCGGTCTTCCTAAAACTTCCCCTTACTTTCAATTAGGGAATTTGGGCTTAAAATTTGGGCATTTAAAAACTAGGATTGGGTTTTTCAGTGGGAAGTGGGACCTAACTCCTTTAAACTCTTTTTTAAAATCTCACCTTAGGTGCCTAAAGTTAATCTGTTACACTCTCATGTGAGTGCCCAGGTAAGTAACCTGATTTTCAGAAGTGCTCAGCACCCTGCAGCCTCTGCTGACTTCACCGGGAGCTGCTGCAGGATGCTCAGCACTTTTCAAAATCGGGCCACTTATTGAGGACCCTCAGTATGGATTTGGGACCCCCTACTCTTGGATTCAAAACTCTTGACCTTGATCTTTACACCAAGATCTGTTCTGACTATTTTAGCAATTTCGTCAAATAGCTCATAATAGCGGTATGAGGAGAGAAGAATGTTTGCACCTGCTATAATTAGCTTTTAGTTCTTTAAATACCCTTTCAATCTCAGCGTGTGGAAACACTGCATATTTAATGGCCGGAATAGAAAGCCTTTTCTTTTCACTCCCCGCCGTCCTCAGTTTTCTAACCCGACTTCATTTGCTGCACCTTGACAGGAAACAAGCGACTTTAAATACACCTTTATAAACAGGATGAGCAGGCACACTTGTATTGAATTCACTAGGTGTCTTCTACACATCTGAGGGCATGCTTAGGCCTTAAAAAGGACTATGTTTTGCCTTTGAGTCATACGTAAAACTGCTACGGAGATCAATGGAGAAACACACAAGGACAGAGGCCCTTGGCTTGGAAGTGCAGTATTTACTCAACAGTTACAGTATACACCTAGATTCAGGTGATCGGAACCACTCAGCACTCAACAGCTTCTGCTTAGGCACCTAAATAAGTGGCAGGATCTTCAAAAGTCCCTGGCTCTCAGGCCACAAAATGAAATCTCATTCTCAATGGGCAGAGATACTGGGCACTGAGCACTTTAGAAAATCTGACCCCTAATTTGGACACCCCCTCCTCTGCCAACTTCCACCCGAGAGGGCAGAGAGAGAAAGAAATCTTTCTGCCTGAAATTCTGCATGGGTGGGCTGTAGCTGGAGAGGAATACAGGGAAAATGTGGAGGTTTATAACGCCTTTTATTATAAGGAACTTTCAAAAACTGAAGGGCAGGGGATTTTCAGAGGTAACTAGTGATTGGCTGCATTTTCAGGTGCCCAGCTTGAAAGGGGCCTGGTTTTAAGAGGATGGCTGCTCAGCACTTTCTGAAAATCAGGCTTCTTTTAAGCGTTCTCAAGTTAGGGACCCATTTCCTTCCCCCTTTCCCCCCACCAATTTCCAATATGGAGCAAAACCCACTCAATTACCATACTGGAAGCACATTAAATGTAGTCAGGGGGATTATCTTAGTACTAGAGTTATTTGATTTTGGGTCACGTTCATATTAAAAACACGATCAATCATCATGATGTAGTTACATAACTCCACACCAGTGCCTCCCATCACACACCGGGTAGCAAATGAACATGGCTCTCTTCTAGATCAACCACCCACTGAATTCAGGAAACACCAATGTCATCTCCTTTATCTTGCCATACAAAACCCTTCTGTAGCACTGGAATGGATCCTGAACTCCACTAGGTGCAGGGTCTGAAGAAGGAACAAAGAATGCAGGCCATATTTACAGGGTGGGGGATGTTATCCTGGGAAGCAGGGATCTGGAAAAGACTTGGAGCTGGTGGTGGATAATCAGGAGAACATGAGCTCCCAGTGTAATGCTGCAGTGAAAAGTGCTAATGAGATCCTGGAATGTATCAACAGGGATTCTCGAGTAGGAGTAGAGAGGTTATTTTACTTCTGTAGTTGGCACAGGTGAGACCACTGCTGGAACATTGCATCCAGTTCTGGTGCCCACAATTCGAGAAGGATGTTGACAAATTGAAGCGGTTTCAGAGAAGAGCCATGAGGATGATTCAAAGATTAGAAAACCTGCCTGATAGCGATAGGTTCAAGGTGCTCAATCTATTTATTTTAACAAAGAGATGGTTAAGGGGTGGCTTGATTACTGTCTATAAGTGTCTACACAGGGAACAAATATTTAATAATGGTCTCTTTAATTTAGCAGAGAAAGGTATAACAACATGCTCAAACGGCTGGCCGTTGAAGCTGCACAAATTGAAAGTGGAAATAAAATGTACATTTTTAACAGTGAAAATAATTTACCATTGGAAAAATTTACCCAGGCGGTGTCTCCATCACTAGCAATTTTTAAATCAAGATTGGGTGCTTTTTTGAAAGATCTTCTCTAGCAATTATTTTGGGGCAATTCTCTAGCCTGAACTATACAGGAGATCAGACTAGATGATCCCAATAGCTCCTTCTGGCCTCAGAATCCGTGAATCTACGAAGGCCTGGTCAGGGAAAGAAGCAAAAGCAGCTCCTAGCTATCCAGGGATTCCCTTTGGGATGGGGATCTATGGAGAATTGCCTAAGTTGACTTTGTAGATGCTTTATGCAGACAGCATCACAAAGCAGTCACAGTGGTGGCCAAGATCTGGCTGACTGTCTCATAGCCCCCATTCTACTATGAGCCAAAAAGCACAGACTTCAGCCACTTTCTAAAGTATACATTGATTATGATATCAATTTTTTGTCTTGTGATATTACTCAGATATTTCACCACAAGATGAGCACATGGTGAACATGGAGACAGGATCAAAGTTAAGGTTGTTTCTGGAACCTTAACTATGACCTTCCCATGTGGAAAAAAACAGTAAGACACTATGCTGTACTATGTAAAAAATTAGTGTATCATCATGTAATTAAAGACTGTATTGTAATACCTATGCAAAAGGGGGCAGGGTTAAGGTTATTTGTTCAACCTCCACTTTTTCATTTTCTGACTTCTCAGACTTGACATTGAAAACCCTAACACTTCACTGATGTAGCCTTGTAAAATATTACTTTCCCACTCATATAGGGCAAGCATATTATTTTACAAAGCCTAAAATAACATTAGTTTTTATCATTATGATCAGCAGTATAATTATAAGAATACATGAGTAGATTTTGCTGGTAAACGGTCACGACAATTTTGCAGGGTTGCATTCATGACTGTTCTTGTATTTTAATTTAAAATGTACCAATGCAGTAAAGAGAAGCCAGAGATGCAAGTAACAGGAGATAATGCAATGCATGTTTTAATGGACAAGATAGAGTCCTCTTGCTTTCCTCATAAAAGGTGGGTTCTCTTTGTTTTCACAAATCCTCTTCATAAAGTGCTCTTTAGTCAAAGGATACATTCTGGACAGATACATGCACGGTTGCACAGAGCTCAGCAAGAGCTCTGCTACCGAGAGGCATCCAGATTTTTGTTAATAGAGTCCCTCCTTGCCCTACTGTGCTCTTGCTCTGGGCTAGACCACGCACTCCTCTACTTAGCACCAACTGCAGGAGCTGGCCACAGTTGTGCAATGGTCATTGACAGTGCTAGGCGTGCTGAGAGGGGCCAGGAGGAGACAGGACTTTGCACTGGCCTATGGAGATGACAGACCATTGAGGCATGGTCTCCACTGAAAAGTTTTATTGGCATATTTCCATTGTTCAGGGTGTGAAAAGACCCACATACTCCTGACTTATATAGCTATGTCAGCCTCACCCCCATTGTAGACTCAGCAATGCTGATGGAAGAATGTGTCCATCGATATAGCTACCGTCACTTGGGGAGCTGTTTTCCCTAGGCCCACAGAAAAAACTCCTGTAATGTAGACATACCTTTCAAGAAGCACACAATGTACCCAATCTGGGCTTCCTGGTGCTCCCACTGGGGCCATGCACATCCACACACATCTCATAAGGCCTGTAACACAACACCAGGAGACTTTTACCTCAGCCTCCTCACACGGTCATCTTCACGTTTTTTCATGATGTCCTCTATTCTTACCCAAGGCTAGCTCCAAACATCACTGATGCCATGGAAGTGTTCTGGCTGACTTACTGGGCTTTGGATTAAGTCCTCTGAGACTATCCCCACTCTTCTAACTCTCTCCTCAAAACCCACTTCTCTCCCTGGCTTTCCGCCTCACATTCCCCTTCCTGCTCTGGTTGCCCTGCCCCTTCCATCCTACTTCTGTCTCTGTTTTAAAAAGTTCATGGATTCATAGATTTTAAGACCAGAGAGGTTGACTACACCCATCTAACTCTGACCTCCTGCTCCACACAGGCCACAGAGTTTCACCCAGTGATTCCTGCCTCAGGCCTCAAAATACCAGAATGTATACACTCCATTCACAATGACTTGCATCACCTTTACATTTCATCTCCTCCCTGGTCCCCTTCCTTGCTAGGCTACCTCCATTTCCTATGTTTGCTATTAGAGTTGAAGACTTTTTTGGCAGGGTACTTATTATTGCTTTTTTAAATCTCTGTAAATCCTTATGTGAATTTATGTCTCGATATAAATGTTTATTGTTAAATACTAATAATAACACTGACATTAATAATAATGTTGTGTTATCCTCGGTGAAGACAAGCCTTTCTAGATTAAATAGGCCCAAACATCAGTGCCAAAATAAAACCTGGGAGGGGGTCTGCTGGAAAGGGAAGCACTGCCAAAGCGGTGTGGGAGGGGGAGATCTATATACAGTGCACTCTCTGTGACGGGATCTTGGGCACATTCATTATTATTCATACGTACAGTTTAGCATTATTACACTATAGTTCCAGAGGGTGAGAGGATGACATCTGAAGTGAAGAACACATTGATTACACGTGATCTTTTTTATAAAGGGAGAAACAAAGCTGCTGGTGGTTTTATTTTGAGGATTGTGTTATTTTTCTAGAGTTTTACAATTTCAGTTGGAATATTTCCTTCCTCTCCTCCTCCCTCCCTCTCCCAAACTAAATAAAAAAGTACTCAAGATTAGTTGGGTAATTCAGTTACACCATGGTAAATTTAGAGCAGTGATTCCCAAACTTTAACAACACATGAACCCCTTTCATTACAATTTCAAGTCTCGCCAACCCCCTCCTAAAAATGAATATTTCCAGGGATATTTTCCTTTATCTGAGTATAAATTATAAAAGCCTTGATCTTGGAAATATAAAATTTGTTTTTAGGACATGCTTATTACACACTATTTATTATTATTTTTTATAATTACAGTATTTTTATTACATTACGAAAACGGCAACACTCTTCTAAGATCTCACTTTCGTAGCTTGTATCACTTTGAATAAGCTGTTATAAGACAAAGCTCCTATGTTTCATCAAGGAGCATCAGATGTGAAACAGCATGAAGGTATTTAAGAAGCCACCTCAAAGAGCTCCTCCTACACAAGCATTTAGATCTTGAGCAGTCCAGGCAAACAACATACGTTACAACAAAGCTTAAACTTGTTCTTCATAATAATTTTTAGAACAATACTAGCTGCCTATTTAATATAAAAACCAGCAAAAAATACCCACCTCCCTTTCCACTTCTTATAAGGAGTCTTGAAGTTTAAATCTCCTCAGTGTGATAGAGATGCTTGCTTTGATCTGCTTAGCCCTTGGAAGTCCAGGGGCTCCGGGCTGCTGGCCACGTGCTGCCCAGGATCCCTAGGGACAGCTCTGTCTGCCATTAGGGAATTTTTTCCCGAGAACCCCCTGTAACATTTTGTGAACACCAGTTTGGGAACCACTGATTTAGAGTGACTCCACTGGCTTTAATGAGGTTACTGCTGATTTCCACTGATTAAATTGAAATTGGAGTCTAGCGCACTGACTTTTACTGTACTTTTTGTATTTACCTTGAGCTTCATTAAAAACTTTTCTAGCTTTATCCTGAAAAAGAAAATGCTCCAAAGGGTTCTCTTCCATTAGAGAAAGATCTGTGTGACTCTTCAACACCTATTAAAAGATCTAAATGTAGTAATTCAAACCTTGCAACTCTTTCTCATGAAAGCACAGCATCCAAAACAATCTGTTTGGCCATTCTATTCCTGCCAAGCAGACAAAGAGCAGACATGTCACAATATACCAACAGTCTAAATGGATTAGATTGCAGTGTGTATTAAACTGTTAAACACATAATACTCTCAGGCAGATTTACTTAGATGTAACATAGGGTTCTGTGAAACGTGCCGCCCCTCCAGCTACAATGCATCGGGTGGCATCCCGTAGGATTTCAGTAAATCTTCTAGCAGGAATCCCAGTTATCCAGAAGGCTGCGTAATAGAAGCATCAGCCACAGGAAAAATGTGGAGCGAAGAATGTGGAAAATGACATTTGTGCATTTCTTAATGTTTGCAGAATCAATTTAACACAATTATCAGCTCCTATTTTTTGACTGAAATCTTGATAGAGTGTGCAGTGCTACTCCAATTTAATTCACAGCAGTGAAGGGGGGCATAGGGAGCCCTGTGCCACCGCAGTGGCTAGGAACATCTGCCAGTGAGCAATGCCCAGGCTCGTCAGTCGCAGAAGCATTGTTTACTACCGCTTAGCTTGAACAAACTCCATTGCAGTTGACAGCAGGACTAATTACTGTGAATCATTCTACTCACAAAGACTAATCCAGGTAATAAATTGGCTCATTCAACATATTAAGGTGTTTTTTAATAGTTTCCATTCTCCACTGCTTGCAGTACGCTCTTAAGGTTTGTCTACATGGAGACACTCAGGAAAGTTAATCCAAATTAATTAAAAGTGTGAAGATAAAGTGGATTTGATAAATTGCATTAAACCCTTGTGGATGCTCTTATTCAGAATTAAAGTGGCCTTAGAACATAAGAATGACCATATTGGGTCACACCAATGGTCTATGTAGCTCAGTATCCGGTCTTTGAACAGTAACCAATGTGAGATGCTTCACAGGGAATGAACAGAACAAGGCAATTATCAAGCAATCCATCCCCTGTTCCCGTCCCATCTTCTATCAGAGGTTTAGGGACATCCGGGGCATGGGGTTGCATCCCTGACCAGCTTGGCTAATAGCCACTGATGGACCTTCCCTCCATGAACTTATCTAATTCTTTTTTGAACCCTGTTATACTTTTAGCCTTCACAAGATCCTCTGGTAACCAGTTCTACAGGTTGACTGAATTGTGTGAAGAAGTACTTCCTAATGTTTGTTTTAAACCATCTGCCCGTTTATTTCATTGGGTGACTTCTGATTCTTGTGTTATATGAAGGGTTAAATAGCACTTCCTTATTCACTTTTCACCTTAATTTACGTTAGATTATTTAAACATAACTAAATTAAACCAAAATAAGGTTGCTTTAATTCTGAATTAGAGTATCCATACAGAGGTTTAAGGTGGTTTAACTAATCAATTGTGAAAGTTAATTCAGAGGAAATTTTGTGAGTGTCCCCATGTAGACAAGCCCTTACAAAAATCAAAAATAACTGTTCTCTATATGTACTTTTTCATATGCTTGCACCGAGCTAACCAAGTGCAGCTGCTCTCTTAAGAATCAGAGTTTTAGTAACACAGTATTGCCATCCATAATCATTGGAAAATCATGAGTCAGATCCCAAAAATTCATGATATTGTCTTTAAAATCATGAGTTTAATAAACAGTAGATTTGGGGAGGTCTTTTTTTATTAGCCTTCAAATATTTGAGCAATTAGAGGTCACATTTTCAAGCTTTCCTCCACAACTATGAAGACTAAGAAAGAAAGGTTACTTACTCTATAGTAACTGTGGTCCTTTGCGATGTGATGTCCACATGGATTCTGCTCTTGGTACTCATGCACCCCAAAGTAGGCAAGATCAGATTCTTATGAATAGCAGTGCAACCTGCACCATGGCCACGCTCTCACTTCCTGTAGCCATAGGTGGGGTGGCCTCAACCTGCACTCAGTCCCTTTGTCAATAAATATCCCACAAGAACAGGACTTTGACTAGAGGGAATGGACAGCGGGTTGTGGAATGTGTGGACAACACATCTCAAAGAATGACAATTTTTGTAGGGCAAGTAACCATTCTCTAGTCTTTGCGTGATTGCCCCCACAGATTCCACTCTGGGCAATTCACAAGCAGTGGCCCATTCACCGAGAGGGAGGCAAAAGGAATCTAAGTTGGCTAGAGATTGCAGGACCCCCCTAGCAAAGCTAGCGTCTGGCCTGGATGCTTTAACCAAGAAACAGTGAGTGGTAAATGTATGGAGAGAGCTCCAGGTTATATCTCTCTGATATGGAGATGCTACAGAGACAGGCTGTTTGAGCCCTAGTGGAATGAGCCCTAATCTGTCCTGGGACAGATCTTTCTTAGCTAAATCATAACAAGCTTTAATACAGCCTGAGGCCCATTTGTACAGCCTCTGAGGTAATACGGATGGTCCCTTAGCTCTCTCAGCAAACGGCACAGAGTCGAGGCGTGCACCTGAAAGGCGTGGTCCTAGCTATAAATAAAAAGACACGGCTATCTAACATCCAGCCAGTGGAGTTTCACTTCACTCAGGGCAGAGTGTGGCTTAGGGAAGATAACCAGGAGGTGAACAGACCGATGGATGTGGCAGTCAGTGGTTACCTAGGGCAGAAACTTCAGGTGAGCACTCAGGGTGACTTTGTTTTCATGAAACACCGTGCAGATAAGCCCATTATGAGGGCCTGGATCTCCCCATTGTCCTTCCTGATGTGATCGCTACCAGAAAGGCTATTTCCATAGGCAGCTCGTAAAGAATGCAGATAGCTACTGACTCGAATGGGGAATCCATCAGTTCAGGCAAAACCTGGTGAAGATCTCATGAAGGAGGGGGTTCCCTGACCAGTGAGAAAACATGGGTGAGCTTTTTTAGAAACTCCACCACTGTCACATGCAAGGAGATAGTATGGCCTTAAATGGGTGGATGATGAGTAGAGGCCACCTCAGGTGCACGTGTATGGAGCTGAGGAACAATCCCTTTTGTTTCAGGGGAAGTATAGGCCAGTATTGTGGAAATTAGAGGTGTCAAGGTGAGCGAGGTCACTGAACTGCCCAGATAGAAAACCTCTTCCATTTGGCCTAGCAGATCAGCCTAGTCACAGGTTTTCTGTTCTGTATCAGGATGTCCTGATCTGCTACAGAACTGCTTCTCTCTGTATCCATCATCCAGGCTGTTGGGTGCAAGGATGCTTGTCCAGGTGCATCTGAGAAGAATCCTGTGCTCCTGCCTCCTCTGGAACATTTGTTGTTGTGACATGTCAGAAACAAGTGTTACTTGTGGGAACCCCCATCTGCAAAAGATGATGTGGAAAACTGGGGTCTGGATGGTGCAAGTCATGATTTTGGATAAATCTCTGCTGAAGATGTAAGAATATAAAAATAGCCATAAGGGGTCAGACTATTGGTCCATCTAGCCCAATATCCTGTCTTCTGATGGCCAGCACCAGATACTTCAGGGGGTGAACAGAACAGGGCAACTGATCAAGTGATCCATCCCGTTTTCCAGTCCCAACTTCTGGCAATTAGAGGTATAGGGACACCCAGAGCATGGGGTTGCCTCCCTGAGCATCTCGGCTAATAGCCATTGATGGACCTATGCTTCATGAACAGTTATACTTTTAGCTTTCACAACATCCCCTGACTATGAGTTCCACAGGTTTGTTGTGTGCTCTGTGAAGAAATACTTCTTTTTGTTTGCTTTAAACCTGCTGCCTATTAATTTCATTTGGTGGCCCCTAGTTCTTGTGTTATGTGAAGGAGTAAATCATATTTTCTGATTCACTTTCTCTATGCCAGTCATGATTTTATAGACCTCTATCATATGCCCCCAGCTAGTTATCTCTTCTCTAAACTGAACAGTGCTAGTCTTTTTAATCCCTCCCCATAGGAAAGCGGTTCCATACCCCTAATCATTTTTGTTGCCCTTCTCTGTACTTTTTCCAAATCTAATGTATCTTTTTGAGATGGGTCTACCAGAACCGCACACAGTATCCAAGAGGTGGGCGTACCATAGATTTATATAGCAGCATTATGGCATTTATTGATCATCTATCCCTTTTCTAACTTGTTCCTAACATTGTTAGAACGATCCACAATGACACCAAGATCTCTTTCTTGAGTGGTAACAGCTAATTTAGACCCCATCGGTTTGTATATCTAGTTGCAATTATGCTTTCCAATGAGCATTACTTTGCATTTATCAACAATGAATTTCATCTGCCATTTTGTTGCCCAGTTACCCAGTTTCGTGAGATCCCTTGTAACTCTTCGCAGTCAGCTTTGGACTTAACTACATTGAATATGTCTGTCAGGGTATTCTGCAGGCCAGGAAGCTGAAAGGCCACCAGTGTGACCTGATAACACATACACTAATCCCACAGACATACGGATTCTTGCCTGGTGGAGAGCACCAGGGGGCAGGTGAGGCCCCAACAGACAGTGCTGTTCAAAAGAATCCAATCTCATGTGCATGGGGCATATGTGCACCAAGAATGGAATCTGTGTGGACAGTCATACAAAGAAGAATCAACTTTTTTTTAAACAAAACTGGAACTCTTACATAATAGCATGACTCCAGGAGCTGGGGCTAAAAAATCCCCAGACAAAATATCACAAGATTTGCAATAACACCTCAAGAGTAGACAACACTAGTAAGATCAGTGGGATATTTTTCTTCCTCTATACATTTTACTGCAAAGAATACACAAAGGTCCTTTTGTAAGCGTGTATTATAATGGTCACACCAGATTATTATAATCGGCATGCCCTCATCATTCCCCCTAGTAATGAAACATTCAGCCACCTACTACGTGTAAGCTGTAGCTTTGTTTCTTTCAATAACAGGGAGTACCAGCTGAAGAATTTGTGTTTGACACACATGCATCCCACCTGCCCCACCCCCAATACACATTGAATATACCAGGCGCCACGGTCCCGGGGATAACCTTCACCATTTCATCAGCACAAGGGTGGGCAAGCTACAGCCCACGGACCAGAGCCGGCCCCGCAGGGCTTTGGATGCAGCACACGGGATTGCCCCCTGTGACCCCGTGGGCCCCGTGCTGCTCTCAGAAGTGGCTGGCACCACGTCCCTGCAGCCCCCAGGCAGGGGGGCAGAGGGCTCCATGGGTTGCCTCCAGGTACCGCCCCCCGCAGCTCCCATTGGCCAGGAACAGGGAGTCCTGGCCAATGGGAGCTTCAGGGAAGGTACCTGGAGGCATGGCAAGGGCAGCGCATGTGGATCTCTGTGCCCCCACCCCCACCCCCAGGCGCTTCCTGGAGTGGTGCAGGGCTGGGGACAGGGCAGGCAGGCAGGGAGACTGCCCTGGCCCCGGTGTGTGCCGCTGCCACCCCGGAGCCCAAACCCTGCCTGCACCCTGCCCTGCAACTCCCTGCCCTAAGCCATCTGCCTGCACCTCGCACTCCTCCTGCACCCCAACTCCCTGCCCTGAGCCCCCTCCCGCAGTCCACACCCCTGCCCTGAACCCCTTCCTGCACTCCGCACTCCTCCTGCACCCCAACCCCCTGCCCTGAGCCCTCTTGTACACCCTGCATCCCTGTGCACCCCAACCCCCTGTCCTGAGCCCCCTCCTGCACTCCACATCCCTCCTGCACCCCAACCCCCTTCCCTGAGCCCCCTCATACACCTCGCACCCCTCCTCTACCCCAATCCCTTACCCTGAGCCCCTTCCTGCACCCCTCCCACACCCCGCACTCCTTCCTGCACCCCCAACCCCGCATACAATTTCCCCACCCAGATGTGGCCCTCGGCCCAAAAAGTTTGCCCACCCCTGCATCAGCAGCACTCAGATCGGACTGAGTAGATGATCCCATTCAGACATTCCGAAAGCTATTCTCGGCTATGCTTGTAAAATGAATTGCGGGTATGTACAGGCACATTCCATAGCTGTAGGCTGAGATCTGACTTGGGACCTTCAGCTGCAGAAGTCCCAGCCATTACCACCTAAGTTCAAGGAGCCACTCTACTGCTGTCAGGAAATAGCAGGCTCTTATCCTCACTGAAGTCAGCCTCCAAAAGGAGATAGGATCACACGTGCAAATCCAAAGTACCACCCATGCAGTGGACTAATACACACTGGATTCATTCTAAACCATGTGTGAGGTGACAATTCTGCTTCATCTCAGGGTAAGAATTTCCTTGTGACAATACAAATATCCCTGAAATCCCCCATCGGGGATAGCAATAGCTACTGGGAAGTGAGCGCTGCAAAAAATTTTCCAATGAGGATCTTTCTGAGAATCACAGTGAAGGGGCTAACATCCACACATAGGCTCTGATTCAGCAAAGCACTTAAGCCTATGTTTAACATTAAGCATGTGTAATTCCACTGAAGTCAATGGGACTGCTCACATAAGCACGTGCCTAAGTGATTTGGACACATAATGCTATCAGTGAAATCCACAAACCTAGCCTGGACCTAAAGTGCTATGAGATCCATACTCACTTGCCAACAGTAACCCAATTCCCTCGTCCTTTGTAATTCTGCATTTGCAGTACAACTCACTTCTGTGCCATGGCGTCCCCTTTTCTTTGGTTTCTCCTTCAGGACTTGTGGACTGGCTTTGTGAAAGAAGGTCTCCTATTTTAATCAGTCACCCTTCCCTGACAAAATAATCGCTGAGTCTTGGGAACTTTATGGATTTGCTTACACACAAACACCCACTAATGTGTTAGGAGGTATGTCATCTGTGAAGCACAGCTTAATGAGTAGTTTGTGTGTAATATCGTGCAATGTTTCATCTTAAGCATCTCTAACAAAATAAGAATATGCACAGTGTATTGCTCTTAAATAATTTACCAGAGCCCGGGTAAGATCTTATTTTTACTTATTTATTTAGAGCTGGCAAAAAAAAAAAAAAAAAAAAAAAAGCAGATTGGCAGTCCTGGAGGCTGAATTCCACTGTCCAAGGAAAACATATATAGCATAGGATATAGGTAATAGCAGTGCAGATTTCTAAACCCTACCCTCCTATCGAAACACTCTTCCGAGGACTACTTCTAGAAGTGGGAAGTTAGTTTAGTCTTCAGGCTCATTCAGTTCCTTAGCCTGTCTTCTCAGTGATATCAAGGATACCAATTATTTATAGATTTTAAGGCCATAAGGGACCATTATGGTCATCTAGTCTGACCTCCTGCATAACACAGGCCAGAGAATATATACCAATAATTCTCACATGAAGCCCAATAACTTGTGGTTACATAAGTTATCACTGTTGCCCATTCTCCCAAGTCTTGCCTTATTTGGTGTTTTTCCTAATGAACAAGTTCCGGGAACTATGTGATTATAGAGACTCTCCGCTTTCATTTAAAAAGAAATATAAGTTTCTAGCCCTCCTGGTTTCAGAGAAAAGCTTGAAAATGTGATGCCTTAAAGGCCCCCAAAGCAGAAGGCAAATAGAAAGAATCTAACATTTACTAGTTTTTAAAACTTTGAGACTTTTAACCCAGGGAGGGTCTGACACATGATCTGTGCACATTTGGGCTTAACAATATTGTAATGTTGACATCCATCAACTAGGAAAAGAACTAAGAAACCACCAACCCCATTCACACACAAAAATAATTTTACATAGTCCACCAAATGGTAACAACTTCTGGTCACTGCTGGCTTGAGAGAAATTGAACTCATCAGTCCAGAATGGAAAAGCTCAGTTTCACATCACCAATCACCTGAACCACTCAGGATACATCTACACTACCCGCCGGATCGGCGGGTAGTGATCGATCTATCGGGGATCGATTTATCACGTGTAGCGTAGACGCAATAAATCGATCCCTGATCGCTCACCCATTGACTGCTGAACTCCAGCTCGGTGAGAGGCAGAAGCAAAGTAGATGGGGGAGCGGCTGCGGTCGATCCTGCGCCGCGAGGACGCAAAGTAAGTGAGTCTAAGTCAATCTAAGATACGTTGACTTCACCTACGCTATTCTTGTAGCTGAAGTTGCATATCTTAGATTGATCCCCGCCCCCCAGTGTAGACCAGGATTAGAGTTCATTTTCTAGAACACAAGCCATACTCAAAGGAAAGGGGAGAAGGGCTTACTTACATCATTGTGTTTAGGTGCCTTTCCCAACCTGCTCTAAAACAAAGTCCAGCCAATGAATAAAGTCAAACACTCATCCCCTTCCTGGGGTTTGTCTGTATTAACGAAGAAATTAAACCTCTTCCTCCTTAGTACAACTCAACCCACAGCATAGATCCTCTCAGTATCTCCCTTATGCCCAGATGTGTAATGTCTTACTGACTCAACACCTACTAACATTCTGTTTAATAGATAGCTTTTCAAACAGACTATTATTTTCCTCTTATGAACACCTAATATTCCTTTTACAGATGTAAACTTCTTTCGCCTCCCTCCCCCATGCGCTGCACCGGAGAAAAGCTGAAGTTGAGGGATGGGTTAATAGGAAAAGTGGGAGTTGTACACAATTCTGGCTCATAACATATTTTCAGCATAAATTCTTTATGTCCCTAGTTAACTGCATAGACGCTTTCTTGAAACAAATCAGCTTGTGTTCAGTTCATTACTTCCCATGGAAACAAAGAGAAAGACAAGCACTGCTTTTAGAAATGGATCAGGTGAGATTCTGATCTAGGGAAGCCTTCTGATAAGATGAACTAAAATATTCTTATACAATTATACATCTTACCCTGCCTCCCTTCTTGTTTTCAACATTCATAAATCAATTTTGATTTATCCATGCTATATTGTATTTCACCTCCAACAAAACCTCACAGTACTGTATTATTCAAACCAGTATCATGACTCTTGTTTTTGGTGTACCAGGCACATTTGGTTATTTCTGCTAGACTTTTATTTCTAAGCAGAAATGCAGCCATAATGGATAAAATAATCTCTCAAGTGGGTTGTCTTTAGCCCTGATAACAAACAAAATAATCTCTCTTTCGTTTTCCACAAACTTGCCAAGAGATTAAGAAAACAGTTTATAGTCCATAGCTCTTTTACAAATTTTATTACAATCAGGATAGAAAAGGAGTTTTGCATATTTGTTCTAGAATGACTCTCTTCTGCCAATGAGACAAAAGAACTGATTTAATCATAGAATCATAGAATCTCAGGATTGGAAGGGACCTCAGGAGGTCATCTAGTCCAACCCCCTGCTCAAAGCAGGACCAAACCCAACTAAATCATCCCAGCCAGGGCTTTGTCAAGCCTGACCTTAAAAACCTCTAAGGAAGGAGATTCCACTACCTCCCTAGGTAACCCATTCCAGTTCTTCACCACCCTACTAGTGAAAAAGTTTTTCCTAATGTCCAACCTAAACCTCCCCCTCTGCAACTTGAGACCATTACTCCTTGTTCTGTCATCTTCTACCACTGAGAACAGTCTAGATCCATCCTCTTTGGAACCCCCTTTCAGGTAGTTGAAAGCAGCTATCAAATCCCCCCTCATTCTTCTCTTCTGCAGACTAAACAATCCCAGTTCCCTCAGCCTCTCCTCAGACGTCATGTGTTCCAGACCCCTAATCATTTTTGTTGCCCTCCGCTGGACTCTCTCCAATTTATCCACATCAGTGCATGGTGTTTTGATTGTTTGTGCTTTTGTTTTGTTTTTATAAAGGTGCCAGCCACAAAGTATATGAACTGTCATTTCTAGAAATTTTAGTTTGGCAAGCTGGCCAGTTATCAGCAGGGGGTTCTGGGATTCACGGAGGTTAGGTGGACAGGGGGTGGGTCTGACCCAGCACCAGCCAGGTCATCCCCAGGTGCTTCCCTGATCCTTCAGCACCCAAAAGGACATACCCGTGCTGCTAGGGAGGGGCATGTGACTGTTCTTGCAACTTCCCTTTGCTTCCCTGTCAGAAAGTCATTTTTCTGCAGGAAATCAAATAAATCTGTGGGGGACATGAATTCTGCATGCATGCAATGATGCAGAATTCCCCCAGGAGTAATATCACAGAGAGTTTTAGCAGAAAGAGGGCACTTTGAGGTGGGATTTGAATGGAAAGGAGGTGGTTGTTTGATGCAGAAGAAGGAGAGTATTCCAAAGCAAGGGGGGTAGTATGAAAGAGGAACAGAAGGAGAAAAGGATAGAAAGAAACAAGTGAAGTGGTTTGGTGGAGATGTTGGGGCACAGACTAGGAGACAGAGGGCGAGTAGGAGGGAACGAGAGCAGATGGGTACTTGATAATTATAGATGGATCTCCTACAAAATGTCTTAGCATATGAAATGGCAACAAAGGGCATCATTCAAAGAAAATAGAGTTCCTGTGACCCAGAAAACCCCTCAATGCAAACTGGCTTACCATATCATAACTCTCATCTGCCCTAGCATATACTTTGTCCCAACTCACTGTTGTTGTAATCTGTATCTAAAACATATAGTGAACATAAGAACAACCATACTGGTCAGACCAATCGTCCATCTAGCCCATTTTACAATCTCAGAGTCAAATCCCTTCCTTGGAGACACAGGGTGAGATAGCAAGTCCCAGACTATCCATTTGTGAGGTACAATAAAATTACCTTCAATTTATAGATTGCTAAACTGGGGCCTAGAAGCTTATCAGTGGGTTGCCAGGGCAAGGAGTAGGTGTTAGAACTCAGGTTTCTCTAGATCTTAGTTTTATGCTTAGAAGTCATGGTTACCTTTAGGCCAGTGTTTGACTCCTGGGTAACATCTGATATAGAGATGAACAATATAGTTGGGATTTGCATCAGTCTCCAAGACAAGAAGGTGGGACAGTTGGTTTTTTGTTTTGTTTTTAAATTAACAGACTTCAAAAAATCTCAAAGAAAAAAAAAATCCTGACTCCAAAGTTGAAGTTGGAAACTATGAAAGATTTTAAACTACTACAGAACCTATTCAATTAGAAATTTATACTGTTCCCTCTTTTTCTTGTTCAACAAGGACAAGTGCAGAGTCCTGCACTTAGGATGGAAGAATCCCATGCACTGCTACAGGCTGGGGACCGAGTGGCTGGCAGAAGTTCTGCAGAAAAGGACCTAGGGGTTATAGTGGACGAGAAGCTGGATATGAATCCACAGTGTGCCCTTGTCGCCAAGAAGGCTAATGGCATTTTGGGCTGTATAAGTAGGGGCATTGCCAGCAGATCGAGGGACGTGATCATTCCCCTCTATTCGACATTGGTGAGGCCTCATCTGGAGTACTGTGTCCAGTTTTGTGCCCCACACTACAAGAAGGATGTGGAAAAATTGGAAAAAGAGTCCAGCGGAGGGCAACAAAAATGATTAGGGGGCTGGAGCACATGACTTATGAGGAGAGGCTGAGGGAACTGGGATTGTTTAGCCTGCAGAAGAGAAGAATGAGTGGGGATTTGATAGCTGCTTTCAACTACCTGAAGGGGGGTTCCAAAGAGGCTGGATCTAGACTGTTCTGAGTGGCACCAGATGACAAAACAAGGAGTAATGGTCTCAAGTTGCAGTGGGGAAGGTTTAGGTTGGATATTAGGAAAAACTTTCTCACTAGGACGGTGGTGAAGCACTGGAATGGGTTACCTAGGGAGGTGATGGAATCTCCCTCCTTCGAGGTTTTTAAGGCCAGGCTTGACAAAGCCCTGGCTGGGATGATTTAGTTGGGGATTGGTCCTGCTTTGAGCATGGGGTTGGACTGGATCACCTCCTGAGGTCCCTTCCAACCCTGATATTCTATGATTCTAAAGTGATTACAGTGTTTCAGTTCCCCACTGGATACAATGGCATCTCCATGCAATATTTACTATTAATATAGATAAACACAATACTCACTATTAATGTAGACCCATTTGGAAACTATGGGGCAGATTTTTCAGTTGCCATGCACCTTACATAGTGCAGAAAATCACTTCTGCAGAATGATAAATTGTTCTCACTTTTACAATACAAAGTGCAGAGAAATGGAAAATTTGTCCCTATATAAACATAAATTTAATCAAAAAGCCAAAAATGACTCCATATAAGTATTCTCCTAATAATAATACCAATCCAATGCTTGCATATTGAAACAGATACAGAAGAGTTGTAAGCTCTTTGACTGTTTATCTAAAACATGCTAGTTAGAGTAGATTGCCTATAAAGAGGAAAGAGATGATGTACCACAACAGAAGCTGACGGCTGTTTAGGAAAAACCATCACACATTTCAGCACTGTTAGAAATCTGTGTGAAAGGCCCAAGAGAACAAATCCGCAAGAGTGAGGAAACAACCTGAAAACTCATCCACAATAGCATGGAATGTTACAAATAGATCTATCAACCTGTCAAGGCTCAAAGATGGGCCACAACATGTGACAAAGACTTGAAATGTGGGGCACAAAGGAATTCTTCATGCAGGATTCATGGTTCAATGTTGTGAGTTCTTTGGGTTGGGGACTGTCTCTTTGCTCTGTGTTCGTACAGCACCTAGCACCACAGGGTCCTGGTCCGTGACTGGGGCTCACAGAAGCTACCTCAATACATACAACAAACAATAATAATGTAAAGGTCACCTCAGTTTCCTGGTTCTTTATTTCTGATGTAAATAATTTTGAGAAATACCAGTGAGGGAACACCTAATCTGTATGGGATTTAAAGTAACTCCAGGACTAAAGTAAGTGATGGTCCTTGAAACAAGATACACTTCAGAGTTATAGTTCCAGAACAGTACGGCAGATTTGCATCACCTGTCTTCAGTGCTAAATCTATTCCAAGGTATTTAAAAAAAATTGAAGGTGACAATATTTTTATTTCAACAAATTAACAACAGTTATGGCTAGCAAATTCAATCTGTGGTTTTAAAAAAAAAGCACAACTCTGTCAGAGCATAATTAAATCACTGAAGATTATTTTGTTGATAGTTTCAGCACCAGGAAGCCTGAAAAATTAAAGAAACCCACCAGCAGACGTGAATGTTCGCCTGCATCGTCTGATTAGTATTCTCTTGTCTCCCAAAATGACGTTCCTAGGTAACATAACACGATAAAACAGTTAAATCTAAGGTGCTTGAACTGAAGCTCATGACATGCACTGCTTGTACCCAGACTACAGTCATGCTGTGTCTTAGCTCTTTTGTCTTTTGACTGTACAAGCAGTAAGTCTGAGAGGTTTTGTTTAAACGGTAGATTGTCCATTTTGCATGAAGGTACTAAGTACTTTCCCCCCCCCCCCCCAACCTTAAAGGGAAGGTCTAGCCATTTTACTGCAGGATGTAAAGATTGAGGCCTATTGCTTTGTAAAGGACTGATCCACTTTCTTTCTTTTTCTTTAATGAGATGGAATTAAATAGAGAGAATATTTACCCACAGTAACACATTATTCTAAACCAAACATTGGAGCATGGAGCACTGGTGGTTCAACAAAACAGAAAAACAGGTTTCAAATAATCCTTTCTAGTTTTTAAGAACTCAGCACAGAAGAAAAGGCCTAACAATCCTTTCTCAAAGGTGGAGGATGGAGTCTGTAGCTTGGTACCATGGTGTACTCCCTTTGTGGTGGAATTTACATAGGACATTGAATACACTCCATTTCTCAAACATCTCAGGACATTACAAATGAGATACCTATGTAATAAATCTACGTTATTCTTCTGCCTCTTGCTTTGCTAACCCGGTAGAAAATATCCCCTGGACTGCAGTCTCATGCCATACAAAATTCAATGAAATGTTCCATGGAACTACCCAGGAAATCCTGGCCATATTGAAGTCAATGGCAGAACTCTCATCGACATCAGTGGGGCCAGGATTTCACGGTACGTGCTCCGTTCCACGCTAAGGAATTTCACTCACTTATTTCTTTGTCATTGTCACAACAATTTCTTCTGTTCTCCCTCACAACCTTCAGCTCAAGACTTCTCCCAGTTCCCCAAAGGCCCCAATTCAGCAAAATATTTAAGCACGGCTAAAGTGAACCATAGGCACAGGACGACCCATGTGTTTAAGTAGGTTGTTGGACAGGTGCCCAACACTACAATGAGCTGTGTCAGTCCTAAGGAGGCATATTACTATTATTTTATCACCAGGGAACAAATGAAGAATACCACTACTTGGAAAGGGTTAGAAGACAAGCACAAACCAGGTCAATTTGAAACCAAACAACTTCCTGTTTGTCTCTGTATTGACAGTGCTCATACTGTGTCACTAATTATGTAAAATATTTAACAGCAGAAGGCACTTTGCTTGTCCCTGCTTATGTCCTCTTGGCTGGATCATACAGTGCACATAGCAAGGTTATTTACTCTTGTACATGACCAAGCAGAAGGGAAGGGGCATAGAGCAAGAGCACATTTTATTACATAAATATTTTCACTGAGTAAAATGACTGATTTGAAAAACTAACGGAAAGATAGATAAGGGAAAGATCAGATCCACAAAGGGACTTAGGTCACTAAGTTCCAGATTTAGGCACTACTGAGATCCCCACTCAGTTGCCATCTAACCCCGTAGGTGCCCAACTCACCCAGTAAGCTAAACTCACCCCGTGCCTACATTTCTGCTGTAGATGTTCACTAGGCGCCTACATTTCTGCCTCCGAGCATGTGCACCAGTGCCTCAGGCAGGCGCCCGGACGTCCATCTCACGCCTAAGCTCCAGTCTGCAACCCACAACCCAGGTGAAGATAAGTATCGCACCACCTATGCCATCTGATTCAGTAGGTTTGCTCTGAGCATGCCTAACTCCACACCAAACAGCCCAGAGGGGGTCGGGGAGGAGAGGGCAGGGGGTGTTGGTTTGAGGGTTGCATCATGCTGAGCATTGCAACACTCAAGTCCCTGTGTGTATCCAGGTGATATTTTCAAGGCTATTCTGTCTTCCCAATGAGTGCAGAACCCCCACTGGCACTAACGAGAGTTCTGTCTTTGTAGGGATTAGAGAAGAAATGTCACACAGAAGTTCACTGTGTGACCAGAGGGAAGAACTGTGTACTCAGATTTGTAAGGTATCAGACATCCTGGCCAGTGAGTCTTTTCCCTTGAACAGTTACAAATACAATTTTAGAAAATGCAGGAATTGCCAATCCACACATTATGCACCTCTGCTTATTGTCACACCTTGACCCCAGTCCAGCTTCCAGTAGACAGGTGCCCACCCGGCCAAACCCACCACCCCATTTGCATACAAATTCAGCTCAGAGAATGAGGATTTAATGGGCATAGACACTGAACTGCTGTCTCATCCCCAGAGGCAGTCAGGAGGGAGGTGCTGTGATAGGACAGTGCAAGGAAACTGCTCAGCTGCCTGTTCTGTGGATAAACAAAGGACTTTGGTCTCCACGGCTGATAATTCATCTTTTGTGAGCATTAAGTGAGGGATTTTTAATGGCACAAATGACTGTTAGGTGTCCAACTACTATTTGTACCTTTGAAAATCCATCTCCTTAAATTCACACAAAAATTATGTATAAAAAATATGCATTTGCTGAGAGGTGCCTATAAATCACAATTTACATTATTTCTATTCTTATTGTAACCAACTGCACCTTAAGATAATGAATCACTTAAGAAGAGCAAATACACTGATCCACCCCGGTAGACTCCCTAACATGGAGGCTAGAACAATAGCCAGTGTGCATATGTTATATATGAGGCAGTTATGGCCCAGTGGATACGGCACCAAACTGGGACTTGAGAGACCAGTGGTCTATTCCTGGTTCTCCAATTGACCTGCAAAGTGACTGTGGGCGAGTCACTTCCCTTCTCTGTGCCTCAATGTCCCTATGTGTACAATCAGGATAACAGAAAAGGCCACAGATTGAATATGAGTCAATGGCGTAATGCAGTGGTGAAAGAGGCTAAAATCATTCTGGGGTGTATTAACAGAAGCCCTGTATGTAGGGCATGAGAGGTGACTGTCCCATTCTGCTCGGCACTGCTGAAGCCTCAGCAACAAAAATAATAAAAGATAAGGAGAAACCTACCCTATGAGGAAAGGTTGAGGGAGCAGGGCACATTTAGCCTTGAGAAAAGATAACTGAGGGGACACCTGATATATGCAGTGGTGTTGTAGCTGTGTTGGTCCCAGGATATTAGAGAAACAAGGTGGGGGAGGTAATATCTTTTATGGGACTACCTTCGGTTGGTGAGAGAGACAAGCTTTCGAGCTCACACAGAGCTCTCCTTCAGGTCTGGGAAAGTTTCCCAGACTGTGGAATCCCCATCATGGTAGGTTTTGAAGAACAAGTTGGACAAACACCTGTCAGGGATGGTCTAGGTTGACTTTGCTCTGCCTCAGCGCAGGAGGCTGGTCTTCAGGGCCTCTTGAGGTCCCTACCAGCTAGACATCTCTATGATACTGACCTCCTTTGTACAGTAATGGAGATCAGCTGATGAAAAGGGCTACCTAATCATATAAGAATAAGTCTAATTAATCCATCCTAAAAAGGGAACTGCGTGACAGGGGGATATACTATTGCTCATTCGTCTCTGAAGTGGATTCTCTTTTAGCAATCAAAATGATGGATCTCTGGCAAGTTGATCTATCCAAGAGGGGAAAGTCTCCCGTCCCAGTCTCCAAAGCAATGAAAAATAATAACAACTGTGTGACAAGATAAGGTTAAAGGCTTGATCCTAGCACCCTCAATGTCAATAGTAAAATTCCCATGAACTTCAGGAGGAGCAGGGCTGGGTCTTTGGAACGGTAAAATCATCCCGCTCGTAAATACATTGTGACACTGCTCTGACATTATTATTACAGATTAACATTTTCCAGTTTAGGTGTCCAAAGCTAGACTTATAAACTCATAAACGCTTGTATTTCAATGCCCAAATATGGATTTTAGAGGTTTATTTTTTGCGCCCAAGTATGAAAATTTGATATTTGTAAGGATGGGGATTTTCAAAATCCCCTGAGTGGTTCATTGGAAGTCAATGGGAGTTGTGCTCCTGGTGTTTTTGGAAATCTCACCATTAATAATCAACCTTTGTTTTTGGCTCAATCTATGCAATAGGCTTAAGGAATAAAGCTACAAAAATTGTGGAGGCCACATGCCTGCCAAACATCACGTCAATCTCTTGGCCGGTGTGTACTCTAACCCATCTCTGTTTATTCAGGCTGTAAGCGCTTTGAGACAAGGATCTGCCTGCTTACATGTTTATGAGTCCACTTTTGAGTACTATAACATAGTAAATTATCATTATTTTTTTATGGAACTGGAGACTGGGAAGGGAGACTTTTCCCCCTGGGATCAACCTGCCGCAGATCCATCAGTTTTATTGCTAAAAGTGAATCCATTTCAGAGAAGAATAAGCAAGAGCACATCCCCTTGGTCACATGTACATAAACTCCAATGCAGAGAGAGAACTGGGAATTCATATTGCAACCCAATGACTGATGCAAACACACGACACCTTTAGTTTGCTACTTATGCCCATCAATTTGAACGGCACCGTCCCTATGTACAAAGCTAACAGAACACTTGCTTTAAGACAAAGAAGCGTATGAAATAGGTTAGCACACATTTACTGAGGGTCATAAGTAACTGATGAGATGCTTAAGACATAGAAGACAAACCCATTCCACTTCTGATCATTCACACAGTTACAATTTAAGTACAATGTACTTATTATTCCATTGCCTTTAAACAACTTTGAAGCAAACACCGAATGCATAGCATTATTCTTTAATTGGAGCAGATTAAATTACTTACATAACACAATTTAATGTATGACTGGAGCACCAGGGCCCGCCGAAAGGCAGCTAAACTACCTCTTTAAACTGAGTGCATAATAGCAAATGTAAAACATCATCTTCAGTTCTTTTCCTAAAATCTTGGCACCCTTAGAAAGCCAAAGGGCTATAATTTGCAATTGCAAGTGAAGAGTCTATTATTCATCTGTGCTGCTATGTTTTTGCCTGGGGCAGCGGGAGCAGGGAGCACTGTACCCACAACACACCTGTGTGTTTGCCTGGAAAGTTACCTTTAAAGGGTTGGGTCTTTGTATGGCTCTCACTGGAAAGGTTATGAATCACTGTTGGAACTAAACCCCTAGCTTTTCACTATTGTTATTTATTGTTTGTTCTGGGGTAGCCCCTGGAGGTTCCCAGCCCTGTCATGCTAGTCATTTTACATTTTACATGCTTGTTCCTGGTGATTTGTCTGAGTGGGTCTGGTCTGAGATGAACACACACTGACACTGACACACAACACAGAACAGACAAAGGAGCCCCAGCCCCAGTTCCACAAAGTTGTGTGAAAAGTCACAAGGCAGATTTCCCCTATCCTGAACAACCTCGTGCTGGGCCAGTGAAGGGGGGGAGCTACACATATAAGATAAAGTTGATCCCTGCACGCTATATCTTAACTATCAGCACAGAGTCTGATATCCATACTCACTTCTGGACTGCTGGAGGAATCAGGTACAGTACTTCTTAATATTCTGCTTGGCACATCAGATGGGGCATGGGCCATCAGGGAGCTAATTACAAGTCTCTGGTTCTACATTGCCTTGGCATGAGTTACAGCAGCCTAGGGGCTGCTCTCATTTACCTCACTTGGTGCAAGGTCACAGGAAGGAGCAGTGGAGTAACAGAGAACTCTATCATGCTCTTTTCCCCATCTCTGGCAGCCCTCTCCTTATCCTGGCCCACCCATTACAAGGAAACAGATGGCATGTGCACTGGCTTTGTTGGCTTTATACCAGCAGGGAGTTCCCATCCACCACAGGCATTCTTCTCTGGGTATTTACAGGCAGAATCTGGCCCCGTGTCTTTGATGAGTCTGCAATGCACCACGTATACTTCTGGGACTACATATATTGTTGTTGTTATTACAATTCTAGCTATCCCTTTCAATAAATAATGCATATACCCTTTCTTTCTGCTGGATCCCTGCACTCACTGAGAATACATCCCTAAATCCTCTAATGACCTCCAGACATGTCATGATACTAGCTTTCATCAGAGTACGTTTTTATTATCATCTAACATGGAAAACCCAAGTTACACTGTGTGTTAGATTAAGTTGTGTGTTTGAAATTCCACCCTCCCATACACACACACCAAAACCGCAGCCTCCCAGTCCCATTTCATAGGAGAGCTTAATTTCCACTAGAAGGAAACTCAGCAAATGGAAATAGTACATATGCAAAACAAGATGGGCAGTAAGGAAATAAGTCAAGATTTCTGGAAAATATTTACTTGCAGCTTTGAATATGCAGAAATCTTGAAAATTCCACCATAATGATTTCAGAGAGACTTGCAGAAGAGGGCTAGTTAATATAGGCTACATACGGTCAAATTATGTATGCATGAAGTGCCGCCTAATAGAGCTGCTGGAGGAAAAGATCCAGGGTCTAGAGTTGCAGGTTGAAACACTGGTAGAGCATAGAAGGGGGTTCGAGCAGCTGATGGAGCAATGGCAAGCAGTGGCTGAAGGGGAATGCCCAGGAGTACAGGGGGAAGCAGGGGCTAAGGCCAGTGAGGGGGGACTGCCAGATGAGGAATATGGGCGGTGGCAGCATGTGACCATGAGAAGCAGGCAGGGGAAAAGGAGAGCCAGTGAGGGAGAAATAGAGCTAAGGAACAGGTTTGAAGGTTTGGAGAATGAGGAAGGGGTACAGCAGGTGGTAGCTGACGGTGGGAGGGAAAGGAAAAAGAGAAGAGCGGCTAGTCCAATAGAAAGAGGGGAGGAGTCCATGGAGGCAGCACCAAGTTTGGGCCCAGGGAGGATACAGGATGGCTTAAGGGGAACCACAAGGGATGATAGGAATGGAAGGAGCTTGCAACCAGGGGGGACGGAGGATAGGTTAGAGGACCGCACTGTCACCAGGCAAAGGCAGGTCTATCAGATTGGGGATTCTATACTGAGAAGGTTGGACAGGCCTGTGACCAGGGCTGATCCAGAGAACAGAAGGGTGTGCTGTCTACCGGGCGCTAAAATACGGGATGTGGACCTGCAGTTGAAAAGGATCCTGAGAGGAGCAGGTAAGAACCCTTTGATCATCCTTCATGTAGGAACGAATGACACGGCTAGATTCTCGCTAGAGAGAATCAAGGGAGACTATGCCAGGTTGGGTAAGACGCTCAAGGAAATTGAGGCTCAGGTGATCTTCAGTGGGATTCTACCTGTCCCTAGGGAAGGGCACCAAAGGGGTGACAGGATCGTGGCGATAAATAGTTGGCTGAGGGAGTGGTGTTACAAGGAGGGCTTTGGGATGTATGGGCACTGGGAGGCTTTTGGGGACAGAGAACTGTTCTCACGGGATGGGCTCCACCTAAGTAGGGAAGGAAGTCGAATTCTAGGAGGGAGGCTGGCTCATCTGATTAAAAGAGCTTTAAACTAGACATTGGGGGGAGACGGTTGGGAGAGGTCCAGGTACTCTCCACGCCAAATTTATACGTTGAGAGTGAGAACAACAGGATAACAACAGATATAGCCAGAGGGGGACGGTTAGGTATAAGGAAGAGCGGGGGGACGGATACTAGACCGACAGGTCATACTGGTAGTACTGTGTCCCTACCAAGTTGGGTGAAAAGGGTGAGAGTAGCCAAACAGCAAAAATTAGGATGTTTGTTCACCAATGCGAGAAGCTTAGGTAACAAAATGGAGGAACTAGAGCTCCTGGTCCGAGAATTGAAACCGGATATCGTAGGAATAACCGAAACATGGTGGAACGGTAGCCATGACTGGAGTACAGGTATGGAAGGGTATGTGCTGTTTAGGAAAGACCGATACAAAGGTAAAGGTGGGGGAGTAGCATTGTATGTCAATAATAAAGTGAAAAGTAACGAAATAACTAGCAATGCAATGGATAATACGGAGTCTGTTTGGGCAATGGTCACACTGGGGAAGAAAACTACTAGAGCGTCCCCTGGGATAGTGATTGGGGTGTGCTATAGACTGCCGGGATCTAGCCTGGATATGGATAGAGAGCTCTTTAATGTTTTTAAGGAGGTAAATACTAATAGGAACTGTATGATCATGGGAGATTTTAACTTCCCGGATATAGATTGGGAAACAAATGCTAGTAATAATAATAGGGCTCAGCTTTTCCTAGACGTGATAGCTGATGAATTCCTTCATCAAGTAGTTGCTGAACTGACGAGGGGGGATGCCATTTTAGATCTGATTTTGGTAAGTAACGAGGACCTTGTTGAGGAAATAGTTGTAGGGGACAACCTTGGCTCGAGTGATCATGAGCTAATTCGTTTCAAAATAAATGGAAGGATAAACAAAATTGCATCTGAGACTAAGGTTTACGATTTCAAAAGGGCTAACTTTACTAAATTGAGGCGACTAGTTAGGGAAGTAGATTGGACTAACATATTTAGGGATCTAAAGGCGGATGATGCCTGGGGTTATTTCAGGTTGAAGTTACAGGAGCTGTCAGAGGCATGTATCCCGAGAAAGGGAAAACGGTTCGTAGGTAGCAGTTTTAGACCGAGCTCGATGAGCAAGTGTCTTAGAGGAGTGATTAAGAAAAAACAGAAAGCGTACAAGGAGTGGAAAATGGGAGGGATCAGCAAAGAAACCTACCTTATTGAGGTCAGAGGGTGTAGGGAAGCAGTGAGAAAGGCAAAGAGCCGGGTGGAGATGGACCTAGCGAAGGGGATTAAAACCAATAGCAAAAGGTTTTTTAGACATATAAATAGGAAGAAAACCAAGAAGGAAGAAGTGGGACCGCTTAAAACTTTAAACGGAGTGGAGATTAGGGATAATCTTGGCATGGCACAATATCTGAACGAATAGTTTGCCTCGGTCTTTAATGAGGCTAATGAAGGGCTAAGGAATAGTGATAGAGGGACCGATGGGAATGAAGATATGGGGGTAGACATTACGGTATCTGAGGTGGAAGCCAAACTTGAACAGCTTAACGGAAGTAAATCGGGGAGCCCGGATAATCTTCATCCTAGAATATTAAGGGAATTGGCGAGTGAAATTGCAAGCCCGTTAGCGATGATTTTTAATAAATCTCTAAACTCGGGGGTTGTACCGTTTGACTGGAGATTAGCTAATATAGTTCCTATATTCAAGAAGGGGAAAAAAAGTGACCCGGGTAACTACAGGCTTGTTAGTTTAACATCTGTAGTATGCAAAGTCATGGAAAAAATTTTAAAGGAGAGAGTGGTTACGGACCTTGAGGCTGATGGCAACTGGGACAAATTACAGCATGATTTTACGAAAGGTAGATCGTGCCAAACCAACCTGATCTCCTTCTTTGAGAAAGTAACAGATTTTTTAGACAAGGGAAATGCGGTGGATCTAATATATCTTGATTTCAGTAAGGCGTTTGATACGGTACCGCATGAGGAATTACTGGTTAAATTGGAAAAGATGGGGATCGAAATGACAATCCAGAGGTGGATAAGGAGCTGGTTAAAGGGGAGATTGCAGAGGGTCGTATTGAAGGGTGATCTATCGGGTTGGAGGGGGGTTACCAGTGGAGTTCCTCAAGGTTCGGTTTTGGGTCCGATTTTATTCAATCTATTTATCGCTGACCTCGGAACCAAAAGTAGGAGTGGGCTGATAAAGTTTGCGGATGACAAAAAGTTGGGAGGTATTGACAATTCGGAAAAGGATCGGGATATCCTCCAGGGAGATTTGGATGACCTTGTAAACTGGAGTATTAGTAACAGTATGAAATACAATAGTGAGAAGTGTAAGGTTATGCATTTAGGGATGACTAACAAGAATTTTAGTTATAAGCTGGGGACGCACCAGTTGGAAGTAACGGAGGAGGAGAAGGACCTAGGAGTCCTGGTTGATTGTAGGATGACTATGAGTAGGCAATGTGATGTGGCCGCTAAAAAAGCTAATGCGGTCTTGGGATGCATTAGTCGAGGTATTTCTAGTAGAGATAAGGAGGTGCTAGTCCCGTTATATAAGGCGTTGGTGAGACCTCATTTGGAGTATTGTGTGCAGTTTTGGTCTCCCATGTTTAAGAAGGATGAATTCAAACTGGAACGGGTACAAAGAAGGGCCACTAGAATGATCCGAGGAATGGAAAGCCTGTCGTATGAAAGGAGATTTGAGGAGCTCGGTTTGTTTTCCTTAACCAAAAGAAGGATAAGAGGAGATATGATTGCACTCTTTAAATATATCAGAGGGATAAATACCAGGGAAGGAGAGGAATTATTTCAGCCCAGTGCTAATGTGGACACGAGGACAAACGGATATAAATTGTCAGTCAGGAAATTTAGGCTTGAAATTAGACGAAGGTTTCTAACCATCAGAGGAGTGCAATTCTGGAACAGCCTACCGAGGGAAACAGTGGGGGCGAAGGACCTCCATGACTTTAAGATTAAGCTAGATAAGTTTATGGAGGGGATGGTATGATAGGATAACGGGTTTAGTCAATAGGTCAATAACGTGCCACAATGGTAATTAGTACAAAGGGTCAATGATAGGATATTGTTAGCCTTTTTCCAGAGGGTCTGGCTGGAGAGTCTTGCCCGCATGCTCGGGGTTCAGCTGTATTTGGGGTCGGGAAGGAATTTTCCTCCAGGGTAGATTGGCAGTGGCCCTGGAGGTTTTTCTCCTTCTTCCTAAGCATGGGGCAGGGGTCGCTTGCTGGTGGATTATCTGCTACTAGAAGTCTTTAAATCATGATTTGGAGCATTCAACAGCAGAGTCAAGGGAGAGAATTATTTCAGGAGTGGGTGGATCGGCTTATGTGGTCTGCATCTTGCAGGAGGTCAGACTAGATGATCATAATGGTCCCTTCTGATCTTGAATTCTATGATTCTATGATTCTATAAATTCTGTGGTCCTTACTTTTCCCAAACTTCCAGAGACGTCAGTGGAAACGTCTTCCCAGATCCCTTGATGGCATAGCAACGCTTTGCAATGGTGTCTGCTGTATATGCCTGTTTTGCATTCAGAGTGATACAAGAAGACTGCAGAACCAAATTCATGTTGAAAACACAAAAGGAGCCTAGTGAAGCACTTGTTTCTGTTTGGAGTGAAGATCATATGCGTAAGAGACCTGGATTCTATTCTCAGCTCCTCCACTGACCTGTTGTGTGATGTGGGACACCTCACATCCCCTCTCTGTGCCTCAGTTACCCCTACACACTTTATCTCTTTAGACTGTCAGTTCTTTGGGACAAGGAGGGTCACTCTCTATCTGGATGTACCACACCTAGCACAATGAAGCCCTGATCTCAGTTGGAGCCTCTAGGTGCTACCACAATACAAATAATAACAATACTAGTCCCCATAAGAAGTAACCTCCTGCCACTCGCTTGCACATGGAAATGCCAGGAGTGTATAAACTACATTGACTACAGTTTACTATGTGCAGGTTTCAGTCAGAAAAGCAACTTAAAGTGAAATGTCAGAAATATAACTCAAAGAATAAACATCTCCCAAAAGACTTTCCAAGTTTTTTCCTTACAAAACCAAACCAAACAAAAAACTGATTTCAGGCCAGCCTCATGGTACAGAGAGAGCTTCAGGCTGCAGCTTAGAAGCACAGGGCCTGATTCCGCGAGACAAGGAGCACTCTCAGATGCCACAGACTCAAACAGGAGTCCCAGGGACTCCAAATCTTGCAGCACTGAACCCTATGGGTGCAGGAAATGATTCAGATTCTTGAACACCGGTTCAGTGAAGGTCGCAGAATAGTACAGAGGTAAAGTGCTTTTCCTCTGGAGGAAGGAAGGATCAGATGAATCACAATATAGTAAAACTCCTGCTGCTGGATGACTCATAATGCTATACTGGTGTCAGGGAATGCTAATTACCAGACCTCTGAACTAAGAATGTGTTTATGTTACCTAAAGAGAGAGAAAGTGAGTGTGATTGCCCCCCCCCCCCCACACGCAGGGAGAGAAAAGCAAGCTTTAAATCAGGCGGCGATGCCATATGCAGCTGAAATGCACCAGTAACAGCATGAATTTCACAGCTTACACCTTCAGGAAGATGCTCCTGAAAACACAGCACTAGATCTGCCACTGGTGTAAACAGACATTGCCCCACTGACTTCTGTGGAGCAGTACTGAATTAAATAAGTAATCTTGTATTTTACACTCTCTAGGAGGCATTTGCCCCAACCAAAAATAATAAATAAATCAGTATTCTAATCTAAAACCACAGCCCCTTGTTGATATCTGAAACACTCTTTTCAGACTACGTGAAGCACACGATGTAAGCAGTATATCATAAATATAATTCAGCAGGATTAAATATGACAATCGTATATCAAGGTTTTGTTATTGGAAGTGAAACCATTTGCTGCAGATAAAGGCCCAGCAGAATAAAAGCTTGATTACTGTGATGAATAATGCATATTGCCTATGGTACTAATTAACCTTGTACTCCAGTAAGAAATTATGGAACAATAAGGCCAATTTGAAAGTGTCCCGACACTTTTCCCAGTGGCATCTGGCAATCACACTGTGGAATATGGAAAAACTGAGTCTATTAAACAAGGAAGATTTGCTCAGTAACTCATACTTTTTTGTATATTTCTCACATGTTCTGTACAAATTGTTTGCTGTACATATATACAGGATAGAAAACTCATAAGCTATTAGACAAGCAAAACTGTCAGACCTGCTTTTCACATGCCCTCATGTGCACACCCAGGGACAGAGGCAGAGAAGATGCACATTTGACTCAATCCAGCCACATTTCTACAGAGTTCGGTATATGTGTCTGGAGTCAATCAAGTTAAGAGTTAAGCAAACGAGAAGCATGCCAATATTTGCTCAGGGGTCAGATTGTATCTTTCAAAAAGTGAACCTTTGCAGGAAACCTTCTTGCACCTTCCTCTGAAGCATCTGGCCACTGTCAAAGGAGATACTGGGTGAAGTGGACCTCTGCTTTGATCTGGTCTGTCCATGCCTAAGCATTTTTACGGTGTATCTACAGACTAAATCCAGCCCATTATGCTGTACGTAGGGGCGGCTCTAGGTATTTTGCTGCCCCAAGCACGGCAGGCAGGCTGCCTTCGGCGGCTTGCCTGCGGGAGGTACCCGGTCCCGCGGATTCGGCAGCATGCCTGCAGGAGGTCCGCCGAAGCCGCAGGACCAGTGGACCCTCCACAGGCATTCCGCTGAAGGCAACCTGCCTGCTGCCCTCGCGGTGCCTGGCAGAGCACCCTCTGTGGCTTGCCACCCCAGACATGCGCTTGGTGTGATGGTGCCTGGAGCCACCCCTGGCTATACAAGTAGATCCAACGTAGATCTTGGGTCTGTGTCCACTCACAACAGCAAAGGTGAGCCACTGGAGGAATGGGAGAAATTACATGAACCCACTGGGTACTGCCCTCAGCTGAGGGCGAGCCCTGGCTCTGCTGGGTATACCTATGGAGTGATTCCACTGGCTCTGTGTCCTCTGGGAGTGAAGGCCCCTTCCCCACAGCATCTCTCTCAGTCTCTGGGGCTATGGTCCGGCTTCCAGGATTTGGCTCAACATGCTATAGTGCTGTCCCTTATGCCATCGGCAGTGGCCACTAGATGAAGCACAAGCTGCTCTCAGGAACATCCTTTAAATGCAGCACCGAGCCTACCGCAGCCATTAGTACTTTACAAAGTATCCTCAAAGTATTGTATTGCTGTTGCTTTATTTTCAACTGTTTGTTGAATTCAGATCAGATGAGTGCTACAGAGCCGGATTCTGCCCTCAGAGATGGCATGTCTAGGAGCCATGCAGCTTCAATGGGAGTCACATACACGTCTGGGGGCAGAATTTGTCCTTTAGTTTAAAAAACAAAATCTTTCAACAGTGACAAAGAGACTGTCTGGGAGCCTTTCTCCTGCCTCCGCTGACATCATTTTCCTTTTACACTGAACTGACTGGCAGAATGTTTGCAACTGGCTGATCAAAACAACTGTATGAAACCCTGGGACAAAATATGTGAACTTAAGTGCCCAACTTTCCACTGTAGTATTCTCAGTTCTTTCTGGGTTTTGTACAACATTTATCTCATGACTAATCTATCAAATGTACATGGATAAACTCATTAAAAAAACCACACTAGTACCAAACTAAAAAGCAAAATAAACCCAATTTTAAAAATATAAATCCAATACAAATGGATTGACTACCAAATTTTCAAAGCAGCCTCCCACCTGACTTGCACACCCAAAGACCATCTCTTCTAAGAACATGAGAATGGAAATGCTGCATCAAACCAATGGTCCATCTAGCCCAGTATCCTCCTTCCAACAGTGGCCACTGACAGATACTTCAGAGGGAATGAACAGAACAGGGCAATTATCCAGTGATCCATGACCTATCATCCAGTCCCAGCTTCTGGCAGTCAGAGGTTTGGAGACACCCAGAGCATGGAGTTGCATCCCTGACCATCCTGGCTAATAGCCATTGATGGACTTATTCTCCAGGAATGTATCTAGTTCTTTTTTGAACCCTGTTGTGCAGGTTGACTGTGCACCATGTGAAGAAGTACTTTCTTATGTTTGTGGTCTATTAATTTCACTGGGTGACTGCTGGTTCTTGTGTTAACACTTACTTATTCACTTTCTCCACAACATTCATGAATTTATAGACCTCTATCATATCCTCCCTTAATCATCTCTTTTCTAAACTGAATGTCCCAGTCCTTTTTAATCTCTCCTCATCTGGAAGATTTTCCATGCCCTTAATCGTTGTTATGCCCATCTCTGTACTGTTTTCCAATTCTAATATATTTTTTTGATACAGGTGACCACAACTGCACTCAGTATTCAGAGTGTGGGCGATCATGGATTTATATGGTGGCATTATGATATTTACTGACTTATTATCTATCCCTTTCCTCATGATTCCTAACATACTGTTAGTTTTTTTGACTGCTGCTGCACACTGAGTGGATGTTTTCAGAGAACTCTCCACAATGACTCCAAGATCTTTCTTGAGTGGTAACAACTAATTTAGACCCCATCATTTTATATATATAGTTGGGATTATATTTTCCAGTGTGCACTTCTCAACACTGAATTTCTTCTGCAATTTTGTTGCCCAGTCACCCAGTTTTGTGAGATCCCTTTGAAACTCTTCGCAGTCTGCTTTGGACTAATCCATCAGCATCAATTCTGTATCATCTGCAAACTTTGCCACCTCATTATTTACTCCTTTTATCAGATCATTTATGACTATCTTGAACAGCACTCTTCGCAGTGCAGATCCTTGGGGGACCCTGCTATTTACCTCTCTCACTGTGAAAACTGTCCATTTTTTCCAACCCTTTGTTTCCTTTATTTTAACCAGTTACTGGTCCCTGAGAGGACCCTCCCTCTTATCCCATGACAGCTGAATTTGCATAAGATCCTTTGTGAGGCTCTCTGAAAAGGCTTTCTCAAAGTCCAAATACCCTATATCCATTGGATCACCCTTCTCCACATGCTTGTTGACCCCCTCAAAACATTAATAGATTGGTGAAGCATGATTTCAACTTACAAAAGCTGTGTTGAATCTTCCCCAACATATTGTATTCATCTGTGTCTCTGATAATTCTGTCCTTTACTATAGTTCCAACCAATTTGCCTGGTATTTAAGTCAGGCTTACCAGCGTGTAATTGCCAGGATCGCCTCTGGACCCTTTTTTGAAAAATTGGCATTACCTAGCTATCCTCCAGTCATCTGGTATGGAAGCTGATTTAAGTGATAGGATACACACCACAGTTAGCAGTTCTGCAATTTCATATTTGAGTTCCTTCATAACTCTTGGGTGAATGCCATCTGGTCCTGATAACTTATTGCTGTTTAATTTAAGACTTTGTGCCCAAACCTCCTCTACTGGCACCTCAATCTGGGACAGTTCCTCAGATTTGTCACCTAAAAAGAATGGGGTTCAGGTGTGGGAATCTCCCACACATCCTCTGCAGTGAAGACCGCTGCAAAGAATTTATTTAGGTTCTCTGCAATGGCCTTATCTTCCTTGAGTGCTTCTTTTACATCTTGATTGTCCAGTGGCCCCACTGATTGTTTGACAGGCTTGCAGTTTCTGACCTACTTAAAATATTGCTTTCAGGTTTTGTGTGTTTTGCTAGTTGCTCTTCAAATTCTTTTTTGGTCTGCCTAATTATACTTTTACACTTGACTTGTGCTCCTTTCTACTTTCTTCCTCCTGCAGTTATATGTCTAGTTATGCATAATGGCTAATTACAAGCACGAGTGCCTATTTGTACATGTAAACATGCATTTAGGCACAAAAGAAATATGAGATTCTGAGCAAGCAAACACACATGGGATAATATTGATGGTCCAAATTTAGGAGGCTTCTTTAAAAGGGATAGCTCAGTGGCTTGAGCATTGGCCTGCTAAACCCAGGGTTGTGAGTTCAATCCTTGAGGAGGCCACTTAGGGATCTGGGGCAAAAATTGATCCTGCTAGTGAAGGCAGGGGGCTGGACTCAATGACCTTTCAAGGTCCCTTCCAGCTCTAGGAGATTGGTATATCTCCAATTATTACCTTTATTACCTAAAAACTCAGCCCTTTGCCCAGTGCCCACCTTCACAGAAATAGAAAGACCAACAAGAAGCATGGCCAGTTTTGTGGGTCTGCTCCATAGTGGAGGGGCAGGTTGGAAGCCCCCGTGCAAGAGATCCATGTTGTGGAGCTATGTTACGCAGGGATTCTGTCCTTACCACTATGGAGGTGGATTCTGGGGATGAGGCCAGTAGATCTGCAGCTATTCCAATCGCTCCCAACAAACATGTGTGTGTGCAAGAGAAAAGCAGATGCCAAGGGGGAGAGGGGAAGAGAGTAAACAGCTGCTCCACAGCCTAGGGAAGGACTCACGCCCCTTCAGAGCACTCCTACATCCAAGTCCACTTACTCTGGATATGCACAGGGTCCAGGATTTGCACCTGTATTTAGTCTTAAGAGCAGTGTGAAGAAATACCTCTCATACCACATCTGTGGAGCAGAATGAAGAACTACATGTGGCCTACATGAGATTTAGCGTGCATATATAGAAGAGTGTGATCCAGGGATCTCTTGGTGACAACTGGCAGAGGGCACAGGGAGTGCATAGGGTTTTTCAGGGATCCCCTGTGTCAGATGCATGAATTATAGTTCACCAAAGGGGGCAGGTGAGATCTCTAACTAGAACCAGTAGTCCACTGGTCATCACCATCACTGTGAAATGTGTGTATGGCTAATATTGAAGGACATATGTGTCTATACTGAAAATTACATTCTTAAGGTCTTGAAACCAGGACACGAGGAGATGATATACCCCCTGCCTCCAAGGAACATTGCTGAGGTAACAGACGCCAATCTCTCTGTCTCGTCATATGGATATGGTGTAGTGTGTGCCTCACAATGCAATATGTGCAGAAGCAGCGCCAGGGTTTTTGCCGCCCTAGGCGGCAGCGCTCCTCCTCTGAGCATTCGGTGGCGGGGGGTCCTTCCGCTCCGCATCTTTGGGGCACTTCAGTGGTGGGTCCTTCACTCGCTCCGGGACCTGCCGCCAAATTTCCGCCGAAGACTCAGAGCGGAAGGACCCCCTGCCGCCGAATTTCTGCCAAGTGTGGCAAAAAGCTACCCCACAAATCCTGCTGCCCTAGGCGACTGCCTAGGGTCACCTAGTGGAAGCGCCGGCCCTGAATATGTGCTATTTGCATACTGAGCCAAGGGTTAATCAAGAAAGTGCAAAATCTACAAGAGAAGGATATACAGAGCAGGGAGGTGCCTTGTCCATGAAAAAGAACAATGGATTGATCTGATCTATCAAAGGATGCAGACAGACTGGGATCATTCACTGAAGAGCCAAGCAGACAACGTGTTTGTCTCACGAATGAAGCTGGTCCAAGCCAGCCTGTCTGTAAAGGACTTTGGGTGAGTATTGCTCTACCCGACATGAGAGCAATTAATTAAGTCTAGGCTCTAGAACAGGGGTCAGCAACCTTTCAGAAGCGGTGTGCTGAGTCTTCATTTATTCACTCTAATGTAAGGTTTCGCGTGCCAGTAATACATTTTAACGTTTTTAGAAGATCTCTTTCTATAAGTCTATAATATATAACTAAACTATTGTTGTATGTAAAGAAAATAAGGTTTTAAAAATGTTTAAGAAGCTTCATTTAAAATTAAATTAAAATGCAGAGCCCCCCGGACCGGTGGCCAGGACCCAGGCAGTGTGAGTGCCACTGAAAATCAGCTCACGTGCTGCCTTCGCCACACATGCCATAGGTTGCCTACGCCTGCTCTAGAATTTATTTATGTGCAGCCATTTGTTTCCAATATTTCCACTTGCCTTTACCAAGAGTCTCCCTCTACTTTGTTATACCGGTTTTCACTCTAAACATATCTCGGTGCTGGGTGCTAAGCGGAGGTGCTCCTGGTGTGCTGGGTATATTACTTCCTTGGAAGCCCCCAATCTGTGAACACTGTGAGAGACCAATGGAACAAGGGCCGGATGCTCCAGGGGGACTTTGGAGAGGTCAGGGGTTGGGGTGTGCCTATCGCCGCATGCATCTGAGGTACACACTCCCCGTGTTAATCCTGCGGGGCTGTATGTGGGCAGGCACCAATGGGCAAGTCTCTTTTTTCTCGGGTGCGATCAAAATTCTCCTTCCTGGCCTAAATTCCTTTTTCACATGAATGACCGATTAAGGCTCTCAAGCATAAGCTTGCCTGTGCGCCTGGTGGTGATTGATGGTGGGCGGGGGGGCCACACTGCCCTGACCTGAGATCTGTCCGTTGGTATTACCACTGTCTAAACTCCCTGCTGCCAGCTTTGTCAGGGGAAGCTACTGCTGTCACAATACAAGCGCAAGCCCTAGCAGCTGTGACACGTCATTTGTCTGGGCAGCAGAGTATGCCTGGAAAGCCGACCGCCCAGCTTTGGTGGAAGTGTGTAAAACAATCAAGCCCAGTTAAGCAAACCAGTTTTGACATATTAAATCATGCTTGAACTGTGAGGGCACAAAAGAATGTAAAAACTCTTCTAAAAAGTCTTACAGAAATAAATAAATAATAAAGGCCAGCAGAGAAATGGCACGGATGCTCAGATCAAAATAAAATAGAATGGGCTGTGGGGGAAAAGTAAAATTGTAACAATTTCCATAGAATTCAAGGAGACGTCTATTGTCCAAAAATCGCCTCGTGCTGCATTAAAAACACATTTACCAGACTTTCATATACCTTTGTACAACCATGAGACCTGGAATATACATCAGGGTACACTGGAAATTAATCTGATTTCACTTTTGTCATGGTCACTGATGAGTTTCCTGGTAACTTTTACACAGGCTTGCTGCTCAGAATGGTTGTGTTTATTTGTTATCTATCCAGTGCAGACAGCATGCTCTGCGACGTGCAAACATATGCAGAGATACAGTATCACAGTATTCAAGGACCTCACAATTAATAATCACAGTCCCACCCATCCTTCAGTTGCATGCATCACCTTGAATTCCCCCCACCCCACCCCACCGGATGGATTTCTTATAGTAATTAATGTGAGGCATTGATTCTGATTTCCACTAATGTAACAAAGGCCTCTGCCCATGCTCTAGGCTCCTTGGCATCCCTTTAACAAACACAGATCATTGATTTGGCACAGCGCTCCTGTTATCTGGAAGTCCATAGTCATGCCTCTAATGCGATCTGGGCAGTCGGCTATCTGCAAAGCCACTCAGAGCTGGGAAGCTGCGACCCGCAGGGTACTTTCACCGAATGCCAAATTGTCACATCCCCCTCCCTGTCCTAGGGAGCAGCTTTTCCATTCACTCTGCAGTAATTAAAACACTTCCCTTCCAGATGGCTTTGGAACATGATAGCGATCTCCATTACTGCTTGTGACTAGGGTGACCAGACAGCAAGTGTGAAAAATTGGGACGGGGGTAATAGGACTCTATATAAGAAAAAGACCCCAAAATCGGGACTGTCCCTATAAAATCGGGACATCTGGTCACCGTACTTGCAAATGGATGACAGACCATTCCAGCCCCATGTAATACATCTAATATATCATTAGTGGACTGCATTATCGCAAAGGGACCCTAGGACCACATGGCAGGCATGCCCTTCACTCAGTGAACAGTAACCTTGACTCACAAGTACAATAAGCACATCATTGCCTTCCTATGGACACCCATTTCACGCAGTCTGTATCAGTCATTTACTACCTGTGCACAGATATAACCTATATAGTAGAAAGCAAGAGAGGTGGAGGAATCTCCTTCCTTAGAGGTTTTTAAGGTCAGGCTTGACAAAGCCCTGGCTGGGATGATTTAGTTGGGGTTGGTCCTGCTTTGAGCAGGGGGTTGGACTAGATGACCTCCTGTGGTCCCTTCCAACCCTGAGATTCTATGATTCTATGATTCATTTAGGATCTATATTTGCATATATACACTAACCACCTGACTCTCTGTTACCCTCAGGCCTCTTTCTATCGCTCCGGCAGTGCAGATGCCTTTATACTGCCAGAGTGCTATAAACGGGCTTTCGTGTAAATGAGACAGTCTCGGAATATGCACATCTAGGGTAAGATTTTCAAAAATAGGAGCCTGATTTCAGGCATGTAAATGGCTCGATTTTCAGAAGTGCCGAGCTCCCAACAGCTCCCATTGACATCAGCGGGCGCTACTGGGTGTTTGGCACATCTGGAAGATCAAGTTTAGACCTAAGGATATGTCTACACAGCCGATGTTACAGCGCTGCCGTTAGGGGAGTAGCTGGTGCACTGTCTACTCTGTCGCTTTACAGAGCTGAAACTCACATCACTCGGGGTGGGGGGGGAAGGGGGTTCACCCCCCCGAGCGAGGAAAGTTGCAGTGCTGTAAGTGGCAGCGTAGACAAGCCCTATGTAAAGATTTAAGAACCCAGCTTTAGGCTCCTATTTTTAGAAAATCTTCTGCTTCCGTCACACTTTGCTTGACTATACCCTTAAGCACACATTATGCAGTTTAAAAAAAAAACCTATTAAAATACTGGAACAGTTAAACTTTCAAAAGCTAGAAAATTCTCCAATATGGTTAACTGCAGTCCAAGTTTCAGCACTGAAGGGATTTTACTTTCTTAGGCACTTATGAAAATGCCCTCTATTGCAGTCACACGTGGTACACAGAGTATATGTGACTTGATTTATGTTAACTAGCAAGATTTTTTTCACAGTCTGTATTAACTGTTTCTCAAGTTACATTGAAATGTCACTAATCTAAAATGCCAACAGGCTATTAAATAACTCAAAGATCATTCTCAACCAAGGCCCACAGTTAGCACCTATTCAACATACATCTCATCTTTGCTTTGACTTTATCAGCCCTTTATTTTCTCCCATATCACCTGGTCTAGAAATCTGCCTGCTAACAGCTCTGATATATGACCTGTAATTCTATTGTGCCTGCTTCTCTATTTATACAATTATTTGGTCTAATAAAAGATATTACTTCACCCACCTTGTCCCTCTATTGTCTTCTCATCTGTACTTCATCGTACTTTCTTCCTGCTAGATGTGGCCTCCTCACATCCTAACCCCTTTTTTCCCTGAATAAACATCTATAGAGGCAGGCTCGGGGTGGGGGGGATTGGAAAGGGGAAGTAGCTCGTGGATCTGGCCGGTTGCATCAGTTTCCGTTTTTAGGTCCATTTTAGGTATATGTTTTGTGTTTGCATAGCACCTCAGCCATGAGGTCCTGGCCCAGGACTGGGGCTCAGAGGCGTTGCTGCAATACAAGTGAAAAAATACTAATAAATCAGGGGAATGCCATTTCTTGTGTTGAATTTTCACATTTGAAATGGTCGGCATGTCTTGAGGTATGATGTTTAGAATTTGTGGCGACTATTTTTGTTAATTACAGGGAGCCAAAGAAACGTGGTCTGGGCCCAAGTTTATAAGGGAATTGTGTTTAAATTTTCCAGTGCCCAAGTTAGTAAAGATGCTTCTAAAAACTTACACAGAAAATTTCAATTGTCCTCTGAAGAGCTACTGTGATAAAGTCAGAGACTAAATTCAGTCGTCAACATGTGAAATAAGTGCCACTCTCAATGAAACCTTAGCTCTGAGCTGTCTATCATTACTCCATGTTTATGTAGCGATAACTTCTCTGATGATCAAAAAGGCCAAAACTCTAGTGAAGTCACTGGAATTATGCCTGTTTACATCAGAGGACAATTTGCCCCATTATGTGCTGAGAGTGTCTATATTACAAGTTCATCCTATAAAACAGTGTCACTTGTTTAAGGCAGTATTTGTGCAATGAAACAAAATAAAATGCGAGCTGCAAAATTCTACACTTAGGGCAAAATCCTGCCTCCAATGAAGTCGATGGTGTCACGGGCGATGGAACTGCTCCCTATGAATCCAGTCAGGACTCTGGTGAAGTCTCCTCTCTGTGAGCAGACTGTCTTCAGGGCAAGAAGCTCACATGGCTTCATTTGCCTGCGTCTGACCTCGGAGCATTCAGCATCCTCTGCCCCTCCATGCGCTTCCCACAGCGAGTCCACCCAGGCAGAGTCCCGGGGAAGCCACAGGGTCCTGCACCCCCACTTTGCAGTCAGACGTGACTCTCAGCCAGCCAGTAAAACAGAGGTTTATTAGATGACAGGAACATGATCTAAAACGGAGCTTGTAGGCACAGAGAACACGACCCCTCAGCCGGGTCCATTTTGGGGGGCAGTGAGCCAGACACCCACGTCCGCACTCACTCCATGTCTCCACCCTGCTCCCAACTGAAAAACTCTCCAGCTCCTCCTCCTCTGGGCTTTGTCCCTTCCCTGGGCCAGGAGGTCACCTGATCTCTTTGTTCTCCAACACCTTCAGCTGGCACCTTTGTAGAAGAGGGGCCCAGATCATTAGTTGCCAGGAGACAGAGTGTCAGCCATTTTCTGTCCAGCCAGCATCACATCTGCCCTCTAGGGCTCTGCAACAATCACACCCCCTTCTCCCACCACCTAGATACTTAAGAACTGCATAGGGGAAACTGAGGCACCCACACAGTATTCAGAAAAAACATTATGAATATTCCCACTTCGTCACAGATGCAAAACTCCGATTGACATCAACAGAGCCAGAATTCCAGCACCAATGTGTGCCCAATGCATGTTAAAATGGCCAAGATATAAAGCCCTGCAAAGAGGAAGTTTTATAGTCGAAATGTCAACACGTCATTAACTACTGCTAAGCACTACTATAATAAGACGCACAAAACTGAAAACCTGCTTCATGAGGAACACAACATACAATAGTACCCCTGATTTTAATACCTGATGTAAAGTTTGTGGAGTCAGATTGTTCTTGAAAACTGTAACTGAAAAAGCAGCTGAAAAGTCAAGGAAGACCACAGCCATATGAACTGGGAGGCACCATGACTGACATCGCCTCTCCCTATGCCATAATACGCTCTAAAGAATTTTGCTTTGCTACAAGGAGGCCTTCATTCAAGTCTTCTCGAAGATCTGTATTCTACTAAAACTAAGCAGTTTTTCTGGGAACAAACATATACACATAACCTGGAATCTGCCCCAATTTGAGGATTGTAAATTGTCTTTTGGTTTATAAGTAAATATGACATTTGCACTTCAAACTTGCAGAGCAAATTTTGATCCTTCATTTCACCTATTGTAATCTTATTGTTTACAATATAATCCAAGGGATAACAACAAGGTGGGGGCAGGGGGCTAATTGTCCTACCGGGAGGTGGTTGCATAGTAAATCAGATTGCATGGAACAATAAGGTTAAATCCGACAAAATAATGGTTCCAAATCTCCTCTACTAGGGTGTGCTGCTACAGAATGAGAAAGAGATCTTCAAAGTCATTAGGAGTCATTACCATACTAATGTATTACATAGTATTACCACATACTATGTGGTATAGTGTGTATACTCCAATCACGTTTCCTATAACTAAGCCCTATTCATGGCAGAATAAAACAAAGAATAAAGCAATATTTAATCAATCCTGCTGTGATACGAGTTTGATTTCAGGAAAACACTCAACTGCTTTTTACTGAATATATCAACCCCAGAACACACAAACTCTACAGAACAAACCATTCCCACTTCAGCGATAATCGCCACTTTGCTGAAAAGCGAGAGTCATGTCATTTTCTTCATGTTTAAAAAAACTAAAACACACAACACAGCCAAAAGCTCAGCTACTTTGATGTTGGTTGGTAGTGTGCCTAATTAAAATTAACTAGGCTCTTCAGCTCATAATTATATGAACACCTAATATGCTGCACTCCCAGCCAATTTTGTTTTAATCACAAAAATGCTCCAGAAGTATGAATGATAAGCACAGAAATCCCTGTAGTCTTGGCACTATATTTCTGAATTCAGTATTTTCCATGTACTGTGTATTTCCATCACTGTTTTTCCTTGCTATGCAATCACCTCCCAGTAGAACAATTAAAACAGGTTGGTTTTTTTAAAATCCACTGGACTTTGCTTGCTATCCATTATACCTCTAGGGGGAAATCTTGCTTGCCTTTCTCACGTGAGTTGTCCCAAATGGGAATACTCCCATATTCTTCAGTGTTTTTAGCTTTGACAATGATCCACCGTTTAAACTTTAAAGCCAGAATGTAGCAGCTCTTATATGTGTGGTGCAAGAGAGGGAAAATGCTTTTCCCTTAGAATATCAGGGTTGGAAGGGAGCTCAGGAGGTATCTAAGTCCAACCCCCTGCTCAAAGCAAGACCAACCCCCAGACAGATTTCTGCCTCAGAACCTTAAATGGCCCCCTCAAGGATTGAACTCACAACCCTGGGTATAGCAGGCCAATGCCCAAACCACTGAGCTATCCCTCTCTTCCCCTTCTATACCCACTCCTGCACTGGAAGTGGTGAGACCTCCTGCACATTGCAGGCCACAGAACCTCACCAACCCGCTCCTGTAATAGACCCCTAACCTCTGCCTGAGTGACCGAGATCCTCAAAACATGATTTAAAGACTTTAATTTAATTTAATGATTTAAAGAATCTACCTTTTACACTAGTTTAAACCAGCAGGTGACCCTGCCCCATGCTACAGAGGAAGGCAAAACGCCCAGGGTCTCTGCCAATCTGATCTGGGGCAAAATTCCCACTGATTTTAATGGGGCCTGGATTTTACCCAGAATATCCTGTTTCCACACACTGAGCTCAACATGGGTGGCCTACACCCAAAGACAACCTAGCTGTAGAGGGTCATGCTCATTAGCAATCCAGCTTCAGCCGTAATGGGAAGTGCGCACACTGAACACACACGCCTCTACATGCGTGCTGTCTGCCTCAGCCTTCCCCAGGCACTGCGCCCTCTGATACCACTGCAGCCATGCCGCTTTGCACCAATTCCCTTCCAACACAGCTGCAAAGCCACAGTCTCTGGCTAAATCTCTTTCCACTACTTGATAAGCAAGCAAGGCACGGAGAAGTCATTTCAAACAGCTCCTCAATTGCAGCACTGTCTGCTGAAGATTAGTAACTTTGCTTTGCCTCTGAGTAAACCAGCAACAAAATCACCTGGGAGTTGATTCAGCAGGTAAACTTTTGAACTATAGGAACTTGGATACCTTTGTCAATGACTTTTAATTAAATCCAAAGCAGAAATTTGTCAACATGGATTTTTTTTTTTTTGCTGAGGACTTTGTTTCTGACTAAGAATCCACTTCTTTCTTGGCAATAACTAGCAGGAATTTCAACAGAAATAATGAACAGTAAGCAAAGAAAAAAGTTTGGATGAAAAATACTTCTTCAGCAAGTTGACTTAGAAACAATGAAATAATAATTGGGTTAGATCATATTTCAAGAAAATAAAGCTGTTTAAACATTCCTAGTTGTAAAAAAAATAAACTACAAAATATTTCTTCAGTTGGCAATTCTTTTCGAAAGCACACACATTGTCCCCCAGTCATTTCCAAAGAAGTTCTTCTCTTGTAAAGACTGGCATTAAAATAAGATTTGGCTTAAATTTTCTTCCATTATTTTGCAGGATCCTGTATAATTACAGTGCATTCCTGTTTCAAGTTGGCTAAAATTGGCTTCCTACTTTTACCACTGCCTCATGCCACCTAGAGCTGGAAACTGGAAAAGAGGTCATTGTGTTCCTCTGAATTCATTATTGTTCCCTGGTGTAGTTCAGTTTCTAATTCATTTCACTTCTTTAATTCTCAAATATTTGTGACTCTACTCTGAAAACTGATTATAAGAAAATGGCATTGCAGGGCTTGTGTTCACTGCATTCCAATCATTTCCATTCTGGTTACTCAGGGTTTACTGGTAAAAAATATGTCTTTTCTACCTAGCAGCCTTGCAAATTTAACATGGGATCTGAAAGTCAAGCTGGGTTTTCTCTCCATCATGTGTACCAGAAAAAAAGGTTCTGTAGACCAGATTAAAGCCTAGATTTTCAAATGTATTTAGGTGCTCAACCCTCAGTGGTAGATCACCTAAATACCTTTGAGGATTTGGGACCATGTCCTCAATTACAGTTGCATAACCCCATTGTTGCCAGTAGGATAACACAGGTTTAACTGGCAGGCTGCATAACTGGAAATTGGTAGACAATTCTACTGACAGCACAGAAGGAAGACAGGAAAGAAGCTCCCTCCCTTTTAGCTGTGTTGGTTCTGCAGTGTTTAATGCAGTAAAAAGTAGCAAAACCATATTGCTTGTTTCTAAAATGGAACGATAAAGCTGAATACATGCAGGGAACAGATCTGCTGAACCAGAAGGTGCCCTTTTTACATAATCACTTTTCAAGGAATATCAGCTCCTTATGTAACTCCCCAATAGGGAGCCCAGATGTGTGCAGTAAATATATCCAAAATTGCAGTCACAGTAAAAAATACAGATATTCAGATGCAGGAAGCAGATAAGAAAAAAAAAAAGATTAGAAAGTGTCATTTGGGCCAGATCCTAAGATTGTGTAAATCATCAAAGCTCCATTGATTTCAGTGGAGCTACCATCAATTTATAGCAGCTTAGTATCTGGCCCTTTGCCAACTGAAATGCACTCCCTGATGCGGTCTGCACAAGAGTGGCTAAATATCACCAACCAAAACTGAAACTTGGTACGACAGACAAGTGAATATTGTCAGAGATGCTTTTAAGAACCCATTGAACCAGGGCTAACATAACCGAGCCAAAAATAACAGGATACTGTGCCCAATCAATACTGTGGAAAGCAGTGTACCTACATGGGGAGTGCTACCTTTCATTTTTATTATTAGTATGTGCAGGAATTTATTCATGTGAATAATAATAAGCCTTGTGCACAGGATTTTTCACTAGCATTTTCCCACATGGTGACAGTTTATCACAGGTTATCTCATGACAGCTGATGATAAAGTGGCTGAGTTGCAGAAAGAGGTATAAAATACAAGAAGTTTTGTTTGTTAGATAAATACCATTTGACTGCCCATGTTAACTGAAATAATAACTGAATTATATAACGAGATTAAGCCATGTCAGATGTGTCGCCTGAATGTCCCAAGTGATACAAATTGCTCGGCTGCTGCTGTCGGTGCCTCCTTCATAAAGCACCCTGATGACAAGATGATGAATTGAAGATGATATTGCCAATTCATGATTTTTAGACAGAAGGGATTTCAATTGTTCCCTCATGTTTGTGAGGGTGAGTGACATTTGCATCATCGCTAACACAAGAATGGAGTCTGCTATGGGCCAGACAAGATGTTATGACTCAGTGAACGTTATCTTTGGAGGGGAAATGCCAATAAACAAATTCAGGTTCTTCTGTGGTAGAAACACACCAGGGTATTGTCCCAGTGCAGAGTATAGCTGCAAAATAATCTGTATTATGTAGCTCAAGCCTAAATTAAAGCTCAGGCCCAGATCCTCTGAGATATTTAGGCACCAAACTCCCTTTGGGTTCAACAGGAGTTGGGCACCTACATAACTGTGAGGATCTGGGCCCCAGGATCCCAAATGCCTCTGACTTGCAAGGGAATTAAGAACTTAGCACTACACCCAAGAGTTGACAGCTTAATTATACCAGTATAGTTAAAGCAGTGCCACCTCCTTACTGCGACACAGTTACACTGGCATAAAAGTGTTCATTCTGGCATAGCTATTCTCCCACGGGAAGGGGCCCCATCATACAGATACTGTTCTACTGCACCCACACAAGAGGTTAACCTGGTCTACAGCCCCTCTGTGGCCCTGGCCAGCTTTCCAAGGCCAGTGACGAGATTTCAGTTTATTTAAAGTCGGTGGCTGTTAGTCTGGATAATCTTCATGGCTGCTGCTGACGAGAGCAGCCCAGAAAGAGCCAATAAAGGCAAAGCAGAACAGAGCAGCGGCTCTGGCAGCCAATGGAGCAGTGAGTGCTGGAGGGGAGGGGAATTGACGGCTCAGTAACCAGCAGAAGTGCCCAACTGCTCTGGGTTACCATCACGTGATGCCCAGTCAGTGCTGGGGCCATTTATGTTCAGCAGGCCGGCAGGTTCTTGCCAGTATGTCTGGCTACATTCCCTTGCCTGCAGCAATCAAGATTTCCTCCATTTTGGCTGGTGCTGCTTGGTTCCTCCTGTGCCAAATGTCCAGAAGGGAGAAAACAAACCTTTAAACATTTTATCATCCGAAAATGCCAAAGTTCAAAATATAGAAACATTTTATCATCCGAAAATGCCAACGTTCTATATATATATAATGAGCCAGATTCCGATCCCCTCGTTCACACTGAATAGCACGTTACGCCACAAGTACCGCCACTGGGCAGATTCTCAACGCTCTGGAAGTGGAAAGAGCCTTTAACGAGGAGTAAATTACAGCCTCTTTCCACGGCTCTGGTGAATGAGAACCAGGTCCATTGACTTCGGTGAGACTATCTATGGCATATGGTACTGTACAGCGTGAAGGAGCGTACCCGAACATGGCCCAAGATGTGTGTCATGCAAAACCAGAGCACCGGTTTCCCTTGCAAATTCTTACCTTGACAGGTGCTGTTCTTCTCCTCGTACCCTGCCTTACACATGCACTTTCCAATGGGCACCAGCCATTCCCCTTCGGCACTGCAGTGCATCTTTGGAGGCTCATCGGTCACAGAGTGGTTCACACACGAGCCAGACACTTCCAGCAGCTGGGAGGAATCTGCCCCAGTGATGGTATCGGGAAAGAGGGCCAGGTTACGGATAATGGAAGGGCACTTTTTGTAATACACTCGCACGGACACCAGGGCGATGCAGGCACCCACATCCTGGAAAGCCAAGTAAAATCCCTTTTTGGTCAGAGGCCCAACATCTCTGACCTCAGTGTTCAGCTTCATGACTCGGTCTCCAAGGTCGAGCTCTGTGAAGCTCTCATCCGCGGCAATGGTGTCGATCTTGATGTACTGGTTTTCTTTGATGTTCCTCCCGTCTTCGTCGTCTGATTCAAAGTAATACACATTGAAAGTCTCTTTGCAAGTCCCGAGTCCTCCTGGAAGACTGTTACAGTCCCTCAGAGTGAACTTGAGTTCAATGAAGATCCGGGAGGCTCCTTCATTGGAGATCCAGCTAGTCAGAAGCCAGTTGTTCTGATTCTGTTCCATTACTTTGCACACTTGATATGTGTGTATTGGAGCATAATTTTCATCCACCTCACCAATTTCTTCCCACTGTGCAAAAAGAGAGAGGATTACTTAAAAAAACAAACAAAAAAAAGCAAGCAAGCCACAAATCCCTAAAAATCTTAACTTTCTTGCAAGAGAGCTGTACTGCTGGAAGAAATGAGAATGTTAAAATGACAGAGACTTCCATACCCGAGGCCTGACCCAATGCCCCACAAAGCCAGAGGAAAGATTCCTACTGAACATAAAGGCCACTGAGGGCATGGCTACACTTGCAGATGTAGAGTGTTTTGAGTTAAACCAGCCTTCGTAGAGCGCACTGGGGAAAGTACTGCAGTCTGTCCACACTGACAGCTACAAGCGCACTGGCGTGGCCACATTTGCAGCACCTACAGTGGCCAGAGAAAGCAGTGCATTGTGGTAGCTATCCCAGCATGCAAGTGGCTGCAGTGTGGTTTTCAAATCGGGGTGGGATGGGGTGGAGTGTGACAGGGAGTGTGTTGTGTGTATGTGGGAGGAGAGAGAGTAGGTTTTGGGGGGGCTGAGAGCATGTCAGCATGCTGTCTTTTAAGTTCAGACAGCAGCAGATCCCCCATCACCCCCCATCTCTCTCTCTTTTACACACAGCATTCCACAGTCATGGTTTGCTTTGATATCCACTTTCCTGCAGCGATTCCAAAACAATAACAAGAGTGGCCACTTGATTTCAGGGGATTATAGGATGTTTCCGGAGGCCGATCAGAGCGCAGTAATGCAACACCCCGTTCACACTGTTGCCCAGGCGTTTCTCTCGACGCTCACCAAGCGTGATGCTTCTCGCCAGGGTGGATTTTCAGGAGCACTCTAGCCATGGAGTCAGAGCACTCTAAGTGACTTGCCAGTGTGGACGGTTGGTGAGTTAGGGTGACTGGGGCTGCTTTAATGTGCTCTAACTCACAAGTGTAGCCAAGCCCTGAGTAAGGCCTTCCGTTTGGAAACATGTGAGATCTGGTCAAAAATTCTTTTTTTACTGTTGCTTTTGTTAAGTATTGGTTTGTTAAGCAACTAAGAGAGTTGCAGTATTTAAGGCAAGACTATGGCTTGCTCTATGCATCCAGGCAGTGGAGTGAAGGTGTATAAGGGTCCCCCATTTATTCACTGCATGATCCCATAGCATCACTGACCAGCGCACAGGAAGAATAGCAGATTCCTCAGGGCCACTCTTCCCCTCCATACAGGTAGGCAGGGAATGGGCAGAGAGGGGCATGGAATATGGGGGGCTTTGGCAAGTCAGAGCAAAGAGAGAAGGAATCTGCTATCAATATAAATCCATAGCAGATTACTTCCCCTAGAGCAAAACGGGATGAATTGTGACCGCTGGACTACTCCAGGGATTGTGCACTACACATTGCTTCTTATGCAGGGCACCGGGTATAGTCACAATCAAGCCATTAATGAGGATTGTCTAGCAACGTTTCTGATTTCAAATTATTTTTAAATATACCACTTTGCAGGAATGTTAGTCAACTGCACAGCTGCAAGCAGCACAGAGATAGCACCTAGAATAACACTCTGCAACGCTGAAATCTGCTTTCCGCTAGCATCCAAGTTCTCTCTGCTTTTCACAACTGAAGTGTCACATTTAAAGACCCAATCAACCCACTAAGTGATACAGTGTTGCAGACGGGAGCCTTCGAAGAGCTAGCGATGTTTTCAGTGTTGCTCATTTCTCCTACTTTTGATCTGTTCACCTGGAAGGATCTAATTCCTAAGATCTCTTTCATCTACTCTCAGGGTTGTTCAGTTTTGATGTTTGCTTCTGACTATATTGGCCAATGCCTCATTGCAAGAAATCAAAGTACATTGAGTATAATGGGAACATGAGGCAGACCCTGGTAACAAGTAATAGCCACTTCCTGGGCTGAATACACTCTAAGGCTAAAGGCCTGTTTATAGCAAATATTGTCTGAAGCCTTCAGCATCAGGGTATTATTTCAGGGCAGAGGTGACAGAAACCACTCTCAAGTTAGTATCACCAGGCTGATTTTTTTCATGAAATTTCTGACACACATTTTAAATGAAAGAGGAGAAAATACACAACAGGAAAACACAACGGGCTGCCAGACTGCTGAAAGAAGAAGCTGTAGAAAGAAGAAGCCTTTTGTCCCCTCCGTCCACCACTCCCTCCCTGGCTATGTCTATGCGGCAGTCCAGTGAGCGAGTACAGCAGGTGTGGATAGACCCAAGCTGGCTTTAGTCCAGCTAGATGAAAGTTAGGTTGGGTAATAACAGCTGCAAAGCCCACCTGGGGCCCTGAGTACATCCCTGAGCGGACTCTGCCCATGCTGGAGTCACACCTCCCAACTGCAGTGTAGACATACCCACTCTTGCTCCACTTTCTCTTCTTGTTCGGTTCACTCTGGCCTTCCCCTCACCTCCTGGCCCCGCTCCTCTCCCTACCGGTTGACAGTCTCCCCTAGAATCAGGGGGATTTATTTTGGGTTACACTGCATGTCAGAACCGATCTGGAAGGAAAGGCTGGAACGCTGGCAACGTGAATGAAGGGCTTGCTTCACCCTCCTGGGCACATGGAGCTGCAAACTGGGGCCCCCTGTCCTGGTGAGGGTGTGGCTGTCATGACACAATCAAATCTACTCTTAAAGGGCCAGCGTCAGCCCCTTTTCTCTCAGTGCATAGCACCTCACTCTGGAAGCAGCCCCCCTAAATAAGGCCCCTATCTGACAAAGCCTTACACGTGCGTGATGTATGATTAAAGTGAGATTTTTCACCACCTTCTCTCAGCACTAGTAAATCAGGTGTGACTTGGCACTGCAGCCGATAAAGGTGCGATTTTCGAGTTGATGATGTCCCTTTCATTTAATCCGGTTTATACATAGACAAGACTGTTAATGACAACGAATGGTCACTCTATGTGTGCATGCCCATGCGAGAATGTCTGAGAATGCATGGTGCTCTATGGGTCAGCTCCTGTACCAAGGAAATCAGTGAAAGTTTTACTGTTCCCTTGACCCGGAGCAGGAGCTGTAAAGGGCCGACCTTACACTTTGTGAAGACAATGCTCATTGAAGCTGGGGAGGCAGTGATGCCTAGGGGCTAGCACACTAGACTGGGACTTAGAAGACCTATGTTCTATTCGCAGCTCTGCCAGTGACCTTCAATAAGCTTCTTTGGGCCTCAGGATGCCCCTTTCCAGGAGGTGCACTAGTTCTGACCTCCTTTGTGAAGCATGAACTTTGAGAACTACTGATGAAAAGTGATAGAGAAGAGCAAGGCATTTTACTTCAGTGGATGCATGGTAGAGGCCCGAATATGATATTTAGAGTGCATCTGACCCTCCATATAATTTGCTCCAAGTAATTACACTTTGCTACAGTTGACCGTTACACCATCTGACAATTTCTAATAATTGCTCTACTTCAGGGGTCGGCAACCTTTCAGAAGTGGTGTGCCGAGTCTTCATGTATTCACTCTAATTTAAGATTTCGCGTGCCAGTAATACATTTTAACATTTTTAGAAGGTCTCTTTCTATAAGTCTATAATATATAACTAAACTATTGTTGTATGTAAAGCAAATAAGGTTTTTAAAATGTTTAAGAAGCTTCATTTAAAATTAAATTAAAATGCAGAGCCCCCCGGACCAGTGGCCAGGACCCGCGCAGTGTGAGTGCCATTGAAAATCAGCTTGTGTGCCGCCTTCGGCACACATGCCACAGGTTGCCTGCCCCTGCTCTACTTAAAGGAGTGTTGAAAATTTGCAGAATGATGTTGCTTATTGTCTATCTGCACAAGACTCATGTTCAGAAAACCCAAGTCTCAGGCTTTCTGCTGTTGCGAAATTAAGCTGATTTTCATAACACAAATCTAGGATTTGTGGTTGTGGGAATATACAGAAATAAAATTAAATCCAGCAATATTTCCTGTTTCCTCCACGTGCTAACACAACATAAGACAGCAGATACAAGCAGAAATAGATTAATTGAGCCAGATTCTGATCTCAGTTGCAGCAAAGTAAATGGAGCATAACTCCATTGGCTGCAGTCAGGATATGCCAATTTACAGCATTGCAGCTGAGATCAGAATCTGTGGCATCAGTCCCACCTGCCATCAAAAATAGAGCTGTCATCAGAGATGGAAAGGAAAAGGAAGTGCTAATGAGTTAAGGCTGCTTATCTCTGTACATCCACAAGGGAAAAGCATCCAGATCTTATCAAGGCCTCCCACCTTTCACACTCCACTCTGTCCTGCCGTTTAATCTGATCTTCTTCATTCCTATCTTCATGGAGAAGAGCACCCTTTATTTCTCCTCCGATTAGGTGAACCACTTTTTTTTGTTTGTTTTTCTTACTCTAGAGACTCTAATCATTCTGTTACTGTTCTGGTTCTTACATCTATCCCTGAAAAAGCCTAAGGGGCTAATCACCATCTTTTCAGCCTGGTCTTGACTTTCTTGATTAATATTTTAGACATTATACAAAGCACTTCAAACAGCAAAGGAATAAACACAAACTAGAAGCCCTAGCTGATGAAATATGTGCCGTAATGGTTCATGAAAAAGAAAACTTGCCATATTAATATGACAACATCTAGCTGAACGTATTTGCATGAAAAAATTAAGTACAGCAGAACTGAAAAATTGCATTACGCATTTTAATTCCTCTCTGCAGCACACGTTTTTGAGATATAAATCAATGCTATCTGCAGGATTAAAACAAAAATGCAACATTAATTTGGTGCTAAATGTTTCTTCTAAGTCTTTAATAGCCTTAAGAAGGAAAACACAAACACACTTCAGTGGCCTCATGTTAAATCATTTATAGAAGGCCTGTTTCTGAATCAGAAATGTTCAGTAGGCTTCAGCTAGTGAGTCAACAGAAGCTAGAGTTCCCTTTCCTCCATCAATATGGGGACATTCAGTTCACACAGACTGCCAAGGAAAAGGCCAAAAGATACCATGGCTCCAAGTCAAACTACAATCCAAAGACCTCAGGACAGTTCAGCCTCATGTTCAAGTGCTAGTTTTAAACTACATACACAAACAGGCAATACCTCTTTCAGTCTGTGCCATTTCAGGAGTCACCACTTGATGATGAACTCCTACGGGTTGTTACTTTAAAAAAAAAAAATTACAGAGTGAGAGAAGGGTTCAAAATTTCAGTTACAACAAGAAAACTATCACAAGAAACTTAGACACTGGTCCCTTAGGTTCTTCATTTAAAACTATCAAGGGGCACATGGCACGACTCCATATTACTTGATGGTGATAAGTGAGAAGCTAAAATAAGAACCTGAAACATTTTACCACTGTCGGGGGAGGGGTGCCATATAAGCATCAAGGACAATAAGATGGGACAGGGGATCTCAAACTTTTTCAGAGTATGGACCACATCCCCATAGACACCTCTCCTCCTATGGGCTATCTTATGGACCATCTCCCCTCCCACTGGTGACCATACAAATCTTCCCCATTGATTACCTCCCCTCCCCTCCCACTGGCTGCTGCGTGGACCATCTAAGTTCCCACGTAGTGATTATGCCACGTTCATGTGACCACCCGTGACTTGCTTACATGGAAATGTAACATTAGGGAAGTACTGATGTATTTAAACTGAGTCTTATGGGATCAGGGTTTAGTCCATTTGGAAAAATAATTCATCACAGTGTCTCTATTCCCACTTCATTGTCTCTCCCTCTCCCATCTGTTCTGTCCATCTCTCTCTCACCTTACCCCTTTGCACACATTACTTTGTCACTTGATCCCTCTCCCCTCGCCCGCATCCTTTCCTGATGCATGTTTCCCTCCCACCCTGGGCATTCCATTTCCATGGACGGGTCTGCTTCCACTCCCACCCCATCCTGCTGGCTCTCAGTCACAGGCCCGGGGTGCAGCCTGCCTTAAATACAAAAGGGCTAATAAATTATTATTTTTTCCATATGTTTGGTACATACTCAGAGGGAGCTACAGTTTCCTCCCAAGCTGTAACACACACCATGAGAAAACCTCACATTTATCAGGACAATATTCTCAGCCATCCAGTTATCATATACTCCCGCATAGAAACCAAAGGCATTCCACATAACCCAGCAGATTCCTCCCTAAAACCAACCTCCAACTCCCTCTGGGCCTTGCAACCTGCTTGGAAGGCTAACACACACAGAGTGCCCTGTTAATTTACAACCAAGCAGCTGCAGCTGGATCACTTCCATCAGTTTCAGATATTGGCCGACATGGACCACTGTTCTGATCTGGTAAAGCAATTACTATGTTCCTAGGCTCCCACTCGCCTCCCTCTGCACCGTGTATACTCAGTCAACTGTGCCAGCAGCAATCCTGCAGCAGATCTTGGTCATCCATGGTAAGTGAGGGCCCTCACCTCCACTGGAGATCTGTGGGGTTGGAGCCCCATGGGATGTAGGGTGCAGGGTGGGTTGGAGCAGGGCACTAGACATTCCTCTCCCCATTGTCCCTTGCTGAACCTGAGGATATCTGAGTCATGATTGAGTTGGGAGTGGTTCCACTCTCTGCGGCTGACATGTCACGATCCATCAAGCTTATAAAGGGGCCACGAGGAATAAGGAGCATAGGGATGACAACGAGAGGCCAGTTCTGCACATGCCAGCTTGGGACTCTCCTTTCCTACTGATCCCTAGGATCTAACCTCTCCCACCCAACCCCATCTTCTCCTGCCTAAGATGGAAGAGCTGCTGACAAAGGAAGCTCCACGGGAACTCTTGCACCCCAGCCATTCCTGAGGTTCTCTCCATTGCAAAGGAGGATCCAGTCCAAGCTCACATCCCTTGCTTTGAACATTTGAAAGCCGCAGAGATAACCCACATGTTCATACCCACCCTAGAGTGAGGCAAATTCTGCCCTGAGTTATAGCAATGCAGCCACAGTGACTCCAGAGAGCTTGCACTGATGCAAATGAGAGCAGAATTTGGGTACTTGTGAATTCCTGCACTCGAAACAAACAGCAAACCCATTCCCTCCCCACAGTTCTGCGCTTTCAGGCATATAACATAGGGCAATCTCTGTCATTTCCTTAGGAGCTGGCTACCGATCAATAGCCTCCAGCTCAACACTGGCAAGAGGCAAGCACTGCTTCCTAGAGCAGAACTTCTCTCAGGCAAACTGCTCCTTTCCCCTTTGGGATCGTGGATTAATTCCAGTTTGGGACACTGTGAACATTGTTATGAGGACAGTGTACATCACTTCCAGAACATCACACTAGGGAAGGCACGTGACAATCCTACGTCTCGCAATTATTGTTAAATGGCCAGCAGTGTCTTCCAAATAAGGTGTGGGTATCCCCGAATCATTCTTTCATTAGTTCTCAGTGACTTCACTGTAAGGCAATTTAGTCTGGCATTCCTCTGTCTCTTGAGAGTCATTTGAAAATGGCCTGGACCTTGGTTACCCTACCAGGTGTACCACCTATTCCTGCTACCAGCAACATAGCTCTAATGTTACTTTCACTGACCATGTCTTCCAGAATCAAAAGCAAAAATGTACCTTTTCAGCCATCTGCAAACTTGCCTCCAGCTACTGTATTAGAAAGTTTAAAGAATGGGAAATCTGTCCAAGCAGATTCTCCTCCAGTGTATACCCTGTGCAACCTCACTGGGATTAGATGAGGGGAAATCTTTATTGAAAAAAAGAATAATGCATAGTCTCCTGCACTGCAGAAGCCTGTGGAAGTGATAACACAATTGTTTCTATGTGCTCTCATTGGCTGCAGCAATGCATAGGCATAGCCACATGGAGGTTGCTTTGCCACTCCGCTATTCAGTCAGATGCCAATGTGCAGCGCTGTCGTGTTTTGCCATTTTTATCATGAGGTTAAGGAGAGTTAATGCTATTCTTAAAGCCCCAGTTCTTAGGTCATGTGATTATGTGAAAATCTCAACTTTTTTTTTTTTTTTAAAAGAGAGATTCTATCCCTCCTGGTTTGGGAGAAAAACTTCAAAATAGGCTCAAAAACTAGGCGGCAAATAAAAAGAACCTGACATTTATCCTACGTATACATCTCATGATTTGGGGGTCCTGAGTCATCATTTTTGAATGTTGGGGTTGGGGGCCATTTCCCCTCTACAAGGAAGTGTGCTGCCAAAGCTGGAAAACACTCTGGATAGCAGTAATGTCCCATGTGTGGTTTCTAGGCACTGCGGAGGTGATGGATGGAAGCGTGGTGGCCAATCACAGGGTTGCAAGGCTGCCCGGATCGCAAGGAGCACAGATGCAGTTGGCTTGAAGATCTGCAAGATAAACAGGGCCATCCTACGTAGATTCCGAGGCAAGGTGAAAACACGTTGGCCACCTCTCCCTTCCATTTCTGAGCTACCACTCGCTCACTGGTCACCAGCCCAGTTCAGAACAACTTAGGCATGTACTTAGCTTTAAGCACATAGATCCCATTTATATCGATGGGACTGCTTGTGCTTAAAGTTAAACTTCTGTGGAAGGGTTCTGCTAAACAGGACTAGCCACGGGGACTAATGGCTTCCTTAAAGATACAGATCTACAGCAGCCTGAGGTCGAGCCGGAACAACTTTGCACTGGAAGGGGAGTATATTGTGTCCAGCACCACATTTCAGGAAGGATGTGGACAAATTGGAAAAAGTCCAGAGAAGAGCAACAAAAATGATGAGAGGTCTAGAAAACATGAGCTCTGAGGGAAGATTGAAAAAAAAATGAGTTTGGTGGGGTCAGACAATAATTATGTAATGACAGTAGATACTAAGATCCACAAAGTTAATGCTTTATAACCATTAAAACACCAATTGTCAAAACCACACGTAAACAGATCTACAGAGTTTATATGAAGTATATAAAGAGTTTCTGGAGCTGCCTATCTGTGTGTGCAAAGTGAAATCAACATCTACTGGTTAAAATCGAATCCTTTCAACCCTAAAGTCGATCAGCTTCCAAACATTTTTTCCAAGGTCTGATATTGAGGAAAAAACTTTAGAACTCAGGAATTAACTTTCTTATCTTTTCTTGCTGACAACTCTTAGTTAAGGCAAAGGGACACAATGCACAAAAGGCATACAGTAAAGAAAGCACCTAACCAATTTTTTGACTCAGGTAAGAATTTGGCCTAATTAAAAAAAAAGTGTGTAAAGACAAATAGTCAGCAGCAGAATATTTTATGGTGGTTTGGCACATTCTCCTGGATTTCTCTAGTTTAAAAGAAGAGAATATAAAAAAATTAAGCTATTTTCCTAACCCTTTTCTGCCTGGTTGCACTTTTCTGATGGCTTTCATTAGAGCCACTCTGTTTATAGTCAAAGAAACAAAGCATGTGTAGTACATACTCTACTCAAAACCAGGTAGGACCTAATCCATAGCCCACAGAAGTCAATGGGAATCTTTCCATTATCTTCACCGTGGCTTGGATCAGGCCTCAAAAGATTATTTTTCCTAATGAAACAAATCGGACACAAAATCTTTAAATTGAAAGAGGGGGAAGGGAGGAGGCGCATAATGAATTGGGACTCTAAAACGCTAGCTTGAAATCCACTCGATTTGGGTTGCATAATATTTTCACATCCAGCACACCGAGAGTCATAACAAAAAACTCTAAGCTATTAAACAGTTGGAATAGATACAATTTAAAACAAATAAAAGAATTACAAAAGCTCAGGCGATATATTTTTTTTTAATTTGGATTCATCTTCTCCAAAAGGTTTTTTTTAAAAAAAAAAAAAAATCTGGTAAGTCAGAACCAATCCTAAGTGCTTGATAAAACTTTTGTTCCATTTATAATTTCATGGCACGCCAGTGGCATATCAAAAATCATCCAGGGAAGGAGTTTAGCATTTCAGTCAGGACTCAGAAGGATGCTGAAACAGCCTGCAGCTTCGGATTCTCATTACCCTTCCCCTGCCATCCCCCACACTGCTCTTTCAGCAGGAGATTCCTATTTTTGTGTAATCACTTCAGCAATTACCAATACTCCCACAAGACTGACACCTTCAGACATGCCTGCCATTTCGGCAGCTGCCTTGGTGGTACGCTTGTCCTTTGCTCCCTAGCTGCTTCTTAGAGCCCAGTGTGGATAAAAAGGTCATGGCTAACACAACCACGCTATTTCTTTTGCACGTTCCGACGAGGAGATGCACACAACATGATTTACAGGCTGGGCACGGGATCCTGCCAGCAGGAAAGACAAAGTTGCAGCTACAAAGAAAGCCAACGCTACTGCCTGATGATGGTGCCTTGGGTTTCACCATTCCCTCAGATTCAGTTTGTCAGCCTCAGAGCTGATATCTATATTAGCGAACGAATGCTCACATATTCCCTGCCATCTTTTGTGTGCTAGGTTTCAAAGGGAAAAGGCTTGCCTGGCGGAGAGCAGGCTTAAATAAATAAAGAGAAGAATATATTTCAAGTTCCTGAGTAAATTCTCACTGAGGCTGCTTTCAGGGGCTCTAACTACATAAGTGCATCTGAAAAAAACATCTGCAACAGAAGGGTGGCAAAGTAGGTGGCCAAGAAAACAAGATTTAATCCACATTAAAGGCTACCCAACCCCACACTGAGATTTATCAAGGCAGGTTTTAACCGGAGACCTTCTTTTATGTCCCTACATGATGCTGAACCTTTGGACAAACCGAAGATTTAGCACAGGCTTGGGGAATGGTTCATGTCCCATTTCCACTACAAAATGGAACCATGTTGTATGTGAGTTGGATGGCACCAACCCACTCGCCCCTCTCTGGGCATGTGCATTACACAGTCTTTAATTACATGACCACTTGCATTTTTTCCACAAGACCTTTACGATATCACCATCCTCAAATGTTCAAGTACTGTGAATCAGGTCCTCCAAAAATCATGCCCTTAGCTTTAAAATCATGAGATTAACACACACACACTCTGCACAAACGCCCTGAAATGTGGGGTTCTTTTTCTTTGCCTTCTGATTTTTGAGTCTTTATGATGCACTTGGGTCACATTTTTAAAGCTTTTCTCCACAACCATGAGGACTAGACACTTACTTCTTTGCAATGTAAGATGGGAATTTCTCATAATCACATGATACCAGGAGCTGGGGGTTTAAAAATACAAAATATCACAAAATTCACCAAAAAAATGGCAATTGGCAACACTGCCTCTATGTTTCTCAGTCCACAGAATGGAAGCATTAAGGTTGCACAGGCAACTCTAAATCTAGCCACTGAGTGCTTGATTTTATAAACTAAATATTCTTCTAATACACTGGGTTGTGCTGGCTGTTGTTTTTTTTTAAATGCAATTATAGACATTTATTTCCTTGTGCCCACTGCCCTCCGTTCCTCGACTACACCCTGGAAGGGAACAGTGAAGAATCCAGGCCAAAATCTTTGTTTTTCCCCCTCATTCTGACTGCTGGAAGGGAGCAGGAGACATTTCTTTTCCTTCTCCTTCCTTGCCCTCTTCCTGGCTTCTCCAAGAGATGTTTCCTTTCTCTCTTCATCCTTGGCCTTGTTGGTTGCTGGCAGGGATGAGCAGGGAGCCAGCAGTTCCTCTCCGTAGCTCCCAAGTTTGCCATCTGGGGGACTGTCTTACAACCTTTCTGTCACAAAATCTGATCAAACACCTGAACCAAGGGAAAATGTTACAGCAAATCATATGCATCTGTAGTGATGCCAACTGAGTAACTCAAGAGCCACAAGACCAGCAAAAATATTATTAGACTAATGTGTCTGCAAAGCTGGCACCCAGAGATTACCAACTCATGTTATGGATGATCTTGCAACACCTATTCACACTGAGTAGCACTTGCTCATGCAAGAATTTCCATTGAGGTCAGAGGTTCTCCTCATGTGAGTACTACTGAGGGTGAAAGTAAGACATGTAGAATGGAACAGAAATTTGGACAGCTACTGAAACTAATTAGTGTCATTGAATAGATCAGGAGTGGCCAAACTTACTGACCCTCCGAGCTGCATACAATGATCTTCAGAAGTTCGAGAGTCGAGCATGCCTGCCAGAGCTCGGAGCTTCAGCCTGCTTCCTGCTGAAGTCCCGAGTTCCAGCAGGCAGCTCCCACGGGGCTGAAGCCCCAAGACCCTCCTCCAGGCAGAGCAGAAGCCCCTACCCCACCACACTGCTTCAGGGCAGAAGCCCTGAGTTCCCCCTGCTGCAGTCTGGTAGGTGGAGAATGGGGTGGAGTGGAGGCGTGGGGGGCTGTGTGAGCTGTGCTTTAACTGTAGAAGAGACAAATGTGGCTCACGAGCCATGGTTTGGCCACCCCGGAATAGATAACAACCAATACAAATACTTGCAGATTCTAGACGTCAATGTAGATAACAAACAATAATAATTAGCCCCCCAAAAATCCCACAAGAAGAAAGGACAGGTGTACAACCTCAATGTTTTTTTAAGGCACCTTCACCCTAAGCTATAACATCTGGGAGATACGTGCTCAGTAACGTTACACCCAGGTGTTAACAATGCATTTTTTCCCAGAAGTTTCTTCTGGTGCTTTAGTCCTGAGACCGAAAGCTTTGCTCGCACTTTGCTTACTTATATGTGCAATCAGCGTTGTCAGAACCATCATCCAAATGGGAGGTGAACCCGGTTGGAGGTTACTGTAATCAAAACAAAAGAAGTGCCAGATCTCTAATCAGAGAAGGCTCTGAGCTAGACCAAGAACAAAGCATGCTGAGTACATTATTGTCAACCCAAGCTTTAAAAAAAAAGAGAAAGGGGTTGAAAACCGGTGTGCACCTTCTTTGGATTAAAGGTACAATCCTAACAATTCAGCACCCAGGGCTCCACTACCATGGTGATCAGCATGAGAGACACAGTCGGAAAGACAGCACAAGCATGTTACTTTTTGTTGCTTATTATAAAGATCATTGCAGAACAATTAAATACATGACAGAGTGAATGTGTTGCATACACCTGACAGATTAATACACAAAGACTCATAAAACCAGATTTTCAAAAGAGCTCAGCCACACAGCAATGCCTATTTTAGGCATCTAAACAAGTGCCTGGATTTTCAAAAGGTCTTAGGGCCAGATTTTCAAATATACCTAAAGATGCAAATAGGTGCCTAGTGGGACTTTTAAAAGTATTTCAGCAGGATAGGTACCTAACTCCTGGCTGTGTCTTTGAAAAGCTCATCAAAATTCAATGGGATTTAAGCATATAACTCCCTTAGGCTTTGAAAATCTAAAATGGCCAGTTTTTCAAAAGCGCTCAGCACCCATCAGCTCCTATTGGAAATAAGGGAAGCTGCTGAATACTGGGCATTTTGAAAATCAGCCATTTCACGTACACACCTAAATGGGAGCTGTGCTCTTAAAAATCTGCCTCCTAATTGGTGGCTGTTGAGCACGTTTGAAAATCTGGGCCATAATGCCTAAAAACTGAAATTTAGCAAATAAATCTATTTTTCTAATATATATTCTGACATTTGAGTAAATAAATCTGTATTTTAATCTTTTTAATATTAAATCTTTGGGGCCTTTGTAAAGCTTATGTTGGGAAAGATACTTCCCCCCCCAGCCAGAATAAGCCTTATTTCTCCAACCTTGAGCTCTTGCTAATTAGCTCAACTCAAGTTCTAAATAATTATCATCAGCTACCTCATATTCTCTTAGAGCGAAATAAAAAAAACCCAGAGTTTAAAAGTTTCCAGTGAGAAAAATGATTTGACCGAAGAGTGCAGTAAATGAAAATAAAACAGATTAACTGTTTAGTTCTCCTTATGCTGCAGATACAATTATACATACACTGGCCAAACAAATGTCACCGTATACAATCTGCAGTGCCAGATTATAGCCAGCCTATACAATGTATCAGACCTTGCAGAGAATGTACTATTTTACCCCTGCTCTCTAATCTGCCCAAAGCTTTTCACATACACAATATTACATTCATGGCTTAGGCCTCAACAACCGCACCCATAAATCAATTTCAGATCTTGCATTAATCATCTTCCTGTAATCAGGAGCTATTCAGCACAAATCTACATCTCATTTCTGTTGGCCAAACAGCCACATTAGGCCTCGAAGCTTATTCAGGCTTAAATGATTATATTCCCCTAATAAACGGTGAAGTCCGCTCAGTCCGCTTGCCGTGAGCTGCATTAACGACATTCGGCAGAAGCAGAGGCCTTGGAAAGTCACATTGTGTGCAGCCAATACCAGGTGCCGGCACAGCGAGCCACTGGGAGACTTTTCTGATATTCCCAGACAGCGGCTGCGTACGTGTGCGTGGGCACATGCACACTTGTGTGGGTCTGTGCCTGTGTGATCTGCATGCACATGGTGACAAACGTTCGGGGCGATATTGTGCCAATATGGGCCTGCATAGATAAGGGAAACTTGCAATGGAGTCTCAGTGCATGATTCACTCCCCCCGCACCGCCCCCCACCCCCAATGTAGTCACAAGTGCAAAAATGGGCTCTGCGGTTTAATGCACTGATTTACGGGCAGTAATTCACACTAGTGCACGCAGCCTTTTACATGAGTGTAGTGCATCGATCCTAGGGGTTTGCTCTGGCGTAGCTGCTTGGTAGAGGGTCTCTCTTTACTGCAATCATGGAGTATGATTGCAGCTCGCGTGGGGCCTGGCAAAGTAAAGCCGTGGCAGTGTGACTGTCAGGGCAGGCCAGCTCCACAACTAGCTACCCAGGGTCCTGGGCAGCTGAAGCTCACCCTGCTAGCTCACCAAGCTAGCGACCTTAAAGCTAGCTCGGGCATGTCAGCTCAAGCTGCAATTACCCCGGTGACTACAGCACAGACATACCCTGGGTTGGGAGCAGGGCAGAACCATGCCCACCTCCAATGGGTACTGAAATGTACGCCTGTTCCTACTCCCCTTGCCAGGGCCATCAGTGTATTGGAAGGGGGCAGGAGGCGCTTGCAAATCCCTCTGTATCCCTTTAGGGGTGCAGGTGTAAAATGACTCAGACAGTAGAGAATGACCCTTGCAATGGTACAGGAATCTTGACCTTTAGTAATCTGCCAATGTCACGCAACCGTGGGAAGGAACAGAAATGTTAGTCATTAGTATTAGTATTACCACCATGCGCCGAGGGGCCCTGCTCATGGATCAGGTGCCTGGTGCTGTACAGACAGTGACACCAAGTTCAGTCTCTTCCTAGCAGTCCTGAGTGCCACAGCTTTATCACCAGAGGATGTCAGAAGAAAAGCAAGGGCTGGATTTTCTAAAGAGCTCAGCTCCCATTTAGGCAGCTAAATGAGGAGGGCATGTTTTCAAAAGGGCTCAACACCCTGCAGCTGCTATTGAGAACAATGGCAACTGTTGGGTGCGTAGCTTTTTCGAAAAGCTACCCTCAAAACCTGTCAGGCAGCTGTAATTTGTTCACACCACCTTTGAATCTGGTCCCACGTGGCTTTCTCTGATCAGCTTAGTACAGGGTATTATATTTTTAATGGCTAACTCTGCACTTCCTTTCTGGATTGCCCCCACTTCATAGGTGCGACACAGGAGATTAGCACTTACCAAAGGTTGTATGTAGCTAAAGCATGAATAGTTCAGGATGGGTTTTGCATGTTCTTTCCTGTGATCCCAATAATGAAGCAATCCATCTTAATAGAACTAAGAGCAATTATTTAATTAAAAGATCCTCAGTAGTCTTATATTATTTAACTGATATAAAAGGCCTCACAGTGACTGTACATTGTCTTTCAGTAAAGAGTTGATTCACTGTACTGAATAATATCTGAAAACGAATGAGTTTGTTATGACTGCTGTTAAGTACTTATCTAATACAGGTGATAAATTATATATGAGTATGTATTACTGTTATTCCACAATCTAGTTGCTTTTTCATTATTTGAAGCCTAATTCACCATTGCAGCGCACCAGTGAAATCAGTGGAGTTACACTGGTGTAAAAGAAGTAATGCAGTTGTGAATCTGGCCTTAAATGCCTCTCTAAATATGGATGTGAAGAAACACTGGGATATTTTATTTGATGATGGGCACTTTATCCACTAACCCATCAGAGTAAGCCTGTATTTATGAGATGTTTGATATCATAACAGTTATTTTTCCTGACCTGCAATTGAATACAATTTCCTCTGCCCCCCTTTCGTCTAAAATGTTATTTAAAGAACCAACTGAACATGAGCTTTGTGTGTGATGCAGTGGCTAAAAGAACAAATGCAAATCCTTTGCTAACATTGTTACTGGAATGCTACGTCCGGGTCAGGTGTCCACATTTTAAAAGGGACAATGAACATTGGAAAGGGTTCAGAAAAGATCTACGGTGATGCAAGATCTGGGAAACCTGCCTTACAGGGAGATACTGAAGAATCTCAGTCTAGTTAGTTAAGCAAAGAGTAGGTTCGGGGGTGACTCGATCACAGTCTATAAGTACCTACATGGAGGGAAGATCTCTGCTAATTAAGGATACGATTCTGTCACAGAGGTCCTGGATTCCATGACCTCCAGGACTTCTTCTGGGGCAGCAGTCCCAGGGCCACTGGAGTAGCAGCTGGGGGCGGGTCAGCATCCCTCTGGCTGGAGGAGCAGTGGTCAGCCCTTCCCGCAGGACTGGAGCAGCCGTTGGCAGTCAGGCCCGGTGCCGCTAGAGCAGGAGCAGTGGGCCCGGAAGAGTCACCAGAGCAGTGGCTGGTTCCAGGGCCACCAGAACAGTGGTCCCCAGGCCACTGGCGCAGTGGCCAGGGTTGGGTCAGCCCCTGCTTCAGGAGCAGCTGCAAGCCACCAGCAGTGCTCTGACTGTCGTCCCCTCCCCACAGGGTATTTTTAGTAAATATCAGGGACAGGTTGTGGACTTCCATGAATTTTTGTTTACTGCTCGTGACCTGTCCTGGACTTTTACTAAAAGCACCTGGGACAGAATCATAAGCTTACTGATAATAGGTGGCTCTTTAATCTAGAAGACAAAGACATAACAAGATCCAGTGGCAGGAAGCTGAAGCAAGACCAATTCAAACAGGACATAAGGTGCGGATTTTTAGAGAGGGTAATTAACCATTGGAACAATTTCCCTAGGGGTGTGGTGCATTCTCTATCACTTGAAATCTTTACATGAAGATTGGATGTCTCTAACAGAGATGCTTTAACCAACTGCAAGATAATGAACTTCATGCAGAAATCACTGGGTGAAATTCTCTGGCCCCTGGCATACAGGAGGTCAGAACAGACGATATAATGGTCCCTCTTCTGGCCTTAAAAACCATAAATCTATTAACCTTATAGTCTTTTATTTATTTGATCAAAAATGGCTATGTCAAGTCCTACACATTTGTTTCTTGGAGATGGGAACATATGCATAGGGGGCTTACGTTACATGAGTAACTCCCACTCGTACGGCACTGCTCTCTTAACCGTTTACAGTTGTGTGTGTGTGTATGTATGCATGCTCGCTCCCCGGCATGTAGGTAAGCATGCTCCCCGCCAAGGGCCTGTGAATTTTTGCATAGAAAAGGGCTGTTCCCTGTTTGTTGTGTACAGGAGACGTGAAAATAACCCACCCACCTATAAAACAATTAGGGAAAGCCCTGACATACTAACCTTTTCCCTACCCCTCCGGCTGGTATGATCATCAGAGGGAGGGATGATCATGCTCGCTATGTGTTTGTTACCTTTAAATCAATACATGCCTGGTGCTGCCAATTTCTGAGAGTTTTAACTTCATTCATTTTTGTATTTCAATTTCTTCTACCACCCCTCTCGTCTTCCTCCCCCCAATCTTGTCAGAGTGGTGTCCAAAGTAGTTTATTAAAGGTGCATGTTTTTATTACAATACACTCCTATTTTCAGTGGCATTTGAGTCACACTGACACTTCTCTCTACCTGGCCACTCTCCTGCTGGGCTAACAAAATAATGATGGGGAAGAACGTTAGGCCTAGTTTACACTTAAAATTTGGATTGATCAAGTGATGTCACTCGGCAGTGTGGACAATTCACACTGCCAAGGAGTGGTAGTTAAGTCACTCTAACCCCTGGTGTAGATGCGGAAAGGTCAACAGAAGGATGCTTCTGCTTGGAGAGGTGGATAAACTGCAGTGACAGAAAAGCCCCTTTCCTCACCATAGGAAGTGTCTACTCTACAGTACTACCACACTGTATCTGTGCCACTGTAGCACCCATAGTGTCAATGTTGACTGAGGCCTGGTCTACACTAAGGAGGGGGGTCGAACTAAGGTACGTGACTTCAGCTACGCAAATAGCGTAGCTGAAGTCGAAGTACCTTAGTTCGGGCTACTCACCCGTCCAGACGCCGCGGGAACGAAGTCCATGGCTCCCCCATCGACTCCGCCACCGCCGTTCGCGGTGGTGGAGTTCCGGAGTCGACGGGAGCGCGTCTGGAGTTCGAACTATCGCGTCTAGATTAGACGCGATAGTTCGAACTCCGAGAAGTCGAATGCCGCCCGTCGACCCGGCAGGTCAGTGTAGACCTACCCTAAGATATAACAGAAACTTCTATTCTCCTCTCTAATAATGAGCCATCAGTAGGTGCCTCTACCATGCTAGGGGTCACCAAATGAAATTAATAGGCAGCAGGTTTAAAACAAATAAAAGGAAGTTCTTCTTCACGCAGCGCACAGTCAACTTGTGGAACTCCTTACCTGAGGAGGTTGTGAAGGCTAGGACTATAACAATGTTTAAAAGGGGACTGGATAAATTCATGGTGGCTAAGTCCATAAATGGCTATTAGCCAGGATGGGTAAGAATGGTGTCCCTAGCCTCTGTTCGTCAGAGGATGGAGATGGATGGCAGGAGAGAGATCACTTGATCATTGCCTGTTAGGTTCACTCCCTCAGGGGCACCTGGCATTGGCCACTGTCAGTAGACAGATACTGGGCTAGATGGACCTTTGGTCTGACCCGGTACGGCCTTTCTTATGTTCTTATGTTCATGCTCAAGAGGCTAACATACTGGACGAGAAATATCAGGGGGATGTGGTAACTCCAGGGATGAAATAGGTCAAAGATTCCTTTCCACTTGGACCAACACTGGGCCGGTGACTAGGGCAGCAGCTTGGAGGTGTGTGTTTAAGAGAAAGAACTGCAGGAGCTCAGTGTCGGTGTTTCTGGGAGTGCAGAGGAGTTCAGACAGCAGAAAAAAGGGATGGTGGGTCTAGGGGAAAGAAGAAGAATCTGGTTGGGTTGAGCAGTGAAGGGAGACTTCTCAGGGCCTATCTGAACGTTTGGCAGTTAAGAGCCCTGCCACTATGTGTTGCAATCCCAGGAAATCTCACAAGCTAGTCTGGATCCGTGGTTGGATCCAAGAAGCACATAGGTTTGGCAGGCAAATGGTGCTGATGATTCACTAGAAAGAATTTGTCCTCGTGAACCAAAATTAAACCAATTCCCCAGAATTGCAACAAGCACCATGCTGCAGGATGTGCCATCTTCCAGAGAAGACATGATACCTTGCTCCTGACCACATGTGGTCACTGAGAACTCCCTAGTACTGGTCACAAGACTCAGAAAAGAAGGGATGTTAATCTCTGGCAGAGCTCCAGCTCAGTTAATCACTCCACCTTCTTCACTTCCAGTTGGAGTTCCATTTGGACTCTTCATTACCTCTCCTATACTGGGCTTGACATTGTGTTGGGATCCACGAGCATGCCCCACCCACCCAGAATCCCAATGCAATTTTGTAACTCTACATGGAGAAGGGGTCCTAATGCAAAATCTAAGCCATCTTGTGTGGCTCTGTGCTGTCAAACAGTTGCATCATCTCAACATCAATGTGGCAGCATTTCATTGGTGGGTAGGGCGATCCCTATCTTTAGACTGTATCTCAGATTAAGATTTTAAAATCTGCAGGAGTCTGTTGTAGGAAAGGCATTACCAGATACAAATGACACTTATTTACCAGACCAAATTCTTTTCTGATTCACTCCAGAAATGAACAGATGGGTTGCCAATTTGCTGAATACACATAAGTCAGAAGTTGGGTTTATTATTATTAAGCAGCATATTTACCCCTAGGAAATCAATCTTTGATGTCTGTTCAAACTTCAGATCCTTTCACCAAAATGATCCCAATAAAATGCTGAAATGTTTACTTTGTTATCAAAGGAGGTGTATAAACATACTGGGGGGAAATTTAAATATAAAAAAATACCATTCTGGTCCAAAGAACTAATTAACATAGGCAATACCAGCACTGTCAATTAAACAAGATACCATAATCGGTATTCTTCTTACTGAAATACATATCCAGTGAACATTTCGATTAGGGGACTAAAGAAATGGTATTCAGATGTTGAAAAGTTGCCTCCATGGTGTATAATACATAAAGCTTTCTAATAATGTGTGCTCTCATCCATAAATTATTGAACACAAAGGGAACTTCAAGTGCTAAGCTGTGGAAGAAATTTCATACTAAATAAAACAATAAACTGCTCAGGAGAAAGCCACACAAAGAAAACCCTGTTGTTGCATCTGTCTAGTTTTTCCCCCTCAAATTGCCTGTTTATCATATCAGACATTTTAAAGCTGTCACTTGACCTTCTGCAGCATGTGTCTGTGTGAACGTATAGACATCTATAGGTACCTTTTGCACCATTTTAAGTAGAGAATAATTAATCTATTGATTTATTCCAACAGTCGTTATCTCATCGCTAATTTATTTCTACAGTAATTATGTTCCCAGATCTATTCCCAAGCCGTCTATCTGCATCGCCTAGGTGGATATGATACGATACAGATGGTACATTGAACACAGTCACACCAACGTCACCATTTGCACTCATTTGAGCCACCTGCGTTGTCCACTCCTGGTGGTTCTATTCAGCTGTACACAAGCCCCGTGAGTCCAAATCTTCAAACCCTTCCTCAGCGGCTTCCTCACTTAAGGCCTGATCCAAAGCCCACTGAAGTCAATGGGAGTCTTTCCACTGACTTCAATGAGTTTTGGATCAGGCTTTTAGGTCTCAACCCTGCAAAGGGACCTGCATGGACGGACACAGACGCCTGCACAGAGTTCCACAGACACAGATGGGTCTCCATGAGGGCATAACTGTTTGCCCATAAAAATCCTTTGCAGGATCAGGCCCTAAACAGTCTCATAAATCAAGGGTACTACATATCCAGGCAATGATTACTTTTTGGATAAGGGGTTGTGTGATTGGACTCTTATGCTCTATGTTATAATCACACAGCTTTCCAGGAAGGCTATGCTATACTCTTTTGCCTTATTTCTATTCTGTGTATGCAGACATACTCAAAGGTGAGTTTCTTATATCTGTGTGATAATGTGGAGACAGAAGGGATACCTTTATGGATCCTCCTAGGCAGGAAGTGAGCGGTGGGTCCCTTTGGGAAACTTGGAGTCTCCCCTTCTCAGTGGTATGAAGATCCCATTTCTGACCCCAAACGTGTCATGAGATATAGAAGCTACTCCTGGGGGAATTCTGTGCCAAGAAATCTCAAATTCTGCGCCAAAAAAAATCCCAAATTCTGCAAAATTCTGCATATTTTATTTTTCAAAATAATGCAATAGAATCACACCAGTTTCACTTATTTTGGTAATTTCTTTAAACTACCAGACAGGAAAAAAAAATCACAATAACTGTTCAGCATTTCCTAAACACATGAAAGTTAAGTTACAAACACTTGGTAACCAATACCCTGCATTCCAGTTTATGACCCTGGATTTTCATTTAAATTACATTACTTTTTCTTTGGTGTTTGGTGTTCTACAAGGTAGAATGTTGCTTTAAATTGCTCAGATTTTCACCCATGAAAGTCATACAATTTTGCTAATCATTGTCCTGCATTTTTTTAAATGGATAAGTAAAATAGACCCTAAGCTGTAATAACCCCATTGTGCCCCCATGGCACAGGAAAAAAAGTGAGAAATCTCACAGACCCTCCCAGCTGAGGATTCCCTTTCTGTCATTTACAATAAGACTCCTTTACACCACTCTGGCAAGGTAAAGGAGCCTGAATTGACTAAGAATGGGAACAATTAACCAACAATGGGAACATTAGCAGGCTGCTTAGCTGTTACATTTCCGCTCTGCCTCAGGGACAGAGCCTGCTTCACACAGCCCTATGCCTCCAAGCCCCGGGATGCAGCAACAGGGAGGAGAGGGACAGAGTGAGTCTCTCTCACTCCTTCATAGGCAGGCACACGCCCAGCCCCACTCCCTTAATGTGTCTCTAGGGATGCAGGCACGCCCAGCCTCCCTGCTCCCCCCAGCGGTGATCTGCTCTCTGCTGGCAACTGCTAGGGAAGGGGAGTGTGTTCCCCACAGATTTCTTTGCTCTCCCATTTTTCTGCGGGGGAGCCAAGAAATCTGCAGATGGTATGAATTCTGCATCCCCGTGGCAGCGCAGAATTCCCCCAGGAGTAAAAAGCATCATGTCTGTAACGACTTTACAGACATGATGCTTTTATATCTATTAAAGCCGTTGCTGGCCCAGGATTGAACATTGCCATTCCTGGGCTTTCGGAAGATGTGAGCATCAAGGAAGGGCCCTCCAGGATACTTATCCATTTTCCTCCATTATTTGTCCCTCTCACCCCATCAGGGTGCTCCCAGCTAAGGAGGGCAGTGGCTGTCTCTGGAGAGTACAGCACTGTGCCTGGGCTGAGAGAGTGGGGCGAGGTGCTCCCCGCAGGACTGAAGGATTCCAGTCCTTGCTGCACCACTTGGGACATCTGTGCCTCTGTGTTTGACCATTCTGTACGTAGGGTGGATCAGCTTTTCCGAACCATGAATAGTCTCCCCTCCTAGCTACTCTTCTCCTTCACCCTTCTCCCCATGAGCAATGTCAGAGTACGCCAACACTGAAAAAACATGGCAGCAAGTGACAGAGCCCAGGTCACCTGCTCACACTGTGGTCTAGCAGTGTCAGACATTCCCATGCAGGCTGGCACCCAGACTCTGAGACCACCCCCGTGGCTGGGTTTCAGAGCCCAGGCTCCAGCCTGAGGAGGAGGAACGTGTACACTGCTAATTTTAGCCCCATAGCATGAGTTCCAGGAACTCAAGTCAGTTGATACAGGCTCTGAGACTCACCGCCATGGTTTTTTTTAAACAATGTAGACATACCCTCAGTTGTCTTCTCTCTTCCACACTCACCAATAGGCTCGTGATATTGTTTCTCTTCCCGTACATGCCCAAGCAGCAACTGGCTCCCTATCTTCTTCCAAAACAGCAATATGCACCCCTGTCATGTTGAGGCAAGAAGGTAATAAAGTACCCTAAGCCACCTAGCTGGTTTCCACTGCAATGGGAATGTTCTGCTCCCTTTTCCTTGTCCTCAGCTCCCCTTTGGTGTCTCTAACATTATTTAAAGAACCAAATCAACAGGAGCCTGTAGAATGATTAGGCGGCTAAGGGAGCAAATGCAATCCTTTGCAAAGGCCACTGGAACACTGCGTCCAGTTGGGGTCTCCATATTTCAACTAGGATATTAAAAATTGAAAAAGGTTCAGAAAAGAGCTGCAATGATTCAAGACTTGGAAAATCTGACCGGCCATGAGACTAAAGAAGAGAGGGTTCAGAGGTAGCCTCTCACAGTCTATAAGTACCTATGTGGGGAGGAGAATGCTGAGAGTGGCGGGCTCTTTCATCTAGCAGGAAAAAGGCATAATAAGAACCAGTGGCTGGAAGCTGAAGCTAGACATATTCAGACTAGAAGCAAGGTGCAAACTTCTTCCAGTGGAAGGTCATTAAACACTGGAATCCCTAGGGATGTGAGGGATTCCCCATTATCTGAAATCTTTAAACCAAAATGGGATGTCTTTCTAATGGCAATGATCCTAACTTCCTTTGTAAAGCACTTTAAGATCTCCTGATGAAAAGCACTACCTCAGTGTTACTACTATATCTAAATGACGAGCGATAGCTCAAACTGAAGTGACTGGTTTTATTCTAGAGCCACTCAGTGTGTTATGCGGGAGGATAGATCAAATAATTATAATAGTGCCTTCCGGCCTTAAAACCTACAAATCTACGAAAGCAGCAACCTTCAACCCAGCCCTTACTTTGAAATGGAAATAAAAACCAGACACGTGCTCTTGCTTAACAAACTATTATTTTTATTTTATTTTACTGATTTACCCAAGTAGGAACATGGAATTATAATTCAGAAATTAACAGCATGTCAAGAATGTTGATTTTTAATTAACAATTATTTTTAATTAGCAATTTTAAACAGTGTGGGGTTGCTGAGTTTCTTTTTTATTATTATTATTTTGATTACACTTTTCTTGATTTCATTCATAATGAAGGGGAAAAAAAACACAATTAGAGCAACAAAATAGTTAGGTGCTTAGAAATGTAAAGACGTATGCCTGGCAGGGAAGGACTGGGCTACAGTGAAAGGAAATGTGTCAGCAGTGACTGACTCAGACTCCTGTCTCTATTAGTAGGAATGTTGATTTCTGGTTTTGAAGAACAGATAAAGCAAAGCACAAGTAAGTAATTTCAAAAGACTAAAAATAGAACTCACAGAAAAGGTTGTAGGGAGGACAATCTTGTGTTTATGGGACTGAAACCAGGTCTCAGAAGATTACGGTTTAATTCCTGGCTTTGCCACAGATTCCCTGTGTGATCTCTGTAAGTCACTTCCCCTGGCCGTGTCTTAGTTCCAGATCTACAAAATAGGTGTAATCACACTTGCTTCCTTTTCCTGTCTTGTCTATTTACGCTGTTCACTTATTGGGGCACGGGCTGTCTGATAGTCTGTCTGTACTGCGCCTGAAACGCTGGGATACTGATCACTACTCAACTCTCACGGGTACTCCAGTAAATAAAAACAACAAAAAACAACAGCTCACCCGCCAATAGCAGCCTAGCGTAAGGGTGTGGTAGCAGTGCAGTTTTATAACAATATGTAAAGGGAAAGTGTCTTATAATTTATTCTTGGTCTACTCTTTAAGACAAAAGGAGGGTGTGGCATAGGGCTATCGTTCTCACTGCTCTCTATATAAAGAAAATATACTATACAATACAGAGAGTTCTACGCCGGCAAAACCAAGGCCAGCAAATTAGAATTTTTTATTTTTTAAGCTGGACATTTTCAGTAGAGTCCAAAAGGTGTTGCCAATTCTCATGGTAACGCTGCAGGTTTCTTCTCTTAAGAAAAGTCTGTTTTTCTGTTCCAGGTTTTCTGGACCCAGTTATTGTTTCCTGCTGGGGTACAGAGTTCCAGTCAGCTGTTGGAACTGGTCTAGCTGACAGTAAAACAGGGTGAATGCTGAGGTCGTGCAAAGAGTATTTTGCTCTGTCAATTGAACATCAGCTTGGGCCATTTATACTTGTCACACGCTGGAGAACCTGGTCTCTCTTCAGTACTCTGGACAGTGCTGGCCTTTCACCGCTTTTATATATTCAGCATCATAAACAAATTCATTAAGAGCAGCAAACCTTCTCTGGGTTAAAACATATACACTGAGCTGGGGTCTTAGCAGCCTCTAAAAATAACTGAAAATGTCACATCGACACAAGTAAATATGAGCATTCCCAGGAGAAGACGACATCATTCCCTGTGTTCTGAGTAAATGAAACATTCTTAAATAAATGTGTATGTATGGCAGGTGGGAACTTTGATTTATATTTGTCCCAAGGCGGCTGAAACACCAGGAGCTGTTACTGGCGGATTGTCACATGGCCTTGTAAGCTAGGAGCTGTGAGCTTTCCATCCTACCGACTGGATTTGGTTGCTCAAATCCCATTAAAGTTAACAGGAATTAGACATCCAAATCCCCTGTTGTATGCAGTGTTGTTGTAACTGTGTCGCTCTCAGGATACGTATTTAGCTGTGATTCTCTGAGTACGTTTCCCAGACCTGAAGAAGAGCTCTGTGTAAGGGAGCGTGTCTCTCTGACCAACAGATATTCCCTCACCCACCTTGTCTCATCCATATCCCCATGGCAACTCTGATCATCCCATTCTGGATGTTTATGAGAAGCACTCAAACCCCTATCATCACCCAGCCTAGGCTGAACCTTACAGGGGAATAACTTCTCACACTGCTTTGGCTCTCCGGCTTCTGTTCTCACATGGGACTAGGAAATCCAGAGCTACGCAACAGTGAAAAATACAAGGAGGCCATGGGCATGGGGATTACTCAAGTATTTCCAAGCCTGAAAAGGTTTAGTCTGGGATCAGGCAGAGTCTGGAGTGAAGGGGGTTGGTCTTGATTTATCTGGAGTGGTTTGCCTATCCCGAATTATACATCCTCTCCCCACCCCCACCCCCTCTCATGAAAGCATTGATCTGTCCGCAGTCACGTATCCTAGCAAATTAGTATTATGTACGGAAAATTGCAAGTCGTTTTTTTTTTTAAATCACCTGACAATACATTTATTTTGATGGGCACCAGTGACTAATTATGCTCCCTTATACTTTCCTTAAAAATCATTTGTATTGATTTTCCTGCTGCTGGGATTGAAATCATCAGGGCTTTGCCTGATTATTATCTTAACCATAATCCATATTTTTAAAGATGTAAAATAAACTCCAGAATTAGTGGAGAGACAAAAAGCAGATATGCCACCATTAAGGTTAATTGCACAAGCCCATCCAGTTATTCAATCTGGCAGCAGAATAAAGCAAACCATAAACCAGGAGACGGTTTGGTAATGAAGTGACTTTATCTCACAGAATTATACTTGTGGCTATGGCTTTAATTGTACAATCGAGAAGGATTTGTGACATAAACTGACTAATCTTGCATTATTGTAATGATTTGTAATCATAGCACTGGCTATGATTTACTAGCTTATTGTATATTTGCATGTTATAATCAGCAGGAATAGGCAGTGCACGCCCTACAATTCATAACAACACTTAAAATTATACCTCTTGCAATGAGCTTTGATAGCTGGCCAACCATAAACAGCTTGGAGGTCTGAAACCTGAAAAATCTGAAGTGTTCATCGTTTCAGCTCCTCGCGAAAATAAAGCTAATGAAATAAAACCGAACAACAATGTGTATATTGAACAAAACATCCAGGACTGAATTTTTGCTGTGATTAAGTGAGGACATGGGAGCAAACAGACCAAGTGCCGTGTCTCTGGGGACCATTCTGCTAGCCCTCTGGCAAGGTAGCAAGTTACTGAACTGATGGCCCCACTTCCAGAATGATCTTGAGATGTTCACACATCAGGCTAGTAGCAGCCAAGAGAGTCCCGGATGTAACAGAGTCAGGGCACGTCTCCACTGGAGCTGGAAATGTAATTTCGAGTTCAAGGAGCCATACCCAGGCTAGCTCTGATTGAGAAAGCATGGCAAAAAGAGCATCCTAGCCACAGGTCGCAAACAACTAACTACCCCAAGCACATACCTCTGGTCTCATAACGCAGTGGCTACTCTGCTATTTTTACCATGCTAGCTTGATCAGAGCTCTTGCAGGTATGTCTCCTCGAGCTGGAAATGATACCTGCAGCAGCAGTGTAGACATGTTAGTGTCATGTAATTAGCGCCCCAAACTGCTGTGTTCAGGCACACGCCACAAGGGGCCTCAGAGAAGTAGAGAGAACCGGGCCCATCGTGGGAGGAAGTTGCCATCACAGAATGAAGCGTTGGCTGACAGCCTGGGGATGAGGCACAGACTGAACAAAAACTCGGTTCCATCTGCAAAAGAACAAAAGCTCCAGACCCCTCTATCGCCCCACTTAACAGTCAGTCAACAGGGGGTAAGGCTTAGGGATTTCACTATCTTTATGGCCTGGCCCTGCAGAGACACACACACGAGTAACTGTATCCAGGTGAGCAATCCCTCTGAGTTCATTTGGGCTACTCGCCTGAGTAATGCTACCAACATGCTCAAGCATTTGAAGGATTGGACTCTTAAATAGTGATAAATTATATTATGGCAAGTCAGGTGACATGATGCTATTCCCCCACCCCCCCACACACATATATATTCTGGGCTACCGTTCTTCCTCACTTTTAGGGCTTGATCCAAAGGCCGAGGCAGAATGGCCATTCATTCCTGCAATGAGAGCGGTCTTGAGCCCTTAGGTAGCAGTTGCCCTCCCTGGATGGCAGGAGTGGCGGCCACAAGCATACAAATTCATGTGTCAATATAGACCAGCTATGAACTTCACCCACATTGAAAAAAGATTGTTCTCTCATGTCTCTAGCCCTCATTCACCTCTGAATCCAACCTTGAGCTCAGCCACAGGGGACACGTTCACTTAACCGTATTTTGTATTTTAAATAAAAGTAGAAGAGTAATTTCAAGCTTAATTATACGTATGGAAGTCTGTAGATTCTCGTCCAGCAAATGCTAAGAACTCTTCCAGGTCTGCAGCAGTAGGTTTTTTTTGTTTTTTTTTAAAGCACACTGTTACCTGACAGGGCACAGCAAGCTGCAGCAGCAACCTGAGCCCCGTGGTGCTCTTTAATTCTTTTATACTCACCATACAGCTCATGGCAGGCTTACAATAAATCCCAGGGGCATCTCAGCATGTGATGTCACAGCAGTACAAGCAGAGAGGATTGACAGCAGTGGTGTCAGCAATGTAGCTACAGTGATACCTCTCTGTGCAAATTTGGTTCCATTTAAATACTAGTTAGTAACCCTACCAATTTTCCTTGTGGCATTGGAAGTGATGGGAGCCTATAGCTCTGGTGGGTGCTTTGAAATAAAAAAAAAAAAAAAACACAGGACCACCAAAAGTGGATATTTGTTATTCCTTGTGTAACTTGTACTTAATGTCAGACTGTTTCTATACCTTGAACGGTAAGAAGCAACAATAACGTTGTACCGTTATAACGTTTTGTCCCAGTAGAAGATGGAGACCATACACTAGATAATAGAGCTAGACCATCATTTTTTTCAATCAAAAATGAGGTTTTGTTGCAAACAATTTTTTTTTGGAGGGAAAGAAGTGTTTTCAACTAAGCCATTTGAGTTTTCATTGAAAGAAACCCCCAAACCAACAGATTTTTGGATTTCAGCATTTGAAACAAAAACCTTCAGTTTTCTGGGGGGGAAAGCCCACCCGTTTTTCACAGGGGGAGTGGGGATTTCCAGGCTAGTCAGGGTGAGTAAGAAAAAAGTATTTGTGGGGGATATATATATATATATATATATATATATATATATATATATATTTGAATTGGAGTTGTTTTGATTTCATTATTTGAAATTATAATAAGTTTATAATAAGTTTTTCTTTTTTTAAAATAAACCCTTTATTGTTGTTCTAATTAAATTCCAGTTATCATCCAATGCATCTTGATGCAAATGAGCAAAAAGTTATCTAGTAAATATTTTGACTACTTTCTAACATAATAAAATGTAGAATCAATAAGAAAATGAAATCAATAAGAAAATGAAGCTATATAATTGCTTAAATAAATGTATATAGTTGCAGTATACACTCCTAGGTAGCAGAAATATGTACCAAATCTAGTCTAAAGGTTCTATTTAGTTGCAAATCAACATGTTTTAATGGTTATATCAACCAATGAGAATCCATCTCTCTTTAGGAAATAACTGAAGTACAAATAGAAAAGTTGATTAAAATAAATGATTTAAATCAAGGCTTTCCACCTGGTGATTAAAATCATTACTTGAATTGCAGATTTAAAACAATCTACGCTGTGACCAGCTCTGCTAAGCAATATGAAGCTGAAGCAGAAAGTTTATTAGAGGCACTTAATGACAAGGATATGCCTCGCTTGATCAGTCACATAGCTGGAGTTTGCAGTTATTGAAAGACAGTCAACTGAAAACCTCTCTCTCTCCAAGGGCTCACTCCTCTTACACATGTGGGGGGTGGGCAGGGGAGAGTTCAGAAACACTAAGCATTGAACTAACTCCACTCCCACTGACTTGAAGGGGAGCAGGGTTAGGCTAATGGTCACAGCTCCAGAAAATCCCACTTCTCACGGTTTCTATTCTCGCACCTTTTTTTTCCAAAAGTTTATAATATTCCAGAACTTTCACCTTCCAGGCTGAACTTTACAGGGTTTGTCCCTGTCTGCAGTTGTCAGGGTTTAAAATCTGAGCAAAAAAAATAGTCCAGTTGTTTTTTGGTCTTGATCCAAAGCTCGGTGAAGTCAGTGGAAGGACTCCAATTGACTTCAGTGGGCTTTGGATCAGAGCTTTTCAGAGCTAGTCAGCAAAAATTAATTAATTAATTAATTAATTAATTAAATTTAAAAAAAATCCACCAATTGCCTCCATTATAAAAAACGAAAAGTTACTGCAATCTTGAATTGATTGTTAGCCACAATGCAGGTATCCAGAGCAAAAACACATGCAAGCTAACGGAACAAGACCAGGACTATGTGTTTCTTAGCCATACAAATGGCTTATGTGGTTAAGTGATATACACGTTAGGTGGAATGCCCGGTAGAGATAAGTACATGCTTTAAACGGGGCAACACAAACTATAAACTCTAATTCAGGTTTTAAAGACCTGCATTTTCTCATGTGAATGCTGTAACTGTGGTATTTAATCCAGAAAGATTTAATATTATTCAGGATCACACTAACTATATATATTGTTAGAATGTCATTACTAAAAAAAATTAGATTAAAAAATGCCTGAAGTTGTGCATGAGACAAAGAGAACACAACGCTCTTCGAAGATAAAGTCATTCAAAGCGCTTTGATTCCTGAATTTTAATTCCTGGATGCTGGAGAAAAACGAATGTGTTTCAGCATGATATGAGATTGTTTATTCAATGTGCCCATACAGAGGAACCTAATTCTGACAACTACCCTTACTGAGATGCATCAAGTTCTTCTATGATATCAGCTCAATAAATTAACATATAAGGCTAGTAACGAAAAAGATTTGTTTTCACATTACTATTAATAGTCATTTATTTTATAGCACCTGAGAGTATACTCGGCACTTCACACACAGTTAACCATTTACGATCCTTTCCCCCAAGCTGTCAACAGATGAAGGCCCAAATCTACAAGGACTCATACATCTGCTTAACTTTACACACTGTAACAGTCCCATTGAACTCAGCTATTCTCTGACGTGATCCAATGTCCACTGAAAACATGGAAACCTTTCCAGTTACTTCAACGGGCATTGGATCAGGCCCCCAGTTCACGTCCATAAGTTTTGGCAAGATCAAGGCCCTAAGGCATCTCCCTACAAGCTGCTCTGCTTGGGTGACAGCCCATTGCTTTCAATGACGCCGCACAGCTTCGGAGGTCCACGAGCATGGGGAAGGATCGGGCCCTAATTTCAGGCAGCATGCAATTAGCGGCGATAACCAGATGGAAAGAAGGGGTTAGAGAGGAAGGTCATCAATAACATTATAAGGCTACATAGTGAGGAGTGCTCTGTAGCATGATGTAGAAACGATTATTTTTAAATAATGGCAAATAGACATGTATTTAATTTCTGAGGTAGCTAATTTCTTGTAGGCATCACAGAAGAAATGGGTCTTGAGGGATTTTTAATGAGGAGAAAGTGGCTTTTTGAACAAGCTCAGAATAAATAAGTTGGGCGGGGTGTGGGGGATCTCACACAAGGCAGGTGTATTTAGGTGGGGCCAAGATTCAGCCTGGGGCTATAACCACACACTGATTCTGATCTCATGTGCACCTCTTCAGCTGTAGACTTCGCAGTTACTCTGCCATGCACTGGTATATCATAGAATCGTAGGACTGGATGGGACATTGAGAGGTCATCTAGTCCAGTCCCCTGCACTCACAGCAGGACTAAGTATTATCTAGACCATCCCTGCCAGGTGTTTGTCTAACCTGCTCTTAAAAATGTCCAGTGATGTACCACCACCTCCCTAGGCAATTTATTCAAGTGCTTAACTATCCTGACAGGAAGTTTTTCCTAATGTCCAACCTAAACCTCCCTTGCTGCAATTTAAGCCCATTGCTTCTCGTCCTATTCTCAGAGGTTAAAAGGAACAATTTTTCTCCCTCCTCTTTGTAACAACCTTTTCTGTACACCTCTACCCCGGTATAACATGACCCGATATAACAAATTCGGATATAATGCAGTAAAGCAGCACTCTGGGGAGTGGGGCCGCATGCTCTGGCGGATCAGCGTGTCAGGCTCTGACATGCTGCTCTGAGCGGCATGTTAAGGGTGAGAGGCAGACGGGCGGGCAAGCGGGGTGAGGAGGCGAATGGGGAGGTGAGCAGCAGGCAGGAGGGGGGTGAGGAGGCAGGCAGGCAGGAAGACAGCAAGCAGGAGAGCGGCGGGATGGTGGATGCAGGGAGGCGCACTGGACAGATGGTGAGGAGACTAGCAGGGAGGCGAGCGGCAGGCAGGCAGGTGGGTAGATGGGGTGAGGAGGCAAGTGGCAGACGGGCAGGGCAGGAGCACTGGACGGATGGTGAGGAGACTAGTGGGGAGGCGAGCGGCAGGCAGGCGGGTGGGTAGGTAGGGTGAGGAGGCGAGCGGCGGCCCGGGAGGCAGGAGCACTGGGCAGATGGTGAGAAGACTAGCGGGGAGGCTGATTTGTCCTGAGCCCCGCACCTCTCTAGGGACAGCTCTGACACGTTGCTCTGAGGGTGCTGGGCCGGAGCCGAAGGGTTGGATAAGGGGCAGAGGGTCTCGGGGGGAGGTCAGGGGACCAGAAGCCTTCCCTACCCAATATAACGCGGTTTCATCTATAATGCGGTAAGAATTTTTGGCTCCCAAGGACTACGTTATATCGGGGTAGAGGTGTATTTGAATACATGGCCCCTGGTTTTCTCTTCTCCAGACGAAACAAACCTAATTTTTTCAATCTTCCTTCATAGGTCGTATTTTCTAGACCTTTAATCATATTTGTTGCTCTTTTCTGGACTTTCTCCAGTTTGTTCACATCTTTCCTGAAATGTGGTGGCCAGAACTGGACACACTATTCCAGCTAAGGCCGTATCAGTGCAGAGTAAAACAGAAGAATTACGCAAGAAGTACTAAAGGAGTACTGTGGAAAGGGATCTTGTAACGCTGTTGCAAAAAAAGCAAACACTCCTGCTAATACATCCCAGAATGATGTTTGCTTTTTTGCCACAGCATTACAAGATCTCTTTTCACAGTACTCCTTTCTAGGCAGCCATTTCTCATTGTGTATGTGCGCAACTGATTGTTCCTTCCTACGTGGAGTACTTTGCATTTGTCCTTATTAAACGTCATCCTATTTTTACTAATGGTCAACACGGTCAAGATATACCACATCTACCACTTCCCCCCATCCACAAGGCTTGTTACCTTGCCAAAGAATGCTATTAGGTTCGTTTGACAGGAAAGCCTGTGGGACAAACGCAGGTATGTAAGCTGAGGCAACGTCATTGACTTTAACAGAGTCGTGCCCACTTACGTTAGGCCTAATTTTAACAAACTGGAAATGATGGTTTATTTATGCATATAATTTGTTATTTGTCCAAATTCAGCCCTAGTGTAAGGGGGCACAACTCTGTTAAAGTCAATAATGTTACTTCAGCTAGACACCAGTGGCTACATGTGACCCTCAGGTATACAACTGTATGTCAGAGTAACTCTACTCAAGTCTACAGTTAGAGATATGTAAGTGAGATCAGAATCAGTGTGTAAGATATATAGATATATATAAAGCTACTATCATTTGTTTGTATATATGAGAGAGAGAGAGAGAGAGAGAGAGAGAAAACCACACACTCACAATGGGCCCAGCAGTTTATTTAAATAATCACAATGGTGTCGCATAACAAACATGTGATTAATGTTTGTCATCATTACCATGCAATACAAGATTGCAAACTTTGTTGCAAAAAGATAGCACTGGGCCTATGTAGACCAAGCACATTGGTCCTTAAAAAAGGTGATGCCAAAAAGAAAATGATGCTACCATGGCCATTAGGCAAGAGAATGGGGTGACAGACGTTGGCTATATGATCTCTTCCATTGCTAAGGCACCAGGACCCAATGCTGGAAACTCTTATATACGAGTCTAACTTACCACATATGTGCAGCCCAGCTGATGTCAAGGGAACCAATCATGTGTGTAAAGTTAAGCGAGTAAGTATGTAAAAGATCAGGGCTATCGTTCCCAAAGGATATAACATGTAATCTTGTGAAAATGGTAGGTCGTATTTTGCCCCTATTAAACTTAAAATATTCCTTTTAAATTATTAAAATGTTGCTTCAGATTGCCTCAATTTTCCTCCAAAGATGTGTGCAACTTATCATATTTGTTCCCCTTGTAGCATAATTCTTTTTGCATTCCTAGCCAAATTAAGGGCGGAGAAGTGCTAATGTATATTTTCAGTATTATTTTCATCCTTACTAGACTCCCCACTGCTAGCATGAATTCTAGCCTCACCCTTTTAGTGTCTCTCTCTGTTCTGCCTTCAACATTGTTCACAACTTAACAGCCGCATTCACTGGAAACAACACAGGTTTCCAACTGTGGTGCCCTAAATATGCCAGTTACAATCAAAGCTACATGACATGGCTCAATGGTGCCAAAATCCTCCTTGTTCTTCCATCCCTGCTTTTTTTGAAAATTATTATTATATCTACCCTAAAATCAGTCAACAGTGCAGGGATTTCAATGCAAAATCTCAGGCTCCACTCAGAACAAGAAAGAGCAACTCTAATATATTCATGAACCATGCTGACTAATCTAACCCTTAGTTATTTTTAACTTCAAAAGACACACACGTAAGGGAAGCTCTCTCAGAAGAACGAACCAGAAACACTGCTCATCAAAAACCAAGCACTCCCCCGTACCCAGACAACAGACATCTGCAAGGTCAACTCTGCTGAATTTCCCCACTGACATGTGCATTTTGCCCTGGTTTGCTTTCATCGGCAGGGGCAACTGTTTTCTCTCTTTCAGAACAAATGTAATTAATTAGTCAACTCTTTAGTATCTGCTGCAATGAATAAACAATTATGAGCAAACCCAGTATCCTCAACATCTCCACAAGACAAGGTTCCTTAGTGCATGTTTGTTTTCCTCTCTCAGCTTAAAAAAAACCCAGAACATGTAGCTGTGCAGTGAGCCCCAGCAAACAGCCAAGTCTCAAAGGACCATCGAGGGTTTCCTGCTGTATGCTGCAGGAAGTTCAGAGAAATCAACAGGGAACAAAAGAGACTGGTTATACAAAAGTACAGCAGGTGTGTCAGGCTCTAATTTGGAAAAAAAAAGTCCTAAGAGGTGTTTGCAAGGAAGTTTAAAAAAAACCCACAAGAGGGAAAGTTCTAAAAACACTAACCCAACTGATTGTAACTACCGAAACAAAAATATCAGACATAATTGCTGAACAAATAGAGCCAACTAAACCCCAGTGTTTACTTTAAAAGGCAATTGTTGCAATTAGCCGGATGTAATTACAAGCACATGCGTTTCTGTACGGCCAAATCAAACAAGATGTAAAGCATGTGTCTGCAGGGAGTTCTGGGTGGGGTGTACCCAGACCTAAGAGCCTTGCAGGGTGTCCTACCCTGATTCTGCCCCTCTCTAGGAAATCAAAAGAAAAGAGGAAATAAGGCTGCTTAGTATAGAAATCCTGTCTGGATCTGGTATAAATATTTCTCTTACACCATTTCCCATTGTTTCGATGTCTGTGGGTTTGATATGTGATAAAAGGGGATGTTTAGTAAAAGCAAGTGCAGTTGCTGCTTGTCAAGCTTAATCACTGTCATAGCCACATCTACATACATTTCTAATGTGGCTCGCTGTATTGAAATCTACCAAGTACCCTAGGAAATGAGCCAGGAGGGGTATAAAGTGCAAGCATGCTAGTCATGCCCCATTTTTAACAAAGAAAGCCCAGCCACATATGTTGGGGTTTTTTGTTTATCTCAACGTCTTTTAGCTCGTGATCACAACTACATGCATAATTCTGCTCTCAGGTGACTCTAGGGTAATTCAGTGAAGTGAAACCAGATTTACAGCAACTGAGAGCTGAAGGCAAAATTGTCCCCTCTGCCAGTAGTGGCGATAGGATAAAAACCTTGCCCAGGTGCTGCATAAAGGGGCACCTGAGGCATCATCAACCCTTTAGGACCACTTAGGATGGAAGAATTCCATACGCTGCTACAGACTAGGGACCGAATGGCTAGGCAGCAGTTCGGCAGAAAAAGGACCTAGGGGTTAGAGTGGATGAGAAGCTGGATATGAGTCAACAGTGTGCCCTTGTTGCCAAGAAGGCTAATGGCATTTTGGGTTGTATAAGTAGGGGCATTGCCAGCAGATCGAGGGACGTGATCATTCCCCTCTATTCGACATTGGTGACACCTCATCTGGAGTACTGTGTCCAGTTTTGGGCCCCACACTACAAGAAGGATGGGGAAAAAATGGAAAGAGTCCAGCGGAGGGCAACAAAAATGATTAGGGGGCTGGAGAACATGACCTACGAGGAGAGGCTGAAGGAACTGGGATTGTTTAGTCTGCAGAAGAGAAGAATGAGGGGGGATTTGATAGCTGCTTTCAACTACCTGAAAGGGGGTTCCAAAGATCTAGACTATTCTCAGTGGTGGCAGATGACATAACAAGGAGTAATGGTCTCAAGTTGCAGTGGGGGAGGTTTAGGTTGGATATTAGGAAACACTTTTTCACTAGGAGGGTGGTGAAGAACTGGAATGGGTTACCTAGGGAGGTGGTGGAATCTTCTTCCTTAGAGGTTTTTAAGGTCAGGCTTGATGAAGCCCTGGCTGGGATGATTTAGTTGGGAATTGGTCCTGCTTTAAGCAGGGGGTTGGACTAGATGACCACCTAAGGTCCCTTCCAACCCTGATATTCTATGATTTTATGATTCTTTAACCCATACTCTGCAGATGGCCCCCTGGGATCCTGATCCAGAGTTCAGCAGACGGCAGGTTGTGGGTGGGTACTTCCTGTGCTTTACCCCTCCACAACCTTTGTGAGGATTTTAACAGATACAAGCATGGGAAATGCTCCGCACAGGCCCTGTGCTCTGTTCAGGAGGGGGCTCCAGGGATAGCGGACAGTGGGAGAGCTATGCTACCAGGTACCAGGAGCAGAGCAGGGAAACCAGGAGGAGAATATAGCACCATACATAGCAGGAAGGATAGTCCAGGGGATCGGGCATTGGATTATGAGTCTGGAGATGTGGGTCCAATTCCCAGCTCTGTCACAGACTGCCTACGTAGCCTTGGGTAAGTCACAATCTACTCCAGGCCTCATTTCCCACCTGTAAAATGGAGATAAAACTTCCTTACCTTCCAGGGTGTTCAGAGAATAAAATCCATCCATGACTGCCAGGTGCCCAGTGATACGACCCAGGGAGGGTTGCTACCCATCCAGACTTTACCAGGTGCCATAGGTAAGCAGCTAAATAGATTGGGCCACTGGACAGACAGTTCTAACCTCCAGTGCTTTCCCCAAGAACCACAAAGTCAATGGGCCAGAACCTGAGCTGGTGTAAATTGACATAGCTTTAATAAAGTTCCACTGATTGACACCAGCTGTGGGTCTGACCCACTGTAATTAATTAAGAAACGGCAAAAATGGCTTATTTGTATCTGGAGACATAGCTGTGGGAAGGGCATGCACAGCCCTGAGCCCTGGCTCCAGGTTGGATTGGATTGCCCCTCCACCTTCATAGATTTCCTTTCTCAAGCTGCTTGCAGGTGGAGTGGTTTTCACCAGTGGCGCTACTCTGCATTTCACTGGTGATGGTGAGATCAGGAGCAGACTGAATTAAGGCCAAACAGGAATTTTCTTCCTGTATATTTGGAAACAGCTTAGCAAAACTGAGGCTGCTACCACAATATAAATAATAAGTTATCATCATTTGCAGTAATAGGATGTAGACAAAATTACTGCCTATACTGACCACCCCATGGAACCCAATTGATTTCAAAACATGAAAATTACCATGTGTCATTCTCAGGATAACTTAATATTTTGCTAAACCACCCTAAAATTATTCATCTTTATACTGAAGACAAGTGTTGAGAATTTCAATCTGAGTCTAATGCTGCCCTGAAAATCATAAGTGTTCATAAAAATCATGTGTCCAGTCCAAAAATCATGAAATCAGCTTAAATATCATGAAGGTTTTTTTTTTAAACTAATAAATGTGTGTCCTATTTTTATTTGCCTTCTGGTATCTGAGCTGGCTTTTAGGGTGCATTCACTTAACATTCCCACGCTTTCCTATGCAACCATGAGGACTAGAGGTTTACTTTTGTAGGAAAGATGAGATTCTCATGCAATCTCTTGATTCTAACAGCTGTAGCTTTAACAAAATACTAAATTTCACGAGACTCATGATAAAATCATGAGAACCAGCAACACTGTATGAATTACTGAAAGGAGGAGTTTCAGGAGGATATATTATCATAATAGTAACTGTAGTATCCCTGCAACAGTCGTATAATAAATGTAGCCATAAAATTCTTGAAGTGAATAGAAACTGAAGGATGGTATTAGATAGGGGGAGAAATATGATGCAAAGGGGTTATTCCAGTACATATACTATATCCAGACACAGTTCTCACTGACAGGAAGTGTTGCATGCGGAAAGGTTTCTCCTTTGCTTCCTGCAGAGATGTGTATGTGTCCATTCCCTGAACCTTCCCCTCAAAGGATGTCCTGAGAACAACAAATTTGTCTTGAGAAACCTGGCTTCCCAAGGAATAGCCCACCTTCCTCGGATCTTATTTTAAAATTAAAGCTCCCCACTTCCAAATCTGTATGCCAAGCTGAGCGTTATTTTAAATATTTACATCAGGCTGATCTTTAAAAGAAATATTACACAAACGAGAGGATTGGAGCTTTGCTGATTGTAGAGGTGATAAATGGGTCGGGGAGGCAGATCAGAAAGATACTTCTCACCACTTGAAAAATACTGCCAATATGTTAGGCCAAACAGACAATTGGGCTAATTGGACCTCATGAATTTTTATGAAGCCCCATGAAAACGAAGGAAATTTAGGGACTTCTGGCAATTCAAAAACCAATTCTGACTGCCTGATTCGCTTTTTATTGATTTGGGCAAGTTAATTTAAGAAACAAATCCTTCTCTATTGACTCAATTACAAGTTGATTTGGTATTCATGGGTCTAGGTTATGATTTTAAGCCAAGGGAGGTAGTTGGAAAGTAAATCTGTAAATATATAAAGCTTCTCTGGGGAATGGCAAAAGAAAGCTGAGGCCTATGCTTAGAACAGTTAGCGTCTTCCCTGCTCTGGATTGCACATGCACATACAAATCTACGGGACATTCGGGCTGTTATGATTTCTGCACTTACGTCTGTAACAGTGTTTTAGTATTGCTGAAAATACAATACTGCTGTCTTATGCTGCGGAGGGAAATACTAGAAAGAGTTGGCACCATAGAAAATAATACATCATCCAGTACCTAAAAAAATCTTTTGTTAGCGGGACATTCTCCACTCAGATCTTCACAGCTGATCTTAACTCTATATGTTGTTCTGCTGGCATGTGATCATTAAGATGCTCACACGTGTAATAATAATACCTAGCTTATATAGCACTTTTCATCTGTCTATCTCCAAGCGATCCACAAAGGAGGTCAGTGTCATTGCCCTCATGTAGAGAGAGCACAGTACAACAGTCAAAATCCTCCATGCACATCTCAAAGGGGAACTCTGCCTGATCCAATTTCTATTAACATCAATGGAAAGAATTGGATCAGGCCCCTAGTGCAGTTCAAGAGAAACTCTCCATTCTCTACAATCTCTTACATGTCTGAAGTCAAAGACAACTACAGTCAGCTTTTGGCTATCAGTGACTGCTGGCGTACAACCAGTCCAAATTAGGCCTCTGTTTCCATATATAAATTATTGTCATTTGCATGACAATCAGTAGCCAATCAAAATTCGATTCCAAGATGACTCTGCAGTCATTTACAGCTGCTGACTGTCTACAACTCCAGGTATGGTATTTCAGAACCCACTCCTGATTAAAGACTCCTATCAGTCCCACTCAGCAATGGGTGCGGGAGCTGGGGATTCCCAGCAATTCACAGGAACACTCAGCGCTGTGCAGGATTAAGCCCCACATTGTTTCATCAAAATTCTCTGTGCAATCGCAGTATCAACCCCATCCATACAAGCCAAAACCACAGCAAAGAACCCCTGGGGATGATGGGTCTCTTAGAATCACAAAAAAAGCCCTTACTTGCATTCCTCACTCTCACGGGTGAGCCCATAGTTTTCACTATGGCTGCTCACAAGATGCAGAATAAGGCCACATATAAATAAAGACATTACACTGTTGCCAACGCTTGGAAATTTATCACAAAACTGTTTGAAGTTTGGTTTTTTGAAGTGCCAGCTCCTGGAGTCATGTGAGCTCCTCAGCTTTCATTTAAAACAAAGAGTAAGTTTCTGGCCCACCACAACTGCAGAGAACAGCATGTAAACATGACCCACGTGCATTCTAACGGCTCTAAAAAGAGAAGGAAAAAGAACTCGGAGTTTATCACTTTTAAAAAACGTCATGATGGGGAGGGGGGAGTGGAGGTCTGACTCATGATTTTTGAACACGTGGGGCTGGCAATGCTGCAGAAATAAATCAATCCCTGACCATGCAGCTCCATTTTTTCCAGTCAGAGCTTGTTGTTTTGGTTTGTTTCTTTTCCCTCCTATTGCCAGCAATTCCCTTGGGGGAATTTTCAACACAGAAATCTACATTCAAAATGGAAACTATTAGTGCTGCTCTTGGCTTCAGAAAGCAAACGTCTGAGACTTACCCCATTTTTCGGGTAGGCTATCCATCCCAGATCCCCCATGACGGTGCGCGAGTCCAGTAAATTCACTAAACAGAAACGAGAAGAAGAAAGCCTTAATGAGGCTGCATGGATACAAGCGTCAGTAAACACATGAGGCTTTGCTGGCCCTGGTAAGGGCACTTGGCAATTAGCAGAAAGGGAATCTGATTGCTGTTAAAAGAAAATACAATCAAGACAACTTATTGCAATGTTTAGACTAGAATCCTAACGTCACTCAGGTAAGCAGTGTATTACCATAGCACCTGGGAGTCCCAGCTGTGGGCCAGGATCCTGTGGTGCTAGGTGCTGTACAAATCCAGACACGTCCATGTAACTCTTTGCAAGATTGGGGCTTCAGACGAAGTTCTTTGGGGCACAAGTCAGTCATTTTTATGAGGTGTGTACAGTCCCTAGCGTGGTGGGGCCTTGATGCCCCAATTGGATTACGGCAGTATAAAGAGCAAACAACCAGTAATTTATAAATGGAACAAAGAGTGCAAATGTTTCTGTTAATATAAAGTTGCAGCTCACTTTAAAAATTAATGAGTGGGCCCCTTTTGTTATTTTGTAAAACATGGTGGTGGGCAGGAAGCAGTCCTTACACAACGCTGTCGGAAAAAGTTCCAGCCTATTTCTTCACTAAAGACTGTGCATCTCTGGAGTAAATTGCAGGCTGCTTGACTGTGGCTAAATTCACTGAATTTTGCCCTGGCAAGCCACACGAGCAATTAAAAAAACAATTTACATTAAACAGCAATAAACTATTCCCAAGCTTATAACATTTTTTCATGAATTCCCTAAAATCTGTAGTCCAAATAGTGAGTGTAATTAAAAAATAAATCTACACACACTTAGCCAAGCTAAAAAAAATTGCAGCAGCTCTTGGTGCTGTCTCTGTAGTTAAGAGTCTGTTGTGCTTTGCATTACTAGATCTGTTTTTAGAGCGGTAAAACTGTCAGATACTAATGGTCTCGGGACTGAAACTTGTCATACAAAGTTGCAGACAAAGAGGAAACTTCTCTCTTAATGGAAGAGAGAATCACTTCTCTTCCATGAACAGATGTCCTTTTCACAATAGATTTTATATTTATGCCACACAACCTCACTTTCCTCGTTCAAATCCCTCCTCAAAGCCACTTCTTTCAGTCAGCCTTTCATTTCTGGCCACCACACTGATTATAAAAATAAACTCAGACCACAATTTTCAAAACTGGGTACCTAAAATTAGGATCCTAAGTCATTGGTTAGGCATTTAAATAAACAAGGCCGATTTTCAAAAGGTACTGAGCACTCAAAAGAACCTCTTGTGGACAATGGGAACAGCTGTGCTCTCAGCACCCTTTGAAAATTAGGTCACTTATTTGGAGTCTAAACATTCACTCCGAAGGGGAACTAACATAATGTGTATGTAACATTAAGCATGTCATAATATGCTACATTATCTCCATAGCTTTCCCATCAATCCTTTGCACTTTCTGTCTGCACACAGATAATCAAGTGGACCAATGAAAACTCTTGACATGTGTATAGCCCCCCACATACACACACTCAGTTCAGCCAATTGGACTGCAGTACGCAAATTAATGTGAGAGGAATACTGAGGATTGGTTGAGCACCTTTTATGTCAATGCCACTACTTGCAAATGACCTGATCAGCTGTACTTGGCTGGTCAGCAATTACAATTGTTTACATCCTATCATTAATAATTTATTTTCATTAGAACCTAGTTTTTCAAATACGCCTATTATTCACAGATCAGTCAACGAGAAGCTTGAAGGTTTAGTAACAAGCCATTTGTTAACTAGAAGGGTGTGAAAAAAATGAGATTAAAATAAAAAGAATTAAAAAAAAAAAAGTCAGAGGAGACTTTTAAATTACTGAAATACAGATTTAACTGAAACAAATCCCCAGCAAATTCAGTCTTTGCTCATAGATTATGTGCTGTAAACTGGGGGGAGGCCTGCTATGGCTTTTTTTAAACAAGGAGTTTAAAGTCCCCTACTTGAAGTGAAAAAAAAATGACCCCAACCTTAACTCTGGAGCCACAGTGAGTACCTATAAACTAGCTGCTTAGCTAGACATTCATACAGTGCTCATCACCATGGTACCTGGGTGCCTTCTCACAAGAGCAGGCACCTAGATTGTGTCTAAGCTAATACATCTCCATGAGTGTGTAACAAGAATTCTCTAGCCCCTTTCAGCACCTCAGCTGCTGGGTGGCTGGGCTGCATCCAAGTTTATTCCTTCCGGTTAAACAAAGGCAAAATTGGGACTTTGCTCTTCTGCCAGTCTGGAGCACCATAAGACCAGGAATGGCTTCCTGGAGGATGCTGGGGTATAGTCAGGATCCAGCCCCTCCTTGGCTGACTCTTTAACCCACTAAATGATTTAACCCAATTATTCTCCACTGCTCTGGATGTTATTGTATAAGAGTCAGATTCTGCTGCCACTGAATTCAATGGGAAAAATCCTCCCGTTGACTTCAGTGGAAGTGGGATACACCTGGAACAGAAAGTCCAGTACCCAGGTACTGTTATACAGTGGTGCAGCGTCTGCGCTCATAATACCCAGCAAGCTTACACAAAGAATACACATAAATATGAACGTTTTAAGTAACTCTCCCAATTATATGGTTGCAAATTGTCAAAGAGGATTGTTGAAACAAAATGGCAGAGTCACCAGTAATTCCCACTACCACAATTGCTGTAATTAAATTGTTCAGAACAGTATATTCTTGTTGTAAATTGCAATGGAGGCACAATGACTATTGATTTACATTGTACAACTTAATTAAAACTTACTTGTCCTGGAGAAGCCACTAATGAGTGTAATTAGATGGAATGTTTGATACCACACAGTTGCTTTGTAAGACATGAATTAAATATCCAAAAAAAAAAATGGTAGGAAAAGGTGTTTTTAATCCAACATCAATTTCTAAGAGGAATGTGATATGGCGGTTAGGTGTAATAGCTTTCTAGGCGGTTATCAACCGCAATAAAAAAATAAGTTTCCATACAGAATGACAAGAGCTCACCCAACTCCCACTGAAGTCAATGTGAATCTTTCTACTAGAGAGGTAAATGAATGAAACCAAATCTTAAAACCCTGCTCAGTCCTTCCGCAGATACAACTCCCACTGAAGTAAAAAATGAGCAAAATCTCCAGAATTTGGCCCATGATTCCACTGAAATTATGGCACAGTGCAGAATGCACAACCGGGGGTGGGAGAGGGGGGGCATGGTGGCTTTAAGCTGCCTTTCTGTGCCCTCCTGATTCTGGGCTGCTTCAGGGTATGGATAGGGGCCTGGCCTAATTTAGACAGCTCTGAGGTCCCAGACTCTCCTGGCTGTGCTTTCGGGAACTGCCCCAGATTTCTGCAGCTGTGCGCACTCTGGCCTCCAGCACGCTATCTACACCAAGGCTTGTGATGGGGTCCTCACAGCTTTATGGCAGTCTTCTGCAGTGCCAGCACTGTGCGGGAGTCATCCCATGTCCCCACCCAGGATTTTAGGGCTCGTCTATGGTGCCATGGCTCTTTTACCCAGCATAAAAGGGTCAGCCTGGGGGTAAGGATTTCCACCCGAGTTTTGGATAAACTAGCAGAAAAATTGTGTGGCAGACAAACCTGCATGAAGAGGGCTGCTTATCTAATAATGATCCCTACACTTTCACTGTATATCTTCCAAAATGCTGTGATACACTGATCTACTTCAAAGAATACTTTTAATCAATAATCAGTCTACATTGCCTGAAAAGGCAAAAATACTGCAAACAAAATGGCTTATGTAAGCACTGATTGTAACCATTCCAGGCAGATGTGAAATAAATGCACTTATTTTCACCTTGTGCCCATTTATCAATTGGTTTGGCTTGCTCCCTTCTACCTATATAAGCATCAGACCTTCTTACTACCCTGTTTCATACTCAGAAGCCAGGATAGAGCAGTCATCCTTTTGCTCCGAGAAACTAGATGTTCCTGCTGTTTTAACTAAAGAGAACTCTCCTTTACATAGAGCAGTCCTTGGGCTTGTCTCATGACACACATCTGAGCAGGTATGATATTCCATCCCACAGTCATCAGTGCAACACACCTTTTAACCAACACCTTACACACACTACTTCAGGCCTCAATTTGGCGACATCCCACGTTATTCAGACTAACCACCAATGCTCATTTAGCCAGGCTTTCACCAGAACCAATTAAAATCAAACTTAGGAGTTTGCATGGGAGGAATGATCCCAAATTAGGCCCCCCCCATCCTAAAATGTGCTTAAATTCATCCCTGTTCAGGACAGCACTTGATCATGTGCTTAACTTTCCCACTGAAGTCAACAGGATTTCAGTCCATGTTTAATCATGTGCCTAAAGTTAAGCATGTGCATCAGTACTATCCTTAGCAGGGAAAATTTCCTGAATTAGGGTCCTAGGCTCTAAGTGCTCAGAAATCTGATGCCCACGTTTGTGCCCTGTAGTTTTTTTGCAACTTGAGGAGTTCTTCCACTGATGGAACTCCCAAAATCACTAGCGACCATCACTAATGCCTGATGTGTAGAGGTACTGGGCCTCCGTAAGTCTAACAGCATTTAAATAGGAGTGATTTATTCATACCACTACTACTCAGCATCAGCTAGAAGAATGTACTGAGTGTCTCAAAGAAGCAGCAAGAACCCACACAGCCCATAGGCGCACTCACTTACTCTCAGACATTTTTGCCAACAAACTTCAAAACAGAGAACATGAAAGAGCAAATAAATGCAAAACTTCTCATCTTCACCATAAGCGCAGCCCTCCTGCAAGCCCTAATTATCTCTAATGCTCGATCGAAAGAAACATACCAAACTGCACAGGATCTATATAATCATTAGCTTTCATGCCTTCCGGGTAGGATAAATGGTGATGAAGTCTAAACTCACACCAGAGCCTGTTATTTTTTTAGGACAACACACGGGGAGGTTTGCATATGATCAAACTGCACATTCTCAGATGGGCTCTATTTACTAGTGATGAGTGATCGGTTTGGACCAAATGAGAAGTGATACGAATCTTTGCCCGGAACACAAACTGTTTCCCATAGATGGAGATTGGACCAGGTCCTCTATTCCAAGTCTTCAACCCCCACATAGACTGGCCTCTCTCAATCCCTTCAATATGACAGCGTAGAGATCTTTGCTGGAAGTAAGAACAGACACAAGAGACACAAGATGGGATTTTTCAATGGGCTATCGACAGCAATGGGAGTTTAACCATGGACTTCACAGGAACAGAATTGGACCAAACCTGAGCATTTAATAATACCCAGCTGTTATACAGTCCTTTTCATCTCATGAGTACATCTCAAAGCTCTATGCAAAGGAGGTCAGTATCATAAGAACATCCATACAGAGCCAGACCGATGGTCCATATAGCCCAGTATCCTGTCTTCCAACAGTGATCAATGTCAGGTGCTTCAGAGGGAATGAACAGAACAGGTGATCTATCCCCTGTGACTCATTCCCAGCTTCTGGCAAACCGAGGTTTAGGGACACACTGAGCATGGGGTTGTGCCAGTGACCATGTTGGCTAATAGCTATTGATAGACCTGTCCTCAGGAACCTATAAAATTCTTTTTTAACCCACTTATATTTTTGGCCTTCACAACATCCCCTGGCAATAAATTCCCCAGGTTGATGGCGCGTTGTGTGAAGAACTACTTCCTTTTGTTTGTTTTAAACCTGCTGCCTGCTGCCTAATTTCGTTGGGTGACACCTGGTTCTTGTGTTATGTGAAGGGGTAAATAACACTTCCCTATTTACTTTTTCCACACCATTCATAATTGTATTGACCTCTATCATATCTCCCCTTAACCGTCTCTTTTCTAAGCGGAACAGTCTCAGTCTTTTTAATCTCTCCTCGTATGGAAGTGGTTCCATACCTCTAATTATTTTTATTGCCCTTCTCTGTACTTTTTACAATTCTAATATTAATTTATTTTTTGAGACGGGGCAACCAGAACAGCACACAGTATTCAATGGGTGGGCACGGATTTATGTAGTGGCACTAAGATAAGAAGACCGTAAATATCAATCCCTTTCCCAATGGTTCCTAACATTCTGTTCGCTTTGTTGACTGCTGCTGCACACTCAGCGGATGTTTTCAGAGAACTATTCACGAAGACTGCGCGATCTTTCTTGAGCGGTAACAGCTCATTTAAAGCCATCATTAATCCCATTTTTCACAAATGGGAAATTGAGACACAGGGCAGTGAAATGATGGGCCCCAGGTCAACCAACGGGCCAGAGATAGACCTGGGAATATAATCCCAGTCTCCTGAGTCCCAGTCCAATGCTCTACCCTCTACCCCATGCTGACACTTTTGAAAATGCCACTCACCGATCCTGCTGCCACTCCCTCTGTTATGGATATTCTAATATATTAATTATTGGTCATGAGGGGGCATAAAATGTGATTGGCAAGTTACAGACAAAAAAGCAAGACAGTCACTACCCTGAAGAGTTTGCAACAATACAGAGAGCTAGGACAGGAGACAAGAAGGCTGGGTTAGGGAAAGATGATGAGGATTATGCCAAATACAGTCATGAGATTACATGGTTTTATATGGCTGGATTTTTAAGAGTGCTCAGCATTGACTTCACTCTGCTCTCATTGAAGTCAGTGGTTACCCACCCACCGTGTAAGCTCTGCTTTTTAATGTATAATTAATATTTTAATGGTCTAATTACTTTGATGGAGGAGCATGGGCCAGCATTGTAGAGACAGTCACAGAATGTGGATTTTGAAGAGGCATTTTCGGATAAACGGGATGTGGGGCAGCGTACCAGCTCACATCAATACATGCATTGCGGACAAAGTGAGACCAAGCACTGATACCATGGTGATGGGCACTTGCTAGAGAGATGGAGAAGCTTGTGGGTTAAATATACAAGCCCCCCTCTAACTGACCTCCTATCTAAGATGAGAGACCCATCCATCCACAATTTGTCAAGAAATCTTCCAGTCAGCTCACCCCTTTAACAGTGTGACGTGCCTCAGGAAGTTATTTTCTTCCATTCTGCTTCCTCTCTGTTTTCCCTGCATAGTATTAAGTCTCCCCACATTTTGAGGGCTCCACCCACCAGGATTCTCAGCCTCCCTCTGATCCAGCTTCCCCTCCTCCAGGACTGGCTGGGTCTTGCACAGTGCTGAGCACTCCAACTCAAATCCAGCAGAACACATAAGCAAATGCTGACATTGAAGCACATGAGAAATCTCACACAAGGCAATAGGAACATTCACATGCGTGAAACGAAGCACGTGGTTAAGTGCTTCATTGGACTGGGGCCAGAGTGCTCAGCACTTTGCAGGATCGAGCCCTGACTGAGGACATGGAGGAAAAAATAAAAAGGAAGGTACTGAGTTACATTACAATCCTTTCCCGGGCAGTTCGTTTGAATGGGATTATACGCTTCCATCATTCTTTAAGTTTCCAAGCAACTGAAAAAGTGATGTGCAAGCCCAAGTTTGATATGATAGACATAGGTGTCAGGATCCCCCAATTTTCTTTACAGGAACCAACATTTTATTTTATGGGGAGGGATAGCTCAGTGGTTTGAGCATTGGCCTGCTAACCCCAGGGTTGTGAGCTCAATCCTTGAGGGGCCACTTAGGGATCTGGGGCAAAAATCTGCCTGGGGATTGGTCTTGCTTTGAGCAGGGGGTTGGACTAGATGACCTCCTGAGATCCCTTCCAACCCTGATATTCTATGATTCCATCCCCCAATAGCTCTGGAAGTGCAATTCCTCCAGCCACCGAAGCCTCCAGCAACAATGGGGACACCACCACTCTGTGAATCAGCCAGTAAGTAGTATTCCATTCTCTCCTCCAGTTTCCCCTGTGCTCAAGGTGGGGAAGATATTGGCAAAGCATATGATAAATAATACACTGCACAGCAAGAAACCAGAGTTACACCACAGTCCCACCTCCCTCTTATGAGAGTTCACAGCACTACCAAGACATTCTGAATAGCAAGGCCCCTCCATCATCACAGTCAAACCTTTTCTTCCTCACCAATCTCTATCCGTTTTATTGCACCACTTCTGCTATTCATTTTCCTGCTGTTTTCCCTGTTGTGCTAAATATTTCTACAAAGTTGTAAATCCAAAAGTGCTCCTAAAACAAGTGACAGTCAAAAATAATCCAGGAAATCAAAAACAAATGAAAGACTAAACCCCCAAAAGAAATCAAAGCCATTATGGAGCAGATGTTTTTTATTATTTGCCTTGAATTAAGACCAAAAAAATACCATGCAAAAATTGGGAAATATCTATTTATATGCTAGTGGAGACCAATTCCAGAGAAACATAAGTTATGAAGAGCACCTATTATTTATAGGCCAATAGAGGAAGAAAATACACACAATTTAATGAACCCACAAAATGATATTAGCTACAGATTGATATTTTATTATGACGACTCACTTCTGCTGTAGGTTTTCTATAATCTCCTTTATAGTAAGCGCCAAGATGCTAGAGTCTGCATCATAGATTTTAAGGCCAGAAGGGACCATAAAGAATATTTAGATAAGTTGGATGTATTCAAGTCAGCAGGGCCTGATGAAATTCACCCTAGGATACTTAAACTGGCTGAAGCAATCTCGGGACCATTAACAATTATCTTTGAGAAATCCTGGAGGACATGCAAGGTGCCAGAGAACTGGAGAAGAGCAAACACAGTAACTGGTTTTAAAAAGGGGAACAAAAGGACCCAAGGAATTACAGACTAGTCAATCTAACTTCGATACCTGGAAAGATACTGAAACAAATTATTAAACAATCAGTTTGTGAGCACCTAGAAGATAATAGGGTTGTAAGGACCAGCCAGCATGGATTTGTCAAGAAGAAATCATAGCAAATCAACCTAATGTTCTTCTTTGACAGCATTACTAGCCTAGAGGATTGTGGGGAAGCAGTAGATGTGCTATATCTTGATATTACTAAAGCTTCTGACATAGTCCCATGTGCCATTCTCATAAGCAAACTAGGGAAACTTGGTCTAGATGAAATTACTATTAGGTGGGTGCAGAACTGGTTGAAAGACCAGACTCAAAGAGTAGTTATCAATGATTCGCTGTCATACTGGGAGAGCGTATCTATTGGGGTGCTGCAGGGGTCAGTCCTAGAGCCATTACTATTCAACATTTTTATTAATGACTTGGATAATGGAGTGAACAGTATGCTTACAAAATTTGCAAATGACACCAAACTGGGAGGGATTGCAAGCAACTTGGAAAACAGGATTTGAATTCAAAACAACCTTGAGAAATTGGAGAATTGATCTGAATTCAACAAAATGAAATTCAATACAGATAAATGCAGATTACATCATTGAGAAAGGAAAAATCAAATACATAACTAGAAAAACGGGGAGTAACTGGCTAGGTGGTAGTACTGCTGAAAAAGATCTGAGGTTTATAGTGGATCACAAATTGAATATAAATAGACAATGTGATATCGTTGCAAAAAACAAACAACAAAAAAACACAAATATTCTGGGGTGCCTTAAAAGGAGTGTCCTATATAAAGGACTGGAGGTAACTGTCCTGCTCTACTCAGCTGCAGTAGAGTGTCCACTTCTGGGCACCACACTTTAGGAAAGTTGTGGAGAAACTGGAGAGTGTCCAGTGGAGAGCAACAAAAGTGACAAAAGTTTTAGAAAACCTGACCTATGGGGAAAGGTTGGTTTTGATAAAAGAAGACTGAGGGGGGACTTGAAAATAGTCTCTAAATATATTAAGGGCTGTTAGAAAAGAGAATGGTGATCAGTTGTTCTCCATGTCCACTGAAGGTAGGACGAGAAGAAAGGAGCTTAATCTGCAGCAAGGGAGATGTTGGTTAGATATTAGGAAACTCTTTCTAGCAGTAAGGGTAGTTACGTTTCGGAACAGGCATCCAAGGGAGGTTGTGGAATCCCCGTCACTGGAGGTTTTTAAGAACAGGTGGGACAAATGCCTGTCAGAGATAATCTGTGTCCTGCCTCAGTACAGAGGGCAGTACTTGATGACTTCTCGAGGTCCTCTCCAGCCTGACGTTTCTAGGATTCTGACAAGAACACAAACAACAGAATTTCACCCAATAATTTCTGCATTAAGCCTGTAACTTCTGTTGGATCTTATTGCTTAGGATGGGTGTGATGCCACCCATTCTGTTAACCTTTCTCCAGATAGTGTGTGGGTTTGTTTGTTTATGTACAGCACTGATCAGTGAGTCAGATAAAAAGGCCCCAGTTATGTCACTGGATCCACGCCACAGTGGGTAGTAGCCTCAGTGACACAAATAGGGGGCTTCATCTGATCCAGTTTCAAGACCAGGAACTGGGTAATCAGTTCTTCCTAGGATACATTTGTATCATTCCTATAAGAAGAGCTAGTCAGGAATTTTTTTGTTCTTTCAGCCATGAAAAAATGTAGACAAAAACTACAATTTTCATGTACGGTTTTCTTTGGGATGTTCTGGGTTTTCATTGACGAAATGAAAACAGAAGAGTTTGAAACCAAAACATTTTGGTTTTTCTATGAAAACCCCCAAAACTTTTGACAACAGACATTTTCCCACTATGATTTCCATTTAATCTAAAAAAGCCATTTTTCATTTAAAAAAGAGGTTCAAAAGACCAGCTCTATCTATGAGGCTCAAAGTGGGAACTCCACACCATACTGACATGACAGTAAACCCCATAAGTTGCACTTGGCACTAAGCTTTAGGGGAAATCTCCTGCCACTGGTTCCCAGAGCTGGTAACAATGATGGGAACATGACAGGACACCAGCATTTTTAACACTGTGTCAGCTATCCCTGCTCTGTGCTGGCCTGGATGACACAGTGGTAAAAATGCCAGCAACTGCACTGAGCCCTGCGTACATTAGTGCGCTCACCAACAGTGGGAGATGTCCTCCAGGACTCTAGCGTAGACAATGCCACAGACTGCTTTCTATCCACTTGCAGCACTGGGAGTTCCATGACAGACTGAGAGCTGTAGATAAACTTCAGGGCCTGAATCAACTGATCATCCCTGTTCAGAGCTGATGGAATTTAACTGCATGATTAAAGTTCAGCACGTACTTGGGTGCTTTCCTGAATCAGGGCCTTAGTGACTAAAAAGAAATCTCACTTCTGCTTTAAAATACTTATAATTCAAAAGTGTGTGTGTGTGTGGGGGGGAGACTTCTCCTAAAAAGTCCACCCATCAAATATCCTTTACAGGCATTTTTCCCCCTACAATGTGAATATCAAATTATGTTACACATACTATTAAACTGGACAGAGATAAAAAGAGACACAGCACAGACATAACTATAGTTGTCAACTTACCCTGACAGATCTCATTTTCAGTAGACTCACAAGATTTCAGCTGTCCAGCCTATCCACCACCAACAGAGCCTTCCAATCCACAATAATGACCATTTTGCTGCCTTTGAATTCATTCAAGTAGAAAAGTGTAACTGACATTATGTTTGGATGGCTCTTGGGAGCAAAGAACGGTTAGGATGATTTATTGGCTTTTCTAATGTTTGACAGTTTATACCTTTGTGCGTGTGTGTGGTTGGTGGAAAAACAAAAATATTTTTCTCCCATTGCCTTCTGAAAATACACTTTTAGTAGGGAAACACATAAAAATAACTTGGGAAAAGCCAGTAATGATAATAGAAGCCTAAGCTGCTTGATTGTTCATATGTAAAACTGACGGCATGTAAAGAAAAGCGACGTAGAAGATAGCGGCAAGTAATTTTACCCATTTTGCATGTGCAACATAGAAGAAAATGGATCCCAGTGAACATTATAGCATCCGGACAATTTTTCTTGGGGGAATAGCATGAGCCCGAACATCTATGCTGCAATTTTATAGCCCCACAGCCCCAGGCTTTTATTGCAGTGTAGGCATACCTGAGAGCGCAGGCTAGCCTGCTGTATGGGACTCGGCATGGCTGCAGAGGGCCTTCATGCAGACTGGTATAATAAAGTGGATGCATACTGGATGTGGGAACAACAACTGAGAGCATCAACACAGTTAAAGGAAACAACTCAATTCTTCAAAGGAAAAACAAAATGTTATTGGACCTTGCACAAGCCTAGTGAGAAGGCGGGAAAGGTGGCTCTAAGATCCTTTTGTGTCCCACCCCTTTCCCCCCTACACACACACACAATCCTGGGACTACAAGCAGGGGTGAAAGTAACTTAAAGGACTTACTGGTATGCCAGAGTCCTGAGCGGGGGCATGGCCTCAAAGGGAGGGCCCCAGCTGGGAGCCCCAGAGCCTTTAAAATCACCCCAGTGCTACCAGCTGAAGAGGCGGCTGGGAGCCCCAGGGCTCAGGGGTGAATTAAAGGGCTGGGGGCTCCCGCCACCGCGGAGCTCTGGGCCCTTTAAATCATTGCGGGAGCCCGGCTGCCGGAGCTCCGGTGGAGATTTAAAGGGCCCGGGGATCCCCGCAGCGGCTGGAGCCCTGGGCCCTTTAAATCACTTCCGCAGAAGCCGGTCCAGTCCGGCACGGCGTACTGGTTCTTGCCACTGTGCCGGACCGGACCGGCTTACTTTCACCTCTGACTACAAGGGACCCGATCCTGTCCCTATTGTATGTTAGAGCAACCTGAGGGCACCAAGAGGATGGTCTGGCAGCCCTGGATCAGACAGATGCAGCAGTGTCTCAGCCGCACCCCTTCTTGCCTGGCCACAGCCCCATGCCAGCTGCCAGGAGAAGTAGCGGCTATAGCAGCCCGGGGCCACTAGAGCCTTCCCTGCACAGAGGGACATTCTCCACTGCCCCCATCCACCAAATGTAGCATCACTTTGTGTCAGCAAGAGGTGCAGAGCAGTCATGGCTTGGCTGTGTTTCTGGACTTACTGCGGAACTCATGAAAGATTAGCACAGAACACCAAACCCCGTGAGATCACCAGACTAGCCTTAAAGGTGGGTGGCTTGTGAAGCTCTCTAGCCCCTTGAGAATGTCAATGGTGAGACTTACAGAGAGGAAGGAAAGTCTCGTGTTTATGAGACCAACCTGCAACTCAAGAGACCTGGATTCAATTCTCTGCTCTGCTGCAGGCTCCATGTGTGACCTGGGGCAAGTCACTTATCCTCTCTCTGCCTCAGTTCTCCATCTGTACAATGGGAAAAACAGCACTGCCCTACCCCATAGGGGTGTTGTGAGGGTAAATATTCTGAGAGATTGTAAGGTGCTCAGATTCTGCAGTAAGGGGGTCACGTAATTACTTCAGATCAGTGACTGCCCTCAGCTGTGATTTGCTTAAGAAACAAATAGGACTGCTGATTTCTGGTTTACATTCCACAGCTATTTCACTAAACACTCGCCCTGCATGCCCAGAAAATAAATAGCTAAGTCAAAAGTTAGTCAAAGAAAGCCAACAAGCAGTAGAACTAAAGATCTCAGACACTGAAGGCCAACTCTTACGTCTGCCAATGCAACTGCTTGCGAAAGCTGCTGAAAAGCCAAACGTGTTCTCTTCTGCAAAGCTTGCCATCCAGCTGTTCAGCTGGGCACACAAACAGCAGGGCAGGATGGGGACAAGAGTGGTATGAGCAAATGAAGAACCCCGCCACTTCTCCCAGTTCATTTGTGAGGAGAAAAAAAAAGTAACAATTTGAGTCCAGACAATGGCTTGCTGGTCAAGTTCTCCTATGTATGAGTCAACTCCGGCTCTCGCTAAACAAGGATCAGGCACACATTGCTAATGAGAAAGCCACACTCAGATTAAAAAATGATTTCAAAAAATGAATTTGGGGTAAGTACAGGAAATTGTCAGGTTTGTGAATTCCTTGCTTACCCAATAAGTAGGCCTGGCAGAATTTTCTTTTTATAGATAATTTCACTGGATAGCATTTTATTTAATTTTATAATTTATTTTTAAGCATTTTTCTCTATTTATATCAATGTAAATTTTTACACTTGCAAGAAATTATATCTGGGGTCAGACCATTATTTAATGACAGTAGATGCTGAGATTCAAAATGTTAAAGCTTTATAACCATTGAAACACAAACTGCCAACATAACCTATCAAAATATATAGAGTAAATACCCATAATATACAAAGTAAATATCCAGACATCCCACACTAAGTTCTCAAGCAGCATATTTCTTACATTGCCTGTCTGTAAATTTCAGCCATAGATGGAAATACTTTTTCATCAGTTTGTGTGTGTGCGGTGAAATCAACATTTATCGACACTTACCAATAAAAATCGAATCCTTCCAAGCCTACTGATAAGGGTCACAAAGGTGAAGCATTGATTGAAGAGGAACTCTAAACAGCACTCTTGCCCTGAGACATAGCCCTATAGTATAGTTAAGAAAATGTTCAGGACTCAACACTCTAAGGAAACGTGAGGCTCTATTTCAATAAAACACCTAAGCATGTGCTTAAGTCCCTCCCTATTCAGTGAAGCACTCAAGCAGGTACAAACGTGAACTTTAAACACGTGCTTAAGTGCTTTGCTGTACAGGGATGAACTGCTGACTCGGGGCCTCATAGAGTGAGAGATGCACCAATTGAACTAGATGTGGGAATGTAAACTGATTCTGTAAACCCATGTGGACACTCTTATTTAGGTTTAGGAGTGGCTTAGCTTTGTTTAGCTTAAGTCAATCAGGAGCAAGTTTAAGCTAAACCAAACTAAGTCACTCTTAAATCTAAGAAAGTGCCCACACAGAGGTTTACAGTTTAAATAAATTGGTGCAAGTCTGTATGTAGACAAGGTCTAATTCAGGAGTAAATCCTCGCAGAGGTTAATGGATTTACACTGGTGCAAAGAAGGGAATCAGGCTTCAAATGTCTTGAACTCTGAGAAAAGAAGTAAACCTCTTCAAGCTTCAATTCAAAAACCACATATATTGACTTTGATGGACCTGATTCTCCAGTCACTTCTGTCCCAATCCTGCAGTGTGGTACACTGGCATAGACCCCTTTCTGTGCCTTTGTAGACTCCCAACGACTCCGTTGCAGGGCTCTGTGCTAGCAAACCACATTGCAGGATTAGGGCTGCAGCGGAGTCACTTCAGTTCAAAGCCATTGGAGTGGCACTGGTGGAAAACTGCTACAAAAGGAGAATGAGGCCCTAAGATTTAATTCATTAACTAATGTCGCAGAAACACACCATATGCATGAATCATATCAAACATTGGGCACTGGCTTTTTATTTAACTTACCACAACTTTATTCGGCTGCGCTTTAAAAATTAACATGATTTGGCTCATGGCATAAAATAAACTGATCTGTTTTTTTGCAGCTTCTTGAACACTTGTTGAAAGTTGTTCTTTTTTTCAGAGAATTAAAATATTTTTAAAAGCATTTTGCAAACAATGCAAAATATAATTACAGAAACACTTCCTTGGCTGACCTAAAATTTAATGATTTGCACCACACAAAGGAAATTGAAGGCATGCAGATGAATAGTATATTACAGTTTTAAATGTTACTGAGGAGGGGATGAAGGCCAACCATACTAACTCTGCCGTTTCCCACTGGGAATACCTGTCAGTTTAGCCAACTGTAACTTGATTTGCTAATAGCTGCTTTATACATCAAATTATGGTGTCAACATTTATGATACTATAGGAGGAAGGTCTGTCAATGTTTCTATTATAAGATGCTTTGCCTATTTATAATCATTGTGATAATGTGCTTTAAGATGTAACTTGGCTTAGATGCAGTCTTGGGGTCAATTGTTATGTATTTAAAAAATACATAATACATCATTCATAAGTTGCCTCATTTTAAAGTCATATTTAAAAGCTATGTTTAAATTGCTTTTTGTATAGCTAAAGCAAAAAAAAAAAAAAGATTTGATTTAAAACTGAAACCAGTATTTGATTCTTACTAAACAAGGTATAATTGCTTTGAATATTTTGAAAAGAAAAAGCTAAAACTGACAGAGATGTTTAAAGACCTGATTCTGAAAACTCTATTTCCTCTGACTCATATCAGCGGTCCCATTGAATTCAATTGAAAGTCAACAGGATTACTTGTATAAGCAAAGATTGGGCCCAAAATTGTTACCGTGGAAAGAAAGGAAAAAAACTGTACCAATGCCATCCACTGAAGAGTTTATTACTTTTTAAAAGCTTGTAATATGTACTTTATTAATAGACTGGAATGGCTCCAAAGTTAGATATCTATTTTTACACAACACACATTAAAATATCGCCAGCTTGCATAGTTTCCCCAATCTATAGCCTTGTTAAAATAATGTAAGAGCTGTCTGAATATGTGATTTATGAAGCTGAGCCCGTACTGGCTATGTAAATAATACCTTTTTAAGAAACCTGGTTACATCCTTTTTTTTTTTTTTACCCAATAGATTGGAATAGTTTCAAATGGAAGTATACAATACAGATTTAGGTTGCTTTTTAAGCTCATTAAAAGACAGTTCTAACTGGTTAAATATACATGTTTTGATAACATACCCAAATATTTATTTACCCAATAGGCCAGGTCAGTGGGAGTTCTGCCACTATCAGATAAATACATACTCCATTAAGACATTAGAACAGCTAGAACCATTCCAGTCTCTGGAGTAAGCAACCTGCATTTTATAACCTTCATCTAACTCTGCCTGCTCCTGCTGTCCCTATAAATAAATAAAATTAAACTATAAATAAATCAATTAAATAATCCAGCCAGATAAATCCTCCAAACCACAGTTAGTTAAAATGGACAAATCCCTGGAAATTCGAAGTTAACACTATTAATCTGTTCTTAAATTACTGAAATAACAGACAGAGATGAGTTAAGGATGAAGAGTCGACTTTAATCTTGAATTTTCTACTTTTGTCTGTTTAAGACACGTCATTATTTCAAAGAAGTGGTTTTGTTTTTTTCTTTTCATTTGTTTAACAATCTACTTAGCAGTCATTACAGTACTACCCGATCAGCACTTATTTCTGCTGAGTAGTTCTAATTTATTCTTTATTTTAGTAGAAATTATGCAAATAAGGTAGCTGTGATCTATTATTAAAAACAATCAGAAAATATATACAAGTCTTTTGAAAATCTACCAATAAGACACTTTAATGTCAACTGGGTTATTTCCTGATGAGATCTCCAAATCAATCCAAATTTACAGAAAATGTGAACCAAATCATTCCTTTAAAAAAAAAGCCTTCTTACATTGTAAGCTTTACATAAATAATTTTTAGAAGTCACTTCCAAAAACCTTAAAGCTTATGACAGAATTTAAATTGTGCGCACTTTTAACATTAAGGATGTGCAAGAAATAAAGTCTAATACAATGCAATCCCTAATGTCAAGCAAGGGTTCAGAAGTTACTACCAAGGGAAAAAAAGAGGAGATGCAGCCTACACAGGAACATAATCTACTTGGGTTCATATACTGTGCCTCCCAACATGGTATCTCAATCACGAAGCAACTTTGACATCAAGCAGCTTCCAGAAAAACGTAACTCAGGCAATTACTGTGTTAACATTGTTGTCTTACAGCCTCAAGCAACATATTTCTGATTAATTGCTATCAATATTCTTTGCTGTGCAAAATAACTCCAGCCCAGTATGTTCATTCCGTCAATAAAAATAAAACATGCGTGACTGTAACTCAGGGCAAGTCATTTCTCTAAGGATATGGCCTGGGTAATGCGTTTAATGTAAAGGACTGCTTTTGAAATACTGGCCTTTGAATATTCTCAATAGAGTTGAATTTCTGATTGTGTATTATTAGGAGGGAACAAATACTAGGATTCTAATTAGTGAAATTTACAAAGAAGTTCAATACTAATAGTTAAACGGTGACTCACAGATGCCATTGTACTGAGCCCTTTTCCTTTACTGCATGTTATAGATTCAGATATAGTGTGATTGCTACTAAAATGGTTTTCCCCTTATAACAGAAACTGTGGCCAATATTTTTAAACCAGGTGTCTACTTTGATCCTCCTAAACCCATATTTAGGCATATTAGAAAGTGTGTTTAGCACCCAACCAGCTCCTGTTGAAAACAATGGAAGTTGTTCGCTGCTCAGCTGTTTTGACAATCTAGCCATAGAGCAAGGTGCCCAAATATGGATTTAGGAGCCTAATTTTAGGCTTCAATTATTATTATTTTTTAAATTGGCCTATATTTCAAACAAAATGTTCACAAGCCTTCCACCTCTATAGCTCTGCCTAACATGATCCACACTGCAGGACATGGATTTCACATCTCCTACCTAGCAATACCACCGCAGTTAAAACAAAAGTTGAGTTTAAGATTCACTCGGTACTAACATTTGAGTCATAATATAAGTGGAAATAAAATTCTCACAATTGTTACTGGAAAAGAAAAGCTATTAAGCTAACACAGCCAAGTTCTTTGCTGACCAAGTTATTTTTAAGCACAGCAGAAACAAAATTACAATGGGAACAACAACCAAACCAAACCAAAACAAAAACACCAAGGAAAAGTTGACTCACTTTTTAATTCTCCCATCTTCAAGAAGTCCAACCCCTCCCCCACCAGGTGGCTACAAATAAACCTATGATCTCTCAGCTAGTGTAAATTTTCACATCTCTATCGAAGTCAACTGAGCTACTGATGGCAATTCCCACCAGCTGAGGCTCTGTCCCCCAGAATGCACCTTGAATGCTGAGAGAAGCAAAACTGAACTTTTCAAAACCAAACTGTTGACAAGTGTCAACAGCATATGGCACAGGGGCTTTAGCAACGGAGGCTCTAATGAATTAGCCTTGATTCACTGCAGGGTGAATCATTTTCAAAGTAGAACTGTTCCGCAGTAATTGGCCAAGAAGCCATGCTGTGAAAAGCACTTGTCAGATAATGCTTGTTTACAAATAAATCTACAAATGATAAAGAGTGGCTGTTACTGAATAAGTTCAGATCCATCTCTGGACTTCACTTCCTGCCCTGGGCTTATGAAAAGGATAAAAGTTGAAGATTGTGAATAAAAGGGGGAAGAGAGTGAGAGAGTATAAAGCCAACCCATGTGCTGTCAATAGTTATTGTAATATTCCCCCATCTCTTCTTTCTCTAAAGATCTCACTGAACCATTTAACAAGGCGATTTTGTTTAAAAAATTCCAGTATTCTATCATACAACAGAGGCCCGATCCTGTAAGTTTTTGTGCACAAGTGGGCTTTACTCACTTGCAGCAGTCCCTTTGACTCCAGTGGGACATACTCACATGAGTAAGGACCACGTGTGAGTAAGAGATTGCAGGTGCAAAGTGTCTGTCTCTGTTTATTAATAGATCCGTGCAAATCAGGATAAACCAGCACAAAAACAACATACTCCCAATTTAGAAACTGCTCATATAAACACCCAGTGAGTAGCTCACTCCTGGGAGCAATCCGACTGACTTTACTGGAGTGAGTAGTCCCAATGAACTTATTCACAAGCATGGATGTGTTTGCAGACTGGATCCATAATGATCGATTTGTAGAAGAGAAATCTAAGGAAACATTCACCCTCCCCTAATCTATGCATCCTCCAGCCCTGAGCACTCAGTAACTTCACAGCCACGGGAATGCATTTGTCCCTTCCTCTATATATTTTTCTGTGATTTGCATTAGTCTCATTTTCTAAAACATATTATGACAAGCTATTTACCTCAGGCCATAGCTTTGAAACCTCCCTGTGCCTTTTCCCCTCCTCCCACCTTGTAGGAATTTCATTAATAAATCAGTGTGTGTAATAAGCTTGGTTTATAAGCAGCTTCTTGGCCTGAAAGTTTGTGTATTACAACTTGCATGTGGATCTAAAAAACAACAACAAAAAAACCTCAATATTATCTACCTTGTCAATTAAAAAAATACCAGGCTTCAGAAAAACTGGGAAGCATCCCAGCCAATCGGGAAACCTTGTCAGATGTCTTTACATATTGACTTTAAACAGAGGAAACTTTTAAATTGTCAGCAATAATCAGCACAAGTCTCCACTCTGCTTGTTGCAGTGTTGTGGAGTAACAATTCTTATGTTCTCTTTTCTCCGAGTTTTTTTTCCTTCTCGCACAAAGCACCTTTTTTTTTTTTAAAGGAAATAAACTTTGGACAGCGTTTGAAATGCGCCAGAAATAAATAAATATCGTTGCGGGGGCGGGGGGGGGGAGGTATTCCCTAGTCCCAGCCTCTCTCCTCCTGCGTATGGTTAGCTTTAATTTGGGTTTGGATTTGTGTTGTCCTGCTCCTGGTAGCTCTGTTTGGGCTCTGGGGTCTCAGAGCCTTATTCAGGGGCTAATTCCGAGGCTCTGGAGCTGGAGCAATTCAGGTGCGACACTAAGGAGAGATTTTACGCGTCTGGCTGGAAGCACACAATCCAGTCCAACCACACCACACAAGCGCACAGTACCGCCACACAAGCCCAACGGCAAATACACACACACAGCACAACCCAATCCAAATACAGGCACAGCACAGCACAAAACACACACGTTACCCCAATACACACCATACAGCCCGACGCACACACACAATCACATACAGCGTCACACAAAAGACAAAACATGCACACAACCGCACACACACGCCACCACGGCAGGACGCAGACACACAACCCCGGCCTTGCACCCCTGCCCCGCCACACGCGCCGCCCCGCGCACAGGAGCGCCCGGAGCCCTGCACCCCGCGGGGCGCCCCGCGACTCCCCGCCGCAGCCGCTCAGCGGGGAAGGTGGCTGCCCGCCTCGGGAACCTGCAGCCGGGAAGAGCGGAGCGAGCCTCGGGGAGCTGCGGGCCGGGGGCTCGGGCACTGGGCGGACGGGCCGGAGGGGTAGGACACGGGGCAGGGCGCTGTGTGTGTCTGGGAGCTATGGGGGGACCCGGGAGTGGAGGGGCAGGGCGGGTTGTGGGCACGGGGCAGGGCGCTGTGTCGGGGGCTGGGAGCTATGGGGACCCGGGAGTGGAGGGGCAGGGCGGGTTGTGGGCACGGGGCAGGGCGCTGTGTCGGGGGCTGGGAGCTATGGGGAGACCCGGGAGTGGAGGGGCAGGGCGGGTTGTGGGCACGGGGCAGGGCGCTGTGTGTCTGGGGGCTGAGGGCTGGGAGCTATGGGGAGACCCGGTGAGTGGAGGGGCAGGGCGGGTTGTGGGCACAGGGCAGGGCGCTGTGTGTGTCTGGGGGGGGTGCTGGGAGCTATGGGGGGACCCCGGGAGTGGAGGGGCAGGGCGGGTTCTGAGCACGGGGCAGGGCGCTGGGTGTGGCGGGGGGGGGGGTGCTGGGAGCTATGGGGGGGACCCGGGGAGTGGAGGGGCAGGGTGGGTTGTGGGCACGGGGCAGGACGCTGTCGGTGTCTGGGGGGGGGGGGACTGTGGGAAGGTAGCTATGGGGAGACCCGGAGAGTGGCAGGGCAGGTTGTGGGCACGGGGCGAAGGGGACCTGGAGACGACGAGGGGCAGGGTAGGGAGCGGTGGGCAGGAGGCTGTGGGGGGCTCGGGGGCTGGACAGAGGGACCAGGGGGCTGGAGAGCGCTAAGGGGGCGCAGCCGCCCGCTCCCGGGAGCGGACCAGGTGCTCCCCCAGGCACACAGGCACCGGGGGGGGGGGGATGCTTCCTTCCCCCCAAACCCAGCGCGAGAGAGCCCGAGTCCTTCCCCGGCTCCCGCAGCCCCGGGGCAGGTCTCTCACCTTCGTTGCTGGGGCTGGCCAGCAGGCTCCTCAGCGCCCCGCACAGCAGGAGGCAAGTCCAGAAGGGAGCCGGCGAGCCGCCGCCGCTGCAGCCGAGCCCCGCTGCCCCTGCCCGGGCGCCCGAGCCCCGCATCCTCCTCCGCAGCCGGTGCCGTCGCCTGCCTCCCCGCTGCGGCTGCTGTGCGCTCCGCTCCCTTAGCGCATGGGTGCGCGCTGGCGGGCCGGGGCTCTCGGCGCTCCCCGCTCCGGAGCTGGGGCAGCCGCGCTCTGCCCGACCCGGGTTGCGCTCCGGAGCCCAGCAACGCGCGCTGGGGAGGAGCGGGGCAGCCCCAGCCGCAGATGGAGGCTTGGCGAGGGGGAGGCACCGCCAGAGCAGCCCTGGAGGAGGAGAAGGGGGGAGATGGAGATGTGCGCCCTAGATGGACAGAGCGCCTGAAACTGCACCGGCGGCTGCTGCTGCTGCTCCTGCTGCGTGTGTGAATCCGCCCCCGTCCTCGCCCGACCAGCTCCGCTCTACGTGCAAGCGGGGATGAGACGCGCCACAGAGCTCCCCTGCCCGGCTGCTGGGAGCAGCGCCAGCCGCGAACTGGGGCTCGGCCCTCCCCCGGAGCGCCAGGGAGACACAGGCGGGAGAGTGAGGGGCCAGCTAAGACACCACCCAGCGCCTGCCTCCGCTCTGGCCCTCTGGGCATTGGAGCTGGAAGGATGCCCGATGCCCACAGCCCATCCTCCCCAGCAGCTCCCTTACGCGCACACACCGCGGGAAGGAGGCAGTGCCTGGTACCCTCTCTCCTCACCCTGCACCCTTCCCTTCCCTGGGATTGTTTAGCTGGGAAACGGGGGGAGAACGGGACTTTCCAGCTCCCTGTAGACCTCCCCCCCCATGCCTGTATTTCTAAGTGGGGAGTCGTGGCTAGGCTTTGCTGGCCTGGATCTATTTGGTATTTAAAGTACCTTAGCGCTTGCTTGCTCGTGTCACTGTACTTGGTATTCAGTTATTTTGTGTCATGCCAAGGTAAGCCAGGAGCAATCACCTTCCAGAAGGACTGGAGATAGTTGGCTAACTGCCCTACGTGAAGTAAGTGTGCGGTATGGGCAAAAAGCCTGATCCTACGGAAGCGAATGAGAGTGTTGTCCCTGACTCCAGTGGAACCAGGATTTCACCCTAGGTGTTCATCTTAACCTTTAGACAAGTGGCTTCTCCCCCCTCCTGCCAGCAATGGCTCTGTCTTCAAGTCTAGGTGACTCAGCCAAGTAAGGAGTTGCAGGATCCCAAATTCTTAAACTGGTAGCCAAAGGGTAATAACATGGGAGTCATCTGCTGCCTACAGGTGAAGAGGGAGGATGGGGTTGAAGTTGAGGCTTAGGACTCAGGACATCTGGGTTCCCTCCTTAGCTTTTCCACAGACTTCCTCTGTGACCGCAGAGATTAAGGAACCTAAACTTTCGGTGCCTCAGTTCTCCCCTGTAAAATGGGGATAATAAATCATTATTTCTCACATTCTCTCTGGCTTAGACTGAAGCTCTTCTAGGTAGGGACCATGTGCATACAGCACCTGAGGGGGGGCCTGCTCTCAGCTGGAGTCTCTAGGCACACCCAATAAAAATGAATTAAAAACATTGAGATGAGTTCAGCAAACCCAGTGCAAGGAGCCGTGTGTAACATGTGCCTCGTTTTGCTAGCAGAGCTCCTTGCACCGCAGGGAGATTCAGCCTCACACACAGCAGGATGTTTGCCACTGCCCTCCCTGGATTTTCAAAAGGGAGGGTTGCAGCATTTCACAAGAGCTCTGCTGGACTCCAGAAAGCCTTGACTCAGTGGCTATATCTGGCCAATTTGGCCAGGTCCTTTTGGCACCAGACCAACCGCTTATATCACACTCTCTTCCCCTGCTGGAAATTCCTGTAACAAAGAATGCCATCAGGGCTTTCTGGCCCCTCTGACTCATGTTCTCCTTTGACATTTCTTCTCCTTCCTTCCCCCCACCTCCACTGTGTCATGAAGAATCATCTCCCACCTCACACTGGCATTGGTAGTGACTGGAACCAGAGGTGGCTGCAACAGTGAGGGATTTAAAATAAAAGGGTATCAATGAAGTCAAATAGATCAGTGGTTCTCACAACATTGCCTATGGCACACACTCATGGTCTACAGAGCACTTGATGGTGGGCAGTAGAAAGCTAGATGGCAGTTTTACCAACCCAATATGACAAGGATGCTCAAGAGTCACAAGTCTAGTTCCCTGCCCCCTCCCCAGTCAAAGATTGGCATAAAATGAGGCTTTTTAAATGATACATTTGGGGTTCTTTTCCTTTGAGCTTTTCGGGTACACTCGGGTCACATTTTCAAGCTTTTTTCCACAAAAGTAAGGACTAGAAATCTGCAACTATTAAAAGGCTAACACAAAAAAAATAGCTGAGAGTCTCACACGATCACTTGTCTGCACAACCTGGAGCTTTAAGTGAAACATCAAATATCACAAGACTTGCAGTAAAAACAGGAGAGTTGTTAACTTACCGGCCCCGTTATTAGCTAACAAATTGCATTAAAGACAACAGAGAATGCATTAAATACTTCCCGAGCATCCCTTTTGCATGTAAATTAATGGTGTAGTTGCAACAGAGGTGTTATATGAACACAGCTGAGAAGGAAGGGAAGGCACGCAATTGCAAAGGGATGGGAAGGTAGGCCCATGAGACACTGTTAGTAAAATATGGTCAGTGTTGCTATGACAAAAAGCGTAGGAGCTCCTGTAGAAGCAATTCCACTCCCCACTCTGTCCTCAAGCCATAGCATTGCAGGCAGGTCTTTGCCACTAGTACCCCTTGTTGAGCATCAGTGGCCCTACAATAGCTCTTTCTGTCAACTTGAGAACTTAACTGTGAAGTCACATCTAGTCTAGAGTCCCTTCTAGGGTAACAAAAATTCACACAAACAAGAGATTTCCCCATCCTGTATTGGCTTTTCAACCAATCCTCCAGGCTCATTTCCTCACCCCTTCTTGCCTTCATTTAAATCACCCAATAGCTCTAGAATAATCTCCTATAATCCCCTCAGACCCTCCCAACACTCCTCCCTCAAATTTACTCTTCTCAACCCTTTCACACAACCAGGTGTTTCACCAGCTGTCCCCTGCCTCCTCTGACTAAGATGCAGCTAATTATGGCACAAGTAGGCTGACTGGCCCTTAAAGGGGCAGGCCACCGTCTGACAGCCTGAAATACAAAATAACTACACCAAAGATCTGGGTTTGATTTTCAAAGGTCCATTTGTTACCCATTGGTCATATGCCAAATCATCCCAGTCATGCTGATAAACATCGGATACTGTGTCTAATTCTGATGCATTTAATAAAGCTTTGTGAATTGTAAGTCTAGAAGGGACCATGGTGATCATCTCACCTGACCTCCTGCAGTATATTTACTTTTCCCTTCAATTTTAATGGTTAATAGGGAAAGAGGTGTGGCTGCTAATTTGACGAAGCTAGTGAAGATGGATGCCCAGATTTTATTTTTTAATCTTCCCAAGATATTGGCACCAGAAGCACGGCTTTGAATTCAACTCCTACTGTTTGTTTCATTCCAATGTTTATTTCCCACCTTTTATTTCTCTGAATGACCCAGCCCAGGTGTAACATTTTACATTTCTGAAACAGAGCACCAGCAATTGATCCACCAGGTTTACTCACCTATGGCAGTTCTTTGCTTTGGCAAAAAGCCCACAAAGAGATCAAAGGTTTGACTTTATATCTCAATTAGGAGACCAAAAAAAAAATATTAAAAAATCAGTAAATAAAATAACAAAATAAAGCCCCATAAGCCTTGTAGGTACACTAGCCTGAAGCTAAACAATAGTCACAAAAATGGTTCTTTGATTAACATGATTCTGCCTGTATGTCACACCCCCTGTGTATCCTGTGGGTGGGACTTTCACATGCTCTCAGCACTGGCCTAACTTGACTCCCAGTTAAATCAATGATGCAAAACCCATTGATTTCAATGGATGAAATCCTGGCCCTAGTGAAGTTAATGGGAGTTTTGTCACTGACATCTCTGTGGGCCAGGATTTCACCCACATATTTACATTACAAGTCTCCCCCCAGTCTCTGGATCACACAGATTTAGACTGAGGACAGTGCAATGAAGGGTTGTAACAATGTGCGGTGGTCTGTCCCTTTAAGGCCCAAGGGCCGGCCAGCCCTGTTTGGGGACAGAGCCCTTTCCCCAACAGGTGGTTTGGCCTAGGGGGAGGGGACTGTCTGACACAGCTGGGAAGGGGGTCGGGGATTCTATAAAGGGGGCAGAGCGCACAGCTTAGAAGAAAAGTAATAGGAAGGGTTTTGTGGCTTGTTCTGCAATAGAATAGAACTTACTCCTGGGTTTCTGCTTTGATCAGGTAAGCAGCTTTATTGTGGTGTTACTTTGTGAGTCAGGGGTTTGAAGAATGAACTGTGCCCTTGTGGAAGGCCTTGACCAGACTTTGGGAATGGTGTTAGTACTTGCTAGCTAGAAAGGTAGGTCAGCAGCTCTTCAGAGTTATTCACTTCTCTGATTGCTCTGCCTCTAAAGAGGCACTAGTGAGTCATCCCTTAGAGAGCTCCAGAAAGGTGGGAGAAGCAAGAAAGAAAATCTGGTCAAGCAGCACCTTGCTACCGTTCCATCATGATACAGAGGATGGCTTATGTGGCAAAACAACCCAGCTGCTCTGAGTCTTCCATCTACTGAGAGACAGGAACTGGTGTGGTAGGATGGGTAAGTCTCCTTCATAGAAATTGGTAGTATAAAATGTTTTCTGTTTTCATCTAATATTTGGTAATTGGGTGTCTCTGTGGGCTGGCTTCTCTGTAAAATGGAGAAACTACAGCTGGTCTATGAGGGACACCTTAATTTTCTAAGAGAAGAAAATGAGGGTTTTTTTTTGTATATGTTATGAGCTAGTTAAGAACAGCAACGATAGTCCAGATTTTACCACTGTGTGTGTATATTTGTCACTTCAGACATTCTCATATTGCCTCCTTGTGACCTAGGTACTGGCTGCTGTATTTAATAAGAAACTCTATAGGAGCCTTTTTCTTAAAGAGTATCTGTGCCAGCAGACATAGGAGTTGAGAGATGTGTTCAGAAAGATACCTGTTAAATATGCTTAACTTGGCTCTATCTAGATCTCTATCCCAAATGGCACTTGAAAGTGAGTGCACAGTATAAACAGGCTTAGCCAAGCTGTAGCAAAACCAGCTCTTTCACTGTGGAATGTCTACACTGCAATTAAAAAGCTGTGGCTGGCCCCTGCCACCTGTTTAGTTGCAGTGTAGATGTTTGGGCTCAGGCTGCAGCCTGAGCTTTCGGATTCTTCCCACCTCACAGGGTCCTAGAGCCTGGGCTCCCACATCAGCCCAAACATTTATGCTGCAATTAAACAGCACCTTAACCTGAGCCCCGGGAGCCTGTGCCTGCTGGCATGGGCCAGCTGGGGTTTTTTAACTGCAGTGTAGACGTACTCCGTGAGACCAAACTTGAAAAGTGACTCCAGTCTCCTCTCACAGGCTGGCACTGACCCTCAGTGCATGGTGTTCAGAAAAAGCTCACCCGTGGCACGTTTGAGGAGTCACACCCTTATTCCACGGGTGCTCGGTTGAGAGGCCGTGGGGCCTAGTAAAAAGGGTGCAAGACTTGGATTCTGCAGACTCTGATGGTTCTACTGGAAGACTTGCCATTGATCTGCTCAGTAAAGCTAGCTGCATCTCGTCCCACCATCTGCCTTGTGAATTAAGGGCTTGTCTACACTTGAAGCACTCTAGCATTTCAAGTGTAGACACTACCTACCCTTCAGGGGTAGGGGGTTAGGAGAATCCTAGATTATGAGGGTTAGAAGGGACCTCAGGAAGTCATCTAGTCTAACCCCCTACTCAAAGCAGGACCCAATCCCCAACTAAATCATCCCAGCCAGGGCTTTGTCAAGCCTGACCTTAAAAACCTCTAAAGAAAGAGATTCCACCACCTCCCTAGGTAACCCATTCCAGTGCTTCACCACCCTACTAGTGAAATAGTGTTTCCTAATATCCAACCTAAACCTCCCCCACTGCAACTTGAGACCATTGCTCCTTGTTCTGTCATCTGCTATCACTAAGAACAGCTGAGCTCCAGTCTCTTTGGAACCCCGCTTCAGGTAGTTGAAGGCATAGGTGCCGACTCCGTGGGTGCTCTGCACCCACCGGCAGCTTCCCCCCCCAGGTCACCTCCCCCCTTGGCTGCGCCTCCTCCCCTGAGCATGCCACTGCATCCTGCTTCTCCCCACTGCCCCGAGCACTTACACTAAAAAACAGCTGTTTCACATGGCAAATGCTGGGCGGGGGAGGAGGAGGAGGAGGAACACAGAGTGCTCAGGGAAAGGGTGGGGATTTAGGGAGGGGTCCAATGGAGAAGGGTGGGGGTGAGTTGGGGTGGGGCCAGGGGGCAGGGCTGGGTGCAGGGGGCACAAGCACCCACTGGTAACAATGAAAGTTGGCACCTGTGGTTGAAGGCAGTGATCAAATCCCCCCTCACTCTTCTCTTCTGCAGACTAAACAAGCCTAGTTCTCTCAGCCTCTAAGGAGGTTGTGCCCCAGCACCCTGATCATTTTGTTGCCTCCTGCTGGACTCTTTCCAATTTGTCCACACACTTTCTGTAGTGTGGGGCCCAAAACTGGATGCAATACTTCAGGTGTGGCCTCACCAGTGCCGAATAGGGGGGAATAATCACGTCCCTGATCTGCTGGCAATCCTCCTACTAATGCAGCCCAGTATGCCGTTAGCCTTCTTGGCAACAAGGGCACACAGTTGACTCGTATCCAACTTCTTGTCCACTGTAGCCCCTAGGTCCTTTTCTGCAGAACTGCTGCTTAGCCGGTCGATCCCCAGCCTGTAAGCAGTGCATGGGATTCGTCCATCCTAAGTGCAGGACTCTGCACTTGTCCTTGTTGAACCTCATCAGATTTCTTTTGGCCCAATCCTCTATTTGTCTAGGTCACTCTGGACCTTATCCCTACTCTCCAGTGTATCTACCTCTCCCCCAGCTTAGTGTCATCTGCAAACTTGCTGAGGGTGCAGTCCATGCCATCATCCAGATCATTAATGAAGATGTTGAACAAAACCGGCCCCAGGACCGACCTCTGGGGCACTCCGCTTGATACTGGCTGACATTTAGCTGTAGATCATGAGCTGTTAAGCCTGATGATCTAGTCAGCTTTCTATCCACGTTATAGTCCATTCATCCAAGCCATACTTTTTTTAACTTGCTGGCAAGAATATTCTGGGAGACGTATCAAAAGCTTTGCTAAAGTCAAGATAGATCACTGCCACTGCTTTCCCCATATCTACAGAGCCAGTTATCTCATCATAGAAGGCAATCAGATTGGTGAGGTTCTCCCACTGGTGTAGGTAATCCAGTTGCCTGAGAAGTAGTAGCTAGGTTGACAGAAGAAGTCTTTTGTTTACGTAGCACTGTCTATGTGCAGACTTAAGTCTGCTGAGCTATGCTGCTCAGGGGTGTGGATTGTCACACCCCAGAGGAATGTAGCTAGGTTGATCTCTCTAGAGTGACCAGCCCTTCGAGGGTAAGTTCTTTGAGGCAGGGACTGTCTCTCACTATGTGCTTGGGCGATGTTTTGTGCAATGAGTCTCTGGCCCTGGTTGTCTTCTAGATGCTACTTAATATAGTAGGCACCTTTTGTTGCTGTCTCTAAGGGCTAGTCTACACTTACCAGCCGGGTCGGCGCGGTGAGTTCGACTTCTCGGAGTTCAAAGTATCGCGTCTAATGTGGACGCGATAGTTCGAACTCTGGAAGCGCCGCGGTCGACTCCGGTACTCCAACACTGCAAACGGCGGTGGCGGAGTCGACCTTGGAGCTGCGGACTTCGATTCCGCGGCGTCTGGATGGGTGAGTAGTTCGAACTAGGGTACTTCGAATTCAGCTACGCTATTCACGTAGCTGAATTTGCGTACCCTAGTTCGACCCCGCTTCTTAGTGTGGACCAGCCCTTTCTTAGTGCTGCCCTTGCCTGAGACAAAGCAGCATCCCTAAGCCTGACATGAGGAATGAACACTGCTCTCAAAGAAAACATACAGCACTGCTGAGAATCAGAGACGAATTCAACAGACTGAATCACAGAAGCCAGAGAAATCAGATGATCAGATAGGGAGTAGGGTGAGGGACTCCTATCTCCCTGCAAAACCAGGGAGTATATTTTGTAATGTATTGTCCAGACCAGCTATAAAATTCCCCTTGATACTACTGATGCATCTAATTCATCTCGCAGTCATGGCACATCTGATATTCCACCTATGTTTTATTTTCTCCGTTTCTTCCCATTACCCCAGCTATGTCCTGCACGGTCACACGCACAAATTCCTCTCCTTCCTTGGTGTTACGCCCCTCAAATTTGCAGAGTATCACATCCTCACTTAGTCACTGCTTAGCCAAGTTAAGTATATTTAGCTCTTTTCTCACAAGTCAATCCTCCAGACTTGGATTATATTGATTGCTGTTCTCTATGCTCCCTCCAGCTTGCCAATGTCTTTCTGGTAATGCTTGGCCAGAATGGAGCAGAAATTTCTACCTACTGTCGCCTCAAACCCATCCCAGCTCTGTCATGATACCTTTGTCTGAGGCCTGAAATTGGATTGGCCTTTTTTTGCACCATGGGCCACTGCCAACTCCTATGAGGTGACAGACAGCACGTTAGACAGATCTTTCAGTATTGCTACTTACCAAGTGTCTCCTTCTGATTGAGCTGATGTTTCAGTTTATTTTTCTTAGCTATGTTAGCATGCGTGTGTGGTGGGGGGTTCCAAGCTGAATTACACTTTATTTCTCTGCACATGCCATCTTTTCTCTAGTTTCCAGTGTTATTTCTATGTCCTGGGTGGTGGTAGCAACTCCTCCTAACTCTTCAGTATCATCTGTTAATTTTATTAATGTGTTTATTCCACCATTCAGATGACAGATTAGGATGTTAAATAAGATTCACCCTTGCAGATTCCTTCAGTAACCTGCCTTCTGCAACTAGATACATTGCCCTTTACCATTATTCCTTACTAAAATCTAAATGATGTGGCATCTCCTCCTCCTCCCTCCCCCCACTAAAGTCCCATCAGCAAAATAATTAAGCATATACTTAAATTTAACCAGATTATAGAATATCAGGGGTGGAAGGGACCTCAGGAGGTCATCTAGTCCAAGCCCCTGCTCAAAGCAGGACCCATCCCCAGTCAGATTTTTTGCCTCAGCTCCCTAGATGGTCCCTTCAAGGATTGAACTCTCAACCCTGGGTTTAGCAGGCCAATGCTCAAACCACTGAGCTAGCCCTCCCACCATTGTGCCCATTGAAGTCCTGTTTTCATTGCATGTATAGGACAGAGTCCCTTCTTTTGTATGGCTGGTATAGAGGGAGCAGCAACTACAATGTCACCTGAAGTTGATCCAGCCAAATGGCTCCTTCGGGAGTCCTGTTGTATGGCCCAGAGGAGGAACTTTAGGATTTGTTGAGCTGCTCTGATGACCGGGAGATCGCAGAGCGATGTTCGGTCGCTGAGTTGATGGCATTCGTTGTGAATTCTCACTTAACAGAGTGGGCCCCGTGAAGGCTGCCATCTTCCACTCCACAGAGGCCCTGATCCAGTCATAGTTATAGGCATGCTATAAACTAATGACAGAAGGAGTTCCACACCTGCCATCTGTAACTTTTTCTTAAACAGTCACAATATTACACTAACTAGAGAACCCCAAGAAACTGCCTTATCTAGCTTCATTACCTTTCTTTCTAGTTCCTTCTTAAGGCCCCAACCACCTCAAAAAAGTCATTACTTGGCCAGGAGCCAAGTGCATATTAAAATTGAATGAAGACCCTTGTCTGATTCCTGCTTGCATCTGCTGTTTGTCTCAGAGGTCTGATGTATTTGACCACATTTGCACAGTACACATCCATAATTCGAAGGCACGATTGTATTTGTTTTTGTAATGTCTCTTTCCAGTCAGCTTCCAAAAATGCAACCTCTAGCGTTAACACAAATATCTGGTACGTAGTGGGATTCAGAAAGAATGGAAATCCAGCTAGGCCAATGGAAACTGAAATGATCTTAAACCCTTCCTCCTCCCAAACTGCTAGAGAAAATCTTCACCAGTGTAACTATGTATTGAGGAGGAAGGAGTTGTCAGTGCAGTTGTGCCCCCTTCTGGCCTGACAAGGCATAGCAACGATTACCCCTGTCAATCATTGCTGAGTACAGCATATTTGATATTCACCTTGGCAAAGACTGCAAAAAGGATCCAAGCAAACAATACTTGGGAACAGAAACAAGGGTACCTAGTGGAAATGCACGGATGGGAAATAGTTGCATTCCCATGAGAACATGAGCTGCCAGAATTTTCAGTGGGAGGTGGTGGGTGCTGAAACGCTTTGAAAACTTGACCACTTAACTTAGGATCTTCACTGAGAGCCAAGCTCTCTTGGAATTTTGGCCCACTGTGTAGAAAACGACTGTTTTAATGAGAATGCTTTGAAGGTAGGGTGACACTTCAGCCTGGCACAGCTTGCTGGGGACCATCTTGTCATCCTCACTTGGTCCTCCTGCTAGTTAATTCCCTAAGGCAACTTGGTGATGGCAGCATTCTCACTGTTTGTATTCTGGTAGCGCTTCAAGTCCAGAGCCTTACAGTGCCAGGCATTGTAGAAATATAAAACAGTCCCTGCCCCAAAGAGCTCGGCATATTGTAGCTTCCATTTAAAAAAAAAATAAAAATCTAGATTAGTCTCTTAATCCAAGTATGAGAGTAGATGACAACAGGTGGATACAGCAAATGCATGTAGGGAGCCCAAAGCAACAATGAAATATCGCTTGCCAGTATGATAAGCAGCACTCTCAGAACGCCAGCTGCCTGATTAAGGTGAGATTTTTGTAGACATCCTAGCAGAGGACTATGAGGTAAATTTGGGGAGCTCCCTCATGGAAAAGGAGCAGCATGGGAGACAGTGTGAAGGCTAAATGTATATGATCATGTGTAGTAATGTGGCTAATCTGGATTTCTCATTTTAAAGTAGTGACCGGGCCTGGTCACTAGTGTCTGAACACCTCATGACTTTCACTGTTTTCATCCTCGCAACCCTGTGAGGTTGTGTGATTATCCCCCATTTTACAGATGGTGCCGTCAGGGTGCAGAGACTAAGTGACTTTCCCAGAGTTGTACATGGAATCAGTGGCAGAGCTGAAAATTGAGCCATGTCTCCCAAGCTGTTGGCTAGTGCCATAACCCGTGGACAGTCTCTCTGTTTTTCTGCTGTCCAGTAACTCTTTCCACACTGTAGCTCAAGCTTTTAGTGTGCTTAAGTTTCAGCTGCTGGTGTGAGCAGGCAGTCAGTTCTTGTCCTTGACTCTTAAGATGCCGATGCAATCATAACTTCACAATCTCTGCTGTCAATGTCCAGAGCGATGGTCCCTTTTGAACCTCTTACTGAGGTCACTAAGGCTAAGAGCAGTCTGCCTGGATAGCTCCATTTTTATTAATGGGAACCACCAGCTGCTACTCTGGGCCCACCAGTTTCTATGCCTCGTGTGTGGTGGACAGCACTCCAGTGTGGCTTCTCCCAGCGCATTCAGGGGGGCATGTCCGATGCTCGCCTGTCATTCACCCTATTGTGCTTTCTTAACTGAATCACGGAATTGTGAGTCACTTCGTATCTCTCATACTTGCCGCTGGAATTGCATTCCTCTTTGCTCTTGTCAAGGGACATCTGGGTTGCTGCAATAGCCCCCGAGTCACTTCTGTCTGGTTGATTGCTCCTGCATTTTGAAGACAGTTGCATGTTTAACTTTTCTCCTTCCTCTGCAGTGCTCAAATTACACTATTAGATAGTCCCAGTCTTCCAAACACTTAAGGAAGTGCTTAACTCCAGTGTGTGACTCCAGTGTCTACTCATGCAGAAAGTTCTTTGGGAATAAAATATTGGGGTTTTCTCTATGCATTGTCACCCTCAGTTGTTTAACAAGCTAACATCTGGGCCAAATGTCCTGGGACAAACAGCCCAGGGGTAAATCTTGGCACAGAAGCATTCCATGATTAAACGAGAACTTTGTGGTGTCAGTCTATTTTTTTTTTCTTTTGCTTGAGTGGTATTAACAGCCTGGGGTTTCAAAGATGGAGACAAAGTTTGGAAGGGAAACACAGGCTATGTCTACACTGGCACTCTCGTCGGTAGAACTTGTCAGTCAGGGTGTGTGTGTGCGCGGAGGGGAACCCCTTGACCTACATAAGCTTCACGACAGAAGCAGTGGTGTGGACAGCCCTATATTGGTGAGACACAGCCATTGCCACTCATTGGCCTTGGTTAAATTATGCCAATGGGAGAGTGATACAACTGTGCCTGTAGTGTAGATATAGCCAACATTGTTAAAAAGCACCCACTCCCCTGCCCTTCTGATACAGACGCTGCATAGGACTTCCCAGGTACTAGAGAGAACACTGGCCATTTGACATCCGTGAAATATACTTTGTGCTCTAGATCAGTGATATGTAAAGCACATGATCTGGATGATGAAAATCTAAATGGTTAAACTCCCCTCTTGTAGTTTCCCTCTGGCTTTTCTTTGCCATCCAAACATCACTTCGTCTGCTGAGATCTCTCAGGTTCAGCCTCCTTCAGCTCTTCCTCTTTGTACATCTCTCCTTCCTGTGCAGGGCCCGTGCAACCATTTAGGTAACCTAGGCAGTCACCTAGGGCGCTGGGATTTGGGGGGGCGGCATTTTCTTTGGCAGCGACTGCGGCGGCCGGATCTTCGGCCGCCCTGGTCGCTGCCAGCATTTAGGTGGAGGAAGCTGGGGCAGGGGAGCACGGGGAGGGCAGCCTGCAGCAAGTAAGGGGGGGCGGCACGCAGGGGAACTCCCCGCCCCAGCTCACCCCCGCCCCGTCTCCTCCCCGAGCACGCCGTGGCTGCTTCACTTCTCCTGCCTCCCAGGCTTGCGGCGCCTAAGCTGATTGGCGCTGCAAGCCTGGGAGGCGTGAAGCAGCGACGGTGTGCTCGGGGAGGAGGTGGAGCAGGGGTAAGCTGGGGCGGGGGCCCTCAGGGCAGAAGGTGGGGAGCTGCTGCAGGGGTGGAGCTCAGGGTGGGGGCTCGGGGATAGGGGAGGGTGCAAGGTGGAAGTTTAGCCTAGGGCGCAAAACATCCTTGCACCAGCCCTGTTCCTGTACAACACAGACACCTTTCAGCTCAGGCTGATCCTTCTTCTTGCCTTTCAAAATTCTGCCCCCCAGCTAAACAGAAGAGTGGGTGATTACAATTTCACTCAATCAAGAGGTGAAGGAGATGCGGGCATAAGCACAATATATGGAAGAAGTGGCAACCAGATGACAAAATCTAGTCTATATCTGTAATGGGTTTCTGGTCCAGGTCACATCATAGACATTTTCTTGTTCAGCATTTATTTAAAACAGTTAAATCCATTTTGGGTCCACTGACTTGTACAGGATCCTTTCTGCAGTGAAACTTGTTTAAAATAACCACTCATCTTTTCAAATACAAATCACCCCATTTACATATTGAATAGATGCCATCAGTATTTTTCTCAACATCTTTCTACTCTAGCCAGTTCCAAAACCTGTTGGAATAACCTTTTTAAAGTTGTTTTTTAACTGTTCAAAAAGGTTCACCATTATTAGAAATACATGATGTGCTATACAGATCACTCATCAGAGGGGTAGCCATGTTAGTCTGGATCTGTAAAAAGCGACAGTCCTGTACCATCTTCGATTATACAGATCACTGTCTCTAATGAACAAAACTAAAGAAAAGACTTTTTTTTTAAATTTAGCCCTCAGTGGCATAGGTAGCATCTGGGACATGTGTGAAAGATTTGAAATGAAGGATTCACGAACTGTGCATGACACTTAAAATGGTATAGGACTCATCCCCCTAGAAAATTGGCTGCAGAGTTCACCTTTTGCTATATTGCTGCAATATCTAAGCTTAGTATTTAAAACAAAGGGTGAAATCCTGGCTCCACTGATGCAATGAGACTATTGCTATTGACTTTAATGTTATCTTGAATGTGCAAACAGCTTCAGACAATAGCTGCATAGGAGGTATGAATCCCTCCATTCAATTTCAAGGTGGGGGTGGTGATTCTGAAATCTAATGACAATACGTGCCATTGTTTACCATTCATTGCAGATCATCTTAGCAGAGGCATCCAGTTAATAGCACAAATTCTCAAATCTGAGTCTCTATTTAAACACTTTAGGGCTTCATGGGAAGCTCTTGTGCAATAAGCTAGGGTTAGGCAGAGCAATACCTAACTATCTTTGAAAATCTGGGCCTTTGATCTTGTCTACATGGGGAAATAACCAGCATTCCTATACCAGCAATACAACTCTACTGGTATAATTATGCTATAACTCAGTGTGTGGACACACAGAATAAGTTTTTCCTAATATCCAACCTAAACCTCCCCCACTGCAACTTGAGACCATTACTCCTTGTTCTGTCATCTGGTACCACTGAGAACAGTCTAGATCCATCCTCTTTGGAACCCCCTTTCAGGTAGTTGAAAGCAGCTTTCAAATCCCCCCTCATTCTTCTCTTCTGCAGGCTAAACAATTTCAGTTCCCTCAGCCTCTCCTCATAAGTCATATGCTCCAGCCCCCTAATCATTTTTGTTGCCCTCCACTGGACTCTTTCCAATTTTTCCACATCCTTCTTGTAGTGTGGGGCCCAAAACTGGACACAGTACTCGAGATGAGGCCTCACCAGTGCTGAGTAGAGGGGAATGATCACATCCCTCGATCCGCTGGCAATGCCCCTACTTATACAGCCCAAAATGCCATTAGCCTTCTTGGCAACAAAGGCACACTGACTCATATCCAGTTTCTCGTCCACTGTAACCCCTAGGCCTTTTTCTGCAGAACTGCTGCCCAGCCATTCGGTCCCTAGTCTGTAACAGTGCATGGGATTCTTCCGTCCTAAATGCAGGACTCTGCATTTGTCCTTGTTGAACCTCATCTACCACTCCTCCAGGAATGATTCTACATAGCTGCATTGCAGAGCTCACTGGGCAGAACTGGAAGGGGTAGATGTGTAGATGCTTGAGGCTTTTGGTGCCTGGAAAGATATAGGAATTGGTTTGGGTCTGTTGGTGGTTTCTGCTGAAATAATCAGCAGTGAAATAGTTAACAGTGACAAACTACCATCACTAGGCTTCAGGATCAACACTTCTGCATCCACAGTGAGACTTACCTATCCAATCAGGGTAGTGACATTGCTGCAGTTTTGTTATCAGGCCTGCATTTAGCCACAGTGGTGGTGACCAGAAGTAGGCTGTCTTGTCCAATGATTCCAGGAAATGACATCTCTAGCCTATCTAACGTTTAAAACCACTAACTCTTCAAGCTTCTGAACCTCTTTCTAGACCTATATAATAGACGAATTTTAAAAGGCCATTTGTTTGCAAGAAGCCGGCAAACATACTCTAGTGCCTCCGCCCCTGCTCTCCCCTCCCCCCCAACCATTGCTAATATTGAGGGGGAAATCCACAGACAACAAAATATCCCTTTGGGCCACCATAGAACTGCTACTTACTCCCACAAAAAGCTGCCCATTACCTCTGAGTTGGGCTCTTAAAACAAGCTCTACTCGCATCTAGGCAGGGCAAAGTCCTCTTTGGGAGCTGGGCCATGACAGGAGTTAAGAACTATCACAAATCTCCCCACCTTCCGCTGTAAGGGCAAGGTGCATTTCTTTGGCCCTGCCTTCTCCTACGTGAAAAGGTAGCAACACGTATGTATTCTAAAAATATTCCAAAACACTCCCCTGCACACTGCTCCCCCAGGGAGAGGATGAGAGAACAAATGGGACAGATGCTAGTCACATTGCTTACTGCATTGCTGCCAGTGCTCGGATGAGTGGTCAAAACCTATATAGAGTAGGTTAGGCTCCTAAACAAAGCAGCCAGGCTTCCACTGAGAACAATGGGAGCTGCTGGGAGACTCGGAGGAAAATATGGCCCTTAGTGTTGCAAATTCCATTTAATTATCCAATTCTGCTCTTCCATTGGCCTGTGATTGGGTGATCTGCATTCAGTTCCTTACTCTTCCACAGGCGTGCCGTGCCCTCTGTGATCTTGAGTAGGTTTCTCAATCTCTTGGGGCTCGGTTCTCCATCTGTAAACTAGGGATAATACTTTGTCTGTCTTGCCTATTGAGTCTTCAGGGCATGGATGGTCTTAGCACATAGCACACTGGGACTCTGCTCTTCACTGAGGCCTCTACTGTACATGTCAGGTCCCTTGTGCATTTGTGTTGTCAGCTCTCCACTAGGTCAGTCTTAATTTTTGCAATAACTTTGAGCTCACACTTCAGTCTTGTTGCCTCTTAATTGGCCTCTTTGGCAACAAAACAAACTTGTTTCCCATTGACCTATCATAAGCCCCTCCATTCTGTTTATCATTAATGCCTTGCCTCCAATAGGATGACTAAAACTTGATGCTCTGCTCTGAATGCAGTCTAAAAAATGCATTATGAAACATGACATCCTTGGATTTCCATAAGGATGGGTGAGATGTCATTCCATATTTATGAAAATGTTTATGATATGAATGACATAACTGAGATACTTTATGCAAGATGGCTCATGTGAGATCTCATTGGAAAGGTTATGATTTACTGAATATGATTATCCAATTTGTACGCAGGTATCATTTCTGTATCTGAAATTAGGAATATGGACTATGTATCTGTATTTCAACTACATTACTTTGGGTGACACCCACTGCTAACACTTCAGGTACAACGATGGACAAGCCAGACAGGGCGGATGGCCCATCAGTGAGGACAATGGACTGTGAAATTTCTGGCCTTACTGTGGATGCTCCATATTGCCACTGACTCCTGGATGCTGTGATCCTACTGAGTCAGTTGTCTTGTCACTTGATACTAAAACATTATGTGGGGTGACTTGTAACTTTCCACTGTAAGGGAAGGGGGGTCAAACTAGGAAACAAAGGACTCTTGCCTTATGCAAATCTTATTTAAGGGTGGGGAGTGAGGTAATCCAGGTCATCAGTTCTCCCCAGCTACCCCACCCAAGGTGACTGGTGGAAACAACTAAGGCCTTGGCTACACTTGCAAATTTGCAGTGCTGCAGCAGGGTGTGAAAACCTGCAAAGCGTGTGTGCTGGCAAGCCCCCAGCGCTGGGAGCGCTCTCCAGTGTACGGCGTTCCTAAGACTGAACTGGGGGTAAGAACTGGACCCAGGCTGGAAGGGCGTCTGGCATGTGAAGATTATTAGAACTGCATATAGGGTGAGAACTTGCATGTAACCAGTTTCTTTAGTGTATTAAGCTTAGTTTGCGAGCTCTGTTTCATTTTCTTAGTAATCTGCCTTGTTCTCTTTGCTGCCTGTCTCTCTGTGCAGCTGGGTGTGGCCCTGCCTGTGTGCTTGGCTGGAAAAGCTGGGGACCCTAGCCCAGAAAGACAAGGTAAACGGGGGCCCAGGCTGGCAGAACAGTCTGCCTCAGTGGCGTCCCAGCACACCCGGTGACAGCCCAGGGGGGTCTGACCTGTCACAATGGGCTTGATGATATTGGGTGAGGTCTGACCTCACACGGAACTTGTTGGCTAGAGTAGTCCCTTCTGGCACTAAAAATTGATATGCTTGGACTTCTGTAAAATAGCCCCGTTCTAAAGATCTGGCCTAAAAATAAACGTATGCAAAAGCTGTGAGCCTCTTAATGACACAGCTCTCATTTTGAAACACTGAGATCTTTATTTTAAAATAGAACAGATCTGTTCCTCTCTAGCTCAGTGTGTGAGACAGAGAATTACGAACAATGATGGAACAGATGCTGTTGCAGTGGTGAGTATATCTGAAGGTGATGGCAGATGCCACTCTGTGTAACAATAGCCAGTAAAAATGCAGGCATTACTACTTACCACAACTCCAAATGTGCTGGGCTGTTGGCAAGCTGGAAAATACACCATTCCATTATGCAAGATAAGTGAGTTGTGTTTGTTCATGGAATCAGGATCCTGAGTCTGAGACCAATAGATGTGATGTGATGTGTTCACTTTACACTAAGAGGTAGTGACTCAGGTGCCAGGTAACAACCTCTTTATGGTCTCAATACTTTCATTCTTCTTTCTAGAAGAAGACATTACCTTTCTGGCACTGAATACAGTAGAGAGCTAGACTAAAATGAGCAGAATCACGGAGGATGAGGTGGGAGCTGTGAAAGTCAACTACATCTCTTGCCAGCTGATCAAGCTATTTTTCTATCCCACTGACCTACCCTAACTACAGTTCTAATAGTAATTACTGAGCAGGAAGCTGTTAACCAGCTATGGTCGTGCCTACACTTTGTATGGGTAGGAATTCCTAGCTCAAGGAGACATACCCATGCTAACTCTAGTCTAAGTATCATGCTAAAAATTAGAATATAATCATGGCAACATGAGCTGTGGGAGGGGGTAGCCGCCCTAGTATGTCAATCATGCCCTGGTGGCCATGGGGTGTGTGTGTGTGTGTGTGTGTTCAAAGGTCTGGTCTACACTGGGGAGGGTGTGTCGATGTAAGATATATGCAACTTCAGCTATGGGAATAGCATAGGTGAAGTCAACATATGTTATTTCGACTTACCTCCCGTCCTCACAGTGCGGGATCGACGGCTGCGGCTCCCTCGTTGACTCCGCTGCCGTCGCTGGCCCAGGTGGAGTTCCAGAGTCGATGGAAGTGCATTTGGGGATCGATGTATCACGTCTAGAGGAGACACGATATATCGATCCCCCATAAATTGATCGCTACCCGCCGATCCAGTGGGTAGTCTGGACATCCCCAAAGCTAGGGCGGATAGGTCTCCTCAAGCTGGAGACCTTAGTGGTAGACATAACTGAGAGGCAGCGGGTTCAGTACATAGGATACTCACTTAGCAGTTGAGTCCTAGTCCTCAGCTGGTGTAAATAGTCATAACTTCACGGGAGTCAATTTACCCCAAGCTGTCTGAGGTTCTATACCTCGCTCTGCCACAGACTTCGCCATGTGACCTGGGACAAGCCACTTCCCCATGCCTATTTCCATTCCCATCCTTTCTTTGAACCAGGGACCATCTCTTACTATGTGTGTTGCACCATGCCTATCACCATGGGGCTGCAATCTTGATCTGACTCTTCATTCAGCATTACGGTAGCACCCAGATGTGATTTTTTTTTTTTAAACTACTCCCATTTTACATCCAGCCTTGGTATCATAGAACTTAAGATCAGAAGGGACCATTATGATTATCTAGTCTGACCTCCCGCAAGATGCAGGCCACAAAAGCTGACCCACCCACTCCTGAAATAATTCTCTCCCTTGACTCAGCTGTTGAAGTCCCCAAATCCTGTTTTAAAGACTTCAAGTAGCAGATAATCCTCCAGCAAGCGACCCCTGCCCCATGCTGCGGAGGAAGGCGAAAAACCTCCAGGGCCACTGCAAATCTACCCTGGAGGAAAATTCCTTCCCGACCCCAAATATGGCGATCCGCTGAACCCCGAGCATGCGGGCAAGACTCTCCAGCCAGACACTCAGGAAAAAGACTTTCAATATCCCAACATTGACCCTCGGCACTAATTACCAGTGGTCGCACGTTATTGACCTATTGACTAAATCACGTTATCCTATCAAACCATTCCCTCCATAAACTTATCAAGCTTAATCATAAAGCCAGAGAGGTCCTTCATCCCCACTATTTCCCTCGGTAGGCTGTTCCAGAATTTCACTCCCCTGATGATTAGAAACCTTCGTCTAATTTCAAGCCTAAACTTCCTGACTGCCAATTTATATCCATTTGTTCTCGTGTCCACATTAGTACTGAGCTGAAATAATTCCTCTCCCTCCCTGGTATTTATCCCTCTGATATATTTAAAGAGAGCAATCGTATCTCCTCTCAACCTTCTTTTGGTTAAGGAAAACAAACCGAGCTCCTCAAGTCTCCTTGAGTATCAGCTATGTTGAGAATTTTTCTTTAGGATAAAATAGCTGTTTCTTTCCCTAGACTAAAAAGAGGATGTATAAACCTTCTTACCAAACTCTTTCTAATGTAAAAACTAAAGCCAGCTAATACAGAGTGAATTGGCATTAGCACCAACCTGAAAGGAATTGGGAAAACCCTGTCATCTTTCCGAATAGTATCTCTCTCAATTTCAATCCCCTCTTAACTATGGGTATGAGACTAGAGAAAGATCAGTTCCCTTCTATAGTTCCAACTAAAACTAATTTTCAAAGATTATAGAGACTTTCTCCTGTGATAGAAACTGTTAATAGCTTCCATCTCATTCTGAATTTTGGAGTTTGTGTTAGTCACTGAACATTATTCTCAGTCTTTTTTTCTCTTTTCCCACGGACTACACAAAATCTAGGAACAATACTATTGTTTTAACGTCTACATTTCTAATGACGTGCCAAGGGCACTCCTAAAGCATTCAATGTGGGTTCCTTCAGGGGAAATAATCACACTTTTTTTTTATAAATGAAACCTTTATATTAACCATTTATAAAGGGTTAATAAATGATCAATAGATGGTATAAGCCTGTTGGACATGAGGAGTAGCTGTGATAAGCAGAGCAGTAGAAGGTAATATAGATGGCTATAAACCATAATTTAAAAGCAATCTGACCTCAATAACAATTAACATCTATTGACTTATTAACCCTTTATAGGCTCCATATGATGGACCCTTAATATTAAGGGTGACCAGAAATTCTTGGCATCGAACCAAATCCATGCTACTTGCCCATTCCTCTGGAGGGAGGATAGTGCTACAAACCTCTGACCTGCCAATCCTCTTTAAATCACACTAACCTGGGAGGAAAATATTGCCCCTATTGAATTCAATGGGAGTTTTGCTATTGATTTCAATGTGGCTGGGATTTTACCCATGTACTTGAGACACTGAAGAATCAGACACAAGGTAGAATCATAGAATCTCAGGGTTGGAAGGGACCTCAGGAGGTCATCTAGTCCAACCCCCTGCTCAAAGCAGGACCAACCCCAACTAAATCATCCCAGCCCCAGGGCTTTGTCAAGCCTGACCTTAAAAACCTCTAAGGAAGGAGATTCCACCACCTCCCTAGGTAACCCATTCCAGTGCTTCACCACCCTACTAGTGAAATAGTGTTTCCTAATATCCAACCTAAACCTCCCCTGCTGCAACTTGAGACCATTACTCCTTGTTCTGTGTAGTTAGCAAGTGTGTAGTTTGAGTACTGGTGCAGCAAACAGATCTCTCCAAGGGCCTGGTCCTGCAGGGTGCACCATGCAGGGACACAGAGCTAGAGTCACCAATAGCAAACTTCAGCACCTCGAGGGCTGCCCATAAATTATGTAATGTATGAGGCGGTGGGCAGGACCTTAATAGTGTGTCAGTGTTAAGAGGTTAGTGGGTCTTGAAAATCACCCGAAAAGCATCACATAATGTTTGGACAGCCCCTAAGTCCCTTTAGGTACTACTGTCACTCTCAAAACCTGATCCTGTAGGTGCCTAATTCCCCATGGGTGCTGGCGTTTCCACCAGTGGGCACATACAGAGCTGTTTAAGTCTTGGTGATGCCGCACAGCTAACAAGCTGCTTGGCGCCTGAGCTCAAGCTCCAGCCCCGGTGGGAGGCAGGCTAGTTGGAGAATCCCACCAATCTCCCCAGCAGGGCCCAATCCATGGCTGTGCTCAGAGGACAGGGATCAAGCCCTGTAGAAAAGACAACTGGGGCAAGCCGGTCCGTAGATCTCTTTAGGTGCAGTCCTTGGGGGCTTAAGTTGCATCAGCCTGTGCCTATATGCTGCTGAGCAAACACTGCTGCCTGGAATATGCTCAGCACTGTGCTGCAGACCCACCCCTAGCATGCCCTCTAAGGGTATGTCTACACTACCAGCGTAGTTCGATTCTACTTAAATCGAATTTGTGGAACTGATATTACAAAGTCAAACGTGTGTATCCACACTAAGGACAGTAATTTGACTTTGTGAGTCCACACTAACGGGGCAAGCGTAGACATTGGAAGCGGTGCACTGTGGGCAGCTATCCCACAGTTCCCGCAGTCCCCGCTGCCCATTGGAATTCTGGGTCGAGCCCCCAATGCCTGCTGAGGGAAAAAATGTGTCGAGGGTGGTTTTGGGTAACTGTCCTCATTCAGCCGTCACTCCCGCCCTCCCTCCCTGAAAGCGCTGGTGGGCAATCAATTCGCACACTTTTCTGGTGAGTGACAGCGCGGACGCCACAGCACTGCGAGCATAGAGCCCGCTGCGATCATCGCTGCAGTTATGGCCGTTGTCAACTCCTCGCACCTTATCGTCCACCTTTTTCACAGTCAGATGCTGAGAAATCGGGCGAGGAGGCTATGGCAGCGTGGTGAGGACATGAAGTCTGAAAGTGGCACAGACCTCTCACAAAGCACGGGACCCCGTGCTGTGGACATCATGGTGGCAATGGGTCATGTTTATGCTGTGGAACGGCGATTCTGGGCCCGGGAAACAAGCACGGACTGGTGGGACCGCATAGTGCTGAAGGTCTGGGATGAATCACAGTGGCTGCAAAACTTTAGGATGCGTAAGGGAACTTTCCTTGAACTGTGTGAGTTGCTGTCCCCTGCCCTGAAGCGCAAGGACACCCGGATGCGAGCAGCCCTGAGTCCTGACTGTGCAGAAGCGAGTGGCCATAGCCCTCTGGAAACTTGCAACACCAGACAGTTACCGGTCAGTAGTGAACCACTTTGGCGTGGGCAAATCTACCGTGGGGGTTGCTGTGATGCAAGTAGCCAATGCAGTCATTGAGCTACTGCTCTCAAAGGTAGTGACCCTCGGAAACGTTCAGGTCATCATAGATGGCTTCGCCGCGATGGGATTCCCAAACTGCAGTGGGGCTATAGATGGGACTCACATCCCTATCCTGGGACCGGCCCACCAGGCCAGCCAGTATATTAACCGAAAGGGCTACTTTTCAATGGTGCTGCAAGCACTGGTGGACCATAGGGGACGTTTTACCAACATCAACGTCGGATGGCCAGGCAAGGTTCATGACGCGCGTGTTTTCAGGAACTCTGGTCTGTTTAGACGCCTGCAGGAAGGTATTTTCTTCCCGGACCACAAAATAACTGTTGGGGATGTGGAGATGCCTATAGTGATCCTCGGGGACCCAGCCTACCCACTAATGCCCTGGCTCATGAAGCCCTATACAGGCGCCATGGACAGTGACAAAGAACTCTTCAACTACCGGCTGAGCAAGTGCAGAATGGTGGTGGAGTGTGCTTTTGGACGTCTCAAGGGGAGATGGAGACGCTTACTGACTCGCTCAGATCTCAGCGAAACCAATATCCCCATTGTTATTGCAGCTTGCTGTGTGCTCCACAATCTTTGTGAGAGCAAGGGGGAGACCTTTATGGCGGGATGGGAGGTTGAGGCAAATAGCCTGGCTGCTGATTACGCCCAGCCAGACAGCCGTGCTATTAGAAGATCCCAGCGGGAAGCGCTGTGCATCCGGGAGGCTTTGAAAGCTAGGTTCCTCAGTGAGCAGGGTAACCTGTGACTATTAAGTTTGTTTACAGAGAAGTTGAACCTGCCCCCGTTTCTTTACCCAGCTAATGTTGACTATCCTCTGCAGTTACATACCCCATTCCCCCGCCCCTTCCAATGCACGCTTAAAAATAAAATACATGGAACTTTGTTAATTAACACCGTTTTCTTTATTACTGATTTCGCAGTAAAGGGTTGAAACTGGGACGCAGACTGTGGTGGGTAGGGTGTGTAGTGATGTAAAGACCGCTTCTAAACTGGAGGAATGACAGGCTCCTGCTCCTAGAGCGGTCCGCAGTGGCGGACTGGTTGTTTCAACGGAGCCTGCCACCCCTCCTTTTTGGGACTCTGGGGGGGGGGCTATGTGACTTTGTGGCGGGGGAGGACGGTTACAGATCCCCTGCTGCGTGGCTCTGTGATCCAGGATAAAGACCGCAGCATAATATCTCTAACCACTCTCCCCTGCCACAAAGTCACATAGCCCCCCCCCCCGAACATGAAAACCACCTCCCAGACTGACCCGGGTGCCTAGTGACTGCACTGTGTGTGTGACCTGCTGCTGAACCTGCCCCCATGTCTGTACCCTGGTAAAGGTGACTGTCCTGTCCAATTACCAACCCCATTCCCCCCCTTCAAACACAGTCTCTTCTAAAAGAACATGACAGAAACAGTAATTAACAGAAAAGTATTTTTTATTATCACCTAGACAGTTAGGGGATGAAACTGGGATGGGGGCTTGGGTGAGGCGGGAAGGGAAGGAAAGGACTTATTCCCAAAATTTTGATGAGAGCCGCCTTGTACTTGAGCACTCTGCAGGGGTGGAGTGATAGTTTTCACGGCTCCTGCTGCCCCTCCTTCTTGGTACTTTGGGTGACGGGGGTATGGGACTTTGTGGCGGGGGAGGGCGGTTGCAGATACACTGAAGGGGGGCTCTGTCCTCCTGCCTGCCACAAGGTGCCGGAACGTGTCCGTTTGCTCTCTCATTAGTCCAAGCAGCGTTTGAGTCGCCTGCTGGTCTTCCTGCTGCCACCTGTCCTCCTGTTCGCTGTTTGAGCGCTGGTACTGCGACATGTTCTCCCTCCACTGGCTCTGCTGGGCCACCTCGGCTCAGGAGCAGCCCATAAGTTCTGAGAACATCTCGTCCCGTGTCCTTTTCTTTCGCCACCTAATCTGCACCAGCCTCTGAGGGGGATGCTGGGGTAGGTTGGGAGACAGTCGCAGCTGTGTGATGGGGGAAAAAGGGAGTGAATTCCTTGCAAAGATACATTTTTGCGAACAATGAACATAGTCTAGTCTGTCTCTGAACAAGACCATGCACAGCACCTATCTCATGCGCACTCAGGACAAGGCAAACTTTTCGGCCTTCGCATTCAGTGCCTGGGGTCTTGCACTGGAGATCAGACAAGCGGGGCAGGACAGCAGAATTCGTGTAGCAGGCACACATGGTAAGCCATAGACTTTTGGCTGCTTAAAACTTAATTTATAGCAGTGCCCTCCTTTCACGGTCAAAGCAATGGTCATAGCGTTTGCAAGTTCCTGCTGCCGGCAATCCGGAAAGCATGCACTCTGCCCCTATCCCACCCCCTCGCGGCTGTCCACGGGAAAGATCCCTGTATGCTGCCCCTGTCCCGCCTCCACCGCATGGCTGTAAACCGCCGGTTACAGTTATGTAAAGTAACAGGCAAGCAGTCCCAATACTAACATTCCCCTAATTCAAAGCAGGCCACCATGAGCGAGATCACCCTGATGAGGATCAGTGACACAGATAAAGACCGCATGCTGTGTGAAAGCCAGCAAAAACCAGGGCCCTATGCCGCCATGCTCTGCGAGGCAATGATACCCGAGTACCTGATGATAGCCTGGCGCGGAAAAGTGTGCTACCACGGAGGATGCAATAAGGCCGCTCTCCCCAGGAACCTCATGCAGAGGCTTTTCAATTAGCTCCAGGAGAGCTTCGTGGAGATCTCCCAGGAGGATTTCTTTTCTATCCCCATACGTATTGACCTTCTTTTCACATAGTTAGTATTCCTGTTCTGTTAAAAATAAATGTTTACAGCTTTAAAGCACTTACCGACTGATCCTTCCCCTGATTCAGGGTCCAGGTTAACGGCTGGGGAGGGTTGGTAGGGGATCTCCATGAGGGTGATGAAGAGATCCTGGCTGTCGGGGAAATCAGCGTTGTAAGCGCTGTCGACTGCCTCGTCCTCCTCATCTCCTTCCTCATCTTCCCCGTCCGCGAACATCTCCGAGGAACCGACCGTCGACACTATCCCATCCTCAGAGTCCACGGTCAGTGGTGGGGTAGTGGTGGCGGCCGCACCTGGAATGGAATGCAGTGCCTCGTAGAAACGGCATGTCTGGGGCTGGGATCTGGAGCGTCCGTTTGCCGCTTTGGTCTTCTGGTAGCCTTGTCTCAGGTCCTTGATTTTCACGTGGCACTGCGTTGCATCCTGGCTGTATCCGCTCTCTGTAATGGCTTTGGAGATCTTCTCGTAGATCTTCGCATTCTGTTTTTTGGAGCGCAGCTCCGAAAGCAGAGACTCATCGCCCCACACAGCGATCAGATCCAAGACTTCCCGGTCAGTCCATGCTGGGGCCCTCTTTCTATTCTGAGATTGCATGGACACCTCTGCTGGAGAGCTCTGCATCGCTGCCAGTGCTGCTGAGCTCGCCACGATGTCCAAACAGGAAATGAGATTCAAACTGGCCAGACAGGAAAAGGAATTCAAATTTTCCTGGGGCATTTCCTGTGTGGCTGGTCAGAGCATCCGAGCTTGGACTGCTGTCCAGAGCGTCAGAGTGGTGCGCTGTGGGATAGCTCCTGGAGCTATTAGCGTCGAATTCCATCCACACCACATGGCCATGTCGAATTTAGCGCTATTTCCCTCGTCGGGGAGGAGTACAGAAATCGAACTAAAGCGACCTGCATGTCGAACTAAATAGCTTTGTTGTGTGGACAGGTGTAGGGTTAATTCGTTTTAACGCTGCTAAATTCGACATAACCTCCTAGTGTAGACCAGGCCTTAAGTGTGGGATCCTTCCACCGTCCCTGAGCTGGGTGCATCCTCTCCTGGCCCAGTCCAGGGCTTTCAGACTCTCTCCCTATTCCATTCCAGCCCTTTTGACTCAGCTGCAAAGGGAGTGAGAATATCATAGGCACTGACTCCGTAGGTGCTCTGGGGTTCGAGCACCCACAGGGAAAAATTGGCGGATGATCTGCACCCACCGGCAGCTCCCTGCCCTGCCCCCCCGCTCCAGCTCACCTCCGCTTCTGCTCTGCCTCCTCCCTGAGCGTGCCGCATCCCCGCTTCTCCCTCTAGCTCCCAGCACTTTCCTCCCAGCGCTTGGAGGGAGGGGGGATGAGAGGGAATGGGGCACGCTCGGGGAAGAGGTAGGGATTTGGGGAAGGAGTCCAATGGGGCAGGGAGGGGGTGGAGTTGGGATGGATGGGGGAGGGTCGAGCACCCACCAGCCCCAGGAAAAGTTGGCGCCTATGGAGAATATAATCTTTGACTTCTTAGGGCAGTGTCCATGTAGAATTAGGCACAAAATGCAACTCAATGAGCAGGGCCTTGGGAGCGTTTCTTCGAGAGTGGCTAAACGTGTGAGAAATGTGCTGAACTGGAAGTCAAGGATTGCGAGGTAAAACCCCATCAGGGCAAACCTGTACATAACAATCCACTTGCACTCTGAGCCTTGCAGAGGACCGAGGTACACGGGATATCCTGAACATGGTTGTGAACAAAGACGCTGACTGTTTTTTTTTCTTTTTTTCAAAGTGTCAGGTGATGCTTGACCCCTGGCCCTGCCCCATCCCCCCTTCTCCCTAAGGCCCTGCCCCCACCCCGCCTCTTCCTGCCCCGTTCTTCCCCCCCACCCCTGAGTGTGGTGTGTCCTCACTCATTCCCCCCCCCCCCAGCTAAACAGCTGATGGCAGGAGGCATGGGGAGAGAGGGGGAGGTGCTGATCAGTGGGGCCCACCAGTGAGCAGGAGGCACTGTGGGTGGGGTGGGGGGAACTGATAGGGGAGCTTCCAGTGGGTGCTCCAGTACCTATGGTTGTGATCCTGATAAAGGATTTGGAAAGACAAATACACAAGCTCTGGCTGAGATTCTTGAGACTGACACACCCAAAATCTCTCGTTTTCAGATAATGAGGAAAGATTGTCCAAGGACTAGAACCCTTCACTGACTCTAGTGGCCTGGGCTAATGTCCTTGCTCTGCAACAGAGTTCCTGTGTGACCTTGGACAAGTCATTTAGCCTCTCTGTGCCTCAGTTTCCCATCTCTAAAATTGGGATAATAGCATGATTCCATCTCCCAGATGTTGTGAGGCACTCAAATGTAACTGTAAGTGGGTCCGTATTAGATAAAGGGCCTGGTTTTATTTTATTTTTTCTCCTCTCCAAGAAGTGCTGAACATCCACCCTCAAAGTCAGGCCTCTTGAAAAGGTCGCCGTTTAGGAATCCAAGTAAGCAAAATCACTTCTGAAAAGTTTTTGGCCCATTATGCTTTGCCTGTGTAATTGCAATTACCTTCCATAATCATCCCAGCAACAGGCTTATTTCAATCAGCAGCTTCCAGATGGCTACACTAATGAAAAATAATCAATATATTAACTTTACTTTAGATCTACAGCTGTAGAAGGCAGGCTCGAATCCTACAGCATCGCTCATCTTGTCTGTTCTGGGAGCGATTGATTTTCCTCCACTAGGAGTATTTTATCGACTAATACGATCATGTTTCATCTCAGCATAGAAAATTTAAACACAAGACCTTTAATTCAATTAATTACCTATTAAGGACCAAATCCTGTATTCTTACTCAGACCAAACTCCCGTGGACTTCCATTATTAGCTGTTACAGTTGCGGCCCTGGGCTGCAGTGGGTGCTGCAGAGAAATGGTGAGAGATGGTGGATGAAGCACTCCGTCGATGACAAAGGCTGGGCCTAAGGAAGCATTATTTGCTATTTCCACAGCTGCCAAGTTCCGAGGGGCTCAGGGGACAGTTGCTGGAGCCCTTTGTTATTAAAGGGCTGCATGGCTGGCTGCTGCTTCTGGATTTGTGGCAGGGGGACTGTGGTTTAGCTCTTCACAACTGTGTCCTTGCCCTTGGTAGTCCTCTGGTTCCAGCCCTCAACTCCTCTCCACTATACTGGCCTCCATGCTCACTCAAGGAGCCTGGGACAGCCTGGAGGTGAAGTAAGGGGGTGTTGAGTTAACTCTGGGTGCTTAGATGTCTAAGGGCTTCTTTATCCCAACTGGACCGACACTGGGTCCCTCAGGTCATAGTGGTGCTGTCACCCCATGCTTCACACTACTCCTGCCTGGAACAGACTGAACAAGAGGAGCAGTGACATCAGAAGCAGACAGACCATTGTTGACTTGTGTTGCTGGGGCCACAGAGGCCTGGAGAAACCACTGAAGGCAAATGCCTTCTGCCTATCCATAGCTCAGCGGGGCAGTGGCCTACGTGCCATGATCTTGCCCTTTGTGGGGGTGGGCGCATATGAAAACAGGACCATGCATTGGCCCTGCAGTGGTACTAGCCTAACACTCCCCGAAGGAGGGGTAGGCTGCAGAAACACTGGCAACTGAGCAGGGCCTGTAGGGAATTCACACTGGCCCAGAGATCAGGTGTACTGCGAATGTCACCCAGCGTTCGCCGTCTCCTTGTTAATTCCCTCTCCAACCCTCTGGGGAGCACAAAGCACCTCTCTCTTAGAAAAGGCTGATATTAAGGGGCTCTCAAATTCAGGCATAGAAAGTGCACTTGTACCCCAAAGCTAGTGTCCTCCAGCATTGGTGGAAGAGCGAGGAGCTGCAGAACTCGTGCTTCTGGCTCTCCAGTAGCTGCATGGTAAGCCTTGCAGTGGTGTGAGAGGCACTGTCCTTGCTCTTGGCATGAAAAGACTGGCCCAGCAGCCCAGGAGCAGGCTGCTGCTGTGGCTGTGTGTTTTCACTTTCCGCCCCATGTCCCTGGCAGAGACAAGGGCTGGGAGCTGTCCTGGGGAGTTAGCACCTCACTCCTTTTGAATTCCAGCCTCTGTAAGTGCTTAGCATTGAGTTGGGATTTTACTTTAGCCACCTCAAGGGGGCCTGGTTTTTTTTTTCCCCCCAGAGTCTCAACATGGACACCCAAAATCACTAGGACAGATTTTTAAGGGTATTTGACACCGACGTAGATAGCAGAATTTTTAAAAGCCCTCATCTGCATCATTAGGTGCATAGATACCTTTCAAAATCTGTCCCAAGGCATTTATGAAAATGTAGGCTCCAGCTCCCATTGAATTGGAGGGATTTGGAGCTTAACTCCTGCATTTGGTTTTGAAAATACCAACCAGGGTGCTATTTTCAAAATAAAAAATCAGGAGACATTTGTGGCAACACTTTAGGGTTGAAAAATCAGACACAGGACACAACTACCCTCTTTTTAATGTGTGGTGGTGTTGCTGCTGAGTCAGAAGCTGGCAGTAGTGACAGGTCCATACATTGTTCCCATAGAATGAGGGAGGAAGTTTCCTGTAATTCAGGTACTGATCTTGCAATGAGCTCCATGTAAGGGGGAAGGTCTCTGGGCCCACACAAACCCTCTGGCTTTGCTTGCCCAGAGCTCTTTGCCAGGGTCTATGTTCTGAATGAGGTGATCACAAAACACTGCCTGAGAATCTTACCTTCCCTCTTAGCAAAACAGCTGAGTGTCCAATTTCTTACTCAACACACTGTTTATCACACTGAAGGCTTGTGCCACTGGACAGTTTGTTGTTAATAACCACACAGCAGATTCTACTGGATACACCATTACATCTTGCGATTATATACAGAACAAACAACTCAATTTTGTAACTACAGTCTGTTTGAATTGATTCAGTTAAAAACTAGAACATCAAGAGGTCTCCAAAGTTCCTGGGATCCCACTTCATCATATGGAAAATCAGGACTGTCCAACAATGCTGACTCCTATGGAGTGAAGTCTTGGCCCCCTAGAAGTCAATGGGAGGTTTGTCACTGACTCTGAGAGGACCAGGATTCAGAAGTGAAACTAAGCTGGTACGCGCTGGTATGGAGGACCAGTAAGAAAAGGAGACTGACTGAGGGAGGGAAAGAGAAGCCTGCTCCCTGCATAAGAATAGTTTAAACTCAGCTGTTCGCTGATGGTTCAGCCTCCAGGGCTAGGTTTCTGGACTCCTTGTTAATTTCACTCACAGTAGCTGGGAGGAGGGGGTTGAGGGGAGGGTATGTTTGACCATGGCAGGGGCAGTCCCTGTCTGCCCCCGGGGATGAGGGGATCTCTCCTACTAATATACACAACAAATACAAGCATTTAGCTGCACAGCTTAAATCCTGAGCTAATAAAAGCAGGTGGAAGGGGAAAACTCACTGTCACATTGGTTTCTCATCTCCTCCCTCCCCGTCCTCCAGCCAGGCTGCAGACAAGGCTCTGAATTCCTCCCCATTCCCCCCAGCAGGGGTTTTCCTCTAGGCTCTAGCTTGTAGTAGACTGGCTGAGATGCCTGCTATTGCTGACTGCAAAAGAACAGTTTAAACTCAGCTGTTCCCTGTGCAGTTCAGTGCCCAGAGTTAGGAGCCCTTTCTGGCATCCTTGTTAATTTCACTCCCAGTTGTTGTTGGGTGTGTGTCACCATGGCAGGGGCAGTTCTTTTCTGCTCCTGGGATGAGGGGATCTCATAAACACAATCAAAATCAGGAACCATTTCCAAGTTCAAATCTATCCCATTCCCTCCCCAGCAGAGGATCATGGTTGTGATGTCCAAACTGCTTTCAGATCCTCTTTGAAATGTTACTGTTTAAAAAAAAAACACAAAAACCATGGAGAACATGGTGGAAAGATGTGTCATGATGATTAGGGTTTATTTTGGGCAAAGCAATTTTGCTAAAGCAACTAAAGATTTACAGGGAAAGCAAATAGCCACCATAGACAAAACCACAAAGGGATTGGAGGGGAAAACTGAAAATTCAGCAAAATTATTGTGCCTCCTTTGAAAGAAATAGTAGTTTTCATTCCAATCCACCCTCTTTCTATATTGATTTAAACACCTGAAATGTCCTTAGGACAGCGGGTGCAATCTCAGATCTCTTTTTGTTTTGTCTTGCCTGCAGAGTGCAGAGGCTGAAATTGATAAAACTTTCTTTAAATATCTTGTATATTTCATGAAGGCTATTCCAGTGGTCCTTCATTCACCCCTGACTTTCCCTTCCTCTCCTCCTCCCCCCCCCTCCCCCGGGCTCCCTCCCTGGCTGGCTGGCTGTGTCTTTTGCCTTGGTTGGTTACTCCTTGGCAGACCCAGCCCAGCGGCACCTGCTGGCTCTCTGCAGGCAGCAGCCCACAGGGGCTGGTCGCTGGGGTCGCTGCTGGTCGGTGGCAGGCTGCAGCTGCATTGTTTGTGACACATTCATACACATACATACAGTATGTATGTGTATGTATGAATGTGTGTGTCACAAACAATGCAGCTGCAGCCTGCCGCCGACTGCCCCGACCCCAGCAACCGGCCCCTACTACTGTATTTTAGTAGTATTGGAGATCCCCTCATCCAGGGGGCAGAAAAGAACTGCCCCTGCCATGGTCACACACAGTTTCCCTCTCCCCCCTCCCCAACAACTGGGAGTGAAATTAACAAAGATGCCAGAAACCTCTCTTAACCCTGGGGGCTGAACCATCAGGGAACAACTGAGTTTAAACTGTTCTTATGCAGGAGGCAGTCTCGCTGCAGCAAGCTAGAAGGAAGCCTCTGCAGCAGCTGCTGAGTGCCAGGCAGGGAGAAAGCACAGAGCCTAGCCTCGGCAGCCTGGCTGGAGGAGGAGGAGGGAATCATAGAATCATAGAATCTCAGGGTTGGAAGGGACCTCAGGAGGTCATCTAGTCCAACCCCCTGCTCAAAGCAGGACCAAACCCAACTAAATCATCCCAGCCAGGGCTTTGTCAAGCCTGACCTTAAAAACCTCTAAGGAAGGAGATTCCACCACCTCCCTAGGTAACCCATTCCAGTACTTCACCACTTTCTGAGTGAAAAAGTTTTTCCTAATGTCCAACCTAAACCTCCCCCTCTGCAACTTGAGACCATTACTCCTTGTTCTGTCATCTTCTACCACTGAGAACAGTCTAGATCCATCCTCTTTGGAACCCCCTTTCAGGTAGTTGAAAGCAACCATCAAATCCCCCCTCATTCTTCTCTTCTGCAGGCTAAACAATCTCAGTTCCCTCAGCCTCTCCTCATAAGTCATGTGTTCCAGACCCCTAATCATTTTTGTTGCCCTCCGCTGGACTCTCTCCAGTTTATCCACATCCTTCTTGTAGTGTGGGGCCCAAAACTGGACACAGTACTCCAGATGAGGCCTCACCAGTGCTGAGTAGAGGGGAATGATCACATCCCTTGATCTCCTGGAAATGCCCCTACTTATACAACCCAAAATTCCATTAGCCTTCTTGGCAACAAGGGTACACTGTTGACTCATATTCAGCTTTTCGTCCACCGTAACCCCTAGGTCCTTTTCTATAGAACTGCTGCCTAGCCATTCGGTCCCTAGTCTGTAGCAGTGCATGGGATTCTTCCGTCCTAAGTGCAGGACTCTGCACTTGTCCTTGTTGAACCTCATCAGATTTCTTTTGGCCCAATCCTCTCATTTGTCTAGGTCCCTCTGTATCCTATCCCTTTTCAGGCTTATTCCAATAGTAAAGTTTTATTACAGACAGTACTGGTAGTAGTAATAGTAGCTTTATTTTCTCTATCTATGTCATGCAATGGGAGGGATCCATGAAGTACGTAGGAGAGGTGGGTGGGTTGCTTGCGATTGGACCATATGGGTAAGAAATGTAAATTACTTTCACCCCTGCCCAAACCCCAAGGCTCCCAGCCGCCTCTGCATCTGGTAGCTCCGGGGTTAATTTAAAGGGCCTGGCTCCTAGCTTCAGCTGAATCCCTGAGCCCTTTAAATCCTGATTTAAAAGCCCCAGGATTTAAAGGCCCCACCTCTTCCGATAGAGGCCACGCCTCTTCCAGTTGAGGCCCCTCCCCCTCCGCAGGACTCTGGAGTACCAGTAACTTAAAGGACTTACTTTCACCCCTGCCAGGATTTCACCCATGGTCACTTCAGATAAAAGGAGGATGTAGCCACTCCTCACTGGATCTGCAGTGGGAAAATGATGCTATAAAAATAGCTCCATCCTGCTCAGTTGTATGTTTTTTTTTTGTTTTGTTTTTGTTTTCAACTGCTGGCTAGCTGCATGGGCTCTGTCATGCTCAGAGGGCAGCTGCTAGCACTGTACCATCTGACAGGGAGCTATGTCCTAATGCCAGTGTTCTCAGGAGGAGCAACTGACTCTGGGCACTTCTAGCATCATGTCTTTCGAGCAACAGCCATGTCTTTCATGCAATGTCACGTCCTAGCCCCCTGGTCTTGGCTGTTGGTTGAGTTTGTGCCTGGCTGATCTGCACTAGCTGCTACTCTTTCCAGCAGTAGAAGAGTCCCTGCTGCTGTTCCTACCTTCTGGGGTGTGTCTGCGGGGGCGGGGGGGAAGGGAAATAGTAGTCCTAGGTGCCCCAAGATGAACAGATCAGATCTTTTAAAAGTGCTCAGCCCTCCCAGGCAGGCCTGAGACTAACAGCAGCTGCTGGGTTCAGATACCTCTTGAAACTCTAACCACTTCCTTCCAGGGGCGGCTCTAGAAAATAGCCCAGGCAGCGGCAGCTGCGCCGCCGCCTCTTCCTTCTTCCTCACGGCCGTCCCCCCGCTGCTCCGGGGCTCGGTTGAGCTCGAGTCCACCGGGGCGGGGGACGACCCAGTGAACCGCCCGCCAGGCGTCGGGAGGAGCACGGACCGCGGGGACCGGAACAGCGGCGCGCGGACGGCGGCGGAGGGTTCGCGGGGCCCGCGGCCGGCTCCGGCTGCCGCTGCCATGCGAGCGGAGGCCCAGGCCGCGCCGAGGCACAGCCCCGCTCCGCAGTCATGCCGCGCGGCGTCGTCCGCCATGTTCGGGTGGACCCCCGGCGGGCATGATCCGGCAGGTCCACCGCCCAGCCCTGCCTAGATTATAGTCCCCCAGGCACATGAAGTTTGTGCAGGCAACAGCTTCCTTCTGTCTGTTCAGGGATTATCTGGACCCCCCACCACCATAATATGTGAGCACCTCCCTTGGCACAATGCTCTGTTCCCTCTCAACACCCCTGCGACGTAGGGCAGTGCCATTCTGTGAATTGTACAGAGGGGGAAACTGAGTCACAGCCTGTGTGACTTGGTCAAGGAACTGTGGTGCAGAGTAGAGAAGTCAACTCCAGTCTCAGTCTAGTACCCTAATCACTGAACTATCCTTCCTTTCCCGCTGAGGTAGCAGAGACTTGTGCTTCAGTCAACATCTGACCCTTACGTTCATTTTTGTATATTACACAAAGGAAAGCGCGTATGAAAGTCATATCAAAACCCTAGTGCTGACAGCAAGGTAGAATGCTGATGGCATTTTTGCTGGTCTTCCATACAAAGCACAACATCATGGAACATGTCAGAGTTAAACTTCCAATCAACCTCTTATCTCATAACATTGACACAATAAACTCTAATGGTTCCTTCAAACTATCATGTCAAGATGCGTATTCGGAGTAGGATGTTTAATCTGTGAATTATTGACATAACAGCAGAATCCATGGTCTCTGGATATTACATCAGGGCCGGATCCAGGGGTTTTGCCGCCCCAAGCAGCCAAAAAAAAAAAAGCCACGATCGCAGTCTGCGGCAATTCAGCAGGAGGTCCTTCGCTCCGATTGGAAGTGAGGAACCCTCCGTCGAATTGCTGCCGAATACCTGAACGTGCCGCCCCACTCTGGAGTGGCCGCCCCAAGCACCTGCTTGCTAAACTGGTACCTGGAGCTGGCCCTGTATTACATAATGGTGTAAACTGTGGGTTATTGACCAGCAATGCAGTGGGCAATGAGTGCACTCTGAAGGCACTTGTTGGCTTGAAAAACAAGAACCTTTTCCCACTTGGAAGTACAAATGATCCTTACATAAACTACAGCATAGATATAACAGTGACTGTTTAATTCATAACTACATCACACAATTACATTGCCACAGGTAAGGAGACAGGCACTTGGTTTCTGACTCGGCTCCCACTGAGGGGGCAAGGTTGGGACCAGATAGGGTGCATCCTAACTGTAGTGCATCTCACTATATATCCTTGCAGGCAGTCGTTCCTTTAGCAGTGGATTTTGCATCTAATTAGGAATAATTACTGTAGGCAGAGTAAAAGGAACTGAATCCTGGCTTGCTGCATAGTGCACGCAATTCCTACAGCTCTCAGGATTAAAAGGAGAGAGCTACATTTCAAGGGTTTGATTCTGGGCTCCACTCTGCAGGGCAAATGTGTAACATGCACGAAGGAGCAAAATGTGGTTGTGACACAGATAAATGATGGTTATGCTGGTAGATTGGCAGCCCCCAGGCCGCTAGCAATTTTACAGATAAAGGTAAATATAACACTCTCAAAAGTGTAGTAAACATAATATTTTCTTGCGTTTGTGTCTTCCCTGAAGAAGAGAAACGACATCTGTAGTAGTGTAAAAGATTTGGGGATGGGGGTGTAAAATGGGGCCTGATTTGCGGAAATGCTGGGCACTCCCTGCTGTAACTGGAGGCAAGGGGAGTTGTATATGTAATCCTGCAAATAAAGACCGTATTGTAATGCAGACCCATAAGGGAGTGGAACTAAGATTGCAGGGGTGGCCTTAATGCTGGCACTCCTTAACTTGAGTGCTTGGCTTTGCAACCTTCATGTTCTTGTACCGTAGTTCCATGTAGAATTTGCTAGCTTTTTAAAACAAGCAACCTGAGAAAACACATCCCACTGTCTGGCTTACCAGAAGAGTTGGACTTATGAGAGCCAGAGCATGGCTACCTGCCACTTGAGTTAATGGAGTCACTGCCAACACTAATAGGCTGCCATCCTCTATGTGCACCGGCCACTGAAGAGGGATGAGCTGCGTGCTCTGCCAGGGTGGCTCACAGACATCTCCTGACGGATGAAGAAGGGTCACACAGGAATCTTGAGTTCCCTTCCAGCCACTGGAGGGGAGTATTTCAGTGGCCACAAACCCCTTTGCTCCTGTTCTTCCCCAAGCCTCACCCCTTCTGTCCTGTCCCCAGCCCAGTCCTATTTCATCCTACTTGTCTCAGTCCCTGTCTCCTCACTTACCAAATCCTGCATTTCCCCCTCTTGGCTCCCCATCTCCCCCAGTCTTCCTTTTAAAATTGCATTTTCAACATCTAGATACTATAATGAGAGAGAAATACCAAAGGGAGGTTGACTTTGTCTCTCAGTTGCCATTGCTGTGGCCTGCTGCCCCCATGATGAAGGGTTATTCATGATCCATGTAATCTACTTCCCCACTAATCATTTATTCAATTTTCTGTTAGAACTCAGCCAAGATACAACCCATCCCACCAACAGAACATAGCCGATAAAATGCTAAAAACGGATCATTAATTACTTAATCGTTGCTAAAATCAATGGAACAATCTCATTACTGTAACTAAATGCAAAACAAATCACACAAACCGAGCACGTTAGAAGTGTGGGAACCCTAGCTGCACCCAGGCTAAATCTAAATCCCCGACTGCGTAATGGAGAATGCTGGTAGAAATGACTGAGTCTAACATTCAGGGCCATCATATTTCAAGCTCAAGATCCAATGGGCCAGATCCCTAGCTGGTGTAAACTGGCATAGCTCCATTGAAGGCCTAATATTTTCACACAAAAGGGGAGACTTCCAATAATTCCTAGGGGGTTCAGGAGCACCAGTCCCTCTGACTATCAATGGGACTGGCACTCCTAAAGAGCTTAGGTGCTCTGGAAAATCCCCCCCCCCAAATGCCTACATTTCATACTTGCTCACTTCTGATGTCACTTGACCTGCTTGGGCAAGAGCATCAAAATGATGCATGATCCTGATTCTGCATTTTTGGTGCTTCCACAAAGTCATAAATGATGCGGTAGCTGGGGCTGTGTGCGGGTGGGGGGTAGCTCAGGGTGCAGGGAGGGGGTAGCTGGGGCTGTGTGCGGGTGGGGGTAGCTCAGGGTGCAGGCAGGGGTAGCTGGGGCTGTGTGCGGGTGGGGGTAGCTCAGGGTGCAGGCAGGGGGTAGCTGGGGCTGTGTGCAGGCAGGGGTAGCTCAGGCTGCAGGCAGGGGGTTGCTGGGGCTGTGTGCGGGCAGGGGGGTAGCTCAGGGTGCAGGCAGGGGGTAGCTGGGGCTGTGTGCGGGCAGGGGAGTAGCTAAGGCTGCAGGCAGGGGTAGCTGGGGCTGTGTGCGGGTGGGGGTAGCTCAGGATGGAGGAAGAGGAGTACTGGGGCTGTGTGCAGGGAGGAGGTAGCTCAGGGTGCAGGCAGGGGGTAGCTGGGGCTGTGTGTGGGCAGGGGGGTAGCTCAGGGTGCAGGCAGGGGTAGCTGGGGCTGTGTGCAGGCTGGGGGTAGGTCAGGGTGCAGGGAGGGGTAGCTGGGGCTGTGTGGGGGCAGGGGGTAGTTCAGGGTGCAGGGAGGGGTAGCTGGGGCTGTGTGCAGGCAGGGGGTAGCTCAGGTTCAGGAGGGTAGCTGGGGCTGTGTGTGGGCAGGGGGGTAGCTCAGGGTGCAGGGAGGGGGTAGCTGGGGCTGTGTGCGGGCAGGGGGGTAGCTCAGGCTGCAGGCAGGGGGTATCTAGGGGCTGTGTGCGGGCAGGGGGGTAGCTCAGGGTTCAGGGAGGGGGTATCTAGGGGCCGTGTGCGGGCAGGGGGGTAGCTCAGGGTGCAGGGAGGGGGTAGCTGGGGCTGTGTGGGGGCAGGGGGGTAGCTCAGGGTGCAGGGAGGGGGTAGCTGGGGCTGTGTGCAGGGAGGGGGGTCGCTCAGGGTGCAGGGCGGGGGTAGCTGGGGCTGTGTGCGGGTGGGGGTAGCTCAGGGTTCAGGAGGGGTAGCTGGGGCTGTGTGCGGGCAGGGGGTAGCTCAGGGTGCAGGCAGGGGTAGCTGGGGCTGTGTGCAGGAGGGGTAGCTCCGGCTGCCGGCCGGGGGTATCTCGGGGCTGTGGGCGGGCAGGGGGGTAGCTCAGGGTGCAGGCCGCGGGTAGCTGGGGCTGTGTGTGTGCAGGGGGTAGCTCAGGGTACAGGGATGGGGTAGCTGGGGCTGTGTGCGGGTGGGGGTAGCTCAGGGTGCAGGGAGGGGTAGCTGGGGCTGTGTGCGGGTGGGGGTAGCTCAGGGTGGAGGAAGAGGATACTAGGGCTTTGTGAAGTGAGGGGGTAGCTCAGGGTGCAGGCAGGGGTAGCTGGGGCTGTGCGGGCAGGGGGGTAGCTCAGGGTGCAGGCAGGGCGTAGCTGGGGCTTTGTGCGGGTAGGGGGGTAGCTCAGGCTGCAGGCAGGGGTAGCTGGGGCTGTGTGCGGGTGGGGGTAGCTCGGGATGGAGGAAGAGGTACTGGGGCTGTGTGCAGGAGGGTAGCTCAGGGTGCAGGCAGGGGGTAGCTGGGGCTGTGTGCAGGGAGGGGGTAGCTGGGGCAGTGTGTGGGCAGGGGGGTAGCTCAGGGTGCAGGCAGGGGCTAGCTAGGGCTGTGTGCGGGCAGGGGTAGCTCAGGGTGCAGGAGGGGTAGCTGGGGCTGTGTGCGGGCAGGGGGTAGCTCAGGGTGCAGGCAGGGGTAGCTCAGGGTGCAGGGATGGGGTAGCTGGGGCTGTGTGCGGGTGGGGGTAGCTCAGGGTGCAGGAGGGGGTAGATGGGGCTGTGTGCGGGTGGGGGTAGCTCAGGGTGCAGGGATGGGGTAGCTGGGGCTGTGTGAAGTGAGGGGTAGCTCAGGTGCAGGCAGGGGTAGCTGGGGCTGTGTGCGGGCAGGGGGTAGCTCTGGGTGCAGGGAGGGGGTAGCTGGGGCTGTGTGCGGGCAGGGGTAGCTCAGGGTGCAGGCAGGGGATAGCTGGGGCTGTGTGCGGGTCGGGGTAGCTCAGGGTGGAGGAAGAGGATACTAGTGGCTGTGTGCAGTGAGGGGTAGCTCAGGGTGCAGGCAGGGGTAGCTGGGGCTGTGTGCAGGAGGGGGTAGCTCAGGTGGAGGGAGGGGTAGCTGGGGCTGTGTGCGGTGGGGGTAGCTCAGGGTGCAGGCAGGGGGTAGCTGGGGCTGTGTGCAGGCAGGGGTAGCTGGGGCTGTGTGCGGGCAGGGGGATAGCTCAGGGTGCAGGGAGGGGGTAGCTAGGGCTGTGTGCGGGCAGGGGGGTAGCTCAGGGTGCAGGCAGGGGGTAGCTAGGGGCTGTGTGCAGGGAGGGGGTAGCTCAGGGTGCAGGCAGGGGGTAGCTGGGGCTGTGTGTGGGCAGGGGGGTAGCTGAGGGTGCAGGCAGGGGTATCTAGGGCTGTGTGCGGGCAGGGGTAGCTCTGGCTGCAGGCAGGGGTAGCTGGGGCTGTGTGTGGGCAGGGGGTAGCTCAGGGTGCAGGCAGGGGTAGCTGGGGCTGTGTGCGGGCAGGGGTTAGCTCAGGGTGCAGGGAGGGGTAGCTAGGGCTGTGTGCAGCCAGGGGGTAGCTCAGGGTGCAGGGAGGGGGTAGCTGGGGGCTGTGTGGGGGTGGGGGTAGCTCAGGGTGCAGGAGGGGGTAGCTGGGGCTGTGTGCAGGTGGGGGTAGCTCAGGGTGCAGGAAGAGGGATACTAGGGGCTTTGTGAAGTGAGGGGGTAGCTCAGGGTGCAGGCAGGGGGTAGCTGGGGCTGTGTGCGGGAAGGGGGGTAGCTCAGGGTGCAGGCAGGGAGTAGCTGGGGCTGTGTGCGGGTGGGGGGTAGCTAAGGCTGCAGGCAGGGGTAGCTGGGGCTGTGTGCGGTGGGGGTAGCTCGGGATGGAGGAAGAGGTACTGGGGCTGTGTGCTGGGTGGGGGTAGCTCTGGGTGCAGGCTGGGGGTAGCTGGGGCTGTGTGCAGGGAGGGGGTAGCTGGGGCTGTGTGCAGGCAGGGGGTAGCTCAGGGTGCAGACGGGGGTAGTTGTGTCTGTGTGCAGAGAGGGGTATCTCAGGGTGCAGGCAGGGGCAGCTGGCGGCTGTGTGCAGGCAGGGGGTAGCTCAGGGTGCAGGCAGGGGGTAGCTCAGGGTGCAGGCAGGGGCAGCTGGGGCTGTGTGCGGGGGGGGGGTAGCTCAGGGTGCAGGGAGGTAGATGGGGCTGTGGGCGGGTGGGGGGTCGCTCCGGGTGCTGGGATGGGGTAGCTGGGGCTGTGTGAAGTGAGGGGGTAGCTCAGGGTGCAGGCAGGGGTAGTTGGGGCTGTGTGCGGGCAGGGGGTAGCTCAGGGTGCAGGCAGGGGTAGCTGGGGCTGTGTGCAGGCAGGGGGGTAGCTCAGGGTGCAGGCAGGGGGTAGCTGGGGCACTGTTCGGAACTGGGGTCGCTCAGGCTGGATGAAGAGGGATACTAGGGGCTGTGTGCAGGGAGAGGGGGTAGCTCAGGGTGCAGGGAGGGGGTAGCTGGGGCTGTGTGCGGTGGGGGGGTAGCACAGGGTGCAGGGAGGGGGTAGCTAGGGGCTGTGTGTGGTTGGGGGTAGCTCAGCGTGCAGGGAGGGGGTAGCTGGGGCTGTGTGCAGGGATGGGGTAGCTGGGGCTGTGTGCGGGCAGGGGGGTAGCTCAGGGTGCAGGGATGGGGTAGCTGGGGCTGTGTGCGGGCAGGGGGGTAGCTCAGGGTGCAGGCACGGGGTAGCTAGGGGCTGTGTGCAGGGAGGGGGTAGCTCCGGATGCAGGCAGGGGGTAGCTGGGGCTGTGTGTGTGCAGGGGGGTAGCTGAGGGTGCAGGCAGGGGGTATCTAGGGGCTGTGTGCGGGCAGGGGGGTAGCTCTGGCTGCAGGAAGGGAGTAGCTGGGGCTGTGTGTGGGCAGGGGTAGCTCAGGGTGCAGGCAGGGGTTGCTGGGGGTGTGTGCGGGCTGGGGGTTAGCTCAGGGTGCAGGGAGGGGTAGCTAGGGCTGTGTGCAGGCAGGGGGTAGCTCAGGTGCAGGGATGGGGTAGCTGGGGCTGTGTGCGGGTGGGGGTAGCTCAGGGTGCAGGAGGGGGTAGCTGGGGCTGTGTGCAGGTGGGGGTCGCTCAGGGTGGAGGAAGAGGGATACTAGGGGCTGTGTGAAGTGAGGGGGTAGCTCAGGGTGCAGGCAGGGGGTAGCTGGGGCTGTGTGCAGGCAGGGGGGTAGCTCAGGGTGCAGGCATGGGGTAGCAGGGGCTGTGTGCGGGTCGGGGGTAGCTCAGGGTGCAGGAAGAGGGAAACTAGGGGATGGGTCCAGTGAGGGGGTAGATCAGGGTGCAGGCAGGGGTAGCTGGGGCTGTGTGCAGGAGGGGGTAGCTCAGGGTGCAGGGAGGGGTAGCTGGGGCTGTGTGCGGGTGGGGTAGCTCAGGGTGCAGGCAGGGGTAGCTGGGGCTGTGTGCGGGCAGGGGGTAGCTAAGGCTGCAGGGAGGGTAGCTGGGGCTGTGTGCGGGTGGGGGGTAGCTAAGGCTGCAGGCAGGAGGTAGCTGGGGCTGTGTGCGGGTGGGGGTAGCTAAGGCTGCAGGCAGGGGGTAGCTGGGGCTGTGTGCGGGTGGGGGGTAGCTCAGGGTGGAGGAAGAGGGGTACTAGGGGCTGTGTGCAGTGAGGGGGTAGCTCAGGGTGCAGGCAGGGGGTAGCTGGGGCTGTGTGCGGGCAGGGGGATAGCTTAGGCTGCAGGCAGGGGGTAGCTGGGGCTGTGTGTGGGCAGGGGGGTAGCTCAGGGTGCAGGGAGGGGGTAGCTGGGGCTGTGTGCGGGTGGGGGGTAGCTCAGGGTGCAGGGAGGGGCTATCTGGGGCTGTGTGCGTGTCGGGGGTAGCTCAGGGGTGATGAAGAGGGATACTAGTGGCTTGGTGCAGTGAGGGGGAAGCTCAGGGTGCAGGCAGGGGGTAGCTGGGGCGGTGTGCGGGAAGGGGGGTAGCTCAGGGTGCAGGCAGGAGTAGCTGGGTCTTTGTGCGGGTAGGGGGTAGCTAAGGCTGCAGGCAGGGGTAGCTGGGGCTGTGTGCGGTGGGGGTAGCTCGGGATGGAGGAAGAGGGGTACTGGGCTGTGTGCAGGAGGGGTAGCTCAGGGTGCAGGCAGGGGTAACTGGGGCTGTGTGCGGGCAGGGGTACCTCAGGGTGCAGGGAGGGGGTAGCTGGGGCTGTGTGCGGGCAGGGGTAGCTCAGGGTGCAGGCAGGGGTAGCTCAGGTGCAGGGATGGGGTAGCTGGGGCTGTGTGCGGGTGGGGGTAGCTCAGGGTGCAGGAGGGGTAGCTCAGGGTGCAGGCAGGGTAGCTGGGGCTGTGTGCAGGCAGGGGTAGCTCAGGGTGCAGGCAGGGGTAGCTGGGGCTGTGCGGGCAGGGGTAGCTCAGGGTGCAGGCAGGGGTAGCTCTGGGGGCAGGGTGGGGGTAGCTGGGGCTGTGTGCGGGCAGGGGGTAGCTCAGGGCGCAGGCAGGGGGTAGCTCAGGGTGCAGGGATGTGGTAGCTGGGGCTTTCTGCGGGTGGGGTATCTCAGGGTGCAGGGATGGGGTAGCTGGGGCTGTGTGAAGTGAGGGGTAGCTCAGGGTGCAGGCAGGGGTAGCTGGGGGTGTGTGCGGGGCGGGGGTAGCTCCGGGTGCAGGCAGGGGGTAGCTGGGGCTGTGTGCGGGCAGGGGGGTAGCTCAGGGTGCAGGCAGGGGATAGCTGGGGCTGTGTGCGGGTCGGGGTAGCTCAGGTGGAGGAAGAGGGATACTAGGGGCTGTGTGCAGTGAGGGGGTAGCTCAGGGTGCAGGCAGGGGTAGCTGGGGCTGTGTGCAGGAGGGGGTAGCTCAGGTGCAGGGAGGGGGTAGCTGGGGCTGTGTGCGGTGGGGGTAGCTCAGGTGCAGGCAGGGGTAGCTGGGGCTGTGTGCAGGCAGGGGTAGCTGGGGCTGTGTGCAGGCAGGGGTAGCTCAGGTGCAGGCAGGGGTCGCTGGGGCTGTGTGCGGGCAGGGGGTAGCTCAGGTGCAGGCACGGGTAGCTAGGGGCTGTGTGCAGGAGGGGTAGCCCGGATGCAGGCAGGGGTAGCTGGGGCTGTGTGTGCAGGGGGTAGCTGAGGTGCAGGCAGCGGGTATCTAGGGGCTGTGTGCGGGCAGGGGGTAGCTCTGGCTGCAGGCAGGGGTAGCTGGGGCTGTGTGTGGGCAGGGGTAGGTCAGGGTGCAGGCAGGGGTAGCTGGGGCTGTGTGCGGGCCGGGGGATAGCTTAGGGTGCAGGGAGGGGGTAGTTAGGGCTGTGTGCGGGCAGGGGGGTAGCTCAGGGTGGAGGCAGGGGGTAGCTGGGGCTGTGTGCGGGTGGGGGGTAGCTCAGGGTGCAGGGAGGGGGTAGCTGGGGCTGTGTGCAGGTGGGGGGTAGCTCAGGGTGGAGGAAGAGGGATACTAGGGGCTGTGTGAAGTGAGGGGTAGCTCAGGTGCAGGCAGGGGTAGCGGGGGCTGTGGGCGGGCCGGGGGCTAGCTCAGGGTGCAGGCAGGGGTAGCTGGGGCTGTGTGCGGGTCGGGGGTAGCTCAGGGTGGAGGAAGAGGATACTAGGGCTGTGTGCAGTGAGGGGTAGCTCAGGTGCAGGCAGGGGTAGCTGGGGCTGTGTGCAGGAGGGGGTAGCTCAGGGTGCAGGAGGGGTAGCTCGGGCTGTGTGCCGGCCGGGGGGTAGCTCAGGGTGCAGGCAGGGGGTAGCTGGGGCTGTGTGCGGGCAGGGGGTCGCTAAGGCTGCAGGGAGGGGGTAGCTGGGGCTGTGTGCGGGTGGGGGGTAGCTAAGGCTGCAGGCAGGAGGTAGCTGGGGCTGTGTGCGGGTGGGGGGTAGCTACGGCTGCAGGCAGGGGGTAGCTGGGGCTGTGTGCGGGTGGGGGGTAGCTCAGGATGGAGGAAGAGGGGTACTAGGGGCTGGGTGCAGGAGGGGTAGCTCAGGGTGCAGGCAGGGGTAGCTGGGGCTGTGTGCGGGCAGGGGGTAGCTTAGGCTGCAGGCAGGGGTAGCTGGGGCTGTGTGCGGGCAGGGGTAGCTCAGGGTGCAGGAGGGGGTAGCTGGGGCTGTGTGTGCAGGGGGTAGCTGAGGGTGCAGGCAGGGGTATCTAGGGGCTGTGTGCGGGCAGGGGGTAGCTCCGGCTGCAGGAGGGGGTAGCTGGGGCTGTGTGCGGGTGGGGGGTAGCTCGGGATGGAGGAAGAGGGGTACTCGGGGCTGTGTGCAGGGAGGGGGTAGCTCAGGGTGCAGGCAGGGTAGCTAGTGGCTTTGTGAAGTGAGGGGGGTAGCTCAGGGTGCAGGCAGGGGGTAGCTAGGGGCTGTGTGCAGGCAGGGGGTAGCTCAGGGTGGAGGAAGAGGGATACTAGGGGCTGTGTGAAGTGAGGGGGGTAACTCAGGGTGCAGGCAGGGGGTAGTTAAAGATTGTGTATGGGTGAGGGGGGGCTCCCAGCTTGGGGTGTGTGTGTGTGCATGCTGGGGCTCTTGGCTTTTGGGGGGGAGGTTGCCGGCTTCAGCCCCTCACCACTTCCGGCTTTGGGGCGGGGGGCAGCTGGCTTCAGCCCCGTACCGTTATCACCTGGGGCAGGGCGGGGGGGCTTCAGCCCCGCGCCGCTCCCAGCTTCAGCAGTGGGGCTCGGGGCACCGGGTTTCAGCCACAGGGCTCTGCAGCCCCCCGGAAAGGTATTTAGGTGCCCAACTCCCACCTAGGTGTCTAAATACCTTTAAGGATCTGGGCCTAAATGATGCAAGATCCAAGTCCCATTGACTTTCTATAATGGAGTAAGCTAGGCATGAACCACTGAAAGGGGGACAGTCCTCATGGGGAGGGGACTTGTATGTCCTACCGTGATATGCTGGTGGAAGCACAGTAGACACTGTACAGCATCAGCTTCAAGCTGTCTTCCAGCCAGAAGGAGCATTCTGACTCCCAGCACCGCTCCTTTGGCAGTTTCCAGCTGGGAGTGAACAAAAAGGAAAAAAGGGACCGGACCAGCTCAACTGAAGAACTACCTGGGGCTGGTCCAAATTCCACTGAAGTCAACTTCCATTGATTTCAATGGGCTTTGGGTCCATCCCCATATTCTGCTGGAGCAAGCAACATGTAGCAATTAAATGTTTTCCAAGAACACACGACACAAATTTCTCTGAGACCAAAGGTACTGTCCAGAAGACAGTATTTTTATGCCTCTTGTGCTTTTGAGATGTTCTATTCAATAACAATTGACTGTCTTTCTTCTGATGGTAGAAAAGTAAATTTTGCTCATCTGGTAACACAACCTGTATGGCCAACTCTCACAATTTTCAGTATCTTCATTATAACAGAGAAGAGAAGCAATTTGGTTCTGTTCAGATTTGGAACAAAACTCCCAAAACTTCAAAATTCCTTGTGAAAGGGAAGAGAGCCTGGGTACTGGGGCAGGCCACATGGCAGGCTGTCTTGGAGTTATGGACCCTGGTCTCCCTGACCTCGAAGGCTGTCCACATAGCAGGCTGCTCCAGAGCCATGGTCCCATGAAACTCGGGATCTCTAAAGTTAAAAGTATTAGCTGCTACAGCTGAGGCTGTAACAGACTTGTATCCTTGGTGGACTGGGCACAGAGAAGGGACCTGTAGCACACAGTCCTCTGTGGGTTACGCATTCATTTCTGGGAACCTCAGTATTGTAGGTGTGCTCATGCCAGAGCCATAGAAAGAGGGATGATTACCTCATTGCCCTGTTTTTCAGGCTTCTCAGTTGAGTTTTGGGCTACATTTTTTAAGTTGTCATGTCACCCTACAAACTCCTGTCTAACTTACTGGCCTCTATCACCCCAAGGTCTTAGCAGTACTGTTTCAAGTATTCCATCCTATGGAAAAAGTGTTTCAGATCATCCACAGAGCTGCTAGCTAGCATTTTGCCAAACTGAGTAGTGATTCCACCTTTAATGCATATTGTGTGGGAACCAGAGTACACCCGTGGTGCTAGCAGTGTGTCTGAAAGCAATTCCCTCCTGTATAATGCCACTTTGGCTGTTCAAAAATGGAGACTCAATATATGTCAGTGATCAAATTAATATCCAATTTGCATGGAGAATTCTAAAGGCATAATGAAAGTTCTGACCTTTCCCCAATACCTCTGCAGGATCATGATTGCTTCAATGTGCTTGCATCATGTTGCTAGTCTAACACTTACAGGTGTGGCAATTCTCCAAAAAAGGCCATATCTTTGCAGTTTAATGTAGCCACACTTACCACCCCCCCACACACACACACATCAAACAGCATTTGAAACCTTATTTTATGTATGTTTAGACGAGGAATGATAGGGATCTGTCAAGTGGTGCTGTAGGAAAAGTGAATCAATGGTACCCAGAGTCTTTTTTTTTTTTGGCACAGTTCCAGAAACACTGCAAATCACTGACCACAGTTCTTACTATTTAAGTTAATTTCAGCACCTCAGTGTGGTGTTCATTGGTCAAAGCTAAAAGATTTGTATTGCCTCTTTTTTTATTTTCATTTTTTTTGCATGGTCAAGAATTTTTTTAGAAATGATGAAGCTGTTTGGCATGTGGCAAAAATGGCAAATCTGAACACTTTGCAATATACTAACATGAATTCTTTTCACCTCGACAATTAAGAATATGCAATGTATCAAGCGATAGTTTCCTATATTTTTCAATAGAAATTTGCTGACCAGGACAGTTTCCCAGTGAAGGTTGTGCACCAGTAGCATTAGATTGCATGTCTATACATTGTACTACATTCAGAATTCATGTACATTTATATCTACTGGCTATGCAACATTTCTCTATTTATACGTATAAAAGCTTACAGTGTAGCATCCAGTCTGCCGGCAGAAGGTTTTAATTTTTTATTCTCTATGCATGCAGCACCAGCCCTTGAAATATTCTAAAACTAGCTTTCTGATTCAGTGACACTTATGAATAGGTCAGCATTAGTGTTAGATGACAGTATGCAGCTTCATACTATGAATTTGCAAAAGCTACGAGAGAGAGAGAAGTGGTGAAGATGAACTCCACAAACAAGTCTTTGCCTCTGCACTGTAGAGGGATGAAGAGGGTTCTCAACCATATGAGGAACCCATTTGATCCTGAATCACGTTTGGAGGTGCCTACAACAATCTACTGGACCACATGTAACATCAGATATACAAGAGTCTTGACTGAAAATAGATGTTGGCGAAGAACAAATGGAGAGATTTGCGAGATGCACTTGATTCTGATGGTGGGGAAGTGGGAGAGTAGCTTCTTCTGGGATCAAAACACTTGCTAAGATGGCCAGGAAGATCAAACTTAAGTCTGGCAAGGGTGGGACAATCACAACAGCAATCAGTCCGGAAATTGTGTTCCTCAGAGCCCTGTCCTTAATGAAAGAGATGTTTTAGTGGCAACTGATCTCAGTCACCCAATGGAGCCTGTGCCTATGTCCCTTTTCCATGCTGGTGGAAAGAGAAAGACCAGACAAGGCTGAATTTGGGCATCAGCTGGAAGCTCAGGCTGAATGAATCCATGAGCTAAGAGCACCCAACGAAGAAACCACAGCGCACATCAGAGATGCCATGGCTGTTTTCAGCCATTATCTGTATGATCAATTCGACCCATTCAGTTTGGTTGCTGAGTACTTGAGGAATCCTAAAAAGGTTCGACAAAGCGAATTCTGCGATCAGTCTCTCTAACAGATATGACCACAGCAATTGGGAAAACTGCAGAAATACAGCTCCGGACAGTCTCTGAAGTTAGATGCAAGGCATACCAGGTGATGGAACATGCACTCACTTGTAAAAGTCCCCTGTGAATATATGATTCAAGTGCACTGAAGAGGAAGCTGGCATGAGGATGTTTCTGCATGCTGTATGTGCCAATATAGCTTTTGGGCCTCGGTGTCAAAGGTCATGTGATGCAACTGTTTTGATCCTTGTGGCTTCATAATTTCAAAAAATGGAACACAGATAACATGGACTGAAACAGGCACCTTACCAGCACAACTGACAAGTGTTGCTTCATACATGTGCATGCAACTGGTGATGCACTCCATTCCTGACTTCTGCAACATACTTCCTGCAGGACACACGTTAACAGGACGAGACAGTCAAAACAAAGGGATCTTGCTGCTTGTGATCCTGCTCCAAAAAGGCAGGCTGCCATGTCTGCAGCAAAGAAGCTGGTAGCAGTGCAATCTGACCACAGCACGCGAGGAAGGGAGACCCGCCGAGACCTGAAGTGCTTGCATCTCAATGTAGCCATCAAAAAGGACTAAATACTAAAGTGGTTATTAAATATGAAATGCTTTCAAGATAGAAAAAGCTTCCCAATTTTAAGCCATATTCAGATACATTAATGTAAGAAAAAAGTGTATTTTACCTTGTTTGTCAGCCAAACTCCCCCATGTGAGGCCACTTACGAAAAGCAAGTCGAAAGAGAATCTTTACAAAGAAAGACGTGGATGTCTTCGCACATTGGTAAACCAGATATTGGGTCACCATTGCAGCATGGATTGGGATTGTGGATGAACTATTTCCTGGATTCTTCAGTGGCATCTGAGCTTCTACAAGACCTTATCTGTGCCTGTACCAGTAGGGGTTGCTATCCAAATAACTCTGTCTTCAGAACTGTGTACACACTGAAGATTGTAGTCACCCACCTGCTCTCAGACCAATACTATGAACAAGAGGACTATGTTGACTAGAAACGTCTCTAGTCCTGTTACCTTTCAATGAAACCTGGACCAATTTATTAATTTTGTTTTACCCTTTAGATGATTGTGACGCTTGGAGGTCACAAATCTAATTTTGTCTCAATTACTCATTAAGCCAACCAACCTTAATATATCAAAGGGGTCATTTTAAAATGTTGAGAGTGTCATTGTTTGTGCCCATTCCTATGGTGGTAACACTACTTGAGCTATGATGTGACACTGTCATCTCAAAGTAGACAGACACTTTCAAGTTTATATATGAAGTGCATGTGTGTAAAGAAGGTACGTGAGGTTGACCAAATGGTGGTGTCTGCTGTTTGCCTATTATGGCATGATGTGCTTCTAGAAAGCTTACCACTGCAGCTTCCCTCTTACTGGATTTGGAACATTATGCTTCCTTTAAATCCTACGTTTAAAAAATAATAATTTGGCAGCAGGATTGCAGAACGCCTTGTTAATTCAATTTTTAATGACCAATGCCCGATGGGGCTTTCTCTTTGGTAGTCCTAGTTTGCTTGCATGAGCAGGGTATACCTTTTCAGCTGGCTACACTTGTTAAGCATGCACATGCCCCTAGGTAAAATGAAGTGCTAACCACATGAACAGGAAAGAGAAAGATCTTTGGTTTAATACCAAAAAGTGGAATTTCCTTATTTTTGTACATTTTGTACGTATATAAATTTGGTGGGAAGGTGTCTAAATGACAGAATTGCATTTTATTGAGATGAAGATATTTTAAGCCCCTAATTTCTTTTTTAAAAAATTCCATATGCCCTTAACATATTTACTCCCCTCAGTCGGATGAGTCTAGTGTCTTATGGAGTCAGCCTCGTGCTTCACTTTATTTCTGTATTTAACAATGCACTATCATTAGAGCTGGGGAGTGTTTAAATACCAGGACTAAATCAGGAACGCTGATGGAAAAAAACCTTTCTACTTTATGTAACCTGCACCAGTTACATAAAGTAGTAACTTATACTGTCTGAAAAGGAAAAAATAACATTAGCTTATAACATTTAGTGGGAGAATACATTCATCTTTGGACCATGAACTGTTCTTATCTAAATTACATCTCGCTACCTTGCACAGTATAAGTCTGGCATACTGGGCCCCTCTCCTCTGCTAGCTTTTGGCACTGGGCCCATGGTCATGGGATAGCTGGAATGTCCCTGTGCTCCAGCAATCCCTGGGTAGTATAGCGGCCCTCTGGCTAGCTATGGCCCCAATGGAATTCAGCATAGCTCTGAAGGAAGATAGAAGTATGGCAGTGGTATATTCTCTCTACTAATACCTCAAGTGCCTTAGTCTTCCACACTTCAGGAAAAATTACTAGATCCAAAAAAACCCAAATTTTTAAAGGCAGGGCAAGAATCATGTAATTCCTTAATTGTGCAAACAATGTCTTCTTAAAGCAAGGATCTAATGAAGGACGGAACAAATAAATGAAGATCATAGGCTGGTGTTACTAAGGGGGCAGAGTTGAGGCTTTTTGCGGGGTGTTGGCTTATGAGTATGTCAGATGGCAAGGGACAGGATGTAGCTTGTTTATAAATTGCTTGGTTACTGTATAGAGCATTTGACACCATTTTATTATGGATTTCCTAGTTTATTAATATTTCGGTTCCTCGGGGCTGTATTTGAGACACCAAACTGCAGTTGTTTTTTAAAAATATTATAGATCTCTTCCAGCTACATAGTAATAGCCATTTTCTTCAAGTTACATGGTCACTTGCATTAGCTTCAGTCTTGACCCCCTAAAGAGAAATGTTACCATCTGCATGATGAAAAATCAGTTTCTGAAGGGGTGATAAGTGCATAATCTGCCCATGTGAGGTTATTAAACTAAAAGAGCTACAGGATATTTGGTCAGTTGAATTCCCCTATTCAATTTGAAACCTGGACATCTTTAAATACACATCGGGAGCTAATAAACAGAAATGGCAAATGCAGAGGGATTACAGGCAATCAAGCAATATCCCCCCAATGGGATAACGGTTAAGAAAAAAAATTATAATAATATCTTTTCCCATCCTCTGTGATATCTCCTAAGAGATTGGAAATTCTGCTTCAGCTCACACATCTTTCCTCTTTGGAGGCTGCTGTGAGCTGTTCGCCAATGGTCTGAACTCTAAGGAAAAGCCCTTGCACCATCATAGGGGAAAAAACTGTTTATTCCTCTATTTAGTCTACTGCCTCATGACTGAGTTGGCCTGGTTGTGCCAGCAGGTGAAACAAACTTTTCTGATATCTGGATGCTTTGTCACAGAACAGCAGGATTCACTTTGCCCTGTCCCAGGGCTCCTTCCAGATTCCTCCAGGAGATGGTTTCCCTAATCTGAACTATATGCAAAATGACCTCATTGCATTCAGGGGGAGGTTTTTAGAAGTGCCCAAGGAATTTAGGTGCATAAGCCCCATTGGCCCATGGGCCCCACCATAAAGATATTGATGGAGATGGGAGTCATGTAAGGAGTTAGTGCAGGACTAACACCACAACTAGTTACTTTATCTTCTTTCTTTCTCAGGCTGCAGCCCAAGTAGCCATTCCTACTTGGGAAAGAGTTTAAACGTGCTTGACTTTAAGCACATTCTTAGGCCCAGATCCTCAAAGGTATTAGGCTCCTAATTTGCATTGAAATCCATGCAAGCTAGGAGCCAAAAATACCTTTTTGAGTATCTGGGCCTCAGGGCTTTTCTGAACATGGACAGACCTAAACTACGTGCTGAAGTGCTTTCCTGAATCAGAGCTGTAGATGATAAACATACCTTCCTGGAGAAGCATTTTAAGTTCTTGTGGTTCTATCACCCCAAGTGTAACAGCTTTTAAATTCCTTGACACAGTGTGGTGATATCTAATAGGACTGACATTGGAGTAGGACCTAGATGCATCTAGCACAATGGGACTCATGCTGTAGAAACACAACAAAAAGATGCTCCTGTCCTGAAATGTCCTTAGGATTTATTTTTTTGCATGCTTTCCCACAAAGTTGCTCTGAGTAATAGCATCTTAGAGGTTGCCTCTCCAGCCTCTGCTTTAACAGAAGGATGCGTTCCACTTTCATTGTCATGGCTTCATGTTGCGCTGCTGCATACTTTCCCCAGTGGGGAGAAGAATGGGCTATGGGTAAGGCTACGACTTAATCATAGAGGGCATGGAAGTTACAGAAGTCATGAAATCTGTGACTTCCAGCGACCTCCATGACTTCAGCATGTGCTAATCAGGAGCTGCATGATCCCCACCACCCACAGGGGCAGGGAGCTGCAAGGTACCCATATCCCCTCTGGTGCCCTCCGCAGCTCCTCTCCGCCACGGCCGGCAGGGGCCCCCGGAGCTGCCAGTGGCAGGGGAACCCCCGAGCTACCATCCACCAGTGGCAGCGGGGGAACCCCCAGAGCTGCAGGTGGCAGGTGTACCCAGCAGCTCCCAGTTGCTGCAGGCAGCTCCTAGCCCCTGCGCAGCTGTCCTTCTTCAGGTGGTGTGAGGACCTGCAGATCCCCATTTTTCCCAGACATTTTTAGTAAAGGTCACGGACAGGTCATGGCTTCCATGAATTTTTTCTTTTTTGGCCCATGACCTGTCCGTGACTTTTACTAAAAATATCTATGACAAAATCTTAGCCTTTGCTATGGGATCAGTATCTAGAATTTGCCTGGCATGTGAGAGGCTTGAACACCCTCTCTCCCCAGATTGGGTGTGCTGGGTGATCCACCCCTTCTTCTGGGCTTGGCTGGGAGGCTCCTCTAATTGGTGATGGGGACTCCAGGGGCAAACCCCATGTCTGGCAGTCTGCTGTATGGTTCCCCTCTCCTCCAGCAAATAGAAATAACCTTCCTACTCAGAACGGGGTAGAAGCTGGATGAAGAAATGGATTTTTTTGCAATCTGTGAATTTTCCAAACATTTCTCAGAGCTTCTCTGATTCTCCAATTCATTCTTTTTGCTTGCTAACCTCTCCCCTCTGTGGCTCTGCACACTGCCGACCACCTGGAAAGATTCAGCCACCAAAGCTGAATTGTCTACTCTACTGCAATATACTTAGTGACCTCACTCTTCCCTCCTCCTGTTTCCCAGTGCTTTGCAGAACCTGCTGTTCTGCTTGCTCCAAATATGAATCTGTTCTGGTGCCTGGGAATCTGTAAAGAGCATCAAGGTGGTTGGTTCAAATCCAGGTCACATCAGCAGTGAGGAAAGTCATTGCTTTCTGATGGCTTCTCAGAGGTGTACCTGAAATGAGTTTGAGCTCATTGCAAGCCCTGGAGGGTGTGTGTCCACAGGTGTCGGTGACTGCACAAGGCAATTGAAAATCAGCCCCCCTTGTTTCAATTAACTGTGAAGCGTGGTTCTACTCTGACAAATGGCTGCTTCTTACCCAACAGAGCTAATCCCTTCTCGCTACTCACTTGAATGCCAAAAACACGACTTGCTGCCCTTGACTCCCACTAGCTGGGTTTGCTCTGCAATGCTGGGAATAAGCCCAAGTCCTATTCTTGTGCTTTGTGAGGGGGGTGGATGTAGAAACCTCACTCTGGTCCAGGAAGGGCTAATACACTGCTCTGAACACAATCAGCCCCACCCTGCTACACCTGCAAGAGCTGTCAGGCTTGGAGGGAGCAGTTGAAAGAGTTAGCTCAGTTGGGAGGGAGAGTGCAAGCTTCCCAAAGGATGGGCTGGCTGGGACCCAGCTCCCATGAGAGAGCTAAAGCCCCCAAATCCCCCTGAGTGAAGGTGGGCCCGGTTTGGGGCTGTTCTCTCTAATCTTCCACACAGGACCTGCTTATGGGGGCTGGACTCAATGACCTTTCAAGGTCCCTTCCAGTTCTAGGAGATTGGTATATCTCCAATTATTTGTTTTATTTATTTATTTAAATCAATGAGATGGGCTACTAGCTTCCAATGAGCTACCCCTGGGCAACCCCATGAGGACAATAGCATTGCTCAGGTGTGTGACTGAGGGCTTAAATCATTACTGATGATGGAGCATGAAGAAAAGAACTGAGCTTGGCTGTAGCTTGAGAGGCAATGCGCTCCAGTGGAGTGGCCACTGTACTAGGGTTCTGGAGAGAGATGTTTTATTCCCAGTTCAGCCTGTGGCACGTCACTTCACTTCTGTTTTCCCCTCCCACACTCTGTCCGCCTTGTCTGTTTAGCTCCTCAGGGCACGGATCTCTCCTGTGTTTGTACGGCACAAGCACAATGGGGCCCTGATCTCACGTGGGGCTTTTCAGGTGTTACTGTAATGTGAATAATCTCTGACGCTTGTCTGTAAGGTGAGCAGGCTTGATAGTGAGTCTCTCAGACAGTAGGCTCCAGCAAGGCCACTCTTCCAGAAGCGGAGAGGGCCCTTTAAGCCTTACACTAGATTTGAAATGAGGGGGCATTAATCCTCCAGTTGACACCTCAGGCTTTGTTACAGATACAGTTTAGGCTCATTTTTTTTTGCCTTTAAGCTGTTTCATCTTTATTATTATTATTATTAGGGTCAAATACTTGAGCTGCTCCCATCAACTGCAGGTGCAAGTGAAGTTGGCCCTTAGCTGACAGACTTTCTAGCCTCTACTCTTCTAACCTTCTGCTTTTCTCTTCACTGGGCCTCCAAGGAGCTTAGCTCAGATAATGTCCCAACACTTGTAATTCCCTCTCTGGGTCCTCCTTTTTTTCTCTTCAGAATTCTGTTGGCTGAAATGTTAACTTTCTCCTCTCTTCTCATCAGCTTCCTTTTCAGGTTAGGGCGGGTTATGTGATATTAACATTCAAAGGAGTAATATTTGGGTTGATGGACATATTGGTCATCCAATGAGAAGCAAGGAAATGCCTGACACATCACAGCCCTGTTACCCCCTCCTTCATGCACAAATTCAGACCTTTATGGGACAGCAATTGCATAAATGGAAAAATAGTTCTCACAGGAGAGTTGTGTGACTGGATGCCAAGGGAAGTGGCCAGGGTAATAATATATGGGATGGGAAGCATCCACAGGACAGTCTCTCCATTAAGCTGTGATCCACCCTCAGTATTAACAGGGCCCCCATATAATGAACACCCAAGTTACCTACAGAAGAGCTACTGCCTTGGGACAAATGCATTCGGTGGTCAGAAAATAGCATTTTATTTGAAAATTTCCAAAAGTAACAATGCTTTGATTTTCCCAAAGCTGAAATGTTTCCAGCCCTTTCCCAGTTTTTGTTGAAAAGCCAGAAAACATAGCTATCCATGAAACTTTATTTCAGAATAAAGGCTACATTTTGACCACTATATTGCTATCATGAGGGCATAGCAGTCTTTCTAGCAGGGACTGGAAGCTCTCTTTTCTAAACTAACCTTTTCAGGGGGCTCACATTTATCAGGAGTGAGAGAACTGCTCGTCTTCTGTATTTGTGGCCTCCCACCTGGTCTATTAAACTCCTAATTCTTTCACCTGCCGTGTCTTCATTTCAATAATATTCCTTCTTTCAATAGCTCCCTTGTTCCAAGTTTGGATTGAATTTACCACTCCCAGTGTATGCTGTGCATTCTGCCTTAGTCTTAATGCATTCTTAGAATAATTGCTCGTAGGAGCAAAGAAGCATTGATATAGCTGCTACACATCTAAACTACATTTTTATCTAAACACACCCTATCACACTGATCTAGGGGCACCGATTCTGTAACAAATGTTAATTTCAGCTCTGTTTCAGCAATACCTTTTTCCTGCATGATATCCAGAGTTTGTTTCTGTATTATGTTCATAAACAATTAAATGCAAGCATAAAAAAACCTAGGGATTTGAATGCCCTCTTTTCATGGGAAGACTCGTCTGTGGACAGTGATGAATATAAGACAAAATTAAGTTCTGATATATGAATCTTTATGCTGGAGGAAAACATAGAGGCTCTATCAGCCCCTCCACTCCTTGCCGATATTCAGAGCAGCTATTTTCTCCTGCAAATGACAATTTTCATTTCAAGCGGGCTAAGAGAGGTCCTCTAGCTAATTCATGTGGTGATGAGATGGGGGCAGTGGCATGAAACCGGGAAATCAGGTGGATATGTAGCAAATAAGGCAACACAAAATACTTGCAGATGCTGTCAGCAATGACACTTCAAGTGCAGATTACGGTGTTCCTGTTCTAAGATAGGCATGTGCTTGAGGCACACAATTAGCCTCTTGACACAAGCATAGTGCATGCACTCTGGATCACCTGATCATTTTTTCCAATCTTTGATTAAGAGCTGCCGAAGCGCTAAGATTCTGTATCAGCATGCTTGATAGTTGGCTTCTAATTATAAATGACGCTCCTTCTATGGAGGTGTGGAGCTGATGCTGTTGAAAGTCACACACAAAGGGCCTGATTCCTTGTCTCCAAGCTGTGCGATTCAGTGGCTTTCAGCTTAGTGACAGTTTAAACCAGGTTATTCTTTGTGAGTAATTCTACTTATGCCATGCTATTCCAGGAAACAGTATCCCACCAGTGCCAACGCTTGACATGCATTTTCTTCCAACTCTTGCACTGCTTTTATGTAATTTTTAACTATCTCACAAGGGACACGATTACGGAGCGTGGAATATTTGGTTCTTAGCGACGATTTCGGGAGAAGCTCTGAAGTTTGAATTATAGACTATTAAAGTGAGGTTTATAATTCATGTTGACAGGGAGGGGTAATTGAGGAATATTTTCTCCTGAACGCCTCATCATTTATGGTTCTCGCAATCCCCTAAATGCTACATTAAAATGAAAATTTCAAGTCAGCCAATAAACTACAGCAGTATAATAGCTGTCTTAAAATCCTGCAACTCTGCATGGGCATGGCTGTGGAGGGACTGGGTGAGGAGAAGGGTCAGAATTCCCACCTCTGCCTACAGACTAGCAGTACAGCTGTTCTGAGCTCCCTGGGAGATGCAGCCACCACCAGACTCGAGGGAGAACTTTTGCCACTGGTCTGCGGTAGCTGATCCATCTTTCTTCGGATCAAGAGAAAGTGTAGGTTGTCTACTTAGCAGGGAAGGAGAACTAATAAGTGATGATATCAAGACAGAGGTGTTTTAATGCTTATTTTGCTTCGGTCTTCACTGAAAAGGTTAATGGTGACAATAGGGTGACCAGATGTCCCGATTTTATAGGGACAGTCCCGATTTTTGGGGTCTTTTTCTTATATAGGCTCCTATTACCCCCCACCGATATCCTAATTTTTCACACTTGCTGTCTGGTCACCCTAGGTGACAAGCAACTCAACATAATTACAAGCGGGAAAGAAAATATTCCAAAATAGGGAAAACAGGTTAAAGAATATTGAAATAGGGCTGGATGTATCCAAGTCATTGGGATCTGAGGAAATTCATTGTAAGGTACTTTGCCGAAGCAATTACTTTGAGAATTCATGAGGACTGGTGAGGATCAGAGAAGGGGAAACATTGTTTCCCCGTTTTAAAAGACAAGTTGCAAGAGGACTTGGGGAAATATAGACCAATCAGCCTAAGTTTAATAACTTGTTCTAGTATTTTTCTAGGTATCAAAAATCTATTTTGTAAGTGCCTAGAGGATAATAGGATTATAATGAATAGCCAGTATAAATTTGTCAAGGCCAAATCATGTGAAACCATCCTAATTTCTCTCTGACAGGATTACTGGCCTAGTGGATAGGGGAAAACAATAGACATCTTTTTTAAGTACGGTTTTTGATAGGCCCATATGACATTGTCACAAACAAACTAGGGAAATGCAGTCTAGATTAAACTACTATGAGGCGAGTGAACACCTGGTTGCAAGACCATACTCAAAGTAGTTACCAATAGTTCCCTCCCAGTTTGGCAGTGTGTATCCAGTAGGGCCCCACAGGGGTCAGTCCTGGTCCAGTACTAGTCAATACTTTCACTAATAACTTTGGATAATGGAGTACAAAGTCTGCTTATAAAACTTTTGTAGGTGGTGATGCCAAACCAGGAGGGGTTGCAAGCACTTTGGAGGACAGGATTAGAATCCAAAACAAATTAGAGAATTGGTCTGAATTAATCAGGATGAAATTCAATATGGAGAAGTGCAAAGTACTTCATTTAAGAAGGAAAAATCAAATGCACAACTACAAAATGGGGAGTAACTGGAAAAGTGGTTCAGTGGTGGAACTTTCTAGCTAGAAGGTTAGTTAAGCTCTGGAATTGACTTTTAAGGGAGGTTGTGCAAGGTTAAGAACAGGTTGGACAAATACCTCTCAGGGATGGTCCAGGTTTACTTAGTTCTGCATCAGTACAGGGGGCTGGATCTTGATGTCCCTTCCAGGCCAACCTTTCTATATCTTCCCACTATTGGGAATTGTCAATATGGGTCATTCAGAACAAATGTTTGGACAGATTAAGATGACATTGACCTGGTTGGCTTCAGCTTTGACATGTGTAGTGTTGGAGGACAACATACACACAATGTGTTGCTAAGGGGAAAGTAAGGACTTTCATTTTTCTCTAACATGTGGTAAAGAGTAAAAGTGATCTGGTCAAGAATGCACGATCAGTGTGTTGTTGGTAATAAACCAATTAGAAAAGAGAGAAGTTTTGCTGTCCAAGTTATTTTCATATTATGTAAACTGAAGCCCACACGTGCCTTTTATAGGAATTGCACAAGATGCATAATATTCAGGAAACTTAATGGTGATTGGAAGACTGCTAGTAAATTGGAGGTGTATATACGTCTTAATGTGAGGAGATAGAGCTTCACAGGAGAAATCCAGCATGATCCACCTATGAACAGTATCTGGCCATTTTCTTTTTCTGTGCATCCGTTTCCTTCTTTAATAACTGTAATGGCAATGCATGCTTTTGGTTCCAATAATGTTTTCAATTAATAAACATGAGTGTCTCAGACCCGAATATGTGGCTTTCCTAAGCCGCACCACCTGTCCCTGTTTCCAGGGGACAGAGTGCCTGGAGGCAATACTTCATGGGGCACAGGGAGTGAACCCCGCCCCCCTTGCAGCCTGGCATTTGGATTCCCTTATCCCTTGTCAGCCTGGGTACTGTAGTTGCACTGGTTGATCTCCTCCAAGAGACAGATCACAGCATCTGTCTTGGCATTGTTAAACTATTGGCTGTCTGAACTGCTATGGGGCTTAGACCTTATGGGGCTGCTATCAGGTGGCTTTGTTACTATCTGGCTACAGCACCCCATATGATTACCTTATAGGACAGGGGTCTCACACACATGGGCCCCCGAGTTATTTCCTGAGGGCTGCCAAACTCCCCTCCCCCCATTCCCTCTTCCCCCCAGTGTGCCGCATCCCCACTTCTCTGCCCACCTCCAGGCGCTTCGCGTTTTCCAGGAGGGAGGGGGAGGAGCGGGAAGCCGTGCGCTCAGGAGAGGAGGCGGAGAAGAGGCGGGGCAGAGATTTGGGGAAGGGGTTGGAATGGGGGCAGGGAAGGGGTGGGGCCTCATGGAAGGGGAGTGGGGGTGGGGTGTACATTTATATGAAAAGGTGTCAGTGATGCGGCCCTCAGCCAATGTACTAGTCCTCATGTGGCCCTTGTGGTGATTCGAGTTTGAGATCCTTCTTACAGGACAACACGCTTCTACATAGAAAAAAAATAATTTTTTTGACAAACTAGTCAAAAGCTGCTGACAGGGTATGGGGCTTTCCAAGGAGATCTGGAGGAGAAGGGAAATAAGGATAAAAGTTTTCTTTATATCCTCTTTAGTGTCATCTTCCCCTCCACATACTGAATGCTTTAGGATGCCTAAGAAAAAGGCTCATTACCTCAGATCAGTCTGTCATGTCTCCTCCATTCGTCTACTATAATAGTCTCAGCACCATTAGACTGTGGAAAGAAAGAAATATGTTTGCGATGGGGAGGGAGAGAACCTGCTTTTTCTTGATCTTACACAGGCCTGAAGGAAACACTGGCTCTCCAGAGTGGTTTTGTTTTCCTGGATTTCTATACAGTGAGTACCTTCCACAGAATTGCAGATAGAGGGGAAATTGACATATGAATGGAATATTCCTATACTCTCAGAGGAATGAGAAACTTTCAGAGATCGATTTAAATAAATAGCTTTGACAGAGCCTGATCCAGAGGCTAATTTAGTCAATGGGTATTTCTGATGCGAATGGAAAGGCTTCTATTCACTTCAGAGGGCTTTAAATGTGGAACAATACTTTTCGAACTCCTTGTTACCAAACTTTTTGACTGAAAGCAGGCAATTGACTTATTTTTCCCCAATGCAAATCTCTTATGCCATATAGTATTAAAATTAACAGTAAAGCCAACTTTCTTGATGAGTATATTTGGTGATATTCGATCTTGGGCTTCAATAAAAAAAAAGTGTACAGAAATCTTACTGACAAGCATGAAAAATGTGGTGTTCTATTTGGCAGTGTTTGTAGGGCTTTATATCTTGAATTGACTATTCAGGATATTGATCACGAAAATCAGAAATGGGATATTAGAAGAAATTGGAAGAATAATCCAACACAACTCTTTCAATAGAAAATGCTGCCTGGTTTTATGAACATAAATGCAACTTTGATCCTGCAAAGGCTTATGCATGTGCTTAACTCTGCACATGTGAGCAGTCCCATTGAAGAAAATGGAACTAAGTACACCTCTACCCTGATATAACGCTGTCCTCGGGAGCTAAAAAAAATCTTACCGCGTTATAAGTGTTATATCAAACTTGCTTTGATCCACTGGAGTGCACCCCCCCACCCCACCCACACACCCCGGAGCGCTGCTTTACCGCTTTATATCCGAATTCGTGTTATATCGGGTTGCGTTCTATCGGGGTAGAGGTGTATGTGTGTAAAGTAGGCATGTTCTTAGCTTTGTAGGATCTAGCCCCAAGTGATTACCTGCAATAAATGAGGATCCAATTCTGGAAACCCATTTTTTCCTCATGTAGGTGCTGAGCACCATAACTCTGGTCCAGCAAAGTGCTAGCATGTGAGTTGTCCCACTGACTTTAATATTAATCACACTACTGTGAATTTCCTTAATGTAGATAGGGCCTCGATTTGTTGTCCAACAGCTGAAAACATTCCTCATCAAGGCAAATCCCAAGGGACGTAACCTTCTCAAGTACTGAGCACCACCCGGATTGTTCTCTTGCTAGATCCTTAGACGGTCTCAGTCCTTGGACCTTATTATGACGCTGAAGCTTTGGTGAGGAGGTGATTACCTCGGCATTCCTTCCTTGAGAAACATGCTTTGTCATTCATTGGTCTTACCTTCTCATGTCCATTCTAAGGAAGCATCTATAACCAAACCACTGGTGAGGAAGGCAACTGGTAGGTTCAGCTACACATTTTCTCAGTCTCATCTTGTTTTGCCACGTAGTCTTTTTCCCCAGCTGCTCTGCATTGAGAATCAAATGTCAATAATCACTCTCCGGCCTTCCCCAGGGCCCACGACTCACTGCCGTACAAGAAAGCTGGAAACTTTAATCGAGAAATGTTACCCTCTTCTAGATGTTTGGGTCCACCTGACGCTCTCCTTCCAACCCTCCAAATGCTGCTGGAGGAAAAGTTACAACTTTAGGAACAGCTGATCTAAAATTCTCACTTCCCACCCTCTTTCAGGATCACCTGCCTAGTAATGTTCATGGCTGGCCACTAGCGGGAACAGTAACTGCCTTGCTACTGGGACTCTAGGATGTCACGCATTCAACTTTTTTTTTTTTTTTTTGCCTGAAAGCCCTAAAAAAGGTGAACAAATGTACCATTCAATAGATGTGAATACGGAGATCAAATCTCCCTCTGGGGTCAGACAGTGCTGCTAATTGCCAATTACAACATGCTATCAGTATCCCATTGCTTTCGGTTCATACATTTAAATATTCCACCATTTTTGAAGTAGCATAGGTAGGTAGGTGTGTGTGTGTGTGGGTGGGTGTGTGTGTAATCTCTCTCTCTCTCTCTCATATATATTACAATGAAATGCCTATTTGGATTGAAGGACTTTCCATAACTTTAACACCTCATCTGTTTTGGATCACTTAATGAATGACTTGTGCTCTGGAGCTGACCCGCTCTTTGCTTCAGCTTCTTTCTAAAAGGACTAGAACATCTCTGCTTCAACACAGTAAGAACCAAGCATGTTACATACAATCTCCTTTGTATTAGCAGAAAAAGGTAAAGTGTTTTATTTCCTGGAGAATGGCATAAATTTCCCATTACTCCCCCGAATCTAGACTTAGACTTACTTGTATAGACTGTACAAATTACATTGAGAACTCAGTATTTTTTGACTCTGCTGTGAAGGCAAACTTGGTGTAAAGACTCCTCCTCTTCCCTCTGATCCTGAGCCAAAGTCTATTGAAGTCAATGGGGATCTTTTCATTGACTTCAATGGGCTTTCGATAAGGCCTGCCCCAGTCTCATATTTTCCATGTATCGATTGCATTAAAATATCACATCATGGAAACTGTTTTGGTTTTTTTGGTATTGTGGTAAAAAAATTCAGTAAATCTTACCTAATTGTGATACTCTACATTGGGAAATCCACTCATTCCGGAAACTTCTCATGGAACCGGTTTAAGACCAATGCTCTGAATAGCTGCTGATCAAGGAGGACGACAGTTGTGCTAAGAGGGGAAACTTTCTAGTGACTTGGTGCCCACATTTTCTCTTGTGTCTCAATCTTCTCTGGGTTCTGTTTGCTGTAAGCTGTTTGCCTTGTCTACATGGGGGCTGTGCCCTGGGTTAGCCCCCTTTAGCTGCCCCACTGTAAACCCTCAGGATGGAGAGACAAAGCCGGTAGTAACTTGTAGTAAGACCTAGGTCTTATCTTTAGCTCTCAAAGTGCTTTGCAACATGAGGTCAATATTACTATCCCTGTTCTACAGATGGGGAACTGAGGCAGAGAAGCAAACGATTTGCCCAAGGTCACCCAGCAAGTCAGTTGCAATGCTGGGACTAGAATTCAGGTTTTCTGAGTCCTAGTACAGTGCTCTATCCACTAGGCTATACTACTGATTCCCCACCACCTCTCACCTCTGCACAAGCTCTGTGTAAGCACAAAAGCTTCTCTTTCCAACAGAAGTTGGTTCAATAAAAGATGTTCCCTCACCAACCTTATCTGGCCAAATGCTAGGGACCAAAATGGCTACAGCACCCCATATGATTACCTAACTGTTTCCATATGCATTCAAAACACAAATCAAACATGTTCTGCCCAACACACAAGGGGAAATTTTACTTTCTGTGACTGTCATGTGAGCTGGTTGAGAAATATTTTTCCCCATGAAGAACAAAGGAAACGTTTGTTTGGTCAACATTTTCGCTGAATTTTGTCAAGTTTTTTTGCACTATAACATCTCCCTTCCCCTGCCCCCCAAAAAATCTACAAAAATAGAAACTTCCTTGGGAAAACTTCCATTTGGTCCCCAAGCCACTTTTTTTCAATCAAAAGTTCAGTGGAAAACTTCTTAAACGGCTTTATTAAGCTTGGGAGAAACCTTTTTCCTAAGCACCCGTTCTCAGTCAGTCCAAATAGTAGAGCAGTAGTGTTACAGCAGAATCGAGATACCAACAAGAAATGAAGACCATCACCTACGTTCCAAGGAAGTAGAATCTTTCCTGAGCATTGACTAAATATAAGGGCCAATTTTTCAGAAAGGCAAAATACTTAGTATCTCCAATGCATGCTGAGCATGGCTGAAAATGTGGGCACATCATTTAAGTGCCTACATGAGAACTGGTTTCAGAGTGGTAGCCGTGTTCATCTGTATCAGCAAAAAGAACGAGGAGGACTTGTGGCACCTTAGAGACTAACAAATTATTTGAGCATATGCTTTTGTGTGCTAAAGCCCACTTTATCAGATGCTTTAGCCCATGGAAGCTTATGCCCAAATAAATTTGTTAGTCTCTAAGGTGCCACAAATACTCCTCGTTCTTTTTACATGAGAACTGGCACTTCTGAAAATCTGTCCCTAGTCATGGGTCCTGCACACCCTTGAAAATCTGGCCTCATATTTTGTTTTGTCCGAGTCAGCAGCAGCATGGTATCATCCCCTTCTGCCTGTTTGTTCTTTGTCTACACACAACGATAATAATCTGGCTTCCATCCCATGTGCTGAGGTGAAAGCACCTACTAGCTGTAAAAGCAACCTTGTCAAATTCACTGATCTGAATCTTTTGACAAGTTCATACCACCACTCCCCATCCTGCTTTACACCGCCAGTGTTGATTTGAATTCCTAGCTGTCACAAGTTCCAGATTTCTATCAATACAAAGATTTTTACTATATGAAATATTGGTGGATTGTTGTTTTGCCATAAGATGTTTTGACACCTGCACCTACCTTATATTCTCAGCTCCAGGCTAAATTACTACCATTCCTTGTGAATACATCTTTTGCAGACCTCTGTTTAAAGTCTCCAGTTAATTCAAAAAGCAGCTACTTGACTTTATTAATACCCATTATAAATGCCCCACTTTCATTACTCCAAGACTGAGTAACATTTGCTTTTTGGGATGCATTTGTACTGATTTTTTGGAAGTTCTAAAAACAGGCATTCAATCAATCAAAAGTAGGTTTTAAAAAAAATAATACTTTGGTGGACAGCATCCCTCTTGTGGAATTCAGGTCTGACGTCTTATTGAATTGGAATTTAATGCAGCCCAGGACTCTGGAGAACTCTCCCTCTTGATCGCAGATGCATCATCCTCTTCAGTATTTATTTAAATCAGTACTATTAGGAGGAGAAGTTGGGCCCCAGATTTATTAATATAAGTTGTTAGTAGCACACGGAAGTATGTTTGTTTTTTTTCCCCCACACCATGTACAAGGTTGTGATTGTGGAGATGGGAGATGTAGTCCGGGGGGAGGATGGCAGTACAAGGACCCAAATTACAACTCCCATGAGGCACTGCAGAAGCTCATGCAGACAGATTAATAGCCCAAGCCAAAATGAAATCATCTGTTTCAATTTTTCCCAATGTAAAATTCACCAAAACTGATCTTCCCCCAAAAAGTTCAACAAAGCCTCTTTTTCCAAAGGAAAATGTTTTGTTCCAATTTCTTCAGCCTGCCCTATTCAATGATTTTTTTACAGCTGCTGCTTGCTGTAGCTGTATTTCAGTTTGTTTTTATAAAGCATCTTTGCAGAGTTTAGTAAGAAGGGCACTTCATAATTTCCTCAGGCTACAGTATGTTGTGGAGCAGTTTCTATGGTGATTTTTTTTTTCAACTGCAGTCCAGAAAATATTCCTAACAACTAGGGAAACAGGAACTTAAAAATCAAATGAGTTTAGCACAAAATGGATGTTAAGGTTTATCCCAGTGGAGGTTTGTTAGCATTGGACCCTCCCATGGTTTGGGACTTGTGGTGCAGTAATTGCATAGGTTTGCATGTGGAAGGGGTCACCCATTATGTTGCGGTGTCATTTTACCTGCCAGATTTTCAGCAACAACCCTCCCCTCCCCCTGCAACAAAAAACCTGATCTCTGCAAAGATCAGCAATTGTGCGAACAAAGCACAGTTTAGCTCACTCTTTCAGAAAGGCAGGTTTAGAGCCCCAGACTCCAATCTTCCTGTTATTGAGATCCCCATAGAAATCTCCATGCCTGGACAGGGCTTTAAATGGAAGTGACAACCATCGGTGCTTTCCACCCTGAACAACATCTCCTCTGCGCTACTCGAGATCATCTCCATATAGCCACTCCACCACCACCACCTATTCTACAATGGAGTGTCCCTTTCGTTCTCAGCCCCTCATGTTAAGAGCTGTACCCAGGAAGCCACTTGCCCTGCATAATTTGTAGGCTGAATAGAAGTATTATTCTTACGCCTCTATTTAGTGACTTTGTAGATGCTAACTATAAACAGATACAGATGCTGCTTTTTTGTACAACTCCCATACCTGTGTCAATAATAAAACCCAAATCTCCAGCACACTTTCTAGAATACACTTGAACACCTTATTACCTCCTTCCCCTCACCCAAGAGCCATTCTAGGATTTTTCACACTCGTTTTAGCACATTGCATAATACCTCAGACTTTTTTTTAATAACTTCTCAAATATTTGAACACTTTTTTCCCCCCTTCTGGTTATTTATCATTTGAATTGTAGCAGCTAGAGGGCCCCAACCAGCCAAGACAAAGGGTGGGAGAAATACTGCGCACTCTTATCCTTGTCCTAGTGCACTTTAGTTTCCCATGAACACTTACCAGGCTCTGTTGCTGTGGTTTTCTGCTTGCCATTCGTTACCGCATACCTTCCCTATACAATGCCAGGATCCTCAAAGATCAGATATGCCACTCTTTGTGCTAACCAGCAACTATAGCTCCCCCACTCCCACCCCCACCACACACCTACCTTCCACTCTCTTAGCAGGAAAGAGTGTTGGCTTTTTTCTTGTTTTCTCTTGCACCTAACCACCCTCAGACTCTCCACAACTTTGAGGCATGTCTGCCTGTTTCAGGCACTCCCCTCAACAGGCGCTTTCCCTCTTTCTCTGGGGGAAGCATTACCCATGGATGCCGCCTACTGATATTCCTCATGGCTGCTGGACCTGAGAGCAGCTATTCATCTTATACGGGAGCCAAGGTAAATTAAGGGTCCAGGAAGCTGTATAACATGGTTGAAAGCAACTAAATTCTCTCAAGAAAATGATGGGCAGATTGAGAAGTACACCCTGGTAAATAATGCATCGTAGGGGAGAGATTGTTGGCAGCAGTTGGCTAAGAATACTAAGTGAATTAGTGGCACCGGGGCCCAAATCGGGATTTGTAGGTGGTGTACGTTAATCATTCACACAGGATGTCTCCACTACAATCATGCAGTGTGATTTGCAGCTTGCCTAGCCAGCTCCACCCTCGTTTTAATGGCACTAGCTTGCGGAGTGGAGCAGTAAAATTGTGGCTTCCACAGAGGTTGTTCGAACTCTGGGTAACTACTCGTGCAGCTAGTCTGTGGTGCCACATGTCGCCAGAGTTACTTCCCCCGGGCACCCCCTCGGCTCTGGATAGAGCCCTAGCACTCTCACAGGTGGGTGCTCTGCTAGGTCTGGGTGGCTTTCCCACTCCAGTTCAGTCTTAAGAGGCTCAGCCCTCTGGCTGGGCCCCAGAGAGCTGCACCGACAGGGTGGTTGAACAGAATTTAACACCCAGGAATCATCCCCATGCTGGGTTAAGGCTCTCCTCCTTCAGGGGGCATGCATCAGGCTATGGCCCTCAACTGAGCTCACAAATCCAGAAGAACAGTCTCCTCTCAAGGGAAGTCAGCACTGGCCCTCCTTTCCTCCAGGTAGGGGCAGCAGTTGTCCGAGGAGCTCCTCCCTTCAGCAGGTCCTCGCTCCAGGAGCAGATGACTGAAGGTCTGTTGTCAACTGAGCCAGTTTCTCCCTTTTAAGCTCCTCCCTCCAATTCTGCCATCTCACAGGTGTGATGGGGCAGGGCTACCTGAGCCTACATTAACCCTGTGTTACCCCATCACATGCAGCTTCATTGCTCCAGGACCCAAGATAGCTGGACTAAAGCCAGTTCAGGTATGTCTACATGAGCTATAAATTGCACCTTTTTTATTGCAATGTAGACATACTCTTAGATGTATGTACACAGTGTAAGGCAGGGGTCCCCAACACAGTGCCCACAGGTGCCATGGCGCCCTCTGGGGCGTCTAAGTGCGCCCACGTACTGACCGGTGGACGAGCATCCACCGAAATGCCACTGACAAGCAGCAGCATCCAGAGGCAATGCCGCTGGCATTTCAGCGGCAACGCCTCTGGATGACGCTGCTTGTCACCGGCATTTCGGCGGCGACGCCTATTGACGTTGCTGCTTGGCGGCATTTCGACGGATGCTTGTCCGCCACCATGGTCCTCCGTGGCTCGTCGTCTGGAGCCCACCAGACAAAAAATGTTGGGGACCACTGGTGTAAGGGCACCTATGTTGGTGTCATTTACATGCCAAAGAGTGGCGAGAGGGCGTATGATCAGCTAGGCAAGGGCACTTTAATTTACACATTCATACCTTCTCCTGTTAATTCCTTTTCCTGCTATCCTCTTCTCTTGTGGACTTGATGAATGAACAGAGGTAGCTTAGACTGAGTGGGACAGAATCAGAGGGGATGGTGCACAAGGATCATAAGTTACTGTCCAGCTAGTGGGAATCAAAAGGAGTCTAGATCAGTCTAGGTTGACACATATTCTCCTATAAATCTCAAAGGTGTTGCTGACCTCCCTGGGAGTGACGGGTGGGTATTACGTTAGCTGGTGGGAGAGGATGCCAGAGTAATACAGTTGGGGTGAAAACTTGGCCCCCCTGAAGTCAATGACAAAGCTCCCACTGACTTCAGTGAGGCCAGGATTTTACCCTCGATGTTGTGGAAACAGCAGGATTGAGCACTCTGAAGGGATGCTCTGATATTAACGGCAGGGTTTCTCATGCCCCTGAAAGGTGAGGCCTCTCCTTCATCAAAATGAAACCGCATTCCTGCCATGTGGCATTAAAGACCTACACATCACAATTGTTCCATCTCCTGTGCCTCCCTGCCTGGTCCTTAGTCTTTTATTTCTCACCTTTGGGAAAAGCTGCTGCAGAGCTTCATAGTAAGATTCTTCCTCTTCCTTCAACACGTTGGTGAGCAGTGAAATAGATAATCATGTTGACATTGAAAGTATCATTGGCAAGTGAGTTAGCACCCATTGCATAAGTGGGGCAGCTCACACCTCTGTGTTTCAGGCTTTCTGCAAACACAGACATTGCTGCATCAGTTAACCTCCAACATGTGCTCTGAATGTTTCTTTGCAGTCCTAGCACCTAGAGCAGTGGTTTTCAACCTTTTTTCACCTGTGGATCCCCAGGGGTCTGTGGACCACAGGTTGAAAACCACTGACCTAGAGACTTTAATGAAAGTTCAGATTCTGAAGAGCAATTAGTCTGTTTGCAAATAGTGGTCAAGGCCTTCTAGGGTGGCACCTCACACCCTTGGAGTAACACTACTATTTGTCTGCACTAGACTATCAGGGTTGGAAGGGACCTCAAGAGGTCATCTAGTCCAGCCTCCAGCTCAAAGTAGGACCAATCCCCAGATAGATTTTTGCCCCAGATCCTTAACTGGCCCCCTCAAGGATTGAACTCACAACATTGGATTTAGCAGGCCAATGCTCAAACCATTGAGCTATCCCTCCCTTGCCCCAAAACAATAACTGGCCCAGCTTCCCTGCTGGCCACTTGCCACGCCTCTACACCAGCCGCCCTGCTGGCTGCTTGCCACGCCTCTCCACCAGCTGCCCACTCACCAAGATGTCTTCAGGCTCCCCCCACCCCACACACACCCTACACTTAACATGGCTCTCAGTGATTTCTGCTGCTAGTGGGGGAGCCTTACTCCCAGTGCACACTGGGCAGTCTCTTGCAATAGAGACACTGTTCCAAAGTAGGTCTAATACTTAGACCGAGGCATCAGTGATTTCAGCGCTGCCACATGTAACAAGACTCTCAATTGAGTCTAAATTAGCTGGAGAGAGGATGGGTCAAATGGTGTCTAAGACCCTTGAATGGGGCCCCTATACCACCAGGTACAAATACCTATCCCCACCCTCTTACCTTGAATGAACTGATTGCCTGTTAACTCCAGGTAGTAAATAAACTTGTAAAAATAAGTGTGGACCGTCCCAAATGTTTGTTCCAGGATACAAAATGTGTGTTTTACTTAGTTCCGCTGCCATAGCCTTAAGCTATGTCGCTCGGGGGGGGGGGGGTATGAATAAAGAACCACCCGAGCAGCATAAGTTACACTGAGATAAGCACCAGTGGGGAAAGCGCTATGTTGGTGGGAGAGCTCTGTCCCGGTGGCACACAGCATCTTCACCAGATGCACTGCAGGTGTACTGCAGCGCTGTACGCGTAGACATGCCCTTAGGTATTAAGATTTTCTAATCATCTAATAAGTACAATAGAGATGAGCAAATAGCGGAATTTTTTATTTATTGATGCACTTATTTATTTGGTTCATTGGTGATTCCCATATTTTCAGAAATCTGTTTTGGGTTTTCTGAAAATAATTTCTTTAACATTTTCAGTGAATTGAAAAGATGAAAAAATATTTCAGGTCAAACGAAGTGTTTCATGCCATCGGGAATTATTCATTTTAACTGAGCATGGAACACTTCCGGTTTTTAATAAACTGAAGGAAATTTCAAACTGAAAAGTCACATCAATCAGATCAAAATATTTCACTTAAGAAAATGTCAGAACAATATTAGCATCTTCAGACTGGTGTTTTGTTTTCAAAATCAACTGTTGAGTGAAACATTTGAATTTGCAAAACATTTGGGTGTCTCAGAAGAAACATGGTTTGCTGAAAAAAGTTACAGAGGAAAAACTTTGCCCAGAAGTCTTTCCATCAGAGGAGAAACTGATTTATGAGCAGTAAAGAGCCACTGAGAAGAAATAGGAAGTAACAATATTCATAGTGCTAACAAATGGACAAAATTGGGAAAAGATGGAAAAATATGTATTAGTCTCATAGGTCTTGCTTATAACTGTAGGAGATAACATTGTCTAGAGGAAATAATTTATTGTCGTTGTCCTCAATGTCTCTTTCCAGTTGTTTCTACATCAGCAACTAATGACAGTGTTGTGTTGTTCTGCAGATCTTTGCAAGCTCTCAATGATCTCTCCAGAGCGCCAGCTCTGAGTTGGGTGAGATTTTAGTTTCTAGAACACTGACCTTCAGTGGGACTTGTCATTTAAACACTTTTTTTTGAAAATTCCTGCCTCAATTACGCTATGGCCAAAGAGTTTCAAAAATAGGTACCTATAACTAGGCTCTTCCAGAGTCCAGATTTAGGCACCTAGATAAGAACTGCCATCTGCACCAGACCAAAGATCCATCTAGCCCAGTATCCTGTCTCCAGCAGTGGCCAGTTCCAGAGCTTCCGAAGGAGTGTACAGAACAAGGTAGCTTTGGAGAGATCCACACCATCTTCCCCTTCTGGCAGTCAGTCAGATCTAAGTGGTCTGACACCTCCCTCCTTCACCCACCAAGAGATCCTGAGCACCGAGCAGCTTCCATAAATGCCAATGGATTCTCAACACTGTTGAAAGCTCTCAACACTTATTTAGGGATCTAAATATGGCTGTAGGAGTCCAACCTTTTAGGTATTTTTTGAAACTCTTGGCCCGTGTGTTTAAGACCTAGTGCTGTGAGGTGCTGAGAGCCCTCAGTTCCCCTGAATTCAATAGATGGGAAGTGTGCAGACTCTTTGGGGAGTTCCTAAAGTTGTTACTCATGGACTGTATTCTAATGCATTATGCATCTGTGCTTTTGGATCATCTCCAAGCCCTAAACTTTGACTGGCCCCAACGTATCTGCACAAAGAACTATGAAGTAGAGAGGGTTAAAATAAAATCAGACCGATAGCCCAGTGCAGGCTGCAGAAGTATGTCATGTATAGGCTCTCTGACAAATATCTGCACCATGCGTTTTACGTACATTTTCCATACTGTAGCTCTTTCTCTTTGAGACCCTGCTGGTAACTTTGAAGAGCAACAGTACCTGCATGGCCAATATAATCAGCACAGCTGTCAGTAAAGCCTACACTAATGTATCCTGAACAAGTGATTAATGGGTTTTGACAATATCATTGCCTTGCATATTTAATCAGATTATACATCTGTTAGGAATGGGGCACTCTCACATCTGCAGTCCAAACCCATGATCTGCATGCAGATCATTGCCGCTGAACAAGCATGCAACATGATCTGTCAGTCTTTTGTCGACCTTTTAACTGTGTTCCAAAAGGGTATGAAACATGGCCTTTTAAAAAGGCTTGTGTGTAAAGTTCCATAGGAGCCTAGTCGCCTGTCTTAGGGCCTGTCCCCCCAGCTCCCAAAGGGAGCTAAGCCTACACTCCTCCTCAGACAGGCTAACTAAAATAACTGCTTTTCTTACGCGGTGAAGGATTGCCCCCTGCTTAGGGCACTAGTCTAGGACTCAGACCTGCATTCAAGTTCCTGCTTCGCCAGACTCTCTGTGTGACCCTGGGCAAATAATTTAGTCTTTGCCTCGCTCCCCATCATTAAAACAGGGATAACAGCACCCCCCTACCTCATTAAGTGTTAGGTGCTCAGACACTACAGGAATGCAGGCCACATAAGTAACATAGGTAGGATTAATGTTCATGTTATTGGGATATAACTTTGTTCTATGGGACCAGATCTTCACCCACTCTATATTGGGTCACTCCTCTGAAGTTCACCAAGCTATACTGATTTATACCCACTAAGGTTTTGTTTTATGTTGAGCAGAATGTCTTTCAGGAAATTGTAGGCATCTGGCTTTAATAACTTTCCAGAAAGAATTCTTATAAAAGTGGCTTATTGATTACTAACATTGGCTTGGTGTTTCCATTCAGTCCTGCCTATGCCCCCGCCTCGAGGGGAGAGAGATTATTGCAGCACATTTGGGCCAACATTTCCAAAAGCAGAAACCTCAAGTTAAACACCTAAATATCTAGTGTGATTTTGTTTTTAACGGCTCCGCATGCAGCTGCTCCCCCTGAAGTCAGTTGGGCCCAGAGTCACAAAGGTTTTTAGACTTCTAACTTCCATTGAAATCAGTGGACGGTAGGAGCCTAACTACCCTTTTGAATCTGGGTCTTAAAGCTCACCCCTCTGCTCTGTAAGGTGAAGATCAAGGGGTACCCATCTGACTCTCCTTGCTTGGAGCCAGTGGGCATGTATGGGGTGGCAGGAGCTTCATCTCTGCCTCCACCCCACACATCCACCAGCGTAGCTGTTTTGGGTATGGTAATAAGGGGCCAGAGAAGTAACTGACTGCCCTTCTACCCTCCCCATCCAGCAAGGCGGAAGCAAAGGAGCAACTGGGGACACTGAGCCGCATTTCATTCACGTCTCTGCTCCTGGGGCAGCCGCACACTACCTCTCACTGAGGGCAGACAGGGGAGCCAGCAAGCAGGAATACCGGGACTCAGCCGGAGTGGGAGCAAGGCTTTATGATGTGCTATGAGGAGATGCCTTTACTCTTCCAATTCTCCACCCTGCCGTCTACAAGTGTTACTCCTCCCTCAGCTGCACTAGGGATAGCAGCCCTGGGCTTCACTAAGAGAGGCTTGTGCTGGAACGGCACGCTGCTTGGGAGAATCGATTATTTACAGCTTCACATCACTCATTCTGATACCCTGGTAGTGGTCCCCTGAGCAATCTCTCGTTTCTTTTGGAGGAAGAGCTCCCTGCCTGGACTGAGTGGGATGAATGCATTTCCTATTTAAGCATCAGCTCTCTCCCTAATCTTTGCAGGATTATCTACTTCTGCAGTACAATTTGCTTGGAAATAGGCATTTTATTCATTCTGAAAATATTTAAAATAGTGATTATCTCAACTATACAATAAGTAGCTAAAACATACTGGCCAACAAACCTGGAGAAAAGGCTCTCATCCTATCTTTCTTTCTTATTGTCCCTCTGAAATGCAACTGATTATAGAAAAATAGGACTGGAAGGGAACTCAAGAGGTCATCTAGTCCAGTCCCCTACACTCATGTCAGGAGCGAGTATTACCTAGACCATCTCTGACAGGTGTTTGTCTAACCTGATCTTAAAAATCTCCAGTGATGGAGATTCCACAACCTCCCTGGGCAATTTATTCGTGTGCTTAACCACCCTGGCTGTTAGGAAGTTTTTCCTAATGTCCAACCTAAACTGCCCTTGCTGCAATTTAAGCCCATTGCTTCTTGTCCTGTCCTCAGAGGTTAAGAACAACAGTTTTTCTCCCTCCTCCTTGTAACAATTTTTATGTACTTGAAAACTGTTATGTCCCCTGTGTGTCTTGTCTTCTCCAGGCTAAACAAACCCAAGTTTTTCAAACTTCCCTCATAGGCCATGTTTTCTAGACCTTTAATCATTTTTGTTGCTCTTCCCTGGACTTTCTCCGATTTGTCCACATCTTTCCTGAAATGTGATGCCCAGAACTGGACACAATACTCCAGCTGAGGCCTAATCAGCGCGGTGCAGAGCGGAAGAATTACTTCTCATGTCCTGCTTACAATACTCCTGCTAATACATCCCAGAAGGATGTTTGCTTTTTTTGGCAACAGCGTTACACTATTGACTCATATTTAGCTTATGGTCCATGGTGATCCCCAGATCCCTTTCTGCAGTACTCCTTCCTAGGCAGCCATTTCCCATTTTTGTATGTGTGTCACTGATTGTTCCTTCCGAAGTGGAGTACTTTGCATTTGTCCTGATTGAATTTCATGCTATTTACTTCAGACCATTTCTCCAGTTTGTCCAGATCATTTTGAATTTTAAGCCTGTCCTCCAAAGTGCTTGCAAACCCTCCCAGCTTAGTATCATCCACAAACTTTATAAGTGTACTCTCTATGCCATTATCTAAATCATTGATGAAGATATTGAACAGAACCAGACCCAGAACTCATCCCTGCGGGACCCTACTTGTTACGCCCTTCCAGCATGACTGTGAACCACTGATAACTACTCTCTCGGAACAGTTTCCCAACCAGTTATGCACCCACCTTATAGTAGCTCCATCTAGGTTGCATTTCTCTAGTTTGGAACGCCTAGTTATAAGACAGCAAGATGCAATTTCTCCATGTTTGTTCACCTTCTGAAATGTCAATTCTTCCAAATTTTAAAGACTGGACAAAGGGAAATGCTTTGACTAAAAGAAATTGGACACTGAAACAATCAGTGATTCATAATTTAGCTACTGAGGGACGAATGATTTGTCTATTTTTGCTGACATCATCTTTTGATCTAAAAATGTTGTCATCCTTACAATGATGTGAGGTTATATTTATTTCAATAGTCAATACTAGTGAGGCAGGGTTTGTTCAATGGTTAGGGTACTAGCCTAGGACTCAAGACCCAGGTTCAACTCCCTGCTCTGCTACAGACTTCCTGTATGACTTTGAGTAATTTGTTTAGCCTCTCTAGGTATGCCTACCCTGAAGTGTAAGCCTTGGCTCAGGCTGAAGCCTAACTCCCTTTCCACACAAAAATATGTGCTGCCCTAGGGTGCCAGGACCCTGTGGGGCTGCAGGTTCTGAGCGCAGGTCAACCCTTAACTCAGGGGTTGAGCCCTACTGCTTTACAATGTAGACACAGCCCTGCTTGACTCAGGTTCTGGGAGTCTTTCAAAAAAAATCCCACAATTCCATGGGCTCATTTCCTTTTGTGACATACTCCAGGGTGCAAGCAGGACTGCTGTCTCCCTTAGCTCTCCAGATGGGGATGCTTTTTTACAGGGCTTGGCCGATAAGCAGCAGCCCCTCCAGGCTCTGCTCACTCACAGCCACCAGCTTGCAAAGTCACTTCTACCGGAATACATGAATGCCGTGCCCAGCCATCCAAGAATAGATACAGGATGGTACCTGCCTATCCCTCAGCCCCAGCCTGGCTCCCCAGAAATGTGCTTCTTGTACTGCTCAGTAACCCACTAGATGATACAAGCTCATATATAGTTTGTCATTCCAACAATGAGTAATGATTATGCACCAGGCTTGTTGACCCAAGTAGAGATTTCCCAAATACATCAAAACACCCTGGTTTAGATAAAACAATAAAACATGTTTAACTAGAGAGAGAGGTTGTAAGTGTTTATAAGTGGTAGGGCATAAAAGTCAGAATTGGTTACAAAAGAAATAAAGGTAAAAATGCAAGCTAATTCCTAACCTGACCAAGATAATAGGCTTACAAGCAAAAGGTTTTCTCACCAAGAGCTGCAATACATTTCCATCCTGGGACTACTCCCTCCTTTGTTTAGTTCTTTTAGAGTCCTTCTTGTCATGAGCAGAGAGATGAAAGGAGGAGAGAGAGATGTCTAGAGACATTTGCCCCTCCCCCTTTCTTATACTCATACTTTGTGCTAGGAAAAATCCTTGCTGGGTCATGGGAGCAGGCAGTTCCATTGTGTACATGAGCTCCAAACTGTCCTTCAGATGAATTGTCATTTGCTTGTTAATAACAACCCTCCCAGTTGGAAAATGTCTGATACTCTACTTGACTTTTTGTTGATACCTCTCTGGGCTTGCCAGTGTTCTTTGTCTCTGGAATGTGGTTTGTGGATGTCACCCAGACTTACAACATTTCAGTAACAATTGTACAGTAAAATCTCATAGCTTTACCCAGTGTTATTATACGCATCTAAACAGGACAATGATGTTCAGCAGATTATGAGTTTTCAAATGATATCTCACAGCCTACTTTATACAAAATATATCAAAACCATATAAAAGGGTCAACATGGCTACAGGGCCCCACACTTTTGTCCTCCCAAGAGTTTTAAATCTACTCTGTTGAAAACATAAGCACCCATACTTGGTGTACTGCAGCAGCTCAGTGAGGCAGCATTAGCCCTTCTGTTGTCTTCTGACCACTGAGTTGCAAACATACCATCAGAGAGCCTTCTGTGTTTGCAATGGAGACTGAACTGAACAAGCCTTTTTGCAAAACATGCTGCTTCGTAGTTATAGGAGCACAGCCTGATTTTTGGTAAATCTCTGGTGCAAGGCCAGCAAAAGTGAGACTTCAATAAGTGTTACTGTACTGGCAAATAGCAAAGAAGCTGGTGCTTTTTCAAATGTACCAGACCAGTGCAATGAGTGAATTTAAGTGACTCAAGAGTGAGTACCAGGTACCAGAACCTCACCTCAGGCAACTAGCAGCACTGTCTGGTGTTAATACAGGCTGGGATTTCCAAGGGGATCAGTGGAGTTAGGCACCAACAGGGTCGGCTCCAGGTTTATTGCCAAAGCAAAAAAAAAAAAAGCCAGAGTGCCACCCGTTGAAAAGTGCTGCCCCCAAAAGGCCAAAAGGCCACCCCTTGAAAAGTGCCACCCGAAGCACATCCTTGGAATGCTGGTGTCTAGAGCTGGCCCTGGGCACCAAAATCCCATTGAAATTCAATGGGAATAGGGCCCCCAACTCACTCAGACTTTTGAAAATCCCACACAAAATCTTTAACACACCACTCCATCACGTATTCCCTATGTCTATCCAAATGCACAAGTACCCCAAAGACATTCTGGATCCCATGAACTTCTAAGGCCTTTTGAAAACTAAGATGATATACTGAGCAGCTAACCATTGGCTGAGACAGAGCCTTGTGACCTAAAACATCAGCACACTAAGAGCCATAGGGCTATTTATGATGCATTACAATTTATTTCACACATTGCAGCATCTGAGGCAAATTTCCTGGGTCCTCTCCTGCTTTACTTTTTGGCTGTCAGCCACAATGAGACAAAAATAATTCAGAATACTGCAGAAACAGTGCATTGATCAACACACTGGTCCCATCAAATACACCAGCCAATGTTTCAAGTATCTTCAAGCTTTAGCAAAGTGTTAATATATTAAATTATAGTCCTCTTGCTTGCTGCAACTTGTCATCTACTGAACAGTCTCGTCATTTCAGAACATTAAAAACAAGATCATGCAAGCAATGTCTGACTTACTGGGAATACATTTTTTTGCCAGCTTTTGTGAGAACAGATGAGAATATCAATGGCCACTACAAAGACTCAATTTCATAATACAACTTCATAAACACAGTTATTTTGCCTTTATGAAGATGGTTTCCATAAACTAAAAAAATGAATCTGCTTTTTTCATGCAGCTACAGTACTTACTGTGCTGGAAAACTTTTGGGGGAAAAATGCAGAAGAGATCTGATCTTAGTAAGGAATATGATGAATTAGAGTTGCGTTTGAGTTCAAATTAGTTTTGCAGACCAGTTAACTTGATTTCAAGCCAGGATGAGTTTGTAAGGGATGGGAAGATGACAGTCGTAGGCTAGAAATTTGGCCAATGAATTCTTCAAGGTGGGCTTTACTTTGTTTGTTTTTCTTCTGCCCCTTTTTTGGGTTTTCATGTTAAACTGTGGTAGCAGGCACCTGTCCACTGTGCAGACTGGAAATAAGAATGAGGATGTGCAGGGCCGGTGCAACTATTTAGGTGGTCGTCTAGGGCGCTAGGTTTTGCAGGGCGGCATTTTCTTCTGAAGCAACCGCGGCAGCCGGATCTTTGGCCGCCCCAGTCGCCGCCGGCATTTAGGCGAAGGAGCTGGGGCAGGGGAGCGCGGGGAGGGCCGCCTGCAGCAAGTAAGGGGGGGAGGCACACAGGGGAACTCCCCGCCCCAGCTCACCCCTGCCCCTCCTCCTCCCCGAGTACGCCTGGCCGCTTCACTTCTCCTGCCTCCCAGGCTTACGGCGCCTAAGCTGATTGGCACTGCAAGCCTGGGAAGCAGGAGAGGTGAAGCAGTGACGGCGTGCTCGGGGTGCTCGTGCTCATGCGCAGAGCAGGGGTGAGTTGGAGCTGGGGGGCGCCTCAGGGCAGAGGGGGGGAGCTGCCGCGGGGGGGGCGCCTCGGGGCAGGGGCATGTGGTGGGAGGGCGCAAGGTGGAAGTTTTGCCTAGGGCGCAAAACATCCTTGCACCGGCCCTGAGGATGGATGTGTGTGTGTGTGTGTGTTACATCACTTTTCTGTTTTAAATAGAGCTGTCCTTGGACATTGAGATCTTTACAAGACAGTGAGTTGATATCATGTCACAATTCCACCCCATTTTCCCCTGGAATATAGAAACAAGGTTGGATTGGCAGCCGAATCAAGGTGGATAATGGAGATTAACTTGAAATATGATGTGGGCTGAAGAAAAAATTGGGGAATTTCATTTTTTCCCCCTTCAAAAGAGTCTGTAGAGGTATGGCCTCAGATGGCAGCAAGTCTTTAATCAGGCAAGAGCTGTGAGGATAACGGAGCTGCAGGTCTGGATTCCTGCAAAGGGACCTTCCAGGCCAAGATTAACAGTAATAAGAGTCTAAAGCTGGGGCCCTAAATCCTTCTTTAGGCTCCTAAATACAGCTGTGTGAATAACGGATTTTCACTTCACTGGCAATTCTGAAAAATCAAGGGGAAGAAAATTTTTGCTTAGTTAAAACATTTTCAATTTGAACAATGTTATTATTAAGATGAAAATTTTGAAATGAAATTTCATTTTAAACTGAAGAAATTGAAATATGTTTAGAAAGTATCAAACCAAACCATTTAAGTTTTTTTTTCCTTCTGAATTTTGTTTTAAGAAGATAGGAAGGGCCATATTGGGTCAGACCAATGACCCATCTAGCCCAGAATCCTGTCTTCCAATAGTGGCCAGTGCCAGATGCTTCAGAGAGAATGAACAAAAAAGGCAATCATTGAGTGGTCCATCTCCTACCAACCATCCCAGCTTCTGGCAATCAGGGGCTTAGGGACAACCGGAGCAGGGAATTGCATCTCTGACCATCTTGGCTAATAGCCATTAATGAACCTGTCCTCCAGGAACCTCATTATTTTCTGAACCCAGTTGTACTTTTGGCCTTCACAGCATCCTCTGGCAATGAGTTCCATAGGTTGACTGTGCATTGTGTGAAGAAGTATTTTCTTTTGTTTGTTTTAAACCTGCTGCCTGTTCATTTCATTGGGAGACCCATGGTTCTTGTGTTAAAATAACATTTCCTTATTCACTTTCTCCACATCATTTATGGTTTTACAGACCTCTATCATATGCCCTTAGTAGTCTCTTTTCCAAGCTGAAAAGTCCTGTTTTTTTAAACCTCTCTTCATATGAAAGGTGTTCCATACCCCTAATCATTTTTGTTCCCTTTTCTGTGTATCTAATTCTAATAACTCTTTTTGAGCTGGGGTGACCAGAAATGAATGCAGTATTCCAGGGGTGGGTACACCAAGGATTTAGATAGTGACATTATGATATTTTCTGTCTTATTACCTATTCCTTTCCTAATGGTTCCTAATGTTAGTTTTTTTGTTTGTTCGACTGCTGCTGCACATTGAGCAGATGTTTTCAGAGAACTATCCACAGCGATGCCAAAATCTCTTTTTTTGGAGGGTGGTAATAGCTAATTTAGACCTCATCATTTTGTTGGGATTATGTTTTCCAATGTGCATTGCTTTCCATCTATCAACTTTGAGTTTCATCTCCCATTTTGTCATCCAGTCACGTGAGATCCCTTTGTAACTCTTTGCAGTCTGCTCTGTATTTGGTTATCCTTGAGCATTTTAGTATACTCTGCAAAATTTGCCACCTCACTGTTTATCCCCTTTTCCAGATCAGTTATGAGTATGATGAGCAGCACTGGTCACAGTACAAATCCTTGGGGGACCCTGCTATTAATCTTTCTCCACTGTGAAAACTGACCGTTTATTTCTGCTCTTTGTTTCCTGGCTTTTAACCAGTTACTGATCCCTGACAGCACCTTCTCTCTTATCCCATGATTGCTTACTTTGCTTAAGAGCCTTTGATGAGGAACCTTGTCAAAGGCTTCTTGAAAGTCCAAGTACACTATATCCATTGGGTTACCCATGTCCATATGTTTGTTGATCCCCTAAAAAAATTCTAATGGATTCCAGAGGTGTGATTTCCCTTTACAAAAGCCTTGTTGACTCTCCCCCAACATATCGTATTCATCTATTTTTCTGATAATTCTGTTCTTTACTATAGTTTCAACCTATTTGCCTGGTGCTGAAGTTAGGCTTCCTGGCCTGTAATTGCCAGGATCACCTCTGGAGCTTTTTTAAAAAATTGGTATCACATTAGCTATCTGCCAGTCATTGGGTACAGAGGCTGATTTAAGTGATAGGTTACATACCACAGGTGCAGTTCTGTTTGTCTAACTGGCCCTGCAGGTGGAACTGGAAGCTTTTCAGAGAATACTCCCGTGGAGGTCTTGGATTCTAATATTTTACCTGGCAGTCTAAATTTGGTCTCCAGGACTTTTCTTTTACCATTCCCTATGTCACTGGTACCTACATCTACATGACCACTGGCTCCTCCTCAGCACTGCCCTGCACCCAATCAGTGAAACTACATTAATTATGAAATGTTTGTGTCAATGAACCTGCATTTTTTTGCCAAAAAAATTAATCTAGCTCTATACTTAAACAGAGCTGATTTTAGAACATACTTATCATTCAGCAGCTCCAACTGACCTCAAATCAGGCCGTGAATTCACACACCTAAATAAGGCTTTAGAATCCTAAGTACAGCTTTCTATTTTTGCAATCCTTAACCTGTAGTTACAGTGTTAGGATATCTTAAGTGGAGGTTGTTGGGAATTTTGAGAAAATGTTTCTCAAGGGATCGATTTGTTGAGTCCAAAATTTTTTGCAGAAAAGGATCAGTTTTGATGAATTTCCTGTTTAGAAAACTTCTGAAATTGTTGAAATGTCCTGCTTTGACATCCTTGAAATGAAAAGCTGCTTCTTGTTGTTGTTTGCCACAATTTTGTTTCAAATTTTAACTTAAATTATAGTAAAAATGTAGAGGTCAAAATCAAAAGGCTTTGAACTCATCAAAATAAAATGATTCAATGAATTGAAGGGCTTTCTTGGTTTGCAAAAAATTGAGTGACATTTTGTCCTGGTTTTGGAGATGGGAACTTTTTTTTAAGTCTCCAGTTTTCCTCGGATGGGAAAACTATTTCCTGCCCAGCTCTACTTTTAAGTCACTGGAGTAATAGATGGATGCGATGGTTATGATACATATTTGTTCTTTGTCAAGTGGCCAAAAGCCTCCTGAGTAATGGCAGTATGCTACAATTTCACGAGGGTGGTCTTTGATCCAAAGAGCTTTCTGTCTTAGTACACATAGCCACGCAGAAGACAGGGGGAAAGTACACAGAGTACAAATAAAGTGACTGAAGTGAAACTTGACTCAAGTGTTGTTAGTTACAGGGCTTTTTTTCCCTTCCTTTCTTTTTAATCTGCTCCCTGTTGCATCCCTGATCCCATCTTCTCCACTACAATACTCCCTTCCTTGATACCTCCTGTCCCCCTTCCCTATCACAGGCTTCGGGCTGAGTGTAACAGTTACAATATACAGGGATTAATGCAAAACATAAGTAGCCAATCAAAAGAGACTCTCAATAGCTCCAAGCATGGGTCTTTGGCTGCTGTAAATCAGCATAGCTCCACTGAAGTCATGGGCTTGCTGAGACAGATCTGATCTGTCTTGTTTCCTCCCTGTGCTCTATTTATTCCTCAAGTAACCAACTCATGTTTACTGTTAGGACAATGTATTATTTCTTCTCATCCAAGGAAACATCTTGTTGTTTAGCTGGATTCAGAAATAAAACACTGAAGAGCTGCTGTGAAATGTGGCTTCTGAGCTGCTAGGCAAGCTTATGGGTCTTATACATTGCTCAGATGAAAGTGGTTCCACAAGGGCCCTCAAATGTTTCTTCAGAGGGATGGGATGGCTCAGAGGACTGGTAATAGGCTTCACACACATCAAGCCTGGTAGTAACCACAAGCCTCACTGGTGGTCTGGATACGTGCCCTGAGTCAGTAAACCCGTGTGAGTTCCTGGTGACTATGGGGTTCTCCTCTACATGAACTGCCCATGTTGGCACTGCCAGCAGGGAAGCCAAAGACTCTACCAGCATGGGAATGGAGTAGCCTCTGAAGGTCAAGTCCGAGACAAGTTGGCAGGGTTTGCATCATTGCTTCCTTTGCTGTGCTCAGCTGGAAGACTCCTTAGTCTAAGGTTTTCAGGCAGACACACCCCTTTCGTTCTTTTGCCTCCTCACTTTTTCCATCTGACTCGTTTTGGTCCCTTTAATTGAGGGATGGCCCCAGTTAGTTTTGGATGGGGTGTCTTTCAGGGGTCTTGCCTGCTTTCCCCTGCCTGAAGATAAATAGGCCTTTCCCCCAGCACTAAATTTATTTAATTTATAAACATCATGAGTTCGACACCAGAAGAGCTGTGCACAATCACACTTGACTATAGCCTTGACTACCTGCTTTTTTATTGTAACTTTGCAGAGGGTAGGAAATCAGTCATGTCATTACTGAGTGCCCCATGGACAAGCAATGAAAGGACTAAGTAAGAATGGGAACTGCTCAGACATGAATGCTAGTGCTGGGGCAAGAATGCTAGAATATCTAAGAAGCAGGGCTGGACCAAGGCATATGTGGAATTTCTACTCCACAGGGCTCCATGTTTTAAGGGTCCCACAGGCAGAGGGCCTGATCCAGATACCATTGAAGTCAATGGGATTCTTTCAGTGAACTTTGAAGTCATTCGCAAAGCACAAGTTTATGGCTAATGGTGCTGGCTGCTCTGAAGAGCTCCCATCCCAGGACAGCAACCCAAGAGTGCAGAGATCCTGTTAGTCTATAAGGTGCCACAGGACTCTTTGTTGCTTTTTACAGATCCAGACTAACACAGCTACCCCTCTGATACTTGAGATCAAAAGAGGATCCACCAGCCCTCCCTTCCTGCTGCTTTGAAGCTGCACTGAAGGCCAGATATGTCCTCTTTTCTCCTCATGCCCTCCCCCTCCCCAGCCCTCATAACTGAAATAGTAACTTTCTTCATAAGCAAGGATGCTGAAACATTGAAAACAGTGCAGAAAAGAATTATACCAATGAATCCAGGCCTGGGAAATGTGCTTTATAATGAGAGGTTTAGGAAGCTCAGTCTGTTCAGTTTATTCAAGAAAAGGTTGAAGGTTGACCTGATCCTGGTCTACAACTACCTACATGAGAAAAAGATTTCTGGTAGTAGAAGGCTTTTTAATTTGCAGAAAGAAGCATAATTGGTCTTGAGAAAAGAAGACCAAGTGGAAAGCTGATTTCAATCTGCAAATATGTTAAATGCTTTTATACAGAGGACGGGGATCAGTTGTTGTCTGTGTCTACTGAAGGTAGGTCAAGCATTAATGGGCTCAATCAGCAATAAGGGAAATTTAAGTTAGATATTAGGACAAACTAACTATAAAGATAGTTAAATACTGGAATAGGCTTCCAAGGGAGATCATGGAATCCCCATCGTCAAGAGGTTTTTAAGAACAGGTTAGACAAATACCTGTCAGGGATGGTCTAGGTGGACTTGGTCCCATCAAAGAGTTCCTGGGGTGCCTTCCAGCCATACATTTTGTGACAAAGCTCCTCTTCTATCTTGGTGGGTCCTGCACTTACTGGCAGATTTGTTCGCCTCAGAGATTCACCATGTGGGTAAGGGAACAGCCCAGAGACCTTCCTCTCTGGTAGAACCCACAGTCCAGGTCAATTCCTGCTGTGTTTGATCAGGAGTAGGGAGGTTTGGGGGGAACCTGGGCCCACCCTCTACTCCGGGTTCCAGCCCAGGACCCTGTGGACTGCAGCTGTCTAGAGTGCCTCCTGGTACAGCTGTGCAACAGCTACAACTCCCTGGGCTACTTCCCCAGGGCCTCCTCCAAACACCTTCTTTATCCTCACCACAGGACCTTTCTCCTGGTGTCTGATAATGCTTGTACTCCTCAGTCCTCCAGCAACTGAAATGAGGTTCTTTTTAAACTCAGGTGCCCTGATTAGCCAGCCTGGCCTAATTTATTATCCAGGACCCTTATCGCTGACCTGGGAATTATCGCTGACCTGGGAACCAAGAGTAGGAGTGGGCTGATAAAGTCTGCGGATGACACCAAGTTGGGAGGTATTGCAAATTCGGAAAAGGATTGGGATATCCTCCAGGGAGATTTGGATGACCTTGTAAACTGGAGTATTAGAAACAGGATGAAATTCAATAGTGAGAAGTGTAAGGTTATGCATTTAGGGATGACTAACAAGAACTTTAGTTATAAGCTGGGGACGCACCAGTTGGAAGTAACGGAGGAGGAGAAGGACCTAGGAGTCCTGGTTGATCGTAGGATGACTATGAGTAGGCAATGTGATGTGGAAAGCTAATGCAGTCTTGGGATGCATTATTCTAGTAGGGATAAGGAGGTGCTAGTCAGACCTCATTTGGAGTATTGTGTGCAGTTTTGGTCTCCCATGTTTAAGAAGGATGAATTCAAACTAAGAAGGGCCACTAGAATGATCCGAGGAATGGAAAGCCTGTCGTATGAAAGGAGACTTGAGGAGCTCAGTTTGTTTTTCCTTAACCAAAGAAGGATAAGAGGAGATATGATTGCACTCTTTAAATATATCAGAGGATAAATACCAGGGAAGGAGAGGAATTATTTCAGCTCAGTGCTAATGTAGACACGAGGACAAACGGATATAAATTGTCAGTCAGGAAATTTAGTTTCTAACCATCAGAGGAGTGCAATTCTGGAACAGCCAGGACCTCCATGACTTTAAGATTAAGCTAGATAAGTTTATGGAGGAGATGGTATGATAGGATAACGGGCTTAGTCAATAGGTCAATTAAGTGCCACACTGGTAATTAGTACAATGGGTCAATGATAGGATATTGTTAGCCTTTTCCAGAGGGTATGGCTGGAGAGTCTTGCCCGCATGCTCCTCCAGGGTAGATTGGCAGTGGCCCTGGAGGGTGGGTGGATCGGCTTATGTGGCCTGCATCTTGCAGGAGGTCAGACTAGATGATCATAATGGTCCCTTCTGATCTTGAATTCTATGATTCTATGATTCTATGATTATTCTAGCAGTTTTTTTCTTAATTGGCTCCAGGTGTCCTAATTAGCCTGCCTGCCTTAATTGGTTCCAGCAAGTTCCTCCTTGTTCTGGAACTGCCCGTGTTACCTTACCCAGGGAAAAGGGATCTACTTAATCTGGGGCTAATATATCTGCCTTCTAGCACTCTCCTGTAGCCATCTGGCCTGACCCTGTCACAATTTCTATGATTTTGTAATGAGATCCTTGGGTTGGAAGCTGAAGATGGACAAAAAAAGTCACTAACTGTGAGGGTCCTTCACCCTTGGGGCAATTTAGCTAGCGATGTGATGGTGTCTCCATCACTGGTAGTCTGTGGAACTGGACCAGATATTTTTTCTAGTAGAGGTGCTCTAGCTCCCCACAGTGTTGTGGGCTTGTTGCCGGAATCAGTGGGCGAGGTTCTCTGACCTGTGCTATACATAGGGCCTTACCAAATTCACGGTCCATTTTGGTCAATTTCACAGTCATAGGATTTTAAAAGATTCATGATTTCAGCTATTTAAATCTGAAATTTCATGGTGTTGTAATTGTAGGGGTCCTGACCCAAAAAGGAGTTGTGGGAGGGTTGCATAGTTATTGTAAGGGGGGCTGCAGTATCATAGAATCATAGAATCTCAGGGTTGGAAGGGACCTCAGGAGGTCATCTAGTCCAACCCCCTGCTCAAAGCAGGACCAAACCCAACTAAATCATCCCAGCCAGGGCTTTGTCAAGCCTGGACCAAAACCTCTAAGGAAGGAGATTCCACCACCTCCCTAGGTAACCCATTCCAGTGCTTCACCACCCTACTAGTGAAAAAGTTTTTCCTAATGTCCAACCTAAACCTCCCCCTCTGCAACTTGAGACCATTACTCCTTGTTCTGTTATCTTCTACCACTGAGAACAGTCTAGATCCATCCTCTTTGGAACCCCCTTTCAGGTAGTTGAAAGCAGCTATCAAATCCCCCCTCATTCTTCTCTTCTGCAGACTAAACAATCCCAGTTCCCTCAGCCTCTCCTCATAAGTCATGTGCTCCAGCCCCCTAATCATTTTTGTTGCCCTCCGCTGGACTCTCTCCAATTTATCCACATCCTTCTTGTAGTGTGGGGCCCAAAACTGGACACAGTACTCCAAATGAGGCCTCACCAGTGCTGAATAGAGGGGAATGATCACATCCTTCAATCTGTTGGAACTGCCCCTACTTATACAACCCAAAATGCCATTAGCCTTCTTGGCAACAAGGGCACACTGTTGACTCATATTCAGCTTTTCATCCACCGTAACCCCTAGGTCCTTTTCTGCAGAACTGCTGCCCAGCCATTAGGTCCCTAGTCTGTAGCAGTGCATGGGATTCTTCCGTCCTATGTGCAGGACTCTGCACTTGTCCTTGTTGAACCTCATCATATTTCTTTTGGCCCAATCCTCCAATTTGTCTAGGTCCCTCTGTATCCTACCCCTACCCTCCAGCATATCAACCACTCCTCCCAGTTTAGTGTCATCTGCAAACTTGCTAAGGGTGCAGTCCACACCATCCTCCAGATCGTTAATGAAGATATTGAACAAAACTGGCCCCAGCACCGATCCTTGGGGCACTCCACTTGATACCGGCTGACAACTAGACATGGAACCATTGATCACTACCCGTTGAGCCCGACCATCTAGCCAGTTTTTTATCCACCTTACCGTCCATTCATCCAGCCCAGACTTCTTTAACTTGCTGGCAAGAATACTGTGGGAGACTGTATCAAAAGCTTTTCTAAAGTCCAGAAATAGCACATCCACTGCTTTCTCCTCATCCACAGAGCCGGTTATCTCATCATAGAAGGCAATTAAGTTAGTCAGGCATGACTTGCCCTTGGTGAATCTATGCTGACTGTTCCTGATCACTTTCCCCTCCTTTAAGTGGTTCAGAATTGATTCCTTGAGGACCTCTCCTAACCCCTTCCCCGTGGCCTCCCCTAAAACCTATAAACCGAACCACAGTCCAAAACTATGTTCCGTAAACCACCCTTTCACTAACTAGGAGACAATGCAGGCAGAAGCCCAGCAGCAGAGTGGGGGCTATCCAGTTTATTGCACTGAGTGTCGCATGTATGATTACCTGCCCTGTGGGCGGGTGGCGGACTTTGGAGGCCAGGGTGGCGGAACTGGAGGAGCTGAGAGAGGCAGAGAGGTATGTTGATGAGGCTTTAGACAGCTCCTGTGCTGTTGAGGAGGAAGAAGGGCCCAGGAAAGTAGAGCAGTCAATGGGAGCAGAGGAAGCCTTCCCGTAGTTGGGACCCTCCTTCCAGATGGTGCTGGAAGGAACTCCAGTTTCTAGGAAAAGGCAGGTGTTAGTAATGGGAGATTCGATTATTAGAAATGTAGCTAGCTGGGTCTGTGATGACCGGGAGAACCGTATGGTGACTTGCCTGCCTGGTGCGATCTCTCGAGGCATCTAGATAGACTTATGTGTAGTGCTGGGGAGGGCCGGTGGTCGTGGTACATAGGTACCAATGACATAGGGAAGGGTAGGAGAGACGTCCTGGAAGCCAAATTTAGGCTGCTAGGGAAGAGACTGAAATCCAGGACCTCTATGGTGGCATTTTCAGAAATGCTCCCAGTTCCGGCCAGGTAGGCAGGCAGAGCTTCAGAGTCTCAATGCGTGGATGAGACGATGGTGTAGAGAGGAGGGTTCACGTTCATTAGGAACTGGGAAACTTCTGGGATGGGAAAGTGGAACCAGACTGCTGGCACTAAACATTAAAAAGGTTGTAGAGCAGTTTTTAAACTAGGAGATGGGGAAAGCCGACTGCTGCAGAGGAGCGTGTGGATCGGACACAGACTTCTCTTAGGGGAGAGTCTGATGATAGAGAATCTCCAGGTTATAGTCAGGAGCAGAGGAATGAGAAGTATAATGTAAGGGCCGGATCAGATGATAAACAGTCACATAAAAAAGAATCTGGCACATCAGAAAAGGCAGGCTAATAAACAGGGACGAGTTTTTAAAGTGCTTGTACACAAATGCCAGAAGTCTAAATAATAAGATGGGTGAACTAGAGTGCCTTGTGACAAAGGAGGATATAGATATAATAGGCATCACAGAAACCTGGTGGACTGAGACCAATAAATGGGACACAATCATTCCGGGACGGGTACAAAATATATCAGAAGGACAGAACAGGCAGTGTAGATTCAAATGAAGTAAAAATCTGGATAGAAATTTCATGCTCTAGTAAAAATATAACAGTAGGGATCTATTATCGACCACTGACCAGAAATTAGAGAGGCTATCAAAATTAAGAACCCAAATATAGTGGGGGATTTCCAATTTCCCCTATCTGGGCTGGTCCAAGAGGTAACTATGCAGGACCGCTGGGAAATAGTGACCATAATACAATAGCATTCAACATGGAAGAACATCTCAACTGCCCAACACTGTGGCCTTTAATTTCAAAAGGGGGACTATACAAAAAAAGAGGGGGTAGTTAGAAGAAAAAAAAAAGTACAGTGACTAAAGTGAAATTTTAAAGACACCATAATAGAGCCCAACTTCAATGTATACCCCAAATTAAGAAAAACAGTAAAAGAACTTAACAACCATGTAAAAGAAGCAGTGAGAGATAAAAAGACTCCTTTTAAAAGTGAAGTCAATCCCAGTGAGCAAATAGAAAGGAGCACAAACACTGCCAACTTAAGCAAAGAGGTAATAAGAAAAAAAAAAAGAGGAGTTTAAATGTTTTTAAGTACATCAGAAGCAGAAGCCTGCGAAACTAAATGGATTCTTTGCTTCAGTCTTCACGGCTGAGGATGTTAGGAGATTCCCAAACCTGAGCTGGCTTTGTAGGTGACAAATCTGAGGAACTGTCACAGATTGAAGTGTCACTAGAGGAGGTTTTGAATTATTTGATAAAACAACATTATTAACAAGTCACGACCCAGATGGCATTCACCCAAGAGTTCTGAAAGAACTCAAAATGACTGGAAGTTAGCTAATGTAACGCCATTATTTAAAAAGGGCTCTAAATTAGTTGAAACAATAGTAAAGAATAAAATTGTCAGACACATAGAAAAACATAAACTCTTGAGCAATAGTCAACATGGTTTCTGTAAAGGGAAATCGTGTCTTACTAATCTATTAGAGTTCTTTGAAGGGTCAACAAACATGTGGACAAGCTGTCATGGGATAAAAGGAGTACTTTCATGGATTGAGAAAACTGGGTAGGACAGGAACAAAGGGTAGGGATTTAATATAATTTCTCAGAATGGAGAGGGGGTAACTGGTGGTGTCCCCAGGGGTCAGTCCTAGGACCAATCCTATTCAATTTATTCATAAATGATCTTTGCAGATGATACTAAACTGCTCAAGATAGTTAAGACCAAAGCAGATTGTGAAGAACTCAAAAGATCTCACAAAACTAAGTGATTGGGCAACAAAATGGCAAATGAAATTTAATGTGGATAAATGTAAAGTAATGCACATTGGAGCAAACAGGATGTTAGGAATCATTGAGAATAAGACTGAGAATATAAAAGATATTCTAGCACTAGAAAGGTTCAGAAAAGAGCAACTAAAATGATTAGGGGTTTGGAGAGGGTCCATATGAGGAAAGATTAAAGAGGCTAGGACTCTTCAGTTTATATAAAATCATGAGTGATGTGGAAAAGTGGATAAGGAAAAGTTATTTACTTATTCCCATATACAAGAACTAGGGTCACCAAATGAAATTAATAGGCAGCAGGTTTAAAACCATAAATGGCTATTAGCCAGGATGGGTAAGAATGGTGTCCCTAGCTCTGTTCGTCAGAGGATGGAGATGGATGACCTGTTCCATGATTTTTCCAGGGACTGAGGTGAGACTGACTGGCCTGTAGTTCCCTGGATCTTCCTTCTTCCCTTTTTTAAAGATGGGCACTACATTAGCTTTTTTCCAGTCATCTGGGACCTCCCCCGATCGCCATGATTTTTCAAAGATAATGGCCAATGGCTCTGCAATCTCATCGGCCAACTCCTTTAGCACCCTCGGATGCAGCGCATCCAGCCCCATGGACTTGTGCTCGTCCAGCTTTTCTAAATAGTCCCAAACTACTTCTTTCTCCACAGAGAGCTGGTCACCTCCTCCCCATACCATGCTGCAGAGTGCAGTAGTACTGCTAATACTGCTACCCTTACTTCTGTGCTGCTGGTGGTGGCTCTGCCTTCATAGCTGGGCAGCTGGAGAGCAGTGGCTGTTGGCTGGGATCTCAGCTCTGCAGGCAGAGCTGCCGCCAGCAGCAGCGCAGAAGTAAGGATGGCATGGGATGGTATTGCCACGCTTACTTCTGCGCTGCTGCTGGCACAGAAGTAAGGGTGGCAATACTACAGCCCCTCCTAAAATAATGTTGTGACCTCCCGGCAACTCCTTTTTGGGTCAAGAGAAATTGACCCAAAATTTGGCCAGTTTGAGAAATGCTGGTTTCCCCTGCGAAATCTGTATCATATAGGGTAAAAGCACACAAAAGACCAGATTTCACAGTCTGTGATGCGTTTTTCATGGCTGTGAATTCTACAGGAGGTCAGACTAGATTATCATAATGGATTTCGGCCCTTCAATCTATGAATCGGGACTCACTATTTAGCAGTGAAGGGCATGGGAAATGAAAGCGTGTCGTGTAACACTGCTGTGCTGAAATATATCCATCATCCCAACAAGCAGTGGGTTGCTTTACATGAGGACTGATTATGCTTATCCATCCTGGACAAGACAGTGAACTTTGTCCTCAGTGACCAAGCACTAGCAAAGGTTGTGAGTGGTCAGTCTTTAAAGACAGCATGAACAAAATTGCACTGGGAACCATCAGGGAATAATTTAAAGCAATTGCCCAAGGTTGGCAGAATTACAGCAATAGCAAGAAAATGCAGGGGCCATCTGTGGCCCTAGTAAGGGGTGACTGAGAGCCACATCCCCCTCTGAGGAACTTGGGAGGGGACTGTGCCTGTGAAAAGAAAATCCTTCTCCAAGTGGCCCCATGTGAAAAGGGAGGGTGCTGGCTCTACTGTCCGTGAAGATAGACACAGACTCAGACTTTAAGGTCAGAAAGGACCATTGTGATCATCTAGTCGGACCTCCTGCACAACGCAGGCCACAGAACTTCACCCATCCCTTCCTGAAATAGCCCCCTAGCCTCTGGTTGATTTACTGAAGTTCTCAGATCATAATTTAACTTCACGTTACAGAGAATCCACCGTTTGTGCTAGTTGAAGCCAGCAAGATGTTTAGCTTGCTCACCCAGTGCAGCCAAGGCTTTTCATTCTCCCTACCCCCGGGGGTAACTGGCTTTCTTCAGGAACACTGGTGGACAGGGAGTGCAACTGTAAAGGACCTTGCATGGTTCACCATGGGGGAAGAAGGAAGGGTCCTGGTGTGCTTTCCCTTGGAGTTTACCTAGCAGCCTGTCAAAATAAGGCCTTCAGAATTCACTGACAACTCAACTTGAACTCCTCTGGGAGCATAAGGAAGACAAGCAATTACTTGGGGCACTAGGTTGGGAGCTGATTATCCACAGCAACTCACAACACTGCCAGGGTAGGGGACTGGGTTATGCCCAGGGCATACACAAAGAAGTTGATAAAATCTAAAATATTCTTGCTGGAAGATTGCAACATAACATGACTTTTTTGCTTAGACTTGATAACACACACAAACCCCAAACTAGAGAGAGACAAAGCAGACTGCTCCCTAAGATCTGGCAGAACTCAACCCATCTTCCTGTAAATTGGCTTTCTGCATAGGGTGACCAGATGTCCCGATTTTATAGGGACACTCCTGATCTTGGGATCTTTTTCTTATATAGGCTTCTGTTACCCCACCCCCCACCCCCTGTCCCGATTTTTCACACTTGCTGTCTGGTCACCCTATCTCTGCAGCCTGACTTTCACTGCACGTTCCCCTACAGAGGCCCCTGCCTGCAAGCAGGACCAGTAAACCTGTATAAATTAAAGCCTTGGCTTGTAGTTTTAACAGGTTTCCATATGCCACAGGCAGGGTGATCAGAGGGGAAGGTGTGCAACACAAACCAGACAAATGGCTGGTTGGGTCTGCCGTTATTTTAAAGGTCTCTTCGGTGTCTCACGTCTTGCCTTGGGGCCTGCAAACAGCAAGGTCAGCCTTTCACTGCTCTGGTATAGTTTGGAGATTGGGGCATTCTCCAAGGCAAGTGAGTGGAAACTGATTGCTTGCTAACTCTCAGCAAGCTATTTCCCAATATAGCTGTCACGCCTACACACAGCAATAAAGTCTCTGTGGATATAGTGACAGGTGACAATCAAGTGTATTCAAAAGGACGCTTGGAAGTCTCAGACACTGAATTGGTGCCTAAGTGCCCCAGTCTGCATGCATTGGCGTGTGAAGCTTTGTTCCAGTTATGACCTCTCTATTGATTTTCCCTCCCCCAGGAGACACTTAGAGAAGCAGAGGGCGGGAGAATGAAGTGAGAAACAGATGAGGGCCGGAGATAAGACAGGGTAGAGATGTGTGCAGAAGGTATATCATGAAGAACTACAACTACACCAACTATTCCTTCAGGGGCAATGTTTGTGTTTGTAATTCAGTCTGGTATTTAGAACTCCTATTCAACAGCTGAAATAAAAGATCTTGTCAGATAACTCGCTATTTTAGAAAGGTTGAAGGAAAAAACTCCTGCTGCCTACAGAATACAAATCCGTGGGACAGACAGCAAGCATGGCTTTGCTTCATCAAATCACGTTTAGCATTTCAAGGGTGGATCTTTACTCTGTTCTCTAGGGGTGGCCAGATTACAGGAAGATCACCCTTGGGTGGGGAAGGATAGGGGCTGCCCTGGGGATACCTTGTGATCCCTTGGATACCCAACTTTCTGCTTCTGTGCTACTGTTATGTATGGGATTCCTTTCTACTAGAGCTTCAATAGCATGTGCTGGGCACCCAGTAGCTGGGAACAGGGCCAGAAGCAATGAGTCTTCTGGAGTGCTGCAGGGAGGTTTGGACATGTAATGGGAATTTGCAACACCACTCAGCATTGGTCTAACACTGCTCTCATTGCAGTCAGTGGGAGCTTTACCATTGATTTCAGTGGGAGCCATGTTGGACCAACTCTGAGTGCTTTGGAAAGTCCCCACCCCTATCACCCGTTCGCCGGTACCTCTCCGAACAGAACTGAGCCTACCTTTCATGACCTTTTGTATGGGAGTGGGGCTAGATACTCTTTTGCAAAGCACGCTGTGAGTCACCTCACACGCAGGTTGAAACAACGTTTAAGCCTGGGACCAAGTTTGACTATTTCCTTTCCCTTGTCAGTAAAAATGTTTGCATTGTGTTTGTGGACCAGAGCCCCCACCATATCCTGCAAAGCACTTTCTTAACTGTAAGCATAACCCATTGGTCAGTGTGTGCAAGGTGCCATCCTCTGCGCCCACTCAACAGAGGACACGAATGGGCTACATCTCTCAGCTAGCAAGCCTTGCTCTTTAGCTCAGGCTATAACAGCTCATGCTTTTAGCTCTGGAGAACCCCAATTCATTCCTGGGTTTCGGCCAAGATGGTGGCCATTGCATAAGCATGTGAGTGCTCCCATTGGCTGAAAGGAGGCTACCCGTGTGCTTTCTCTTAAGTAAAGGCCTTAAGTGCTGTGCTGGACTGGAATCACAGCAAGCAACTGGCTGGCTGATTTCAGCCACACCGGTGAGTCTACACTGTGATAAAAAACCCACAGCTGGCCCAGGTCAGCTGATTTGGGCTCACAGGCAGGGGTGCTGGAACAATTTGTGGAGTGGGGGTGCTAAGAGTCATGGAACCAAACTGTAAATCCTGTGTACAATGGAAACCCCCACACCCCTAGTGCTAGCACCTGTGCTCACAGGGTTTGGCCGGTGGGGCTATATAATTGCAGCATAGACATTTGTGCTCAGGCCAGAGCCTGGGCTCTGAGACGCCATGAAAAGCAGGAGACCGGGTTAAAATCTGTGAGGTTTATAAAGTAATACACATATGATGACTCCTGCAGACTGGTGAGCTGTGGGAGGCATTCTGTGTCCGAGGCAGAATGCCTCTTGCTAAGAGCTGGTCAAAAAGTGGCACGTATTTCACAAGGGGAATTTTGAAAACTTAGGTTTTTTTTTAAAATTCAGATGAAAAGTGCAAGGGTTTTTTTTTGTTTGTTTGTTTTTTTGACAAAGCTCCCAGAGTGTTTGGTTTTCGAAACCTGTTTTCAGTTTTAAAAAGTTGGCTTTTGCTAAAAAGTTCCATTTTGGGAAATGTTTCAGTAAAAATTCAAGAACTTTTACTAACAAATCACTTTAGAAAACAAAAACCTGAATTTTAACTGAAAATATTTGCTGGAAGAAAATGGTTTTCCATTGAAAAACTGGGACGGGGGGGGACATAAACTGGAAAATGTTGACTAAAATTAATGTTTTGGGGAGAAAAAGTTCTTTTGGTGAAAAATCTCTGTTAAAAAATAAGTGGTGAAAATATATCAACTGGCTCTACTACTTCTGCAGCACAGCTCCCGTCAGGCGTGGCTCGACCTAACTGCCACGATCAGTCCCACAGACTAGAGCACATCAAAAACTTGTAGACAAAGCTGTTTCCTTGGGGGCAGGGATAGCTCAGTGGTTTGAGCATTGGCCTGCTAAACCCAGGGTTGTGAGTTTAATCCTTGAGGGGCCACTTAGGGATCTGGGGCAAAATCAGAACTTGGTCCTGCTAGTGAAGGCAGGGGGCTGGACTCAATGACCTTTCAGGGTCCCTTCCAGTTCTCTGAGATAGGTACATCTCCATACATTTATTTCATGAAAGTGTACTAATTTCAATTTCAGACATTCAGCCCTGAACAGCTAGTAAGACAGTGGTTAGGACAATGGCAACACAGGTTCAAGTCCCTGCTCCATATAAGGAACTTGCCCATATGTCTCCCACATGCCAACTCGGAGCCCTAGTCACCTTCCATTTGTCTACATCATTAAATAAAGACTGACACTGTAGCCCAATGGTTAGGGGGCTGGCCTGGAACACAGGAGACCCAGGATCTGATTTAGAGCAGGGACTTGAGCATGGGTTTCTAAGGCCACTGCTGTTCTGGGGTGGGGTGGTCAGGCTGTCTCTCAGCCATTTCTACAGCAAGTCGGTTTCATTCTGCATCAGAACAAAACCAAATTCTGATACCTCAGTTCCATTTCATGACAATTGCTTGCTTTCTGGCCAGCCTTCCCAGGGACAGGGCATGTATAATAGAATTATACCATACCTCTATCTCAGCCTCTCCTTTTATTTCTTTGTAACTAATTAACATTCTTGTTCTGTAATGGCTTAATCCCACACACAACTTCGTCTAAACACCCACCGAGATAGTGTAAATCCCTCCTGCATCATTAAATAGGGATAAAACTGCTGCTTTCTGCTGGAGCACTTTACTTTGGAATGGCTGGCACTCTATAAACAGAGAACAGAACATGATCTTGCATGAAAAATTAAACCCATGGACAATGTGACATTTATAACTTCCCAAATGGATTGCTCACGAGTAGCAGAGGGAAACCAAGCCACTGGTTGGTACAAATTAGTATCTTTTTTTTTTAATGTAAGGAAGATCAGGTTATGTTAGTTTTACTGCACCAGGTCTTTTGACTGGGCCAGTGATTTTCATGTCTCAGATAATGCCTCTTCAGTTGCTCGGACAAACATTTTTTCAATGCAAAGTGCTATAGCTATACAGGAGGAATGGAGATCATGTTATAGCTAATGTCAGAGTGACAGTATATTGCTGGCACAACCAAGCAATAATAGTTCATTTTCACAAAGGAACATACTTTCATAATAAACCTGAAGAGTGGGCAATCAGAGATCTTTGGAAGGGCCTCAAACCAGCTATTGTGTATTCCTTCTCCCTGGTTTTCGTTGCTGTTGGTCTGTGGTTCACTGGAGGCAAGGGATCACTTCACACATTTCATGAGATCCTGCAAGGGCTCACACAGCAGTTCACATTCCTATTTAATAGGTCTGTTATGAAATCTGAGGCTGGAATGAATCACTGGCGTTAATGTTGTATTGCAGAGATATTGCTGTTTATCCTTTGTCTTGCTTTTAAAAAAAATGTCGACTGCAACCTTGGCTAGTCTGTTAATAATTATATACCTAATGGGGGGTGGGAATTTTAAAAGCATCCAGCATTGGCCTACATCAGCTCCCAATGAAATCAATGGTAAAGCTCTTGTTGATTTCAATGGGAGCAGAATTTGACCAATGCTGTATGCTTTTGAAAATCCCACCTGTAAGTTCTATGGATGTGACTGGCCATTTAATATGGCCAAAATTTTAAAAATAAGTGTCTAAAAATCTGAAAAATTCCTTTGGAAGTGTTCTCATTGGATTGTTTTGCAGATTTTTTTCCTGCCTAAGTCTAATAGTCAGGTGCCTAAACTTAGTGGCTGATTTTCAAAAGTTCTGAGAACCCAGCAGCCCTACCCAAGTCAGTGAGAGTTAATACTTTTGAAAGTCAGGTCACTTATTCAGGTGTCTGGGCATAATCTTAACAGGGTGACTTTAGACACCCATTTAAAAAAAAATCTTGGCCTGTGTGTTCAATGAGTGTAGAATCCAGTTCATTTTATCTACACACACAGGGTTAATCTAAATGTTCTCTTCATTTTAAGATATGAAAGTCCATTGAATTTAGGCCTCAATGGTTGCCTTGGCTGCAAAAGGCCAGAAGTTGGTCCATAGTATATCATGTGAAGAGCAGACAGATCGTTTTTTCTAAACAAATGAATAGTCTTCATCTGTTTCATGAGTTTCTCTCCCACTACTTTCCTTTTTATTTGATACTATGAGCAGTTTTTACAGATTTCTGGTACAGGCAATAAGTAGGATAGACCACTCCCCTCCCCCAGTAAGGGAGAACAAATTCTTTATTCTATGGCCAGACACTCATACACTCACTCATCTTGAGTAGTGTCTTGCTCTGACTTCTTGTGCAGAGTGGTGCAAATCAAGGTGATAGCATGTGACCCCAAACTGAATATTATCAGCACAGCTTTCCCTTATATGAATGTATCCATTATTTATAGATTTAAGGCCAGAAGGGACAATTATGGGCACATCTAGACCCTTAAAAGACCCGCAGCTGGCCTGGGTGGGCTGATTTGGGCTCGTGGGGCTTAAGCTGTGGACCTGTGCACTGCTATAGACTAGGGACCGAATGGCTGGGCAGCAGTTCTGCAGAAAGGGACCTAGGGGTTACAGTGGACGAAAAGCTGAATATGAGTCAACAGTGTGCCCTTGTTGCCAAGAAGGCTAATGGCATTTTGGGTTGTATAAATAGGGGCATTTCCAACAGATCGAGGGATGTGATCATTCCCCTCTATTCAGCACTGGTGAGGCCTCATTTGGAGTACTGTGTCCAGTTTTGGGCCCCACACTACAAGAAGGATGTGGATAAATTGGAGAGAGTCCTGCGGAGGGCAACAAAAATGCTTAGGGGGCTGGAGCACATGACTTATGAGGAGAGGCTGAGGGAAGTGGGATTGTTTAGTCTGCAGAAGAGAAGAATGAGGGGGGATTTGATAGCTGCTTTCAACTACCTGAAAGGGGGTTCCAAAGAGGATGGATCTAGACTGTTCTCAGTGGTAGAAGATGACAGAACAAGGAGTAATGGTCTCAAGTTGCAGAGGGGGAGGTTTAGGTTGGACATTAGGAAAATCTTTTTCACTAGTAGGGTGGTGAAGCACTGGAATGGGTTACCTAGGGAGGTGGTGGAATCTCCTTCCTTAGAGGTTTTTAAGGTCAGGCTTGACAAAGCCCTGGCTGGGATGATTTAGTTGGGTTTGATCCTGCTTTGAGCAGGGGGTTGGACTAGATGACCTCCTGAGGTCCCTTCCAACCCTGAGATTCTATGACCTATAAAATTTCAGTGTAGACGTTTGGGCTCAGGCTGGAGCCTGGGTTCTGAGACCCCAAGTGGTGGGATCTAATCTGATCTGACCTCCTGGAAAACACAAGCAATAGAACCTCACCCAGTAACTTCTACATTACTCCTATTTGCTTATGAGACTTTTTCTCGTTTGCCTTTCCCTTCCATTCATCCCCACCCAATATCTCTTGCACAAAGAAGGGGGCTTGGTGCTTCATGGTTACTGGAAGTTTAGTGTTAATTTCATCTCTGCCCTTTCTCCCCATCTCAGGAAGCAGAACTCCAAGAAACCTGAGCACAGGGTCACCTTCCCCTTCGTATCTAGCTAGATACAAAATTCTCCCAACCCCCGTCAGCACAGTATTAGAGTGCCTCACTTATCTTGCAGTGGGAGACATAGGCTTCAGCCTGAGGGGGAGAAAGAGGGAGATACCCGTTCAAAAAGAGGAGACTAAGGGGGGACATGATAGAGGTATATAAAATCATGAGTGATGTGGAAAAAGTGGATAAGGAAAAGTTATTTACTTATTCCCATAATACAAGAACTAGGGGACACCAAATGAAATTAATAGGCAGCAGGTTTAAAACAAATAAAAGGAAGTTCTTCTTCACGCAGCGCACAGTCAACTTGTGGAACTCCTTATCTGAGGAGGTTGTGAAGGCTAGGACTATAACAATGTTTAAAAGAGGACTGGATAAATTCATGGTGGTTAAGTCCATAAATGGCTATTAGCCAGGATGGGTAAGGAATGGTGTCCCTAGCCTCTGTTTGTCAGAGGATGGAGATGGATGGCAGGAGAGAGATCACTTGATCATTGCCTGTTAGGTTCACTCCCTCTGGGGCACCTGGCATTGGCACTGTCAGTAGAGAGATACCTCCAGCAGAGGAAGAAATTAGAAGAAGAAGGTGGGGCTGGATAGGACACACACAACGCAAGCAGCCAACCAACATCACCAGACAGGCATTGCGGTGGAACCCCCAAGGCAAGCGGAAAAGAGGCCGTCCAAGAAACACCTGGCGACGCAACCTTCAGGCTGATTGCACAAAAATGGGCTATACCTGGAACCAGTTAGAGCAAATGGCCCAGGATAGAGGACTCTGGAGATCTGTGGCTGGCGGCCCATACCCCGACTGGGGTGACGGGCATGAGTGAGTGAGTAGAGAGATACTGGGCTAGATGGACCTTTGGTCTCAGGGGCGGCTCCAGGCACCAGCACGCCAAGCGCGTGCCTGGGGTGGCAAGCCACGGGGGGCGCTCTGCCGGTCGCCGCGAGGGCAGCAGGCAGGGTGCCTTCGGCGGCGTGCCTGCGGAGGGTCCGCTGGTCCCGCGGCTTCGGCGGACCTCCCACAGGCTGCCGCCAAATCCGCAGGAATGGGGACCTCCTGCAGCAAGCCACCGAAGGCAGCCTGCCTGCCATGCTTGGGGCAGCAAAATACCTAGAGCCGCCCCTGTTTGGTCTGACTCGGTACGGCCGTTCTTATGTTCTTATGTTCAAATCCTCTCAGAAGAGAGCTCCAAGCACTAAGCTATGGAAGGAACATCATGACGCACAGCTCCCTTGCTCTCTCCTATTGAAGCTCTTCTGCTTTGTAGAAATAAAATCACTGGTGCAGAGGCACTGGACTCTGCATCTCACCAGGCCACAGGGTTATTCTCACTCTCTCTCTGGCCCAATGACTTGAAAAGCATCTGGCTTTTGTGGATCCTATTGCAAGGTGTTCATCTTTCTGCGTTTATTGTACAAGAGCCGAGGCACCTAACTCAGGCTTCTTGGATCTCGCTGCTGTTTCTGTGATTTTTGCAGGCACCGTGACACAACGCTGCATCCCTTTGTGGATCTGAGCCTAAGTGACACCCAAGTTAACACAAGGAGTCTGACAAATCAGGGACTTGACACTGAGTCTGAATTCCAGGCTATTGTCCTAACCACTGGGCCATAGTGCATGCCAGATACCAAGAGGAAAAGTTTAAAGTCGAGACTATTCTGCTTTAGATTTCACTATATCATTTACTTCCCCCAACCTAGCATGTAAGGCATTTGTTGAAATACATTGTGAATGACACTCATAAAACAGCCAAAATACTGAAAGCTGCCAGCTGGTTAGCAGCAACATGATATTAACAGAGCACAACAACTGGGTCTCATGGTTTCCTTGGACTTATTGGCAACTGACTGACTTTTTTTTTTTTTAATGTCAAAAGTCCAAACGGAATTGGAAAGTGTGGCTATTTTCAAAATAATAGCTCAATTATTGCTGTTTTAGCAGGGTTCTTCAGACCACTTCTTAGTGCTTCTGTTATTAATGGAATAAGTGAAAAAATATGTATCCATTTTTTGGTTAGCAAATTACAGCAAAATATAATATCCTTTCCTTCTGAAAAGGAGACCTGGCTCATGCCCGCAACAAAAACCAGCCACCCTCTCTATTTTTGCAAAACTTTAAATAAGTGGAATCATATGTTTTGAATTTTTTTAAAATAGATTTTAAGGCCAGAAGAGACCATTATAATCATCTAGTCTGACCTTCATTTCTTCCTTTCTATGGTGAATGGTTTATGTTCTCACCAAAAAGAGCCAAGCTGACCATTAACACAGTACAATATTGTTCTGTCTCTTCTGGCAAATGTGTCTCTTCCATAAGAATATGAAAAGCTCTTATGCCTAGAGTTAGTCCAGTGTGTGGGCTTGATCTGGAGTCACGCCTCTTACAACTGGCTCATGACTTCAAATAAGTTCCAAAGGTACACTTGGAAGCTTAAATAATGGGAGGCCTTCTTAACCACTTCACTGCATCAGAAGGGTTATTCCCATCCCTCACTGGATTCTCAATAAAACATTGATCTCTATGATAACTAAAGTGTCATCACATTTAGATTAGTCCAGGGGCGGCTCCAGGCCCCAGGACGCCAAGCGTGTGCTTGGGGCGGCAAGCCGCGGGGGGCGCTCTGCCAGCACCGCGAGGGTGGCAGGCAGGCTGCCCTCGGCGGCTTGTCTGTGGAGGGTCCGCTGGTCCCATGGCTTCGATGGACCTCCCGCAGGCGTGCCTGCAGAAGGTCCGCTGGTCTCGCGGCTTCGAAGCCACGGGACCAGTGGACCCTCTGCAGGCAAACCGCCGGAGGCAGCCTGCCTTCTGTGCTTGGGGCGGCAAAATCCCTAGAGCCGCCCCTGGATTAGTCCCACAAGATAGCTCACCAAATGGAAAGAAATATTTTGCAGTGGTTTCTGGGCACCAGTTTAGAAACAGGAAGCAATGCCTTTCGCCTCTCTGAAGCTGAAAGAGACAAGGAATGAAGAAAGTACTCGGCATGTTTAGATAGTTCAGATGCCACTGATAGCAACCTACTGAGAGTGCAGCACAATTCTTTAGGAGATAGGAAGTTCTAGAGTAGGAGAATGTGGACTATGATTTTACTGGTAGATCTTGGCAAATGCTGCAAACAAAACTACATAATGAGAGACTAGGATTGTCACACTGTAGCCTAAAATGTCTGAGTCCGTGTGAAGTGATGGAAACAACTACAAGAATGGTTGAGAGCTCTCTTAATTTAGAATATCACCAGGTTAAATCATTACTGGGTTTTGTGGTCTATCATCCAATTTTTAAGTTTTCAGCCATTTTGACTTCACAAATCACACCTGTGTGGTGAACAGCTACGTAAGGCATGTATCTACTATTGCATGCCTAGAATCCTAGGCTATTGTGATGTCAGTTAACTCAACCGGTCACAACCCTTGCTCGACAGCTGATTTATATGCACCAATTTAATTGGTTGTATGAAGACTGCACAGCTGGTGGATTCCTTGGTCCAACTGCCACACCTCCCTGACATCATGGGCTTTCAGCTACTAGTTAATTAATCATTAAAGTTAAGACCCTGGGCTTGGGCTCAGACTCAGAAAATCTGGATTCAGTTCATTGGGCAAACCTCTGAATCTGTGTGCCTCAGTTTCCCTTCTGTAAAATGGGATTCATAATATTTATTTTCTCCATCTTTCATACTGTAAGCTATCTGGGCCCCGCACTGTCTCTTACTATGTGCTGTACAATGGTTAATACTATAGGGCCCTGAACTTGGCTGTGACTTTCGTAATATGTAGTTCAAAAAATGTCTTTCAAATGTCTGTTCCAGTCTGTGAACACCCCCTTCATTGGATTGTGTCACACCCCCTTCATATTCACATTGCACAAAACTTTAGAGGATAAATTAACTGAGGAACAGTCAGAGAAATAGGGGGTCGCATTGGAGAATATATGGGGGAATTTCATGTTAAATTTCCTACTCTGAGCGTTCCCACTATCAATCTGATTGCAAGAGTGACACTAATCCAAAGAGGGAACAAAGATGTACCCCATGACTTTGGCAATTAATTGCACTGCTTGCATTTTTAACATCAAATACAGCACTGGTAGCAGATTTTGATCAAAACCAAACTACAGCCCAAGAATTATTTGCAGAGGTTAATCAGTGAATCGTGTGGAATGGATAAATGAGAAAAATCACTCTTTCGCCAGACAATTCACAACTGGGGGAAAAGAGAGTAAATTGATCAAATAAATTCTCAGATGTGAATTATTTGCACAGCTCTAATTACTACCAGTCATGTTTCACGCTAGTGCTAGGTGAAGTGATCCCGGAATGTCCCTCACCCATTTCATAGTACGTAAAGGCCCCAGGCATAGCCATGGTAGGAAATGGAAAGACACCTTGTCATGAACATACAGCTAAGGGTAGTATAAAATCCCTCCTTTACCTGTAAAGGGTTAAGAAGCTCAAATAACCTGGTTGGCACCTGACTAAAAGGACCAATAAGGGAAGAAGATACTTTCAAATCTGTGGGGGAAGGTTTTTGCTTTGTGCTGTGGGTGTTGCATGTTCTCTCTGGGACAAAGAGAGAGACCAAGCAAGTAATCCAGCTCCTACTGAAATGATACATCTAATATTACAGAAATAGTAAGTAATAGCAAGGAAATGTGTTAGATTATCTTTTATTTTAGCTTGTGAATTTTTCCTGTGCTAAGAGGGAGGTTTATTTCTGGTTTGATTTGTTTGTTTGTTTTTGGAACTTTAAAGTTTTGCCTAGAGGGAAATCCTCTGTGTTTAAATCTTATTACCCTGTAAAGGTACCTTCCATCCTGATTTTACAGAGGTGCTTCTTTTACTTTTTTCTTGATAAAGTTCTGGTTTGGGTTTTTGTTTTTGTTTTTTTTTTAAAGAATCTGATTGGGTTTTTAGTGTTCTAGAAACCTAAGGGTCTGGTCTGTACTCACCTTGGTTATCTATTTGGTTGGTATATTATTCCCAAGCCTCCCCAGGAAAGGGGGTGAAGAGGCTTGGGGGGATATTTTGGGGAAACAGGAACTCAAAGTGGTCCTTTCCTGAATCTTTGTCTAACTCACTTGGTGGTGGCAGCAGTACCCATCCAAGGACAAGGAAGGATTTGTGCTTTGGGGACATTTTTAGCCTAAGCTGGTAGAAATAAGCTTAGGGGGTCTTTCATGCAGGTCCCCACATCTGTACCCCAGAGTCCAGAGTTGGGAGGGAACCCTGACACACCTATTGAAGTCTGGAGGGGGCTTGGATCACTCATATTCCAGGCTATTACAGAAGCACCTGTAAACTCCAGCCAAGATCAGCACCCCATGGTGCTGATAGTAAGACAGTCCCCAAAGAGCCTACAGTCTCAATAGACTGGACAAACAAAAGGTGGGTGGTGAAGATAGTTGCCCAAGATCTTGCAGCAGGATAATGGCAGAGCTAGAGCCCATGTTCCAGCTTCACCACCCTCTCTACTAGACTGTGTGTGGCTGAGTCAGGATTTAAACCCACGTCAGTTGGCTAATAAGGCAGTGCTTAAACCAAAAGACCACATTGTCTCCCAATGGCACTGTTAGTGAATTTATGAGGTCCCATGCAATTGTGCTTATTGCTTGGGGATTCTCTATTTGTAGTTAGGCCTTTTAAGGAGGAAAACCTCACCACACAATTGCTGTTCTTACTTTGGTAGGCATCAAAGAGGAAAGTTTAGCTTTATTAAAATGGGTTTACACGGTGGAAAGCCTGTTTTACGACCTCAGCTGATGTACTTAATTCACAGCCAGGCATTAATCTGTAGAGATCATCATCATTAATGGTGAGTATTTATCCCTTACTGTTTGCTATTTGAATGGATACCCAGTAAGAGAGATCTAGGGCCAGATTTTGAAAAGAATTTAGGCACGTAAAGACGCAGATAGGTGCCTGGTGGGAGTTACAAAGAGTTAGGCAATGAGTTTCAATGGGAGTTAGGCACCTAATCAGGTTAAAATTCCATGAAGGCCAAGATCCTCAAAGCTATTTAGGTTCCTAACTCCCTTTGAGGATCTGGGCCTAGGCACTGATCTGCATCTCTAGGCACCTAAGTATCTCCAAAGGTCTGTCTGATAGTGCTGAAGATTCCCATATTCCACTGAGGAGACAATGACACACTACAGGAGGGAGAGATCTCGTACTTGAACTCAGCAGCTACTGCCCATATGGTAATGGAATGCTGGAACAGCTGGAATGTAGCCGCCTTAAAGAGACAGATTCATTATAGCCTCGATTCAGCAGGCTGTCCTTATCCAGCAAAGCACTTACATGCATGCTTAAATGTAAGCACATGCAGATGATTTTCTACTACTCCAAAAGGTTAATGCGATGAAGTTAAATTATTTACAAGGCTTTCACTCAATGTTTTCCACTAGAATCATTTAAAGACCATCTTTAGTGGAATTGTGCCATTTGTCTATGTGCAGTGTATAAACATTAGAGATGAAAAACCACTGCAAACCCTGTTTTTTTTTAAACTGACACCATATCAGGTTGAGTGGTGAGCGAGAGAAATATATGGTAACGTGTAAGGCACTTACATACCACCACATTGCATTTGGGTATGTTACTTAAATCACTTTAATAAGATGTCCTCATTATGTGGTATAATAGAAGCAGAGATGCAGACAAGCCTATGAATTAACGTTATTGTTTGGAAGCCATTCATCACAATTTTAAGCCTTTATAAACTGAAGTTTAAAAAAGAAAGACAAGATGTCTGGCTGCCAAGATTAATTGTGCTCCAGGGCAGTTAATCTCTTTCTATTCACATCAGTTTAAAGAAAAAAATCAGCATTACTAAAGCATGCAGAGGTGTCAATATCGCTATGATTCAGCTGGTGTAGGAAGAGTGCTGGAATCCTAGTTATAAGCTAAATTTAGCCATTGTGTGCCCAGCAGCAGCTTTCATGGAAGTCAGTAGTGCTTGCGATTTGCAAAAGAGCCTAAATAGAGCTAGGGACCAAAATTTGGTCAGCCAAATTTACTTATACATGTAGAATGATTTAAAGACACGCCTATCCAATGCACTAGGTGCCCCTAAATGATGGGGGGGAAGGATAGCTCAGTGGTTTGAGCATTAGCCTGCTAAACCCAGGGTTGTGAGCTCAATCCTTGAGGGGGCCATTTGGGGATTTAGTTGGGGATTGGTCCTGCTTTGAGCAGGGGGTTGGACTAGATGACCTCCTGAGGTTCCTTCCAACCCTGATCTTCTATTATTAATACAACATAATCCCAGCAGCACTGAAGTAATCATTTCAGTAGGAACACAGCCAGCCACCTACCTCCAGAGACTCTCTTCAGCCCTGTCATTGTTGTGGTTCACATGCCATCTCTACCAAAGAGATGTTATTGCAGTGTGCTGAGAAGATCACTGTATTCAGTTATTTTGGTCTAAGGGGTGGTGGAGCAAGTGCCAGAGTCTGAGCCTAACAGAGAACACCCTACCAGCTGGCCTCCACACCTTCTTGTATAATACTGAGTGGGGTCCAGCATGATCTCCCCTGCTGACCACAGGTGGGGCAAAATGGCACAGGGAGTGAGGTGGTCCCTCAGATAGGCCAACCTCAGGGATTCATAGATCACCATTGGCAATCCCTCCAGACCGAGGACGATCTCTTTCACAGGTTTTATGTTTTATGGGTCCTTTGGTGACTGAAGAGTCCGATCCTTGAGCCACAGGCTCATTGGCAGACATTGCAGGCGGTGTTAGAAGTCCGGGTTTGGCCACAATAGAGGAAAGTGTAACCGCCGCCCTCTTCCCGCAAGTGGCCTTCATCAGCACGTCTTGTCTCACTGAGAGCAGCGATGTCGATGTTGTACCTCGAGAGTTTCCGGGCAACAATTGCTGTTCTGCCTTTGGTTCTTTTACTTTTTGAGTTGTCTAATAGGGTACGGACATGCCAAGTTGTAAGAGACAGTTTTGGTTTTTGACTGCATTGGGAGTGATCCCTTTGGACATGGTTATCCAGTCAGGTATGGTGAGATAGTCTGTATTTGGGACACCTTTTGTAGCCCCTTCCTCATCTGCAGTGAGCAGAAGGGTTCCTAAAAAGATCTGCTCAGTTGTGACCACTGCAGCCGAAAATGCCCCCCTACCCCAGTCTAGGGGCGCATGACGACCATCTTGCAGTCACCGCCTGCGTGTGGGTTTGTGACTAGGGACTCCGGGTGATCACTTCACCTATTCCCTTCACCATTCACCCATCACTGCAGGATAGCTCAGTGGATGGGGGGAGGGATAGCTCAGTGGTTTGAGCATTGGCCTGCTAAACCCAGGGTTGTGAGTTCAATCCTTGAGGGAGCCACTTAGGGATCTGGGGCAAAAATTGGTCCTGCTAGTGAAGGCAGGGGGCTGGACTCAATGACCTTTCAAGGTCCCTTCCAGTTCTAGGAGATTGGCATATCTCCAATTATTACTTTTATGGGTAGGGGTGGGTAAAAAGTTCTTCCTGTGAGAGAAGCCCGCATGTGAGTAGTTTCACATGGGGGAGCTGTTGCGCACCATCAGCCACGTAAATCTTGGTGTCCGATGGCAAGGAGGTCTGAGATGACAGTGGGGTTCTCCTCCACTGTAGCCTCCATCCGCCTTCACAGTCGTTGAGAGGTGATCCTGCTTTGTTTGCTTGCTCTGCTGTTAAGGTCTGATACTGGGTTGGGTTGCATTTGGCTGCACTTTGTCTGGTACCTCGCCTTCGACTTTACCGCAATGGGTGACCCTACTGGGCATACCGGATTCCTGACGGCATCGTTCCTAGGCTCTTAAGTTTACACAAGCTTTTACACCATTTCAAGGTGGCAGCCCAAGGAGAAGATCATAGATCATAATCAACACTTTAAGGAGACCTAAGATGCCCACTGATTCCTAGATTTTAAGGCCAGAAGGCATCATTATATTATCTAGTCTGACCACTTGTATATCACAGGCCACTTCACCTCGAATGGTCTCTTACAATACATGTTAACTATTTATGCTAAATAATCTTGTTCCACCTTGTGACCCTCTGAGTGACCTTTGCAGACCTGGAGGAGAGCTCTGTTTAAGCCCAAAAGCTTGTTTCTCTCACCAGCAGAACTTGGTCCAATAAAAGATTTACCTCACCACCTTCTCTCTCTAATATGCTAGGACCAACACGGCTAGAGCCCAACAACTGTGTTTGGGTGCCTTTCTGGAAGATAGTCTTTAATCAGCCTTGATTTGAAGATCTGAAGAGATGGAGAATCTACCACTTTCCTTGGTAGTTTGTACCAAGGGTTAATCACTTTCGCTGTTCAGAACACTCGCCTTATTTCTTATTTGAATTTGTCTGGCTTCAGCATCCAGCCACGGGGGCTTGTTATGTCTTTCCCCGCTAGATTAAAGAGACCTTTAGTCCCCTGCCACTCTCCCCAGGACAGTTCTTGTACACTGTAATCAAGTCACCTCTCAATCGTTTTTTGATAAGCTAAACAGATTGAGCTCTTCAAGACTCTCCCTGGAAGGCATTTTCTCCAGCCGTCAAGTCATCTGTGACTCTTTCCTGCACCCTCCAGTTCTCTGACATCCTTTTAACAATGGGAAGAGAAGAACTGGATGCCGTATTCTGTGTCCTAGAGGCTCCATTAGCAAGCTGCAGCACTCTGCACCAGCTTCAGCCTGTCCGTGGTTTTTTGGTGGAGCCCCATGTAGAGCTCATAGCAATTGTCTCTTTTAAAACCTTATCCTAAACTCTTTGGTGCAGACTCTGTTTTCATTTTTGACTAGTGCCCAGCACCCACTCAGTATTTGGCAGAGAGAGAGAATGGATCAAGGCACAGGACAGATACTCTGAGATCTGATTCATTTCCTGGCTCTGCCACAGACTTCCTGTCTGACCTGAGGCAAGTCACTTAGATCCAGAATCCCCATGGACGCCTAATGCCCACTGGAGGACCTGGGCCTTAGTTTCTTTGTGCCTCAGTTTCCCATCTGAAAAATGGGGACAATGGGACCACTCATACCCATTGTCTATTTAGATTGTAAGCTCTACACGGCAAGAATTTTCTTGTATTGTATGTATGGACAGTGGCCAGCAAAACTGGGGCCCTGATCTTGGCCCTGGCCTGTAGGTGCTTCTATAATACTCTTACTAACCAATACAAATCATTGTTTGGAGCAGTATGTAGCTGGGAGGAGGCTTCTCAGTGGAGTACTAGTGTTTCGATTGGTTTAGCAGAAGGATGAAACTTACTTTCCATAGAAAGCCCAGAATGTTTTCAAAAGAGAGACAGTCCAGGAAGAAAAAAATGGAATTTGCTCAGCCTACATTTTGTACATGAGAGAAAGGAATGAAAGCAGGGGTCTGTTTCTGGGAAGTCCTGTTTATTCCTGTGTTGGAAGAGAGGGAGTAGTACGTGAGAGATCAGGCTAGTAGGTGATCTGCTGAGCAGAGTGTCCTCAGAGGGAAATTAAAGGCACAGACACAGGGATGGCCTCCTTCTGGTGCCCTACCGAGCATGTTACTGAGCTTTTTATTAGCTGCCTTAGAAATTCTACCCCCGCACTGGTCCCACAGTGACATCCATCTGTAGCATTTTATTACACTTTTAGGGCCTGATCCATGTCCATTCAAGTCAAAGGGAATCTTTACCGTGACTTCGCCGGATTTTGCATTGGTCCCATCAGTGTTCTACGTATGGAACAATGGCGACAGACGACTGCCTTTCTTGGTCAGTCTCCACGCACCTCCCTGCCCTCATGACAGTCTGAATCCTTTGTGCATTTCTGGTGTTTCATATTTGCCAGATTTTTAAAAGCACCTATAGGATTTAGGAGCACAAGTCCCACTGACTTACAATGGGATTTATGCACCTAAATCTTTTAGGTGCTTTTGAAAAAAAAAATCTCCCTCTGCATGTTTTAAGATCTCCGCTGGGGGCAGCAGGGCAGGCATGCTCTTGTGACAGCTCTGCCATCCTTTGCCTGGGTGCAGAAGGTGCCGTGGTGCAGCTGGGCCCCCCTCAGGTGACTAGTGGCCTCTGGAGCATGAGAGGGGAGCTGTGCCTGTGCTCTGTAGTAGGATTGCAGAGGTGGGGTGCAATGGGAGAAGTGTCCCCCATATGTGCAAATATACATATAGGCCGTGGATTGATTGTCACTTCCCTGGTTATGGCTCTGCAGTCATGCTGTAAATGCCTCTAAAGTTCCTGATCCCTTAGTAGTTGCAGGTGTCCCTGTAGACGAACATAATCTACCAACTTATTGACCAAGCTCAACTCCAATGACCTGGGCAAAGCCCATGCTGCTGCTTCCAAAACCAGAACTGCAGAATGAATCCAACTCTTAAACAAAACGATACACTTTGCATTGCAAGACATGTTCCTGACACTCCGAGCCACACAGCAAGCGACCTGGGCAGCACTGCTTTTGGCTTTTTCAAGGCACCTAAGGGAGTTAGGCACCCAGCTCCCATTGAATTCCAAGGAGCTGTATTAACTACAACTTGCTTCTCTTGGAATATCAAAGGCCCTTTCCCTCTGCCTTGGTTCTGGGACCACTCGGGCTCCCTAACAGCGTGGCTTCACTGGAGTCACACCCCGGGGCGGAGTGTTGCCAGAGCTGTCCGGACCACCACACAAGCGCCTGAAATCCAGGACGGGGCTACGCTCTGGCCTTTCAGAGAGCTACGCTCAGGCAGCTCTGCCTTGTCGTTTGCTGAGCCGCAGGGTCTGTGTACACCGTGCAGCGGGAAGGTGTGATCCCCAGTGCCAGTCGACAGCCTCGCCCTAGTTCAGCTCCAGGGCGTGTGCTAAAACTAGCACGTGGCTGTTGTGACATGGGCCGTGGCCCAAGCCAGCCCAGGGGACTGGACGGGCATGGACTCGGCTGGCTAGCCCATGCTATGACATCCACGCTGCTATTTTTACTGTGCTAGCATGAGCCCACCCCCCATACCACCATCCTTCTCCTGCTCCCTCAATTCATCGCTTGTTGCTCCCCTCCCCATCGCACCACCAAGCCTGCTTTCCCCGCTGCCTCCCATCTCGCTGCAGTAGTCTTGGCCTGTGACAGGGAGCAGTAGCCAGGCACTGGGCCAGCAGTGGAGTAGAGTCAGGGTTAGGTCCATGCCACTCCCCGCAGCTCCCGGAGCAATTTGCAACATCCACTTCCACTTCCCAGCCCTGGAGCAGTGCATCCGATTGCAAGGCTAGAGCGTTGTGACAGCAACAGAAAGAACAGCCTCACCTCTGCCCTGCAGCACGGAAGGGAGGGCATATGTGCAGTACGTGTGGGTGAAGAGAATGGAGAGGGAGGAAGAGCGCATGCATGGCGGATGCATGTCTGAAGGGCTCTGGCACTATAAATGTAGCTCGACACTGCTGGTGGCACTCTCAGGCAATCCTTAGCCAACCTAGCCTTTGGAATGCGTTTTGACAGCTGTCTGTGGCAGGGTGTAAAGGGAGTGAGGGCTCCAAAAATTAAAGGAGTCTTCATTGCTCATCGTTCCAGATCTCACCTTCAAGGCCCTTCACAGCTCTGCCTCTCCCTGCAGATCTGCTCATGTCTCTTACATTGGCCCATTCCTCTTGTCCACTTCTCTGCTTCTTCCAGAACTGTCTTTGCACTTCAAAATGATTTTAAAAACTAAGCCAATCTATACACAGTAGAGCTACCCATTGGGCAGATACTCACTGCTGCATAGACTCAAAAAATTCAATGAAAGAGACACTCCACATCTTTTCCTTCTGTAGCAACAAATAAACATGCCTCATATCCTGCCCTTCAATCCAGTACAATACGGACTCTGCTGAAGTAAATGCTACCACGGAACAATCTCAGCCAAGTGTGCTCTGCTGCTAATGCAAAAAAGCAATTCTGAGATATGCAAGGTAACTTATATTTGCTGCAGTGCAAATGCACATATGGAAAATCAATAGCTGAATACGTGTGTAGAAACACTAACACCCGATTTATGTCAGAGCAAAGGCTCCACATTGCATGCACAATTTTTAGACCAACCACATTTGAAAATGTGTACACTTTCCAGCTATTTCAGTACACAATCCATATTGAGACCTCATTAGCAGATTATGTGTGATGCGCGCACACACACACATGCAGAAATAAATTGCAGTCTCCAAAAGTTACTCAAGTACTATCTATAGAAAACTGACACCACAAAAAAATAGAAAACTTTTAGTTGCAGGGATATCTTTCTGTCTGTGGCTCAAGGCCAGAAAAAAAATATTAGTGCCAAAAAAAATAAAAAATAAAAAATCCCATGCTAGAACATTTGAAAACATCTCTTAGATAAAGTGGTGAAGAGACACCAGCCACAGACTGAGGACCGAACAGACCCAGTAAGCAATTTATATATTAAATGATTCAAAATGTAATAGTTAGCAACATACCTCCACCATGGGTAGTATTTGAATGTAAAATTTGTAGGTGCTGAATTAAGAGCCCTGGAGAAAGAAGTTTTCAAGTATCCACAGAATCAGTGCAATATGGGAAGAAGGAGCGAAGTATCTCTCAATTCTAACCTGAAAGGAGGAAGGCCTTTCATTCTGCCTATCCACTCATCTCCTGAGCTCCCAGCAGAGAATCCCGCCAAGAACACTAGCTGTGATGTTGCGTTTGGGGGTCCACCGTGAATATTTAATCCTAGATTTTAAGGGCATGTAGGAGGCCAATCACAACCAGTGCAACACACCCCCTGAAGTCTGGACGCAGCACTGTGACGAGTCTGCCCTGAGCTGGTCGCCTGCTGTCAGGTTCGGGCCTCACATGGAGGATGCTAGCTCCAGAGGCTTGACAAGCGAGTCATGTACCTCTCTTGGGATATGCAAAGATTGCTGCAGTGAATAGCCTGGATCAGTCAAGAGGTCTCTGAGCCTCCTCTGAGTCTATGTCTCAAGGCTCCTGCTTCCTTTGTTTTAGGGAGATTTTCTCCATTCAGATTCTCTTGTACAAGGTGGGCTCACGGCCCTCGGTGTGTGTAAGGGAACCCAGCTTGTCCTCTCCACCAGGTTCCAATCAAGGGCCATGGGAGAGACGACAAAGGTCTGTTCCCAAAGGTGCTGCTTCCCTGGGTTACTTCCTACCAGCCCCCCTGCTCCCAAAGGGCAAAGGGAAGACATTACACAAAATGAGGCCAAGGTTAATCTCATACATTCAGAGTGTCAAGCGTCCATTTTTCCTTCAACAGATCTGGTAGAATCCCAATAGCCAGAGGTCCCGGGCAACTGGACCCTTAGCAGTGCTTCCTTCTAAGGAGCTAGGATATTTATCTCCACCTCTGGCTGAGCTGTTCTGTTCTGTCCTTTTATGCTCCTCCTCCAGCCCTACATGCTTTGCAGGTGAGCCCAGTCTCGCTCTTTAACCCCTTCTTTTCCAGGGAAGTGTTTGTACACCCCATTGCAGGGCAGAAGAGGCCATTTTGATCATCTGGCCTAGCCTCCTCTAGAGCCCAAGCCATGAAATTTCACCCCTGTAGCCTAACAGCTAGTGGAGAGCGGCACACAGAGGGGAGGTGACTTGCGGAGTGACCACCGGCAGTGGTAGAGCTGGGAATAAAGCTAAGGTCTGTCCACACAGGTTAAATGGCCGTGCAAACAGCCCAACATTTCCCTGGTTTGCCAAGGCCACGTACATCTTTGCTTGGAGAAAATCAGAAAAATGGCCACTTTACTGCAGCCTTTCAGTCTCCGGGCGGCACTGCTAAAGGGCAGAGCAGCCACCTGACAGGGGAGGCAGGAAGCCGATGGCATCACCACTCACCTCCCTGCAGCAATGGGCCTGCTCCCTCCCCCGAGAAGCCAAGGTTAATTAAAAGCTTGGTTGCACCAGACAAGGCCTCGTGGGACCTTCATACCTATCTCTGGAGAACACCCCAGCTTTTCACAACTCAGGGCGACCAGTTTGCTCTTCTCACGAATGGTCTATGTAGGACAGTGATCTAACCTACTTGGATGGCCCCCAGTGCTGTAGGATCTGCACACCTCACCTGGTTTCTTTATTGTATTTATCCTCACAACACTCCTCGGAGGCAGGGCAGTGCTATTTTCCCCATTGTACAGATGGAAAACTGAGGCCTAGAGAGGCTAAGAGCCAGGTTTTAAGATATTGAGTCACCTAAAGATGCAGTGTGATGGTGTGCATTCACCTCTCATGAGCGCCTCCCGTTGGGTGGGTGCAAGGCTGTACACTTTCTCTCTCTCTGTGATGCCCCCTGTCGGCTGTTGCCCTCATCAGGCGGGTCTTCAGTGGCTCAGCCCACCGGCTGAGTCGTACAAAATCTTTCAGGATAACAAAGTCCAACAAATGGTCAGCCCTTGCCCGGGTCTTCAGCCTCGTCTCTGGGCCTATTTCCATTCTAGCCTCTTTCTCTTAGTGCGGACTCTTCTCCCCTTCTTGGGGCTTAGGCCTCTTCCCCAGCGGCCCGCCCACTACTCTGGATCCCCACCCAGGAACCCTACAGATAGCAACCCCGTGCTGCTTTCTTTAATAGCTGCTGCTGCTGCTGCATTCCCTGGGCTGCTTCCCACTCTGTCCCATCACCTTCCTGGTTGCTCTGCCTGTTCCCTGGTAGAGCAGGGTCTCTCCCAGGCCTCCTTGCCTGGAGAGTTTCTCAGTCTCTGTCCTGGTTTCTTCAGGTCCCTCTCAGGCCTCATTGCCTGGAGAGCTTGTAACAGTCTTGGCCTCCTTTTAGTCAGGGCTCTCCCTCCAGGCCTGTAGAACTTCTCCAGCCTATCTCTGTTTCTTCAGGGTTTCTCCCCAGACTCTTTACCTGTGGAGTTTCACAGCCTTTTAGTCCTTCCTCGGATAGGTGCCAGCTTTCTGATTTCCCCGGTGGGGGGAGGGAGGGAGCTGATCAGCAGGGCCCATCGGTAGATGCTGAGCACCCACAATTTTTTTCCGTGGGTTTTCCAGCCCCAGAGCACCCACGGCATCAGCACCTGTCTCCCTTCTGGTCCCAGCCAGCAACTGGTGCTTTTGAAAATATCACTAAGTGGCTGACTGCTTCTTTAGGAACCTATTTAGCTTTAAAAATCTGGTCCTAAGTGACTCAGCCAAGTCCTAGGTTAGTGTCCAAACCACTCGACCATCCCTCCTCACTAAGCAACTTTCCCTAGAGTTAGTCCCTTCCTTCAGCCCCAACCCAGACTTTTCACTAATGCCATGATTTAATACCTCTGAGGTGATCAAGTTGTGACAGTGCCTGGCTTACATTATCGCTGAATAAATCATGGAGGCGGAAGCTAATTTTAGAGGTGCATGCTATTTACACAGCTATTTTGGCAAACTCTGCAGGGGGGAGGTGAAAGCATTTTTAAAAAGAAACACTAAAAGGTATAGGAGACCGCAATAGGATTTTTGTAGGATGCATTCCACCTTTCTCGTAGCCTTGGAGGATTCTTTGTGTGTGGCTGGAAAATTGTAAGGACCCTGTTTATGAGGCTACAGATCTAAAAGTGAGCATTAATCTTATTAGTGGTAATGTGATCATTATGCTATAGATTAGGGTAGCTCAAAGTCATTTTTCTTTAATGTCACCCCCTCAGTGTTTTCATCACTGCACCAAATCACAAAATGACGAGACTGGGGACTTTTACTTCCTAATACAGGGTAATCTAATTGGAATTGATGGTTCTTCTAGAACATGTTGCAATGTAAGTACACTTAGGAGCTGGCCACATCATAAAAATAATGTCTAGACCAGGGACGGGCAAACTTTTTGGCCTGAGGGCCGCATTGGGTTTCGTAAATTGTATGGAGGGCTAGTTAGGGGAGGGGGTTGTGGCTCGGCTTCCACCTCCTATCTTTCCCCTCAGGACTCCTGACCCATCCAACCCCCCCTGTTCCCTGATGGCCCCTCTGGGACCCCTGCCTCATCTACACACCCCCACTTCCTGTCCCCTGACCGCCCCCGGACACCCTCCGCCCCATCCAACCCCTCCTCTCATTCCTGATGGCCCCCCGGGACCCCTGCCTCATCCAACCATCCCCTCTCCCTCTCCTCTGACCACCCCTGGACTCCTGCCACCCCATTTAACCCCTCCTCTCATTCCTGATAGCCTCCCGGGACCCCTGCCTCATCCAACCACTCCTTCTCCCTGTCTTCTGACCGCCCCTGGACCCCTGCCATCCCATCCAACCCCTCCTCTCATTCCTGATAACCGCCCCCCTGCCCCATCCAACCACCCCTTCTCCCTGTCCCCTAACTGCCCCTGGAACCCCTTTCCCTGACTTCCCCCTGCTGCCCCATCCAACACCCCACTCCTACCTGACTGCCCTCCAGGACCCCTGCCCCCATTCAACCCCCCTGTTTCCCCCCCAGCCACCATCCACCCCCGACCACCACCCTGAACTCCTCTGCCCAACCCCACCCCATTCCTTGCCCCCTTACCGTGCTGCCTGGAGCACCGGTGGGTGGCGATGCTACAGCCGCGCTACCCGGCTGGAGTTGGGTCACAGCGCCGCCACCACGCAGCACAGAGAGTGGGGCAGGCCAGGCTCTGCAGCTGCGCTGCCCCAGGAGCTCACAGCCCCGCCGCCTGGAGCATTGCACCGGTGGCAGAGCGAGAGAGCTGAGGCTGCAGGGGATGGAGGACAGCGGGGGAGGGGCCGGGGCAAGCATCCCAGGCCAGGAGCTCAGGGACCGGGCAGGATGGTCCCGCGGGCTGTAGTTTGCCCACCTCTGGTCTAGACTCAGATGGAAGGGAATGATGGCCCAGGCACGTCCTCAGAAAATTAATCAAAGTAAATGCTAACCATAAAATCTGTAATGCACTTGAAGTGAAACATTTTAAAGACAAAACAATTTAATATTGTACCTACTTTTGACATCATTTTCCATAATGATCGGGGCAGGGGGGCTTTCCCTCCCACCTTAAAACAGGGCCGGGCAGGTGCCTGGGACTACTGGAACAATGAGCCTTATTTTCTCTTGATTTGCACCTTGTGGAATTATTTACCACGGGGTGAGCTGAGTGCCGAGGGAGTGTAAAACAACGTCCTTCTGATTCAAAGCATTTTACACCGACTCTGCACAGCTTAAATGGCTAAACCAGGTGCAGGGCAATAGAGAAGTCGGGCCACCCGCATTTGAAATCCTCTGACATAAACGTTTCCCCCTGCCGTCGTCATAAGCTTACGGAACAGGAGTGCGTCTGCGTGCTGTGCCCAACCGTCCTGGGATGCTAGGACCCAGCACAAAGCCGGAAGTGTCCCGTGCCAAACAGAGCAGCTTCTCAATGGGTGGCAGGTGGGAAGAATCCATTGTGCAGCAGATTCACTATTCGCCTTCCACTTCCAGAGGGTGATGGGTCAGCAGGAGTGGGGAAATCAGACTCAGGTTCCTCTCTTGGCCAGTTGGGTGGGGGGTGGGGGGGAGACCCTTTGAAAGGATCTGTCCTGGGAAAGGAGTTGGTGGTTGTTTGGGGAGCCTGAAGCAGGAGGGAGCCTAGGAAGGAGAATAGGGCATGGCATGAGGGTGGACGGCTCCTTGCGGGAGCTGCAGCAGCCACTGGATACAGGCCAACACAGAGATGGCCCTGCAGCGATGAGCCCTGCAGCCAGAGAGTGGGATGGAGTGGGGCTGGAAGGGGACTCGCAGGAGCAGAGCCACTCAGACACCACGTTTCACTTGACCCAATCTGAAACTTCTGGTTCGTGGTTGAGATGGGGGAGAGGAAAAATTTTGAAAATGATCCTGGGCTGGGAAAACCATTTTCCACTCCATGCTAGCGGCTGCACCATTGTACTTAGGGAGTGAAATATAAACACCTTAAAACACTGAATTCAAGCAGCGATTCCAAAGCTTATGTTTCCTGGTTATTGCTCATTTTTTAGCCCAATTCTTTGGTGACATTACATTGCAAGATATCTGTAATCCACCCTTGAATGTGTGGCATTTTAGAATACCTGTCATGTCCAATGATGCAGGGATTGTCATATGAAAAAAGGATATTTTCATACAAGATAATACTGAGCAATCTCCTGCTGGAATGTCTAGGAGGGTTTACAGTTTTGAATCCAATGGATTCATCTAATCCCATCAATTCATTCACTGTTCTGTATCAGCACAAGTTTGTGTCTTTTACAATAGCACAAGTTTTGTCTGGTGTCTGCAACAATGATTTTTAAAAAATTGTTAGAATAAAATAAAGGTGAATCTACAGGTAAAAAAGGTACCTCTTATATTTGGTGGTAATGGTGTGTCAAAACTCAGGCATATTCCCATTTAAAAAAAACAACAATGCTGAACTCTTCCAACTAGTGCTGTAATATCCCTCTAATGTTCAACCGCAAGAATGAAAAGAACAAGGTAATTTACTCTGCTCAGTTACAGGCAGAAATAGTTACTTAAAATGAGCATATTACTCTGCTTTTATTTTATTTCACGCAATTCCCTGTAGCTTAATTTCATTTTGAGGGGTTTTACTGGAGGAAAATTAACTCAATGATCACACAATTTCTTCTGAGTCATAAAAAGAGCAGGTTAGTCAGGATAAAGCTGCTTTGCGTGAATAGGAAGGGATTATACTCACTGACTTTCAACCCTGTTACTAAGCCAGTAGACACATCTGTGATTTACCTGAATATGTTTCAGCAAATACAAAATAAGCCCAACTGGGTAGTTGCTCTGGAGGGACTCTGTGGAATGAAAGAGAAAAACAAATGTATTAATAGAACCTGAAAACAAAATAATGCTCCTTATATGCTAGCAGACTTCCTAAAGGCATAAAAGGATATTAAAAAGTCATTAGCCCTGCTGGCTTACTCACCTGAGAATCTTTGTGATGATGCTTTAATTCCACATTTTTTGCTTTAACGATTATGTGCATTTCTGTACGTGGAAAGACATTCTGGTGGAGCTTCTTTACAGAAAAGATGCTTAAGTTTTCCCAAAAACTTAAAGGTCAATTTCTGCCTCCAAACACATCCTTACATCAAATAATGCACAGGGTCAGTTCTATTCATTAAGGCAGGGGCGAGGGGTTTTAACAGAGACAACAGGCGTTGGGGCCAGGGCTTTTGCCGCTTCAATCAGCCAAAAAAAAAAAAAGCCGTGATCGCGATCTCCATCAATTCAGCGGGAGGTCCTTTGCTCTGAGCAGGAGTGAGGGACTCTCCGCCGAACTGCCACCGAATACCTGAACGTGCCGCTCCGCTCTGGAGTGGCTGCCCCAAGCACCTGCTTGCTAAGCTGATGCCTGGAGCCGGCCCTGGTTGGGGCCACACTTTTGAAAGTATTTAGTCACCTAAAGATGCAGATAAGTGTCTAGGTCCAGATCCACAAAGGGACTTAGGCACTAAACCCAGTCCATTTGTGGACCTTTGACCTAGTTGGATTTTTTTGAAAGAAGGCACCTCTTGCTGTTGAGGGGAAAGCTTTGAGGCTGTACCTCAACCACAAGATGTTCCTGGGTGTGAGGCAGGAATTGCTGAGTGACATTTTCCGGCAGGAAGTCAGACTAAATCATGAGAATGGTCCCTTTGACCTGGAAAGCTACGAATGAAGGCCTTTTGGTAGCTGCAATGTACTGAGGAGAGCAAGGGGGTTGGGGCTGTTTTGCAAAGCATTTCAAAATTTGGGCTCATCCCGATATGGAATGAAACCTAAACATTCCAAAATGTTCTGCAAAAGGAAAAGGAGCCCTGGCTCTAGGAGAGCCTGGCAGGACGCCCTTGTGCTATGGAGCGTGGAGACCCGAGGGTCGCTAACTGCAAGGCCGCCCGGCTGCAGGAAATAGGACAGATTTCCAGCTCTGCTGAAATTGAACAGTCTCCGCGAAATGTTTTGATTTCAATGAATTGGCAAAAGTCCAATGAAAAAATGCTTCCTTTGAATTCTGCTCACCAGCTGTAATACTGGGTATTTGCACCTAACCTGTTCAATAACACTGTGATGGCGTGCAAACCCCGCGTTGGTGAATCAAAGATTAACAGGAGCCTGAGAGCTCATTTAGCCCACCTTGCTGCACTGGGAGGGTGATCAGACCCAGCTGGGGAGGAAGTGAAAACTACAGAGCAAATCCTAGGCCAAGGACCCAGGACAGAGAGAGGGTTAGAATTCCCTTGCTCTGGGAAAGGAGCTGTGGAGATGCTGTAGATTAAGAAACAACCCTGGTGGCTGACTCTGGCAAAGGGGCCAGGCTCCAGGGGAGTATCCTTGGGGGTTGGTGCTCGGCAGCATGAACGAGTTACTGAGGAGATCCCAGTGGGACTGAAAGCTCAAGCCCAGACAGGCAGAAGTTGCTTAAGTTGGGTTTGTTTCATTTGGGGTTTTCTGTATTCTGTGGGGTAGGGTGACCAGACAGCAAATGTGAAAAATCGGGACAGGGGGTGGGGGGTAATAGGAGCCTATATAAGAAAAAGACCCCAAAATCGGGACTGTCCCTATAAAATTGGCACATCTGGTCACCCTACTGTTGGGGGACACTGGGGTGGGGAACCTGCTGCTCTGAGAAAGGAGTGGGACTGCCAAGGTGCTCGGCCTGGTTGGAAGATGTCCTATTGATGAGAGTTGTGGGGGATGTTCTTTGTATGGAACGTTGATACCCCCTGGAAGTGATGGATCTAGCTGGGGGGCTGAAAGAGAGACACACACATCACCCCAGGACCATCGCAGCTCAGCGTGGATCAGTCTGCTGTGCCTCACCTAGATGCATGCTGGCCGGTGAGTCACTCTTCTACCATTATTAACAGTTATTTTACAAAACTGAACTCTACAGAAAAGCAGAGCAAGCACGAGAACTTCTGGTGATCCTCTCTGAAGGATAATCCATCAGGAACTGGCTTTCTTTGGGCTTTACTTCACTTCCTAAAGGCTTGTGAGTAATCCTAGAGCTGATTCAGGAGAGCGTTCTTAGTCCTCCCTGGAGTGCTGGCCGGTGGTTTGTTGAGGGTGGCAGGCGTTTTCCTTTGCAAATAGAGCACTTACCTCTTTGAATATTTAAAATGCCGTGTGCCCCTATGCTGTGACAGGGACTCTGTCTCCTGCTTGGTTGCTGCTGCTCATGGCAGCCTGCCTGGGCAGTAGGGGGAAGCTGCTGAGGGTATTTTGTACTTCTGTGTCAGTGATTGATGTGCTGCCAACATTTTAACAAGGGACTCCCTTGCTCTCCACTCCTCTCTCAACCCTGCAGTCTCCCCCACCCTGTCCCCAAGAAATCCATCAAACCTTCTGGGGGGGAGCTGTGGGCACCAGCCTCAGAAATCCCTCTGCTACGGGCAGTGCAATGACAAGTCTGTGCCCAGCTGCTGCTCCTGTCTGACGGGAATCCTCTCTCCCCGTCTCTATACCTATGCCGGCCCAAGCACAATCCAGCCATTCATGCCTGTCACGCCACTGAGCCCAGCTGGTGCATGGGGACTAGCAGACGCTTTGCAGGCCATGTGCCTGGGACTGCAATACCTATATCAGGGCCCAGTGGGGAGGTGATAGTGGCAGCAGTTGCACCATGGGGATAATTGCTCACCCCCTCTGTAATCGACTCTGGCTTGTTTGTATTGCTTTGTCTGAGCTAAGCCTTTAATGGCCCAGTTTTGTTGATAATGAGCACAGTCGAGCAGTCCTTACTAATGCACATCTGTGAAGAGGGCCGAGGGGCAGTGAAGGTGAAGAATCCACATTGTGTAGATGAGGGCTGGCTCTCTGCATGTTTGCTTAGGTGGGGGAATGGCACGGGCAATCTTGCCTCATGAATGCTGCATTTCCCCTCCTTGATGATCAGCCTTTGAGCTATTGTATCAGGCTGTCTTCAAACTCAGGCAGGCATCAATTTACTTGGAACATGTTCTCAAGGTCTTCTGTGTATCCATATAGCTAGGAACACATTTGTCAAAAGACAAGCTGAGTTTGATCGAGTGACTCCAGGGGCTGGAGCCTTAATCTGACCCTGTCTAGGCATTGAAGTAAGTAGCCAGATCTTCATAAGTGTTCAGCATCCATTTAGGCACCTAAAGGAAGCAACCAGACTTTCAAGTGTGCTCAACATTCATTGTTCTCAGTGGGAGCTACCAGGTGTTGAACACATCTGAAAATTTGCCATAGGAGCCTCATGTTAGACCCTTGTCTTTAACTTGCAATGTTAGACCCAGATTTGTAATGTAACTCTATAGCACTGTTCTTTCACAAACAGAATAACCATGCCCTATTTATACAAAGTGGAACAGCTGCGACAGGCAAAACTGAGAGAGACCCCACATCAGAGTATCCTACAGCCCAGTGGTGAGTGCACTCTCCTGAGACGTAGGAGACCCCTATTCAGGTCCTTTCTCCCAGTGGGGTAGGGATTGAACTGGGGTCTCCCATGTGCGGGGTAAATTCCTCCATCACTGCCATTTCATGTGGAGGTAGGCATGCTTGCAGCTTGCCTAACTGGACGGGAGCCTGCAGGTGAGAGAGCTGGGAGAATGCCTTTCTTCACGTGGCTTCAGAGCACGCTGCAGCTTAGGTGTCACTCTGAGAGGTGCCAACAGGGAGGTAGCCAAGCACATGCCCAGAGGCAGAACCTTAGGTGCCTGGGGGACTTGTACAGCAAACAAATAGGTGCCGAGCAGGTTTCTGCACCTGCAGTGCTGAGCCGCAGCCCAGTGCGGGGTTCCTGGACTTGTGCTTTAGGAACCGGAGTTTCTTTGAGCCTACGTCCCTAGCTCCAGGTTTCAGTGGGAGTTGGGTGTCTCGATGCTTTTGCATCTATCTGCGTCTTCAGGCATTTAAATACTTTTACACATCCAGCCCTCCATGGCTTAGGAGCACGGGCATCCCACTGAGTTTTCGAGAAATGTAGGCTGCTTAGTGCCGAAGCCTTTTAAAAATAAGACCCAGACTCCTCGAGGGCTTTTCTACGCTTAAACGTTTTGTCACTTTATACTAGTGGCGTTAAAGTGGCAAAACCCCTCTGGGCTGGAGGCAGTGACACCAGGTTAAGCCCTTTTATGCTAGTATAGCTGCATCCATACTAGGGCTTTTATTGGTGAAACTCCAGAGTCTCCAGACGGTCTCCCGGCTGCATTCAGTGCTCACTCACTTCTGCAGACTAATCCTTTAGTGTGTTTGAGGACCTCTGCTTTTTCTCTTTTAGATTTATTAATCTGCTTTCTTCCTTACTCTGTGTGCTCATGAAGAGCTCCTTCCTCTTGCCTGGAGAGCCACTGACTTTTCATGGGCCTCCTGCCCCTTAAACCCTCCGGTGCTTTTGAAAAATCATCCACCCTATAAACGTAGCACATAAATCTCCCGATAACACCGTGATCTCTGTTTGAATGTTGTGGTTCAAAGACTCCACTTGGTCCCAGTATCAATTTCTTGGGGCGCTCCATCACTGTCTTGAGACCAATCGAGGGAACTTTGGTACCTATTTCACAGGCTAGCTCAGTCTAATTTTAACCTGGGCCTGTTTGGCATGGCTCCGGTGGCTCTCTGTTGGACACAATCTGGTAAGGAGGACTGGGAATCAGGGGCTAAGGAATAAATACATTTCTCAAATGTGAAGGCTCAAAATGAAGTGACGCTTTAAAGACCTGATCCAAAGCCTTTCCACTGATTTCAGTGGCTTTTGGAGCAGGCTCTAATAGCGTGCGCTAGTAATCTCGAGCAAAATGTGAAATTTGACATAGAGCCAACTGAATGAAAGCAGAGCAAGGCTGGTATATCCCTGTGACCTGATGTAGGTCAGGCGTCTAGCAGCCCTAGCTTTGCACATATTGCAATTTGATACAGTAGCTGAAGAGAGGCCAGCTAAGAGGGAATTGCAGTAATCAAGTTGTTTGGGGGGGGGGAGCGAGGGGGAAGAGAAATCAATGTGCAAACCAGGATTTCAATCTTATTACGAGACAAACACAAGCACAGACAGACAGCACTCCTGAGATGGAGCTGGGAGGGACGGGGAGGGGGATGGCGATGGGGTATGATTCAAAAGGCCAGCCCCGGTCCAAATTAATCTGGAAGCTGAGATTTGATCAAAAAGGTGTCTGTCAAAAGCAAATGGAAATGGCTGTTAATTATGAGCCTGGTTAGGTGGTTAAGCATCATAATTTCAAGTTTCGGTGCATTTAATTGTGGGAGACTTGATTACATGTAGTTTTCGACGTCAAGCGGAGCTGGAGGAAGAAGCAGCAGCCCAGGGTAGGCAGCATCAAAAGAGGTAAAAGCAAAATAAATCTATAGCGCAACGGAGAGCAGCTGAGAGACGCTGACGTTCTGTAATGGATAATAGCATAAAGGGCAGCATGGCCTATAGATTCTGAGTAAACTCAGGCTTGGAACATTTCCCTGTGCAGTAGCCTGCTGGGCTGAAGTGGGAGGGGGAATGCACTAGACAATAAGGACTAGTCCCTGTCGGGCAGCTAAGATCTAAATCAATCTGCTGCTGTTCTTGAAATACCAGCATACGTTTCCAAGCATTATATTAAAATTTCATGATCAATAGTGCTGAAAGCTGCACTACACAGAGGCTAAAATAAGTGCTGACAATTCACTGGGATATGAATTAAATACAATACTGTCTGCTGGCCTCAGAAGCAGTGCCATGCCCAGTTTATCTTCTTGATTAGAAATTACCTGTCAAACGGATCCCTTTTTCTTAGGTGAGCATATTTCAGGAGAGGGTACCTTTTTCTCAATTGTGTATTGACTGCCAAAAATATATATGGCTGCTTATTCAAATCTGATCTATACAATGCAGAACATAGAGAACTCAGATTCATTTCCCTAGAAATATACTAATAATCATTTGGATCACTGTAGCACACAGGCTCTGACCAAAATCAGGACCCCACTGTGTTAGGTGCATTACAAGCACAGTAAGAAATAGCATCTGAGCTGAAGAATTTAAATAGATAAAGGTAGGAGAAAGGAGGTTTTACTTTAGAGACGGGCAACTGAGGCAGGGAGAGGACTAAGGGTAATATTTTTTTTTTAAACGAAGGTCAACTTGTTTGGATGCTCTCAGTAGGCGCCTAAATACCTCTTAAAAATCTGGCCTAAAATGGCTTGGCCACAGTCACCCTTGGACAATGGAGCTGTGGGTTTGTCTCCTGGATCCCAAGATTCGTCACAGGGCCATTTTCTTTCTCCTTATGCATGTTTGATTAAAGTATATTGAGAAACGGTACACGTGGGTCTTGAGCATCAGAGGAATGCAAATGGGGAAGAGACCTTTCTGCCCTGAGGAATCTCTCACCTGGGTAAGGAACGAAGGAAGAAATGGCAGTCTTGGCAAAAGGTCCTCTTCTTGTGAGATTTCCCACTGAAGCGTTTTTTATAAACCCAACCAAGTGGTTTGGTTTCAATTAGATAAGGACTCCGGTGATGGGATTGCAGAGGGATCATGAGTTAAAAATTCTTTAAATCCTTCATTACAATTCTGCCACCAGTCCAAGGCAGTTCAGTGTGATTGTCCCTGTCTTTGATTGGGAAATACACAGAGGTAGGTTGAGTCAATCTGCAAAAGATGATGGCTGTGGAGCTCACTAAAATATTTTGGAGAGCACATTTTTTTGCCCTTGGCAAAACTTTTATTCATTTTTCCAAGGGTTATTTAATTTGACTATAACAGCATTTAAAAGAGAACTGGATAAATTCATGGAGGTTAAGTCCATTAATGGCTATTAGCCAGGATGGGTAAGGAATGGTGTCCCTAGCCTCTGTTTGTCAGAGGGTGGAGATGGATGGCAGGAGAGAGATCACTTGATCATTGCCTGTTAGGTCCACTCCCTTTGGGGCTCCTGGCATTGGCCACTGTCGGTAGACAGGATACTGGGCTAGATGGACCTTGGTCTGACTCAGTACGGCTGTTCTTATGTTCTTAGTTATTTTTTCCCCAATGAAGGATACACCTGATACTTCCTAGAATGTCTTCACCTCCCTCCCACTTCAGCTGAATATGCTGCTAGGCTATCACAGCCAAGTCAATGGGAGCCTGATTTCAATGAGCTCTGGATTAGAACCTATTTGTTATTGCCCAATAACTCAGCATCCACAGTTGGTTACTTCTATCCAAAGCCAGTCTTAGGACCAATCAATATTCAGCCATGACTGATCTATAGAGATGAGTTATACTGCACCCCAGGAATCTTTTTTTATTACAGCAAACTGATTCACAGTTACAGATTGGCTGGGTGGGAGAATATTGGTTCGGCATTAGCTTCTTGATTTAAGTCACCATCTCAGTTAAAGACCCCGTGATGGAATTCCTAAGTTTCCTTCATCAATATAGCACCGTTCTTTTCTCCTTTGTGACATTTCACCCTTTAAACGTTTTATTAGAGCAGTGGTTCCCAAACTTTAACAACCTGTGAACCCCTTTCACTACAATGTCAAGTCTCGCGAACCCTCTCCTAAAAATGAATATTTCCAGGGATTTTCTCCTTTACCTGAGTATAAATTATACAAGCATGCTTATTACACACTATTTACTATTAATTATCATTACAGTATTTTTATTACATTATGAAAACAGCAACGCTCTTCCAAGACCTCACTTTCGTAGCTTGTATCACTTTGAATAAGCCTGTTATAAGACAAGGCTCCTATGTTTCATCAAGGAGTATCAGATGTGAACCAGCATGAAGGTATCTAAGAAGCCAACTCAAAGAGCTCCTCCTACACAAGCATTCAGGTCTTGAGCAGTCCAGGCAAACAACTTGTTCTTCATAATAATTTTAAAAACAATACTAGCTGCCTATTTAATTTAAAAAACAGCAAAAAATATCCACCTCCCTTTCCATTTCTCGTAAGAAGTCTTGAAGTTTAAATCTCCTCAGTGTGATAGAGATGCTTGCTTTGATCTGCTTAGCTCTTGGAAGTCCAGGGGCTCTGGGCTGCTGGCCCCGTGACGCCCGGGGTCCCTAGGGACAGCTTTGTCCGTCATTAGGGAATTTTTTCCCGAGAAACCCCTGTAACATTTCGCGAACCTCAGTTTGGGAACCACTGTATTAGAGCATAAGAGAGGCTTCAAGTAACGAGCTAGGACCTTCATGCTGGTTTAAATACCAAGGTATAGGCATACCCTGGCTTAATGAAGAGGCTTATGTGATAGGTTTTGAGCTGCAGAATGTAACGTTATGGATTTGCACTAGAAAAAACCATTCATGAACTTAGTGACGCTGACTTTTATAACCTTTAACATGCTTCCTCGATTAATCTGCTTAAGGCCCCAGCCTTAAATAGCGGATCACAGCTGCAGTAAATTGATTTGCCCCAGTGATAGCTGCAGCTGCTGACCAAAACAGTTTTTTAATTTAGTTTGTATGGCCTGGAATGACTCTGTTAGCCGTTCCTTACTTGCTTGGACATCTGCCCAGGATTTGCATAGAAGTGTGAAATAAAAAATCCAGTTTTATTCTATTTGTCAAGGATATGGCAAACTGCAACAGTATAACATACTGTAGGACCACACTAATTCACATTAATGGCCAGGAAACCTTCTGCCGGTGACTAGCTACTGCAAATTAGCAAGCAAGCAAAGCGGCACACATATGCAAACAAGGACAGTACATCACAAAATGTACTTCACCCATTTGTTTTGACAATTGTCGTTTATGTTATTTATGACAATACTTCATAGCGCACTACTAGTAAATGTAATGTAATATATCTGGATAAGTAAAAAAAACACTAGTACCCAGAGACATCACTAGAGCATTTTGCTATTAAATCTTTGGGCTCATCCCACTGCTCAGCAATGGGAATATTTCTTTGTAAATTATTACGGATGCAGATTATGCAAAATGCAAATTACCAAAGTTCAACACATGCAGGAATGACCGGGGAACCCAGAGAGATTCAGGGGCGTGGATAGTCATGGTGCTACGTATCTCTACAGTGGTTTTGACGGTTGAGACCTCTAGGTGCCGCCTCAATCATTAGAGGCACTTGGCGCAAATCCATATTAGGGGCTGAGGTGAGTTTTGCACTTTTAGGTTTGAGGGATACTGCACAGAATCATTGAAATGAGGGACTGGAAGGGACCTCAAAGTCATGAAGCCCAGCTCCCTGCGCTGAGGCAGGACCAATTGAACCTAGACCATCCCTGACAGGTGTCTGTCCAACCTGTTTTTAAAGCCTTACGGTGATGGGGATTCCACAGCCTCCCTTGAAAACTGATTCCAGAGCTTAACTATCCTTTCCTTTAGAAATTTTTGCATACTGTCTAACCTAAATGTCCCTTGCTGCAGGTGAAGCCCGTTACTTGTCCTACCTTCAGCGGACATGGAGAACAACTGATCACAGTCCTCTTTTTAACAGCCCTTAGCATACCTGAAGACTAATATCAGGTCCCCCAGCCTCAGTCCACGCCCCCAAAGCTGCAGATGTTTACCAAAAACTGCTCAGCAGGTCCTGTGTCTCCAGCACCCAGATACCCAACTACCAATGGGATCCAAACCCCAAATAAATCCGTTTTACTCTGATAAAGCGTATACAGGGTAAACTCATAAATTGTTCACCCTCTATAACACTGATAGAGAGATATGCACAGCTGTTTGCTCCCCCAGGTATTAATCACTTACTCTGGGTTAATTAATGAACAAAAGTGATTTTATTAAGTATAAAAAGTAGGATTTAAGTGGTTCCAAGTAATAACAGACAGAACAAAATAAGTTACCAAGCAAAATAAAACAAAACACACAAGTCTAAGCCTAATACATTAAGAAACTGTTTACAGGTAAAATCTCACCCTCAGAGATGTTCCAATAAGCTTCTTTCACAGACTAGACTCCTTCCTAATCTGGGCCCCATCCTTTCCCCTGGTACAGTCCTTGTTAGTTCCAGCAGACATCTCAGATGGTAAGCGGGGGTGTTCTCATGACTGCAGCCCCCTTTATTCTGTTCTACCCCCTTTTATAGCTTTGGCAAAAGGTGGGAATCTTTTTTTTCTCTCTGGGTCCCCACCCCTCCTTCTAAATGGAAAAGCACCAGATTTAAGATGGATTCCAGTATCAGGTGACATGGTTACATGTCCCGTGAGACCCCCGGCCTCCATTCATGCTGGGCCGGCCGACACATACACAGGAAGGTTTGCAGGTAAACAGAGCCATTTACAACCAATTGTCCTAGTCAGTGGGAGCCATCAAGATTCCAAACCACCATTAATGGCCCACGCTTTGCATAATTACAATAGGACCTCAGAGTTATACTTCATATTCCTAGTTTCAGATACAAGACTGATACATTCATACAGATAGGATGAACATACTCAGTAGATTATAAGCTTTGTTATGATACCTTACAAGAGACCTTTTGCATAAAGCATATTCCAGTTACATCATACATGAAAATATAAACCATTATGGAATGCAACGTCACAGATCCTTTCTAGCTTGGTGTCATCCACAAATTTTATAAGCGAAGTCTCCCCTCCATTATCCAAGTCATGAATGAAAATACTGAGTAATACTGGACCCAGGACATCCCCCTGTGGGATCTCCCCAGACACACCTTCCAGTATGACAGTGAACCATTGATAACCACTGAGTATAGTCTTTCAACCAATTGTGCACCCATCTTATAGTAATTTAATCTAGACCACATTCCCTTAGTTTGTTTATCCTCCCAAAAATGACAGCAGTTAATCTTTGAGGACACAGTTCATTTTCTGCATATTTATAAGGTGAGGAAGGGTGGTGCTATGGGTAGGGTGATAGTCTGGGACTTGGGACACCAAAGTTCATTTCTTGGCTCTGACCTCACTTCCTGTGAGACCTTGGGCAGATCACTGAGTCTGTCTGTTCTCCATCTGTGAAAGAGGAATAATAGGACTTGCCTTCCTCACAGGGGAATTATGGATTTACGTGAGAAGTTGTTTGAGTGCTGAGATACTTCAGTGATGTGGAACCATATAAATAACTAAGATATGATAATCAAGTCCATCTTGTTGTGAACCCGTCTCTAGGATTTCACTTCTAATTTTGGGTCCAAACACGTTGTCTTGACAGAAAGTCATCTATTTGTCGCAGAAGCTACATCTTCCACCTCTGAACTCAGCAGCTGCTTCAGTGATATACTGCCTGTGACAGCTGTGGTGATTCCCTGCAATATCCTTGGACAAGGCTTATTGAATTAAGTAGACGTATCTCTGGGGTCCATTGCATTAAATGCAAAGATTATGTACTATTGTGGATCTGGATGATTGTTTAATATAGTCTTTCAATGTGGCAGACAAGACAGTATGTGTGAAGGGGTTCGTGTTAGGCATCTAGGGGGAGGGATAGCTCAGTGGTTTGAGCATTGGCCTGCTAAACCCGGGGTTGTGAGTTCAATCCTTGAGGGGGCCATTTGGGGATTGGTCCTGCTTTGAGCAGGGGGTTGGACTAGATGATCTCTTGAGGTCCCTTCCAACCCTAATTATCTATGAGGTGAATGCAAAGTCTCCATCCCCAGTTATGCAAAACTCCAGCATTCGGAAGCGATGGTCTAAGGAAAGGACTTTTGTCTTCTGGTTACCTGTTCCCAAGCTCTGGAGATCAACAGCCTAAGCTGCATAAAGTAAAGACTAACCTATGCATGGGTGTGCTTGTTCAGAGCTAAACTGGTATGAACTTGTAACCACAGAAAGACCCGTTGATGGGGTTTGAAGGGATGACTCCTACCAGGGCCCCTGCTGGAATTGGATGTGTGGGGAGGAGGGGATCATCTCTAGTATGCTTAATAGCATGAGTGTGAGTTCTTTTATAATTTTCATTGTAATGCTTTCCCCTTAAGAATAAATGTGCTTGTTTGGAAAGAGCTGGGTAGTACCTTATAACCATGGTAATTATGCTGTTTGTAGCCTCTAAAGAGAGAGCAAAGTGCAGATGTTGGCCTCTTTTAGCAGTCTTGCTTGCTGGGAATAACGCAATGTAGAAAGGGAACTGTGCAGCTGGAGAAAGAGACACGGGGGTCTCTACCCCAGAGACATGAAAGCTAAGGAGCCCAGCTGGACCATGGAAGGTTCCATTACGTAGCTCTGCAATGCTGTCAGTCTCCCTAAAGCGTGTTACTTTTTCAGATACACAAGTCTACTGTATCTGAAAAGGAGGTGTGTAATGTCAGCTCCGCTCTGAAAGCCTGAATCAGAATCAGTCAACTGTGTTAGATGGAACGAACTGTCCCAGTTGTGAAAAAATGCCATCTTGAACAAAAATTGTTGTTCAAAAACTTTAACTGCTCTTTAGAATTACTACTAGAGCAGTTGAAACTCAGACTTTCTGATCCGGGGAAATTCTGACATTTTAAGAACTTTTCATTCCAAATAGGAACCAAAGAACCCATAAAAATTGGAATTTCCCATTAAATAACTTTCAAAAACAAATATTTCCAGTCAACCAAGATGTTCCATTTTGATAAAGTTGAAATCAGAGTGAAATGTTTCAATATATTTCTTTAAAACAAAGATAAAAATTTGAAACCAAAAGTTGCTTTGAAATAAAAAAATGTTCCTTTCCGATAACATCAAAATGGTCCAGAGCCAACCCCATGGAAATGCCTTTTTTGGGGTAGAGGGGGAAAATAAAATTATTTTGATATCATCATCTTCCCACATGCAGTTTGGATTTTGACAAACTGGCGTTTTCCAATGAAATGATATCGCCTCAGAAAATTTTCAACCTGCTGTTGTTACTAATAAAAGTAACAATACAATGGGCTAATGTAGTTCCCATCTTTAAAAAAGGGAAGAAGGAGGATCCAGGGAACTACAGACCAGTCAGGGAATGATCACGTCCCTCAATCTGCTGGCAGTGGTTCTGCTTATACAGCCCAAAATGCCATTAGCCTTCTTGGCAACAAGGGCACACTGTTGACTCATATCCAGCTTCTCGTCCACTGTAACCCCCAGGTCCTTTTCTGCAGAACTGCTGCCTAGCCACTCGGTCCCTAGTCTGTAGCAGTGCATGGGATTCTTTTGTCCCAAGTGCAGGACTCTGCACTTGTCCTTGTTGAATCTTCTCAGTTTTCTTTTGGCCCAATCTTCCAATTTGTCTAGGTTCCTGTGTATCCTATCCCTACCCTCCAGCATATCTACCTCTCCCCCCAGCTTAGTGTCATCTGCAACAGTCATTACAACAGTCACCAATAGTACATGAAAACCAGGGTGAAATATCCTATATTGCAGTGGGCTCAATAGTGCTCAAGATAATTGCGGTTGAGCTCCAAGGTCCCTTCCAGCCCCCATTCCTCCCCCCCCCCCCGTGTGTTTTTTCCAAACAAATTATTTTTGGGTTGACATTTTTCATGCTTGCCTCAGCACTAAGGGTGGATTTTTTTTAAGTTTGAGCAAAATGAGTTGTCACTTTTCAATTAAGTGAAAAATGTCTGAATGTGAAAAATAGATCAGAATATTTTTGCTCCAAAAAAAAAAATCCCCCATCCCCCAAAGCTATGTATTTGATACATTGAACTTGGCATGATTTATACAACTCACTGAGCACTAGCCTGACACAGCCTTGGTAAAAGGGCAGCACGTAGGTGCATTGGCCCAAGGTCGTGTCCTTGCCAGGCAGTGTGGTCTAGTGAATAGAGCACTATACTACAACTCCAAGGACCTGGGTTCACCTTGCATCAGTTCTCTGTCCCCCCCTCCCCCGGGTAAAATCAGACCCTCCTCCTTTGTCCGAAGTGCTGAGTTCTGCCGGTGAAAAGCACGATATGAGAGCTCGGTGGTAGTGCTGTGTCCCTGAGGGACACTTCTTCCCAGGATCTCCCACTGCAATGGTGCCCCTGCATGCAGGGATCCCTGGTGTGGCGCCTCGCTCCTCTCCTCCGAGCCCTCTAGGGGGTGCAGAGGAATGGAGGAGTGAGCAGTATCTGTGTGTCACACCTCTGCACGCCCCACCCCCGCCTGGGCCATGGTGCCCTGGACAGTCACCCAGGTGGTCCACCCAGGGAGCCTGGGCCACCGTGGGGAGCCCTGGATCCTCCACCTGCCCTGGGTTGTGCACCCCGGGGGGGGGGCTAGGGACACTAGCCAGGAGCTGCTCTCGGGCCCCCTGTCCAGGGCAGGTGGAGGGTCTGGGGCTCCCCACAGCAGTCCAGGCCCCCTGGATAGCTCTTACCATGGCCTGGCCAGGGGTCAGGGGCCCCAGGGGAAACAGGCGGAGCAGGGAGCGGGACCACAGTTCCAACACCGGTAGCTCCCCCCACTTCTACGCAGGTTCCGGTGCTTCTGCACAGGCACCCAAATTGCCCAGGGCCCATGTGGGCATGAGGCTGTGCATTAATCCACCACTGATGTTGGGTATGTCTACGCTGCAATTAGACACCCGTGCCTGGCCGCTGCCAGTTGGCTCGTGCTAAGGGGCTGTTTCATTGTAGTGTAGATGTCTATGATCAGCCTGCAGCCCAAGCTCTGGGCCTCTCCCACCTCTCAAAGTCCTAAGACCAGGCTGCAGCCCAAGCCCAAATGTCTACACTGCAATTAAACAGCCCCTTAGCCTGGGTCCTGCAAGCCTGAGTCAGCCTTGTTACCCTATTACCCTAGCTAACACAGGGTAACTATCAATAAGGGTAGGACCTAGCTCATGTTTTATGACTTTTGTTTTGGATGTAACCACTTGTTTCCATCACTCACTGTTTCCGTTTGAATCTTCATGTCTTACAATAGATTTCCCTTTTTTTACTGGACTTGAACTCAAGCGCTATACACTGGTCCCCTGGGAATGGAGGATCTGGGGTTTCTTTGGGTGTCCAATAACCAGGGGCTGGTTACCTCAGGGGGACACTTTCAAGGGACTATGAGACTAGGGTGCTTCTGTGGTCTACTGGCAGGGGGTGTGTAGCCCAGAGGAGAGGGCTTGAGTGGCTGACAGGCTGGTTGTGTTAGGGAGACAACACCCAGCTAGCATGGGCAAGACTCCCTCGTGCTGGAGGCAGGAAGGAAAAGCGTGACTCTCAGCCCAGGGTGCCTTGAGAAATGTCACCTCCCCACACACTCACTTTCTACATAGGGGAGGCCCCAGCCCCTGGAGCTAAGATATTTCCCCTCTCCCACTGTGTGTGTGTCTGCCTTGTCTATTTAGATTGTAGGCTGTCAGGGGCAGAGACTATCTCTCACTATGTGTTTGTACAGCACCTAGCCGGGACCTTGGTTGGGGCTCTTCTGTAATAGAAAATAACTTGGAACAAAATAAAAATGAGCTCTACTGTATGTGTTAGTACCCAGGTCCCCACTGAACTGTGGGCAAATGCTGACTGTTACCTCAGGGTGGTCGGTATCTGAGATTCTATGGCTTTCACCGTACTCGGAGTCAAGACCTAACTATCATAGAATATCAAGGTTGGAAGGGACCTCAGGAGGTCATCTAGTCCAACCCCCTGCTCAAAGCAGGACCAATCCCCAACTAAATCAGCTATGGCAACTGTATGTAATCTTATGGAAAATATTGACTTTGTAACGGGGACAACTGCATAGCACTGTTTGCAAGGATTTCCTCTTCCATGTCGCATGGAACCAAAGCATCAGAGATTCTTCATTTCTGGGTTTCTCTTTTGTTTTACTTTAATCTATAACTGCGAGAGACTGGTAAAATATGCCTCCCCAGCAAACTCTCCAAGCTTGTAAACCTTCGGAGAGTGTAATTAATGTCCTTGGAGACATTTCCAAGGGAGAAGAGCCTATATTTTCTTTAATTTCCTGGGCTCACAAGCTCAGTTTTCTACTGGTCTCGCTCAGAAATAGAATCCAATCCCACTTCAAAATAAAACCCTGAGTTATTGGCAGCTTCCACTCTCCCTAATGGGAATAGAACGAATTCTCAAGTTTTCTTTTTTTTCAAGTGAGCGCCGTAACAGATTGTTTGTCACATTTTGGGCACAGTAACAGCTTGTGTGAAAATCTGGACTGTGGGGGGGGGGGGAGAGGGGTGAGATCTTTTAGAGTTATGAACAACACTTAATCACATACGAGGCTGGTCATCCTGCACCCTCTTCAGAGTGTTCTGGGTCAAGCCAGTGCCTGGCCCAGCCAGTTTGTCTCCAGCAGGTGGCAGAAACAGGCACCCTGGTAGTGTGGACAGTCACAGGCTAATTGGACTCCAGAGAAAGTTTGCTTCTAACTCCCAAAAGCCACGGCTGTCCAAACAGGAACTTGAATCCTGCTCCTTCAGATTAAAAGCCTGATGCTCTACTGACTGAGTACCTAGAGGTGCCTCAGTCAAGATGTTCAGAAATAGGAATCAAAACCTAAATAACTTACCAGATTTTTTTCCCTTCACAAATACTTGGCATCCAGCAGGTCCCATTGTTCTCAGTGGGAGATGGTGGGTGCTGAGCACTTTGGAAAATGCAGCTGCTTCATGTAGGTGCCTATGTGGGAACTGACCTCCTTTAAAAATCTGTTCCGGTGCCTCCATTACCCTGTCTTCCTGGCTGACGAGAAACGAAAACTCACTGATTGAAAAGATCACTGGGAGGAGAGATTTAGTCCTTTCCCATCATTCTGTGCCACAGTTCTTCTGAGGTTTCCCCTCTCTGGGAGGAGCATTCTCAAAGCTGCAAATAAAATACTCTAGGGTCTTCTGTCCCTGAAGACCACACCCCAGAAGGGATTTTGCAATTTTTGCTGGTCGGCAGGGTTAGAAGAGAGAATCCCAGTGACCGCTCTGGTCCGAGCATTTTTGCACTGTAATATGATGCCCTAGAAATTCATCTCACTGATCTTTTTAATTGAAAGTCTTCCTTTATTGTTAAGAAATAATTTTTTAAGTTCTTAGTGCAATGAGTCATTATAGATGCATCATGTTTTTTCCTCCCACTGGATGATACCTTCTTATTATCTTGTTGGCTGAACCTGACCACATTTCTATCAAGCTCTTGTTTGACAGGTTAATGGCTAGAAAACAAGCCAGGGAATTCTCTCCGTCCTCACGTAAATGGGAATATTTCTCTAGGATTTGCAAATAGGAAACCTAGCACTGGGCTATAGAATAGTGGTGCTAGTTCTTGCGCTGTGGTTGCTTCCAGCTGTAACTGGAGGCACAGTAGAAGTCAGGAAAAATGTGTCAGCCTCTACTGGGCAGTGGTGATGTAGAGTGAAAGGTGGCATGGCCTGATTGATAAAGCACTGGACTGGGACTCAGGGTGATCTGGGATCCGTTTGAGTCTGCCACTGACCTGCTGGGTGACCTTGGGCAAGTCACTTCACCTGTTTGTGTGTCGATTTCCCCATCTATAAAACGGGACAATGATTCTCCTTAGTACAGTCCTTTGAGATCTACTGATGAAAAGTGCTACATAAAAGCTGTGTATTACTATTATTCTGTTCCTTTCAAGGTCATTTTATAGAGTCCTCAATGACAGTTCAAAGACTCCCTGTCTTCATTCTTTTTATTTGAGTGTTGGTTCTGCACATTTAGCTAGCATCAGAAAACCTCCCAGTGGAGTAATAACTATACACATTTTATTAACCATATGGACATTTTTTTCCTAGCACCATGTTCAAAACCTAGGCAAGCAATGAATTTAAATTCTACTGCAAACCACTGAAATGATTTAAGTGTCAAATACTGAGATTCCAGGCAGTGTGAACTCACTTTTTTCCCCATTTTTTTAATCGAATGTTGAAATTTCAGCAGCAACAACATCACGTGCTTCTGAACAGTCAAGCTTCAGAAAGGATTTTTCTCAGTCTCTCATGCATTCAGTTAAGTAATTAAAAAGGTGATTGCTGTGGTCTTTAATAAGTACTGTACAAACTCGTTGGGTCAGATTCATCACTAATGTATCTCCAGTGATGTCAATGGGTTTACATTCAGGATGAATTGTACCCATTTTATGGACTGGTGTGTTATGAACTACGTACGACAGCTACAATTTTTATTTTAAAGCTGTCAAAGCACAAAAACAACTCAGTCTAACACTCCGGTACAGTAGGTATTGCCATTTTGGAGATGGGGAGACTGAGGCACCGAAGCTCCGGGCCAGACTTGCAAAAGTGCTTAGCACCCACAATTAGGATTGGCTTTTTCAGAAGAGCTTAGCACTCAGCAGCTCCTTTGGGAACCAGGAGAGGAAATGGGAGCTGAACAATTCTGAAAATCTAGCTACTTCCTATAAATGCCACAATAAGTGTTGAGTTCTTTTGAAATCTGGCCATAAGTGACTCGCTCCAGGTTATAGAAGAAGTCATTAGCAGAGCAGATTGCTTGTTACTGGTAACACCTTGCTGTCAGCAGGAGATATGGTCACCTTCCAGTATTAATCTGCTATGACCATTCCATTAGTTTTTGATATGACAAATAGTTAGTTAACAAATGAGACTGATCAATATCCTGTTGCATCTTATTTACAAGTTCCTGTTAAGAAGGGTGAACATAGCAGCCACTGTTAAAAAGTCAACATTTCTCTACAATTACTACACAGTAGTATCTGAGATGCTATTAGCAACTGGAAATTTCAAAGGGACCTAAGGGAATTAGGAGTGACATTTTTGACTTGGGATGGGACTTAGGCTCTTAAGTTACTTAAGGGCAGATGTTTAAAGGTCTGTAGGCACTTAAAGATGTAAACAGGCTTTTCAAGAGCTCCCAAGAACTAAACTCCCATTGAAGTCATTGAGAGTTAGGTACCTAACCTGCTTAGCTGTTTATCTGCATCTTTTGGTACCTTTGGAAAACTGGCCCTAAATCCAATTGAAAGTCAATGTGACTTCAGCTCCCAAATCACTCAAATGCTTCTGAACCCTTTACCCAAATGGGCTGTTCTATTTGTAGTTCTTAGGGCAGGGGAAATCTGTGGTATCTCGATGATGTGTGTAGCACCTGTTGTCACATATCAGAGGAAGGTGTAAGAAAAACTGATTTAGACATTTATGGGATAAGCTACTGCCACAGAGTGTATCCTCCTGATCTCTGTTAGAGATTGGTTTAAGCAGGTGGCTAACTCTTCCCAAACGTTACTCTCTTGCTACTAATTACTAAACTCTGAATGTCTTTGTGAACTGTATAAATGTTTAATCCTTTCTAGAACCGTCCTCAAATCTTGGACTCAATCAGCTTGTGACCATGAGTTCCACAGGCCATTGTGTGAAAGTATGTTGTTTCATCAGCTTTTATGAATTTGCCATCTTTTGATTTCATGGAATGCCCCTAGCCCTTGTATTGTGGGGAGAGGGTACATAGAAATTCCTGATCTACTCTTTCGGTATCAATTTTTGTCATGTCCTTTTTCATTTGTCTCCCCACCATGGTAAACCGTCATGGTCTTTTTTTAATCTCTCATAGAGGCATAGACTTATAGACTTTAAGGTCAGAAGGGACCATTATGATTATCTAGTCTGACCTCCTGCACAATGCAGGCCACAGAATCTCACCCACCCACTCCTGTAACAAACCCTAACCTATGGCTGAACTACTGAAGTCCTCATATCATGGTTTAAAGACTTCAAGGTGCAGAGAATCCTCCAGCAAATGACCCGTGCCCCATGCTGCAGAGGAAGGCGAAAACCCCCCAGGGCCTCTGCCAATCTGCCCTGGAGGAAAATTCCTTCCCGACCCCAAATATGGCGATCAGCTAAACCCTGAGCATGTGAGCAAGATTCACCAGCCAGACACCCAGAAAAGAATTATGTGTAGTAACTCAGATCCCACCCCATTTAACATCCCATCACAGGCCATTGGGTAACATTAACCTGCTAATAATCAAAGATCAATTAATTGACATTGGCTATCCCATCATACCATCTCCTCCATAAACTTATCAAGCTCAGTGTTGAAGCCAGATATGTCTTTTGCCCCCACTACTCCCCTTGGAAGGCTATTCCAGAACTTCACTCCTCTGATGGTTAGAAACCTTCGTCTACTTTCAAGCCTAAACTTCCTAGTGTCCAGTTTATATGCATTTGTTCTTGTGTCCACATTGGTACTAAGCTTAATTAATTCCTCTCCCTCCCTGATATTTATCCCTCTGATATATTTATAGAGAGCAATCATATCTCCCCTTGGCCTTCTTTTGGTTAGGCTAAACAAGCCAAGCTCTTTGAGTCTCCTTTCATAAGACAGGGTTTCCATTCCTCAGATCATCCTAGGGGTCATCACCCTTCTCTGAATCTGTTCCAGTTTGAATTCATTCTTCTTAAACATGGGAGACCAGAACTGTACACGCTATTCCAGATGAAGTCTCACCAGTGGCTTATATAACGGTACTAACACCTCCTTATCTCTACTGGAAATACCTCGCCTGATGCATCCCAAGACCGCATTAGCTTTTTTAACAGCCATATCACATTGGCGGCTCATAGTCATCCTGTGATCAACCAATACCCCGAGGTCCTTCTCCTCCTCTGTTACTTTCAACTGATGCATCCCCAGTTTATAACAAAAATTCTTGTTATTACTCCCTAAATGCATGATCTTGCACTTTTCATTATTCAATTTCATCCTATTACTATTACTCCAATTTACAAGGTCATCCATATCTTCCTGTATGATATCCCAGTCCTTCTCTGTATTGGCAATACCTCCCAGCTTTGTGTCATCCACAAACTTTATTAGCACATTCCCATTTTTTGTGCTAAGGTCCGTAATAAAAAGATTAAATAAGATTAGTCCCCAAACCAACCCCTGAGGAGCTCCACTAGTAACCTCCCTCCTGCCTGACAGTTCACCTTTCAGTATGACCTGTTGTAGTCTCCCCTTTAACCAGTTCCTTATCCACCTTTCAATTTTCATATTGATCCCCATCTTTTCCAATTTAGCTAATAATTCCCCATGTGGAACTGTATCAAATGCCTTACTGAAATCGAGGTAAATTAGATCCCCTGAATTTCCTTTGTCTAAAAAATCTGTTACCTTCTCAAAGAAGATCAGGATGGTTTGGCACGATCTACCTTTTGTAAAACCATGTTGTATTTTGTCCCAATTATCATTGACCTCAATGTCCTTAACTACTTTCTCCTTCAATTTTTTTTCCAAGACCTTACATACTACAGATGTCAAACTAAGGGGCCTGTAGTTACCCAGATCACTTTTTTTCCCTTTCTTTTTTTAATCTCTCATCATATGAGGTTTTTTATTTTTTCATGCCCCCTAATCACTTTCATTCCCCATCTGTGAACCCCTTTTATTTCTGCTATATCTTTTTGGACAGGTGTGACCAGAACTGAACACCAGGATTGCGGTGGAGAGAGTACCTTAGACCTGTATAACACTTTGCTATCTTTGCCATTATTCTCAATTCCGTTCTTTATACCTTTAAACATTGTGTTTTATTGATCGCTGCTACACACAGGACAGAGTCAGGGAGCTGTCCATAGTAATGCCCCATCTTCTCTCTGAATTAATACAGTAAGTTAGAACCCAGTAAGTCATATGATTATTTCAAATTATCCTCCAACGTGCATTACTTTCTATTTGTAATTTTTTCATCCGCCAGCATGTTGCCCATTCACCTACCTCTGAAGCTGCTCATGGTCTTCTCTGGTCTTGACCACCCTGATAACTTTACATCTTCTGCTAAGTTTGCCATTTCATGGCTGACCCCCTTTTCCAGATCACTAAACAACCTGCATCCTGGTGTGGAGAAAAATCAGAGACTAGACCAGATCTGCCATCAACAGCAGTAGCAGTAATCAGAATTAGGAGTCAGATCTTGGCCAACTCACTTGATGAATGACACCTGGCTTTAGTCATTAATGTGCCAGTGATTGGCGTTTGCAGCACTGACATTATCATGTGTTAGTGACCTCAGACCCCTGTAAGCAATCCAATCTCTGAACCCTGCTCTCCTTCACACTCCAGTAATGTACGCAGAAGGGATCCCAGAGTGAGGAATACCAAACTCCCATTGACTTCAGTGTCACCAGGATTTCTCTCTCTCTCTCTCTCACACACACACACACACACACACACACACACAAGGTGGGGAAGAGTTTTTGGATTGCTGATTGTGAGGAGAGAACTGCCAGTTACTGAGCAGCCCTGTATCATTATGGTGACTAAAAGCCCCATTTAATCCGTAATCTACTTTGTGTCCTCTTGTTATCGCAGGCCAGTGCAAGCTCCCTGAATCTCTGTTGAGGGTTAAGTAAATTATGTGTGTACATTTAGCTGGGTTGTTGTTTTGAATTATACAGTGAATTTAATTCGAATTGATCTTCAAAGGGGCATCAACAAATTGTTTTTCATTTGTCAGGGGAAAGCCCCTTTCATTGTTTTTTAAATGAGAATGATAATTAGAGAGGGAAGTTTGGGTGAAAATGGCATCTTGGCACCAGCGTGTTAAATCAGTGTTTGTACATTTCTAAATGGAAATAGGACCAGGTCAGGCTGCAGCTAACTGATCAACAAGTGCTGAAAGACACACCCAGCATGTTCTTGGAGGGGGCCTCTCTCTAATAATGAGAGAAAAATTCCCCAGAATGACGTCTAATAGGAACAGAACAAGGGCAATACTTTTCTCCCAGAGTAGTGATTGGGTAATTCTGGAAGATATAAGTTAAAGATGGGCAAACAGCAACGCATAGGAGCCTGCATTTTCAAAATCGATTGGTGACTCTTTTTCCTTTGTGTGTCCAGCCTGAGGTACCTTTAAAAGGGTCTGATTTTCAGAAAGTGCTGTGCACCTGCCTTCTGAAAATCAGGTCTCTAAGGCATCTCAAATTTGATACCTAAAGATGAAGGCATCCAGAATCGCCACTTTCAAAACTTCTAGGTCTTGATTTTTATTCTACAGACGCAAAGCATTTTGGTTTGACTTTCTCCTCCTGGTATCTCTTCTCTCTCCATAAGAAAAGCCCAAATGGGCTCTCATACGGCCAGAGCAGGTGCCAGCTCATGACGATGTCCTGGGCCTTAATGAATGCTGAGAAATGCACAGCTGGAAACTAGTCAGGCTTACCTAAGGGTTAGTCTCGGTAAAGTAGATATTAGGGTTGTAAGCATGTGTTTGGTATTTAGACTTCCTGGAATGCTTGTAGGAAACTGCATGCAAATCCTACTTTGTAATATCTGTATCCCTTGGTATGAAGTTACATTGAGTGTCTGCATTGTAAACCCCTGTAATCGTGTAACTCGCCAAACAAGAAAAGAAGCGTTAATTAAGGTGAAGTGTTTGTCCTGCACACAGGATGGCCAATTGAAGGCAAATGAGGCTATTGTGTAGCATCAAAGGACAGACCTTGTTGACTGCATTCCTAACTCCCTCGAAGAAGGGGAAACCAGCGCATAAACTCATGCCATCGGCTTTGATTCTGGGGTGGCGGGGATAAAAAAATCCCCTGAGAGGGAGAAACTAGGTCACAGATGTCTGGACTCTGAGCATAACAATTCCTAAACATAAGCCAGAGATCCCTATGGTGCTTGGCATGGGTCAGCCCTAGACGACGTATAGAGCGAGCACCTTATTATAGAAGCTCATATCGCCATTTTAAATCTAAGACTGTAACTCATTTGGGTGTGTGTTTCCCCTTTTAACCTTGCAATTAAATCTCATTTCATGTTGTAGCTAATAAATCCTTTGTTTGTTAAAGGATTGGCTGCATTGTCTTTTGGTTTGAGATCTGAGTACAATTTATCTGGGGCTAGTGACTGGTCCTTTGGGACTGGGATTAACCTGAATATTATTGTGATTTTTGGGTAAAAAGTGACCATCTCTCATAGTCCATTTTGCCTGGGTGGCAAGATAGACTGTTAGTGATTCCATGGTAAGACTGTTACAGTGTGTTAGGAGCTCACCTTTGTTACTGGGTTGGTGAAATCTAACGGGAGAACACACAACCAGTTTGGGATGTCTGCCATGGGGTTGGTGCTTGTGGTCATGAACCGCTCCAGACAGCTGACATGGGTGTTAAAACCCCTCTACAACTTGTTGCACAATTTCATGTGTTACAGTCGGAGTTGGGGCTAGAAAAGACCACCAAATCATCTAGCTTGACCTCCTGTATATCCCAGGCCACCAACCCCACCCAGCACCCAACCACCAAACCCAACAACTGAAATCAGACCAACATGGTGCAGCCCTCAGGAGATTAAACTGTTCTGTCTCCCAGACAGAGAATAGGAGGGACTGAGGTGCCCCGGTGCCCAAGCCCCCCTGCAAAGGCAAGGAGTTATCTGAGATATAGCCAGATAATCCTGCCAAATCACCCACACTCCATGCTGCAAAGGAAGGCGAAAAAAAAAACCCAAGATCATTGCCAATCTGACCTGGGGGAAATTTTCTTTGACACCACATGATGATCAGTTAGACCCTGAGCAGGTGAGAAAGAACCAGCCAGCCGAACACCTGAGAGAGAAAGAGAGAGAATGCTCCGTGCCACCTCAGAGCACTGTTCCTCCTCAGTTGGTGCCCCGACTCCAACGGTGGTCATTCCTGATGCTTCAGAGAAGAGAGACCCAAAAAAAAAAAAAAAAGGACACTGCGGGGGGTGGGGAGGAATCCCTTCCTGACCTCTGCAGGTGACTGGTTGATGCCTTGAAGCATGAGCTTTAGGGACATAAGACATAAACTGGAAGGGACCCCCAGGGCTTCCAATGAATTGTCTGCCAAAACAGAGTATAGCACAGTGCATCTGAAACTTTGGGACAGTGGGGTGAGGTCTGGGAGTATCTACTCCTTGCGCAAACGGCTAGAATATTTGAAAATTGGAGTGAACAGGTAATATGGAATCTACCTCACATTCCTATTTTCAAATACTAGTTCCTGCCTGTTTCCATTGCTAAAACGCAGCCTAGGCTGCATAGAATGCGGTAGCTACAAAAGATGTGGCTTTCTGATGCAGACATTCAGTTAGTGGAAATCCAAAGACATTTTAATACAGTCACATTCCACTTCTCCATCTTATTTTCTTCCTCTGTCCTGCCGGCCAGGAATAGGAGAAGGGAGGGAGAAATGGATTTCCATCAAGAGATGGTTTAGAAACATGATTTTCTATTCTCCCATGCCCCATACTCCACACAATACATTCATTCTTGGTTGACTCCTCATTCTTTTACCCAATTAAGGCAATTTATTAAGGCATGAACATGCAACAAAAATAACTCTCCGGGCAGATTTTTCTCCATCCTGGTTATGAACGTAGGCTGCGTTTTTCCATATGCCATTCCAACTGCTGGCACAATAGTTCCGTGATGCTTGGCATTAGTCTCTCCTCTCTTATCAGTTTTCATCTAAGTTTAAACCGATTTCTAACACTTGTTGCTTTTATGAAAAGGGGATGAGAACATGGTTCACAGAAGGCACCTCACTGCTTTGACAGGATATTTTTTTTAGCTATTGAATGAAATTTTCGCCTGGAAGTTTGATATGTATGGCTCGTAAGACCACATTGCGAGTAGGCAGTATTTATGAATCGCTAATAGCTTTGTAGTGTAACTGCCATGCTTTCAAAGGATATATAACCTTTTTCACGTAAGCAACAAAGCATAATGTATGGCACTCTCCTCTCCCTTATTTAGCCAGGTAGTAGCTTTACTTTTGCCAACACCATATTTAATCCCGACTAGTGCTATTTTTATTTTATATCACCATTTCAAGTCCTTTAAAGCTTGAAAAGGCTTAGCTACATCTGTAGCTAATAAATAGACCTGCTTTTGTCGAGGCTTCTTAATTCTGTTAAAAGCATCAAATCATTTACATTCTGCTTTGACTGCTGGTGTGGATTGCAGATGGCTTATGTGGATTTGAAGCAGCATTTGTTCTGAGGCTGTGAATTGTTACGTTTTATGATGTTAAATTGTCCGGGTCTGATCCTGTGTGGGTGCTCAGTGCCGGTGGGGCAGATCCTCAGCTGGTATAAATTGGAGTCAACGGAGCCATGCTGCTGATGTGGCCCATTGTCTCCAAAGTACATTATGGGCACTCAGCACCTTTCAACAGGCCCTCAGCACTCTGCTGGACCATGCCCATCGCCAATAGCAGACAGTGGTAAGATTTAATACTGTCATTCTTCATCAAGATTGGCCAGCTGGAAGCTTCCAGGCCAGGTGGCAGCGTCGTGCTACTAAATAGGAAACATCAAATGTGAGATGTTTAAATTGGACACCTCATACCCATCAAAAATAAAAAGCTATGTAAATTAGACCCCTCTCACTTCATCTGAGCCAGCGAAAATGGAAGAGACACCTACCTGATCAGATGTTTTGATTTAAATCTTACATTTTGTACTTGGGCTTCTTCCCACCCCCCATCAATTATGTTTAGCTAAAGGTGACCTTAGGGGTGAAAACTGAGCCGCCTGTAGCTCTGATCCCTAGGCGGTGCTGAAATGTTACTAGTTACAAGCTGACAAATCTTACAAATCCCTGGTAGGAGTTACCTTGGTTGGAATCTAATTAATAGTAGTATAGGATTACACTCCCGCTCCTCCTGTGCTATGTAATAGTCACTTGGTGACTTTCATATGCCAGCTGCCTACTAGGCATACATGCTATCACGGTGCAGCTAGGAAAAACTGCAAATTCCAGTACTTGGCAATAGACTGCTCTATGGGACACAGAGAGAGAGAGAGAACATTCCTTCCAGCGTCTTTCAATGCCAAACTCTGTTCATCCAGCATGGGCTCCTTTGTTATCTTAGATTGGTCACCAGTTTGATCTAGATATTATTCAGGACTTTTATGTAGCATGTATCAGATCTGGAGGTAGGTTTCCCATCCAACTTCAGTTGTCGTATCCTTCATGGAAAGTTAGTGCACATAAGTGTCTGTGTATACTGCAGCTTTGGTCAAACTCTGCAAGATGGTGCTCAGTATAGGATTGCAACTTGCTGTGTTGTGTCAGGTTCATGAGGAGCTCTGTGGAATTCAGCAACATGTTTAGCTAAAGGCAACTATTCTTTTTCTCTGGGTTTATGTGTACATGCACACACATATCCCACTGGTGAGTGTGTGTTACAGGTCCCCCTCAGAGCCATTCCACAAAGATATGAGCTGTTACAGCCCCTCACTACGTAGGCCTGGTTCTCTAGCTCCAGCTGTAGCAGCTCATGCTTGTAGCTCTGGAGGTTCTCGGTTCAATCCCCAGTGTGCTGGCCAAGAGAGCAAACATCACATGCATGTTACCCAATAACACATCTGGTGAAATCCAGGCCCCCTTCGGGTCAATAGCAAAACTCCTCCTGACTTCAGTGCCAAAAATTCACCAGCCAACGTTGTTGTAGCCATGGTGATCCCATGAGAGACCAGGTGGGTGAGGCAATATCTTTGATTGAAGCAACTTCTGTAGATGAAGGAGACAAGCTTTCTAGCTACACAATGTTCTTCTGCAGGTCACACTGGGTGTAAATTCTAGGGTGCAATTCAGACCAATGAAGGGTTGTCACTGTCTGACCGTAATCCCAAGTGCCTCAAATGCTTTGCTACTGTAACTCCCTGCCGGGGACCTTCACAATCCTCAAGAAGCATGCAAGTCACATCTGTGCATAACTGCAGCCCTGGTCCAGCAACTCTAACCCCAGTCACACCTCCAGCAGCCTTGGTTACTACATGCAGGGTGACCACCAAGTTCCATGCATTCCCAAAGCTATGTGCCTGTCAGCCTGGGCTCCCCAGCTCCCTGGGCAGCCAGATCACTAGGGATTTGGGCAGTACAGGAAAGCAGCTGCTCAGGAAACCAGTTCCCTGAATCTCAAGCAGATGCCTCCTGAGAATGCCCCGACACACCAGGCCTCCAACTCTGTAGGGAGGGAGACAGGAGCTGCCTGGGGAGTCAGGCAGTCAGATGTTTCTGGCTTGCTCCTATTTTGGGTGTCCCGCAAAGGAATTCTTCCTTCCCACTCATCTCTTTGCTATTCGCCTTGGCATGGAATGAATTCTCCCTCTCCCCGGAAAGTAGAATATAGAATATAGCAAAGTAGAAAGCTTTGCTTTCCAGCCAAGTCTAGTTCCATGGGGAGTTGGATTTCTGGCAAATGTTTTCTGGCCAGCTCTGCATTTCAATCAACAGAGCCTGATAGGATGTTGAGTCAGTGTCACAAGTCAAAGGTTACACTTATAGCATAAGGTTAATTAAAAAAGGCATTTGATTTTTAGATTCCTTATTAACCTGGGTTAAAATGCATCTAGTCTCAGGATTTTCACACTCCCTACCCTGGAACAATGGATAGGCATCATCAGCTTACCCACTTTGTTTGGGATTGTTCATTATTTTTTATATAAGAACAAATTAAAAAATGTTGTTAAAGCTAATGTTAACGTATATAATACACAGGTTAAGAAAAGAGTTTCTGTACATCTGGGTATAGTGCTTAGATTATTCACGAATACAAAGTGTAATGTTGATCGATTCTGCATTCCTGCAATGCTCACTTGTTACTGGGGTCCCATGTGCCAGGGTCTCCGATGATCAGTGTGTGAGTTTGAACCTCATAGCCCTTAGCTCTCAAGGTGTCAGCCAGAGGGACGTATTTCTCCAGCTTTCGAGTTCAGGCATCGCAGAAGGCCGGGGTCCTCTCTTCAAAGGGAACCGTGACGTCCACCATGATCTTCTTCCATTCCTCATTGATGATGATGTCTGATTGCAGTTGGGTATCCATTCCGGGGATGGTGGAATTCATGACAACATTCCCCATGGCTGGTGGGATGACTCTGACCAGTTGGTCTTGGATGGTGTTGTGTCTCAGCTGCCAGGCTCTGGTATGGGGCTTACAGCTACACAGGATATGGGGTAGCATCTCGTTGGCATAGCTGCACTTCCTGCATCGCTTGTCACGATTTCCATGGCAGATGGCTCCGTTCAGCGGAACACAGTTGAGCCGGGCCGTGTGGATGAATCTCCAGTTGGAAAATTGGGTGAAGCTGCCCCCAGAGAGGAAGTGGTTGCTGGCTTCCCACTTGCACATCACCTCGAACACCTTGCCTTGGTCTACTTTCCATTTCAGGTTTTCCATATAATGGCAGTGGATGGCTTCCTTCAGGATCCTTTCCAGCATGGTTCTAGCTCTTGGAGTGATGACTGTGTGCTCTGCATTCTTCACCTGTGGCATCAGGACTCCCAGCTCCTGGCATTCCTTACACCACATCCAGCGGCAGCCGATACACTTCTCCAGTTGCAGCGTAGCATTGCAGGCATGAGTCCAGTGTGAAGTGAAGTCTCCTCTGTCTCTTCCAAATTTGCCTTCCAGTGAGCCACTCAGGTAGGTGGTGACATCTTGGTTGGAGGGGATCCTGGCGATTTGCTTCTTGATGGCATCCTACATAGCACTTTCTGCAATGTTCCTCACCGTGGCGCCTGGGCACGTCAGAAGGAGGAAGGCATGAGTGATCACTGCAGAGTCACACAGATCACCCATTTGAGGGACGTTGACGCCATCCTGCTTGTGCGAGATGTACACCAGTTCATTCCTGGTTCTCTGGGGAAGAAACATGCGCTTATTCACTAGCTGCCTGATAGTGCTGTCTGCCTTGTTCAGAGGTGCCTTCTCCACGGCAGATCCCCGTGACAAATGAGATACAGGGGATCAGGAAGGTGTTGATCTTCTGCCGTGGTACCAGTAGGGAGGAGTTGATCCTGGCCACATCTTGTAGGATCTCCACGATGGTATCCTCAGGTGTCTGCTGGATGTGGAAACCTGTGGGCGTGCTGACATGTTGGTATGCCTGCCTGTCCTCAAGAAAGATCCTGGGTTCACCTGGATCTGAAACAGTGTCACCTGGACTATTACTTGTATTACAGAACCACCTCGAAGTGCCAGCTGAGATCAGAACTTCGCTAGGCCAGATGCTAGGCGCAACACAAAGTACATCCTCTGCTTGGAAGATCTTAGAATATAAATAGAAAAGACAAAGGGTAGGAGGGTGTGATGAGGTTCAACCCCCATTGCCTGCAAGGGTAGCGAATACAACCAATTAATCCTGCTCTGCACCTGGGGAGATGAGGCGCTAACTAGCTCCTGGCCAGAGGGGATGGAGCTAAGATGTACTATGTAGACCAGAGGTGGGCAAACTTTTTTTTTTTTTTGGCCCGAGGGCCACATTGGGGTTGCGCAATTGTAGGGAAGGCTGTGCCTCCCCAAACAGCCTGGCCCCCACCCCCTATCCACCCCCTGACTGCCCCCCTCAGAACTCCTGACCCATCCAACCCCCCCGCTCCACATCCCCTGACCTCCCCCTCCTGGGACCCCGCCCCTATCCAATCCCCTGCTCCCTGTCCCCTAACTGCCCCGACCCCTAGCCACACCCCCACCCCCTGACAGCCCCCCAGGACTCCCACCCTCTATCCAACCACCCTCTGCTCCTCGTCCCCTGACCGCCCCCTCCTGGGACCCCTGCACCCTCTCCAAGCCCCCGACCCTATCCACATCCCCACCCCTGACAGCCCCCAGGACTCCCACCCTCTATCCAACCACCCTCTGCTCCTCGTTCCCTGACCGCCCCCTCCCGTCACCCCCCGCCCCTAACTGCCCCCCCGGGATCCAACCCCCCTGTTCCCCATCCCCTGACTGCCCTCCCAGAACCTCTGCCCCATCCAACTGCCCCCTGCTCCCTGATTGTCCCCCAGGACCCCCTGCTCCCCACCCCCTTACAAGCAGCAGGAGCTCGCAGCCGTGACACCTGGCCAGAGCCAGCTGCGCTCCCCACACTGTCCAGCAGGAGTGGCGGGTCAGAGCGCGGCCCAGATGTGGGGGAGGGGTGGCGGGGAGGAGGGGCCAGGGACTAGTCTCCTCGGCCAGGTGCTTAGGGGCCGGACAGGATGGTCCCGCGGGCCGTAGTTTGCCCACATCTGATGTAGACTGAGGTAGCTCAGCTGGGGGAGAGATTGCAAAGGGGGCAGGTGTCTCTGGCTGAGAGAAGAACAGGTTTCTAGTAACTGAGAGGTAACAGGGGCAGCCTAGGCTCCTGCAAGGGAAAACCTGAGAGAGGGTTTGTGTAAGTACAAGGAGAAGACTTCAGTAGCCCACAGGAATTACTCAGATTCATTTGGACTTCTCCATGATACCCCAGAAGGGGTTTGAGCTTTGTGGCTTAGCCAGAGGGCTGAGGAACAGAAGATCAGGAGTCAGAGGCAGGCAGCAGGAGGCTTTGAAGTCGAAGATAGGGGCAACCTTCTGGACTGATGTAAGGGGGCACTCTGAGGGTGAGTGAGCCCCGAAATGGAGACCCAAAAAATGTAGACAAACTTGTCCAAGGTCACACAGCAAGTCACTGGCAGATCTGGGGTTAGAATCCACAACTCCTGGGTACAGCTGGTTGGGAATCTTTCAGTGGAACTTTTTTTTTTTTTATTGGTAAATGTCACTCCACTGAAAGCAAAACTTTCTTCAGGAACATGTTAACCTCCACAAATCTTCCTTTGGGAAATACTTCTCAGGTCCACAATGGCGTATCACAAAAACAGAAAGTTCTATATGCCAGAATAGCCATTAACCTGATTGTCAGGGCCTTTACCTGGATGTGGAAGCATCCCGTTTTGGTCCCTAATCTGAATTGGGTAGAGGAAGGACTTAAACATGGTTCTTCCACATCCCGGGTGAAGGCCCTAACTACCAGGTTATTGGCATTCTGGGGAATGGGGCAGGAGGCCTTTCTCTCTGGCTTTTCATAGAAAAACGTCTAAAAATCTATTTAATCTCCATGCACAAAACGGAAAAACTTTGAAAAGTTTCTCAAGACAGGAAAATCTTTTCCTGCCCAGCTCTACTCCTGAGTCCTAAGCAATGTGGTCCAATAGACAGAGCACTGAACTTTCTGCTGGACCGTCTTCAGCCTCATCAGTAGATGTGTAGTTGTATGTTGGAATACCAAGATCGTAGCTAAAATAATCATTTGCATTTTTATACTGTGCTAGTTTAACAGTACATTGCAAGAAGTAGCATGTAACCTAATCATTCATTGGAAGTGTTTTCCACTGAGCTATTGTAGACTGAACCATGGGCAACATTACTATCTGAAATAGCTATCACCCCAATGCAGTGAACTTTCATACATTACAGTAGCTTTGATAAAGAGGAGATGCAATCTCTGCAGGAATCCAAGCATTCCCATTGTGACTTTATCCTCTGACACAATCCTACAAAGGAAGAATAGTATTGTGTGGGGGGAAAATAGGAAAAAAACTCTGTTTTATTCTTCCAGGAATTGCCCAAAAAACACAAACCTAAAGGCAAATCTAACTGCCTTTTCTAACACAGGAATCTAATCTGGAATTTCATCATAGCTCTGATGGAGGAAAAGAGAACCCATTATCCCAGGAAAACATGGATTGCATTACACACCTATTCCCTACCTAAGGGGGGCAAAGTCAATTACTTAACACAAAAGTGCTGAAACCATTAGTATAGCCTTTTAGAGTTGAAATAAACATGTGTATTATGTGTCTCTAAGTCCCAGTAGACGACACAACCTCGTGTCATATTCCACTGTGGATCCATTAGCAACATAATGTCATCTAACCATAGGCCATGATAATGGTTTAAATTAGAATGCTTTTTAAAAAAAAAAAAAAGAAAAAGAGAAGAAAAACATTGGTGCTTGATAAAAAGACCTTGTCAGACTAAAACTGCTTCTCCTGTGTAAAAGAACACTTGGGATGTGTCACTTCAGGCAATAATGAATGAACGGGAAGGTGTGAAACTGTGAGAACTTTTCTAGCATGCAAGAATTAATAAAGGGCTGAGCAGAAGCAAATTCATCAGCGTGGCGTTTGATAGCACAGACAAAAGGACGGCAACGTTTAAAAAACGGACTGAAACCCAATTTGCGATGGATGACAAAGGACATACAATGACATGTTTGTATAAATCTGTTGTACAGAGGAAGCTAATTGGCTCCTTGGAACCATATGCAACAATGCCAGAGCAGCAGAAGCCATTCTAATTGCTGAGAGGTAGAGAAAGGGATTGTTGTCATGGGTTTAAAGCAGTGAAGAATCCACGCAAGGCAAAACTTCAAAATCAAGCCCCTGACCTTACCACAGATAGTGGGGGAAGGCAGCTGGAACTTGACAGCTGAATCTTCCTTTCATGACCACTTTAAAAGTCTCTCTTAGGGGCATGAGGTTTAGTACAGTGTATTCTGTCAAAAACCATTGCAGAACACACAGCACCAATACAGCCTATGCCTTTCTACAATTGATTTATTCAATTAATCAATCAATGAATCAGGCAAACAGGAAAGTTTGTTACCTGCAGTAACCTCAGTAACTCCTTGCATGTCTTTTTGCCTGTAGAGTTGAGTGCAACACCTGACTCTGTGTGGCTGGCTAGGATGGCTCCCATCCTTACAAGACTAGAGCGGGTGTATTTTTAATTTATTTATTTTTTTACTAAAGACAATCCTGTTGGGAGCAATGATTCCAATCATTTTTTTTCCCTCCAAAAGGCAGGCATATGTTCACTCATTATGCCGAGTTCCACTTAAGTGATTAAAAATTCATGTTCCAAGTAGGAAAAGCTGTAAAGCTGATAATTATTTATTCTGGTTACAAGATCTGGCCAAACCAGTTTGATTGGGTCAGTGGAGGAAGAAGAGTGGAAGGAGGTCAAGCTGCTTTCTGGTGGTGCCAGTAGGATGGGAATCAAATGCCGCTGAAACTCTGTGGAAAGGTCCCATTAGACTGTCTACCCTATTCTAAAGCCTTACATTCCATTTAGTCTTTGTGTAGGCTAGGTGTGCTGGTCGATCACGTTAGCTAGCTCGATCTAACAGCTGCGAAGGGTTCGTCTTCACTGCAAAGTTAACGAGTGTGGCCCCAGCTGCAATCCCCCTCCACACCCACAAACCCTTAACTTGAGTGTGGTGGTGGTTTTCGCTCGGGTTGGTTGCACTTTTAAAATAATCGTTAAAATAAAGTCAGGAAATGCAAAAATCAAGGTTCCTCGGTCAACACGTATTGGGCCATGTTGCACGTTCTCTGTGTTATGGCACAAAGAGAAGTGTATTAAGTGACACCAGAAAAAAGGAATCGGAAATATGATATACACACCATGTTGCTGTATCCTGGGCCAGATTTTTGCTGGTATAAATTGGCGTAGCTCCTTTGACTTCCACAGAGCTGTATGCTTGCTGAGGATCTGGCCACTTAACTGTTGCAGTTCTTGGCATTTTTTTAAATGTAATTAAAATGTTGCTGTGTCCTAGTAGTTTGCATTTTACTGTGTCTATACGTAGTCGTACAAGTAATAGTCTGAATTACTGTCCATTTTAGCAAGTCGTATTAAGATGAGTGAGCAATTTTGTGTGGTGCTTGTGTATTTCCATATAACGTCGATATAAACTTGGACTGGAGACGATTGGAGCATGCGGCTAACACAATATGTGCACAGGCGAAAATCCCGTCTGAGATGTTGAGCAGACAGTCCCGATAGTGCTAAAGGAAAGCTATTAAACTTGCAGCTAAAGATTCCAGCTGAGACGTTGAAATAAGGGCCTAAAAATTTGGCATCCAAGTTCATGTTTCAGTGTCTACGTAACTCACCTGATTCTCAAACGTGCTGAGCGCCCAGCAGTTCCCGCTTGCTACAGTGTGAGATTGGGCGCTCAGCAGTTTTTAAAATCAGGTCTTGAGGAGTCTAAATGAACGTCTGGTGGGATTTGTGTTCCTAAATTTAGGCACTTTTGAATATTCCACCCTAGTATCCTAACTTTGAGTCTCTAGTTTGCATAAATCTTAGCTTCCACTTTCAAGGAAAGGAGGTACAAACAGGAGCTTATTCACGGGCTAAATAGAAGTCACTAACTAAATGGATTTGATGGGTATCACCACTCTGCCAAAAGGTTTTATTTCTGAAAACTAGCCAATGAGAGAGAGAGGTGGCTTGAAAGAGGCTGTCACAGAGCAAGGTAAGCGAGGGACCGACTCCACTACAGGACCCTGGCCAAGTGGATCTATGAACATCCAAGGAGAGGTCACATAAAGGTCTTTCCCTGATAGAGGGTAGACAGTCTAATACTTGTAAAGCCGATCTAGGCCGATGACACTCAGCTGAGTTTCTCATAAGCATTGCTTTGTCTAAGATGACCTAGGTTTAAGGACTGTTACTAGGGTAAATATTGCAAGCCTTTCTGAAAAGAAGAAAAGGGACTGGATGCTGGAATCCATTCAAGCTTGTTGAAAGACAGGGGTCAGATGTAGTCAGCCTCAAGCACTTACTTAAAGGCAGGTGGCAGGAAAAAGCCAGTGCACACAAATTGTGGTGTAGCACTGCCAATGGTCAGGGTAAAGCATGAATGAAAGCACTGGAGCAGAGTGAGTAACAGATGCACTGACACAAATGCATAACACATAACGGTGGCTGGAAATTTTATTTTTTGATTAAATGAATATTTTCACAAGAGCCCAATTAAAAAAAAAACAGCCTACCATATTTTTGATGAAATGACCAAAATTTGTTGGTATTTCATGAAACCTGAACACTTTTTGCAAAAACAAGATTTTTTCTTTTTCCGGGGGGAAAAAAAACCCATTCCCTACCAGCTCTAGCAGCAAATATAGCCAAATCTATTGTTCTGGGGTTTTGTACTTCCATTTATGTACCATCTTCCAGACAAGGCTTTCAAAGCACTTTAGAAATAGTAATGAATTGAGTTTCAGAATCTGCATTGTAAAGCGAATAAGCATTTTTGCCCATTTTGAAATGAGCAGTTAGACAGTATTTGAGACATTGCATGGTTGTTTCCACTAGGATAGGAAATCAATGATATGATTCAAGTAGATTCTTGGGGTAATCTTTGTGTACATTTTGTCAATAAAAAAAGGCCTTGTTGCCAGAATACAGTAAAACCAGAGCTGGTTGGGAAATGGAATTTCAGTTCCATGGGAAATTCTGACATTTCACAATAAATGTTCATCTGGAGTAGTGATTTAAAAAGTTAATATGATAAAAAATATAATGGAAATTCTGTAAAAATTTGATTTGGAAACCTCACAACATTTATGCTTTGATGGTATAATTCCATTTAGTTAACATCAAAGCATTGTAATTTAATATTCAGTGTGTCTGTATATAAATGAAGATTCTAATATAAATTCAAATGAAATTAAACAATTGAAAGTCAAAATGAAATGCTTCAACAAAGAAAGTCAATAAATTATTTAGAAATTTTTCCACTGAAAATTTAGTTGTAATTGATATGTTCCCAGGAAATATTTTAATTTCAGTGAAACTGCACTTGCTGATGTAATACTGTTTAGTTGTAAAAGTTTTGACCAGTTCTAGTAAAAACAGACAGCGGTCTGGTTCCTTGCTCTGAAATCCCCAAGTTTCTTGCTACAGTGAGCTCTGTGCCCAAGAAGCTGGCTCTCTGCTTACCCTCAGGGTGACGCGCACACAACTCCTTTTGCATTTCTCCTCTAACACACACAGGTTGCAATCTTGTGTTTGCAAGCAGGAAAACTCTGGAATCCACACAGTTTAGATGCAACCTGCCATGCAGTTTAGCACCTTGCTGAGGCCACCCTCTACAGCTGTCTTGATTACATAAAGGCATTGTTCCTTCTGTTGAGCTTGAAAGGGAGTGCTTGGCCCCCATGAGCTTTCACAAGGTCTGTGATTGTCTTGGGATCCCAGACTTGCCTGATGGCAGCCATTAGCATTATTTAACATAACAATATTCTCATACCCATTTTACAGACAGTGAAACTGAACAATAGAACTATTAAGGGTTAAATTCACACTTAATTCTTTGGTGCCCTACCATGCAGGGGAATTCACAGCCCCCAGATGAGAGTCCAGCTTACTGTGCATTGTATGGGGAGAATTAGACACTTCAGAAAGGGTATTCAACTGAAGCCAGGAAACTGAATTGGGAGCCTCCTAAACTAGGCAGTTAGAAATGTCAAGGAGAAGAGCCTAAGCCCATAGGCGCTGACTCCGTGGGTGCTCTGGGACTGGAGCACCCATGGGGGAAAAATTAGTGGGTGCTCTGCACCCATTGACAGCAAGCTGTTTGGCAGCATTAGCACGCTCCGGGGAGCGGGGGAGGAGCAGGAACATGGCATGCTCCAGGGATGGGGGGAGGAGTGGGAACGTAGCACGCTCAGGGGAGGAGGCAGGGAAGAGGTGGGGCTGGGGTGGGGATTTGGGGAAGGGGTTGGAATAGAGGCAGGGAGGGGGCGGAGTTGGGGTGGAGACTTTGGGGAAGGGGTGGGAATGGGGTCAAGGTAGGGGCGAGGCCTCATGGAAGGGGTGCGGTGGGGGCAGGGCCGGTGGCAGAGGGAAGATCGAGCACCCATGGGAAAGAGGGGAAGTTGGCACCTATGCCTAAGCCCACCCTTCATAGTTAGTTAGGCACCTAACTCCAGGCTGAATGGAAGCCAACCCTTCTGCTAGGGGATTATGAGCCATGAACCCTCTCTTGTAGTTAAAGGCTGACCTGACTTAGGCACCTTCTACCAAAAAAGAGAGCCGCTCTCACCCCGGTATAGCCCAATAGATAGGGGGACTCATTTTCTAATCCCTGCCCTCTTTTGGAGCAGGAGACTTTAACTTAGATCCCCTACCTCCTAGGGGAACACCTGTACCATCAGGTCATTCGTTACACAGGATGGGTCTCTCTCAATCTCTTCGGTGGAAGCTGTTCCACTTTCTCTAAATGAAACGATTCTTTGGGTCAGAGATGACCTGTGCCTGCCAATTTGTGGGGGGGATGGGGACAGAAGGAACTCGAACTCTGTGAAAACCTCTTTGTTTTCTCCACAATTTTCTTTAACAAAGCTCTTTTGTTTAGAAATGGTTGTAATTCCATATCTCATGGCGCTGTCTGTTGACTTCAGTGGGCTTTTGATAAGGTTCTGGATGAGTCAAGTGAGGAGGATTTGACTCCTAAGACTATTCCTGAGCTGGTATAAATCAGTATAGCTCTATTGACTTAAATGACACTATTTATTGATTTTGATGGAGGTACAGTGATTTTCATGAGCTGAGGATCAGGTCCTGCTAATGCACAAAGGTATGACAGGTCTACAAAATTATGGAATATCATGTATAACAATTTACTGTAAGAATAAGCCTGAAGTAATTGATTTTTTATAATAGGGTTGACATTACTACTTAATATTTTACAAGGAAAGAATTCAAGTCATGAAACGCAAACATGAAAGGCCTGTAATGACAGAACCAAATTACTGACATGTAAAACAAACCTCCAATAACCTAGTGATCCCTTTTGTAACACTGGAGACTACTGGGGAGGTGTCATTCAACTGGAAAAACGCTAATGGAGAAACAAGTGTTTGAAAAAAGGAGAGATGAGTGAACTTGAAAACAATGTTTCATATAATGCACAATTAGCTTGTGATACTCATTGCCACAGGATATAATTTAGGGCAAGAAACTGGCAGCATATGAGAAAGGACAGGTTATTCTATAACTGCCTACTGCAGGATTTCATGGATTCACAGGTTTTGAGGCCAGAAGAGATCAGTATGATCTAGTCTGACTTCCTGCATCATAGGGCCCCAAAAACCTCACCTTGTAATTTCTGCATGAACCAATAAACTTCCTTTTGAGCTATAACATATCATTTTAGAAAGGTATCAAGCCTTGATGGACAATACACCCTGAGGTAAATTGTTGTAGTGGTTAATTTCCCTCATTGTTAAAAATGTGCACCTTATTGCCAGTCTGAATTTGTCTAGCTTCCATTTCCAACCATTGGATCACATTATGACCTTTTATGCCTAGATTAAAGAGCAATCTACTATTAGAAATCTCAGTCTACAAGTAACTACATGGGAAAGAGATTGTCACCTTAAACCTTGTCTTGTATAAACTAAACAGATTGAGCTTCTTTAATCTTTCAGTATAAGTCATATTCTCCAGATCTCATCTCATTCCTGTGGCTCTTTTTTAATCCCCTTCCAGTTTTTAAACATCCTTTTTGAAGTGTGGATACTAGACCTGAACACAGGATTCCAGTAATAGTCTCTCTATTGATGTATGCAGAAGTAATACCACCTCCCTACTCTGACTTGATATTTCCCTGCTTGTAGATTTAAGAGGACTAACATGATTCTTGGATCTACAGCATTGCACTGGGAGCTCATGTTTAGTTAGTGGTCTATCTTTACTCTTTAAGGCCTTTGCATGGTCACTGCATTCCAGGATACAGTCCCCATCTTATAAGTGCATTCATTATCAAATCTTTGTTCCTAGAAATATGACCCTGCTTGTTCCTGTATTAAAACATGTTATTCAAATGAGCCCACCTTATGAAGGAAGCAGGTCAATTTGTAGCGATGACCTGATGCCATTGTTGTTTCCCACACCACTCATTTTTTGTTTGTGCCAATTTTCCCAGCAATGATTTTATATTTTCTTCCAGATGATTGATAAAGATATTGAATCACTTTGGCCAAGAACAGATCCCTGTAGGCATCAATTAGAGACAGACACACACACACACACACACACCCATTGGGTGGTGATTTCCCCGTTTACAAATACAACTTTTATAACAGTAAAGATTAAAACCCCAGGAGTTTTGGAAGGGATCTAGAAGTTGGGTCATGCCCTGAAGATCTAACTAATGGGGGCTAGGCAGAAACTTTCCTTTTGGATATTTTATCCCATAACTGTCAACTGCAGGATTTCATAGATTCACAGGGTTTTAAGGTCAGAAGAGACTATTGTGATCCTCTAATCTATTCTCTTCCATAAAATAGGGCAAAGAACCTAAGCCAATACTTTATACGTTAATCCATAACTTCTGTTTGAGTTATAATACATCTTTTAGAAAGATACCAAGTCTTAATTTAAACATTTTGAATGACAATGAATTTACCACATCCCAAGGTAAGCTGTTTCTATGGTTAATTATCCACACTGTCTGTTTAAATATATATATATACCTTTATTTCTAGACTGAATTTGTCTAGCTTCCACTTCAAACCACTGGATCTTGTTGTATCTATTTCTGCTAGATTAAAGAGCCATCTACTATCAGAAATCTTTTCCACGTGTGGTTACTTGTAAACTATGGTCAAGTCACCTCTTAATTTTCTCTTTGATAATCTAAATCGATTGAGCTTCTTTAGTCTCTCACTATAAAGCAGGTTTTCCAGACTGTGACTTGTTCTTGTAGCTCTCTTCCAAATCCTTTCCAATTTTTCAGCATCCTTCTAGAAGTGTGGACACCTGAACTGGACACAGTATTCCAGAATGGTCTCACTAATACCATCTCCTTACTCCTATTTGTTTTTTCCATCTGATGAATCCAAGGTTAGTGTTCATCCTCTTAACTTTGCATTGGAAGTTCATGTTTAGTTGGCTAACTACCATAACCACTTAAGTCCTTTGCAGGATCACAGCATTCCAGTATATAACCCCCATTTTAGAAGTTCATGCTTTATATGGTCTTGGTTCCTGGATATGACTTTGCATTTGGGTGTATTAAAACACATGTTAAAACAAGCCCACCTTACCAAGTGATCCAGGTTGGTCTGTATAGTTGGTTGTACCCATCATTATTTATCATTTCCACCAATTTTTGTGTTAGTATAAATTTTACTAATGCTAGAAAGATCAAATTCCACTGGGCCAAGAACAGATCCTTGCAGGTCCCCACTATAAGCAAACCCACTAGATGATGATTCCTCTTTATGATTCCTTTTTTTGCTATCTATTAGCTAATCAGTTTCTAATCCATTTAATATGGGCTGCATTGATTTTTGTATAGTGCTCAGTTTTTTTTTAGCAGAACACTATGTTGGACTAAGTCAAATCTCCTTCAGAAGTGTAAATATATGAAGTCACTGCAGTAACCTTTATTAACCAAACTTGTGATTTCATCAAACACCATAAGTTTGTTTGGTGAGTTCTACTTTTTTATAAAACTGATTGCCATTAATTACACTACCATCTATTAATTCTTTACCAATTGCATCCCATATCTGTTTTCTGTGACTTTTTTTTCTTTTTTCTTTTTTTTCTTTTTTTGCCCATGGTCGATATCATGCTAATTGACCTATAGTTTCCCCAGGTGCTGAAACTAGGGGTGCTGGGGGTGCTGCTGCACATCCTGGCTTGAAGTGGCTTCTATCATATCCCGGGTATATACCCCTACCCCAGGTCATCCCATTTATCTCTCATTAAATATTTTGCATCTTCCTATAAAGTACATGGTATTAGATGCTGTCAGAGACAGGATCTGAGCTAGATGGACCAGATCCAGTGTAGCAATCCCTGCAAGGTTATTTTGATGGAGGTGTTTGATTAATAGTTACACAGGGTTTTGTTGTTGTTGTTCTGTTTGTTTTGAAGGTTTTAGAGTTTGTACTGTGGTAGCACCGCCACTTAGAAGCCCAGAGCCCTAGGTGCTGTACAAGCACAAAGCAGAAGCAAAGAGCTTACAGTCTAAGGGATCTTGTTCAAACTGTCCCCAAAACACTTAAGCTTGGAAGAAAGGTGAAGCATGGAAAACAGGAATGATTACCAAAGTTGTGAACATCTGAGAGCAGTCGTTAGAATCGGAAGGTTGGTACTGTGCAAACTGTTTGAAAACTCATGACTCAGGACCCTCAAAATCTAGAGTGGCTTATAAATTGAGATCTTTTAGGGGTGGGGGAATTCACCATCTGTTTTGAGCCTTTAGGTTACAGTTAGGTCAGGTTTTCAAGCTTTCCCTAATAAAAATTACAGAAGAAATAGTAACAGTATTTACTTTTAAACAAACAAATAAAAACCCGCCACCACTACAGCATAATGAAACCATGAGCAATAAACAGGACGGTCTGCACGATCTTGCCAGAATCACTTGCTTGCTCTTTTTCCTTGCTAGAATTACACCTACAGTGGGTGAAGGATACATAGTTGATGCAATGGTGGAGCTGATTCTGCCCCCATGATGCACTGTGATCCATTCCCAAAACTCCTAGCTGGAGAAGATGACAATATGCACAATGGGATAACTACCCATGGCGCACTGCTCTCTGTCAGTGCAAGAGCACCAACTGTGGAGGTGCTGCTCCGACACAAGGAGCGTTGTGCAAACATTTACAAGCAGTGGAATTACAGCGGTTTATGATCGTCCACTTAACTCTGTCATTTAGTCATGGCCCCAGGATATTAGAGAGACTAGGTGGGTGAAGTAATAACTCTACTAGACGCAACAATCATGAACTGAACAGGAACACTGGATTTTTGGCTGATTACAACAAACTGTAACCCACTAACCACCTCCTTTTGTCCTGTGACTGCAGAAATGTTAACGGGCCACTCCATCTTGAATGGTCCCTTACAACATGTGCTAACTGCTTATGCTAAACTATCTGTTCATCCTTGAATTTGCTGTGAGGCTGAGAGTAAATTTCCCAGACCTGAAGAAGAGCTCTGTGTGGCTCGGAAACTTGTCTCTTACCAACTAAAGTTGGTTCAATAAAAGATATTACCTCCCCCACTTTGTTTCTCTTTCTCTTAGGCAGGGGTGAAAGTAACTTACAGGACTTAATGGTACTGCCAGAGTCCTGAAGGAGGTGTGGCCTCAACCGGAAGATGCGTGGCCTCAACCGGAAGAGGCGTGGCCTCTCAAGCTTTAAAGGCCCTGGGGCACTGACTGTGGCTCGGAGCCCCAGGGCCTTTAAATCAACCCGGGGATCCCAGCTGCAGAGGTGGCTGGGAGCCCCCCGGGGCGCAGGGGCAAATTAAAGAGCCCAGGGCTCTGGCCGCCGCGGAGCTCCAGAACCTTTAAATCCCCACCGCAGCTCCAGTTGCCAGAGGCGCGGGTGGGATTCAAAGGGCTCTGGGCTTCTGCAGCCGCAGCAACCCAGAGCCCTTTAAATCCGGCCCCAGCCCAGCCGCCGGAGCTGTGGCAGTGGAGGGAGGGAAGGGGAGAGGGGGTGTTAAAGGGCTCTGGGCTGCCCGCAGCCGCAGCAGCCCAGCGCCCTTTAAATCTGGCCCCAGCGCAGCCGCCGGAGCCGCGGGCGGGGGCTTTAAAGGGCTCTGGGCTGACCGCAGCCACGGCAGCCCAGCGCCCTTTAAATCTGGCCCCAGCGCAGCCGCCGGAGCCGCGGGCGGGGGCTTTAAAGGGCTCTGGGCTGACCGCAGCCATGGCAACCCGGAGCCTTTTAAATCCGGCCCCAGCCCAGCCGCAGGAGCTGCGGCGTTGGGAGGGGCGGGTTAAAGGGCTCTGGGCTGACTGCAGCCGCAGCAGCCCAGAGCCTTTTAAATCCGGCTCCAGCCCAGCCATCCAAGCCGCGGGCGGGATTCAAAGGGCTCTGGGCTGCCTGCTGCGGTGGGGAGCCCAGAGCCCTTTAAATCCCCACCACGGAAGCCGGTGCCGTCCGGCACCACGTACTGGCTCTTGCCGGTATGCCGTACCGGAGGGGACTGGCTTACTTTCACCTCTGCTCTTAGGGCAGATTTAAAGTATCCAGAGATCTGGATTCAATCCTCATTGCCAGAGGCTTTCTCTAAGACTTAAGCAAGTTGCTTACTCATTCTGTGCCTCAGTTTCCCATGTGCAAAACAGGAGCAATAATGCTTCTATGTCTCTTTAGATCGTGACCTCTTGGCAGACAGGGGCTGGCTCTTGTTCTGCGTGATTCTAGCTCAGTGAATGTTGAGGTCTCTGTGTGATACACATAATAATACGTTTCTTTGACATTTCATACACAAAGGACTATAGTGTGGATTGCTGTCTGACAATGGCATGGCTTGGGACGCTTAGTGACCAATCAGGTTCTCTCAGCTACTCAGAAGCTGTGTTATAATGCTAATTATCCTCTTTGTCTCTCTCTGCAGCATTATGGAGCAATTATGTTTCTTTTTCTTCCTGTATGGCTAGTGTGTGATTGCTCATTGTCACCATTAAATGAATGAGAGAGTGGCAATTTCCCGGTATTGAATAGTAAATGTGATGAGTGCCGGCCTGGCTCTTAGATCAGATCAAAGACCAGTGAGATAAGAGGCCTAGACTTAAAACAAACAAACAGAAAAACTTGGCCATTGGTGTTAACTCCCCTATAAGATTAGGACTAGGGCAATTGAAGCTTTTTGTTTATATTCTTGGACTATTGAGTCACAGCTGGGGGAGGGGAGATATGATGGCTAACCGAATGGGACATGCTTAACTGATTGACAACAGACGTGTACAGTCACTGCATGAACGAATCAGCCTGATTCAAAACTACTCTTCACCATGCACTTTATTCACTTGCCTTTGACCCTGCTGAGTGTTTCCTTGCATTAGAAGCCCCTGATTATTATTTGTGTTGCTGTAGCATCTCGATTCCCCAGTTATGGGACAGGATCCCATTGTGACAGGCGTGGTACAAACACAAAACAAAGATGGTCTCTGCCCCATAGACTTTACAGTCTAAGTGAGAGCTGAGTTACAGCCTAATTCAGAGACATAAATAATGGGGTCGCAAGTAGGCAACTTTTTTTTTTCAAACAGTTCTTGAAGTTAAAAAGAAAAAAGAAAAAAACTCTTTTTTTGTACTTTAGTTAAAAGAGAACTTCATTTAATATTTAATAATAAAATAGAATTGAAATAAGTTGGAGAGGCAGTCTGGTCATGGTGTGGTATGAAAGCAGTAGCCTCTTCCTGTGAGGCAGTGGGGTCCAGTGAATGCAACACTGGCTTCTATTCCTGGCTCTGCTATTGATCTGCTGTGTGTGACTTTGGGCAAGTCACTTCATGCTTTTGTCTTGTGTGCTAGATTGTGAACTCTTTGTGCTAGGGATGATTTATTGCCATGTTTGTATAACTCCTAGTACAATAGGTGATACAATAATATAATGACTGAGCCTGTAGACAATTTGAAAAGAACCGTTCCAATGAAACTGTTAACTCTGAAACCTAATGATGGCGTATGTTGCAATATTGACTTTTTCACTTGCATTCTTTGGAAGGAGCATTCAGCTACTGCTGTTTATCTATGTCTCACAGCTGGATGCAGTGGATATTAAGGCTGGGGTAAGTGAGATGGCTTGTTGCTGTTAAGGGTTACTGGAATGGAGAGCTAGGATTTTCTTTCTATAGATGTAATCTGAGGTCTCCTCCAGCCCTATGCACGAGGGCATCCCTTTGGGGGAAAACTACTGTGGCTTGATTCCCCAGCTCAATAAAAACATGAGGCTGTTGTCATTCTATCTAAAGACAGACTGGATTTGCCACCTTTAACTTGGCCTGACTAGCCCCTTGCTAAACCCACTGCGACTAGTAGTCTGGTTAAGAAGTCAACAACCTGCTGACATGAAATATAAGACCGGCAGACACTGTACTTGTATATCTCTCTATTAAAATGAATGAACAGAGGGCTCACATCGCAAAGCTTAATTAAACAAGTGGATTTTCTGCAAATGTACTGCAGAGGGAAATCACTGCTTCTACATGATGCTAAAGGAAAGTTCCCTTTGTGGGGGAGAAAGGGCTGAAACTAGCTTCCAAGTTTATTCCAAAAGGCATTGGTGTATGTGTCAGTCACAGATGTATTCCCAACTCAGGGCAACAGCATTGACTGACACAAGGTTAGGGGCTACTTTTTCAGCTGCCAGCTGAATTTCATTCAGCATAATTTGCCAAGATTTTCAAAAGTGGCGTGAATTTAGAAACCTTAATTTTGGGGTGTGCAACTTGCGACACTTTAAAAGGGCTTGATTTTCATAAAGCGTTGAGCATCCCGCCTCTGCAAATAGGACCCATTCAGGATGTCAAGTTGGACACCCCAAATCACTAGTCACTTCTGGAAAATCTTGGCCGGCTCATTTTTTGCATTACATAGTCTGATCAATTTATTTTGACTGTTGCTGTTGACGTGTTTGTCAATGTAAAATACAAACCAGCGAAGACTCGTCCTCCCCAGAATAGCAATAGCACTAATATGTAGGTACACAGAGCACAGGATACATTGGGCAATAGGTAGCTGGGGAGAACAGTGTGCACATTTTATTCTATTTTTATCATCTAAGTTTTAAGCTTATTTATAGCCGATGTCATTAAATATTTTTATATAAAAGGCTAGATTTTTTTTCAAAAGTCCTGAATCCTTGTACTCAATGGGGAGGATGGCAGGAGAGTTCTGCTGTAAAGGGGCTACGACTCACCCTGCGGCGCCTCCTGCTGGTCATCCTAAGAATTAGCTCTCCAGCTTTTGGAGCGCCCTCTGCAGGCCTGAGTCTCGCCTGTCGCTGGCCCCATGTCCCTCCCAGACCCTGGTGCCCCATTCCCTTGGGTGCTGCCCCCTGGCAGTACCCCTTCAGCTCTCCGGGTCTCTCCTCCCAGGGGTACCGCCAACCCCCTATCCCCACCTCACCTCAGTCTTGGGCTACTGCCAGTCACCGTCTTGCCCCTGCTCACTGGGGCAGACTGCAGTGTACAAGCCGCTCATCATCGGCAAGGGAGGGTTGGACCCGCTGCCTCTGCCTACCCTTGGCAGGGGCGGCTCCAGGCACCAGCATGCCAAGCGCGTGCCTGGGGTGGCAAGCCACAGGGGGCGCTCTGCCGGTTGCCGCGAGGGTGGCAGGCAGGTTGCCTTCGGCGGCATGCCTGCGGAGGGTCCGCTGGTCCTGCAGCTTCGGTGGACCTCCTGCAGGCGTGCCGCCAAATCCGCGGGACCGGGGACCTCCCGCAGGCAAGCCGCCGAAGGCCTGACCCTAGGGCTGCACCTCTGCAACCCCAGTACCCCTTCCGGCCTTTGTCAAGGCCTGCAGCCTGGGGCTTTCCAGGTGGGAGCTCCCCGGCTCCTCTGGCCTTTCCCCAGCCCTGCTCCACTCCAGGTGCCTTGCTCAGCGCCCTGCTGCCAGGCCCCTCTCTCTCCACAGCTAGAGAGAGACTCTGACTCTGAGCTCCTGGCCCACTGCCCTCTTAGAAGGGCCAGCTGGGCCCTGATTGGGGCCTGGCCCCAGCTGTGGCTGTTTCCGCTTACCCCAGCAGCAGCCCTCTCACAGCCTCAGCCCCCTCCCCGGCCTGGTTTACTCCCTTCAGGGCCGGAGCGGGTGACCATCCCACCACATCTGCGCTGTTCTCAACGGCCAGGGTGCTGAGTAGAGATGTGTCGAAATTTTTGGCCCAGACCTTTTTGGGGGGGAAACGCAGATTTGGCAACCCCGAAACATGTTGTGAATTTGTGTCTTTTGCCAAATTGTTCATGCTGGGGAAAGGGGGGGCATCTGGAAAAGTCAAAGTACTTCATTTTGACAGTTTCAAAATTAAACATTTCAATGTTCAGTTGAAAACAACATTTTATCTGGAAATTTCCTTCCATTTTATTTTTAAATAATGCAAAATATTTTAAAAAGTGCTCCACATTGAAATGAAATCTTTCATTTGACCCAGTGGACAAAAATTCTGTTTTGTTTACACACACACGCACACCCCTCGCCACTACTATTCAGTTCATCCAGCCTCTTGAATTCTCCTTTGGCCATAACAATAGCAATGAACGTAGAAGAGTCCGTAGATAAATTCTCTGTTCTGTTCTATCTAAGTGCCTCTAACAGCCTTTCGCTATAGACTTTAGTGTTGTGTTTTGAATCACTGAAAGTGAGACAGACATTTAGTACTAAGAAGGCTTCTGTAGAAGAGCCTATTAAAACATAGAAGAAAAAATATCTGATTTTTCTTTGCATCATGAAAGCTCAACAAGTCTTACTGGAGTCTTGATAGAGGATAACCCTTTTAGGAAGAGGCAAACAGACAACTGAAAACCCATCCAGCCATCTGATATGAAGTTGTTAGAAAGCTGAGAAAGGGTTAATCTCCCTAACAAATTATCTTCATTGTCAGGAATACTTGAATCGAAATTTGATCTGCTTTTACAAATCCCAAAAGCTTTTAAAGAACCCTATAAACTCACTCTGTCAAAAGAACATAGGAATTATCATTATGGATCAGAGCGGTGGTCCCTCTAACACAATATCCCATCTCCACCAGTGGCTGTTACGAACTACTTCACAATAGAGCTGGATAAAATTTTTCAATAAAAAATGCAGATTCAGTGACATGAAAACTGTTAGTTTCGCCAAATTGTTCATGACAAAAGAAAAAGTCTGAAAAAGTCCATGTTTCAGTTTAGAGAGAAGAAACGGTTAAGGTAATATATTTTCTTGGACCAAGTTTGTTTGGTGAAAGAGGCCACTTGCTAGTTTAAACTACTGTAAATGATGGTTTCTCTGTAAATTGATGTCTTTAAACCATGATTTGAGGACCTCAGTAACTCAGCCAGCAGCTAGGCATCTATTACAGGAGTGGGTGGGTGAGGTTCTGTGGCCTGACTAGATGATCATGATGGTCTCTTCTGGCCTTAATGTCTATGAGTTTAATGCAAAAGATGTGTCAAAATCTCCTAGACAGATACTCTTACATGTGGTACCTGGCGTTAAAATAGTTTTAAATCAGGGCCTTGGGCCTGTCCATAAAGCTTGTCAAATAGTTAGTATGTAATGTGCCGAGTACATGATGGTGTGGGGCTGGATAAAGGTTCTATTGTCACTCCTTTAGGATGAGCTGCAGGATTCGCTCCTCTGCATGGACTGCTGCTGTCACAAGAGCCTGCGTGGGGTGGGAGTGTAGACACCCCTGGCTTGCCCCTTCCCCTCTCATGCAGGTGGAGAGTGGTTGGAACATGAACTCCACCTCCTGCAACACAGCAGCCCGTCCAGCTGAGCTGGCACAGCAAAGGAAGGTAGAATGCTCCAGCTGTTTGCTGGTGCAGATCCCTTCTCCTTCCCCTCCTGGAGTAAAGGGGGGAAGCAGGGGCTGGTGTGGGAGTCCCTGCTCCTTAGGCAATGCGTGCTTCCTATGCCACAGGCTGGGTCATAGCATGAGGTCTCCAGGTTTCAAAAACTAAACTGGCTCTTCAGTAAAGGTGAGTCTACACTGCGTGCTGCTTTCAGCAGCACACAGAGTACATACCCACCTCCCTTCCCAGCACGCGTATAAATAGCGGTGTAGACAGGCCTGAACCTTGTGGGTATGCATCCGGGTGTATCCCTTACACGGTACTTTGCTTGCCCAAGTCGTGCTTTCCCCAGCTACACTGCTATTTACACTTGTGCTGGAGTGTTTCCCTGTGGCAGCAGTATATGGCTTCGGAAGCTCCCCTCTGCCCCTGCCAGAATCTTTCCTAGCTGCAGTGAAAGGCTCTGGCAGTGGGAAGCTGTTGGAGCCTTTCCCCGCTGCCTCCCCCTGCCAGAGCCTTTCACTGACATGCAGCTACACATCATAGTGTGGATGCAGCCCACTTTTCACTGGGGAGTGTAGCTACACATATCCGACACACCACTGCAAGTGATGTGCAGTGTAGATGTAGCTTATGAGACCTCTTTACAGAGACGCTGCAACTGCATCTGGCATTCCAACCATGTGCGCACAGGCTGACCATCGTTGCTTCCTCCAAAGGCTTCCCTCTTGCAACCTGTGCTCCTCCTATGCTGGTTCCATGCAGGCTGCTACAATGCAGCAACAAACAGCCCTTTCCTCAGATTGGATAGCAAAGAGATTTGCCTCTGTTTGTAACTTTATCTAAACAAAACCATTTTCAGCCAGAACCTGTCCAGGCATCAGTTGTGAGTTAGGGCTGTCTTTCAGCCACCTGGCAATCTTCAGACGTCAGCCTTTTTCTGTGTATCACTATTCAGCAAAAGTTGCAAGAAGCTTTTTACTAACGGGAGAAGTGCTTTCATCACCCATTGATTAAAAAAAATGACTACCATAAAGTCTACAAGCTCTAGTCATGGACCCCATTGTGCTGTGATAACACAGCCTAAAAAGAGCTTACTGTCCAAAAACTTTTCACCATGGAAAATTTCAGTAAAACGGGGGAATGTTTCCTAATTTTGTGAATACCTGAAAACGGTAGTAACACCTGTAAGATTATTACTGTTTGAAATATCATGAATTGGAAACCTCAAAATCATGAAATTTTTGAAAAATAATATATTGAGTATTAATTTACCTTCTGGATTATTATTTTTTTTTTGAGCATCTAAGTTACACTCAGGTCATGTTTTCAAACTTTTCTTTGTAGGCACAAGACCTGCAAACCTAAGGTTATTTTATTTTATTTTTTAAGGAAAGCTGAGATTTTTCCCTTAATCAATGGAGTCCAGGAGCTGGGACTTTATGAAATCTCCAGATATCATGAATAGCAGCTGTAAATTCATGAGAGCTGACAACACTGAGGTTTTGTAGCTTTAACTGTTGCCTGCTATAATAACTATTTAAAAACTAAAAGAAGAGCAAACATTTTTTGCCATGACAATGTACTTAGCAAGCCATGTTACTACTGTAGGGCTAAGGAAGGAAAAGACACTCTGTAATTCATGAAGGTCTGTCCTAATGACAGAAGGTAATATAGGATACAACTGTAACCTTGCTATGCAGTGGTAAGCGCTGCGGCTGTTCCTGTTTGGCACACAGTGTTTATAATTTCTTATGCGATGGGTGACAGCTTGTAACAAATGCTTTCCCAATTAAGTCACGTTCAGCGTTATTCTGTCAGTTTTCATCTGACTACAGAGAAACTTTCAGGAAGTTCCCAAGGATTTCAATGGAAGTTGCCCACTTCTTCCTCCTCCTACTCCCATCTTATCTTAAGAATGTTTTCTGGTTGGTGCCTAACATCACCTGTTGTACAATACTAGACAAAACAGCTTTGCCTGAGGAAATGGTATGAGTCCAGTGGCTTTTCCTATCCTGTAAAAGGATGTTTGGACACTTAGAAGATTTCTGAAATTCCACAGCAAACTGTGTGGTGGCATCTACCATTAACCTAGAGACAACTATTATCTCCACTGCAGTTAAGCGAATACCCTTCCAAGGAGCCTTTTCTATAGCAACTATAGCAAGGGGAATTAGTTATCAAGTGCTTCGAACCTCCAATGGAAATTGTCACTTGAGGACCTGAACCAAAGCCGATGGAAGACAATGAGAATCTTTCCATTGACTGCATAGGGCTTTGGATCAGGTCCTAAACATCTGATTTGCTCATCTGCTGTGTGCCAGCTGTATCTCACCCCATTCTCCCTGTGAATACAATGGAAACGTGGGTTCTGGAAGGGTTACACTTGTATTGTTTGACCACTCACAGAAGTACCAATAGCTCGTGTGACACTGTAGCAGTCATGGCTTCCAGGATAGCGATGGTCATCTGCTGAACACTTGTAATGCCTTGCAGTTAGGGCCTGATCCAAAACAGGTTGAAGTCAATAGGATTGCTTACGCTGGCTTTGGATCAGGGCCTTATTCGGCACATCAAAGTACATTATAATGATCTTCCCTGTATTGTAATACTCTTTGCTTTATCAGTGGGGTAAACTGAGGGGTAGAAAGGCCATGGCTTGAATTTTTAATCTATCTGCTCAATTGGGTCCTTCTATTCTTGGATACCCAGCATGAGACGCTTCTGACTAGCTTTGCTCGGTGCCTTTGAAAGCTGTCCCAAAGCTGGGCACTGAAAAGGAGAGGCAGCCACAGTGAGGGGACTTTTTTCTGAACATTTTGGCTTGAGTGTATTGCCCAAGGTGAGCATCGAACACAAAACTCTGGCTTCTGCCCTGGTTCTCAGTCCCCTCATCTAACCATTAGAGTGGATCTCAAAGAAGTCTAAGGGAAATAGGCAACCAAATCCCATTGGAATTCAATGGAATCGAGGTTCCTAACTCCCTTAGGCTCATTTGAACATGACAGTCTAGGCCTCATTGTCTCCCTTGTGGAGCCTGAAGGTGGAACTGTCCCTTGGCTTTTGGTTGCCCGTGTGTTTAGAAGTTCTAATCATCCAAACTTTGCTGACTAGGTTTCAATAAATTCCAGGTTCAAACTGATTCAACAGTCCAAAAAATACAGTCTCAAGAACCAGGGATGAATCAATAGTAAGGGACGATTCCACATCAATTATAACCATCTAATCTACTTTGTAATGAATAGGGCAGCTGAGAAAAGCCCCATCGTGGTCTTATTTTTACTGTCAGGCGTGCTTCCAAGATTCCTGGGAGGAAGCCCCCTCCTTCCCCCCCCTAGTTGCAGCCATGAGGGGAAAATGCAAGGTCAGACAAAGGTCAGTGCCATTGAGTTTGCTGCGCCAACCCGAAAACCCACCCCATTAAATATGAAAATCCACTCATTGTCTCGGTTCTGATTGTATCCTGTCTTTCAGATCAGGCACCCTAGAGCCATAGCAACGGCAATGGGCGGATGTGCATTGGACCACATCATTTGCAGGGTGTCTTTAGCCGAGGAAAGTTTTGTTGAAAATGTGTGTGATTAATGCCTTCAACTATTATCTCTAATTGAACAGACATGAAAAAGGGGCCACTTTGTCAGCCTCGCTAAGCCTATTGCACAGCTATTAAGAGAGTATTCAGACCTGGCTGAATACAACTATTATTACCTCTTGTGTTCTGTAAGCATAACATGTTATTGGAGCCCGGCACAAAAATATGAATGACTGTTTGATACATAGCTCCAGTAATCCTCTAAGCACCAATATGGAAGAAGAGGGAAAGGTTGTTTAGCACATAATTGAATATGCTAAGGCATGTGCATTACTATTAAGTAATGGTACTTTAATTTAATATATTTATATCATAAAAATGTGTCAGTTTAACATCAACTATGCAGCATGATTAAACAACCACTATCTCACTCTCTTCCTCTCCAGCTATCAACACCCTGCATGAGTGGAGCAATGTCACGGTACCCTACCATTCCCAAATACCTGCTGTGGGAACACAGGAGCCTTGAAGGGAGAACCTGCTAGCTCATACACAGGAATTAATTCAGGGAAGTTCTCTGGCCTGTGTTAAGCAGGACTTCAGACTGGATTATTACAATGGTCCCTTCTGGGCTAGGCATCTATATGACTTTAGAATTAGTCAAACATTTTCAAGTGAAACATTTTCCCACTGGAAAATGGTTTGGCAAAAATTAAATTTTTGTCCAAGAAAAAGGCATTTTCAATTAATTGGGCTTTTTCATTATTATTTTTTTTTGTTTTGTTCAATGGGAAATTTTTAAAGCAAAATAAAATGTGTTGGGATTCAAATGATATTTTTCATTTGTTTGGTTCTGAAAACCCCCAAAAGTTGGGGTTTAAAAAATCAGAACAAACACTTCAATTCAAACAAATTATAATGAAAATTTTCATTTTGTTTTGAAATTTTGCTGTGAAAAATAAAAAGTTCAAAAGAAAATTTTTCATCCAATTTTTTTTTGGGGGGGGCAGAAATAAGCACTTTTTGAGCCCTTTCTCTATGACCCATTTGGCATAGGTAGGTAACACTACTCAAGGGATGATGTCATGTATGCTAAACGTGACTTGTGGACAGAGCAGTTAGTGGAGTAAGAGGCGTCATTAGTGGTGATGACCTGTAGTAGGTGAGAATAATATGACAGGGCTTCATTCAGAGAGGGTGAGAGTCACATGGACTCAGCCTGCTCACCAAAGGAAATCATTTAAGACAGTGGCTCTCAAGCTAGGGCCGTCACTTGTTCAGGGAAAGCCCCTGGTGGGCCAGGCCGGTTTGTTTACCTGCCACGTCTGCAGGTTCGGCCAATCGCAGCTCCCACTGGCCGCGGTTCACTGCTCCAGGCCAATGGGGGCTGCAGGAAGCGGCACAGGCTGAGGGACGTGCTGGCCGCCCTTCCTGCAGCCCCCATTGGCCCGGAGCAGCGAACCAGTGGGAGCCGCGATTGGCCAAACCCGTGGATGCAGCAAGTAAACACACCGGCCCGGCCCACCAGAGACTTTCCCTGAACTAGCGGCAGCCCTAGTTTGAGAACCACTGAGCTAAGGTCAGCTAAGTCATGTTCTATACATCCAGCATTGCCACCGCTGTACAGTTGTGCTAGTGCAACGCAGGTGGTGAAGACGCTCTAGGCCGACTGGCATAAAACAACACCTCTATGAGTGGCAGAAGCTACACCGGCAGGAGACACTCTCCTGCCGACATAACGTATACATGAGCATTTATGCTAGCATAATTTATGTCGCTTTGGGGTGTGGTTTAATCACACCCTTGAGCAACATAAAATATGCGGCATAAGCTACAACGTAGACATAGCCTCAGTCAGCTTTCTTACTTAGGACTTCGAAGCCTAAAAGTGGTGCTTAGAATGGTGAAGAGCAACAGCTGAGATGTCTTGCTGCAGCAGAGTATTATCAGTAAGACTTTGCACGCATGTAGCAATTCCATCCACAGACCTCAATGTACCGTACATACCCAAGAAAGCACGGTTCTCCTACTTTTATAGAGGGATAACTGCAGAACATTCAGAGAATTCACCCTGTGCTGCAGCGACCGCACCACCCATGTGCTCCTCAAGGACAGGACTCGTGCCACCGACAGACAGCATCAAGCCAGGAGGAGACACAGCCAGGCATTGCTACACCTTGGTTTCCTCAAGGCCCCTATGGAACAAGGGAGCCCTGAGGACTTCAGGGGATCAAACCAACCCCAAAATAGGAGAGGAACATGCCACCTTTCCTCGGTCCCTCTCCTGGCCACATGGATGAATCCAGCTTGCAGAAGTTACTGACACCAGGTCACTCAGCAAACCAGTGGCACAGCTGGGCTTACAACTGAAGTCTGCTGATCCCCAGCTTGAAGTTCACACCACTAATCACAACAGCCTCCTTTTGCAAATTAGGTGCTTTACAACCACAGAACAATCCCCGCCATGTGCAACGCGCTGCAAAAGGAAACCGCAGGGTTTTAGAAAGCCTCAAAGAAAAGCAATATTTGGACAGACCTCATGGGAGAGGGGTTGACCCATCCCCCATTTGTTGGCAAATAAAACAAGGCAAACCTGAAAGGAAGAAAACACGCTGAATTTCACAGCCCTGTGCTGCCATATAAAGCATGTCAGTGAGGCAATACGGAGCTGGGATGCAAAGAAACAAGAGCCTTATTGACCTAAGGGGAGGGATTTTTTTTAAACTGCGTGAGCAACGTGATGCTGTGATAGCCTATAAAAAAATAAAAGGGATTCTAGTCACTTGCTAGGAGGGCAGAGAGATTTAAAAACAAACATTTGCAGTGGGAAGCCCCTGACTTGTAAGTCTCATTCATTCTGAGCCACTCTAGTTCCTGTAGCTATGCTGTCTTGGGCAGTGATCTCCCTGTATGTTACAATTAAGCAGCGGCAGGTCTCGTTAGCACTTAGCTGACCTCCATGGGGAAAGCAAGGTGATTCGAGTGATTTAGCAGGTTGTGCTACGCCCTGATCCTCCACTGGCATAAAGTCATGGAGGGATCTTACACCATGGCATAAGTTACAGGGATGCCAGCCTAGCATGGGACCTCGCACAATCACAGCAGCCATGACAGTTCATTTTAAATGACGTGGTAGGATGAGATAGCAGAAAATTGAGACAACCCGGTCTGATTGCCAGAAAACCCAGCTGGAACTCTCAGGCCTTCTCTAAAGTAGGGAAATGTGCACTGGTGTAACTACACTCATCTGAGCTATGCCCTGATGTAGGCACATTGCTCTGCTACGAAATGTGACTTGCCTGCAGGGCCGCCTGGGGGGGGAGGGAGGCAAGTGGGGCAATTTGCCCCAGGCTCCGGGCCCCGCAGGGGCCCTCATGAGAGTTTTTCAGGGCCCCTGGAGCAGGGTCCTTCACTTGCTCTGAGGGCCCTGGAAAACTCTCGCGGGGCCCGGGCCCCAGGAGCTTCTTCCGCTCCGGGTCTTCGGCGGCGGGGGGCCCCCGCTTCGGCGGTAATTCGGCGGCGGGGATCCGTCCGCTCCCGGACCCACCACCGAAGTGCCCCGAAGACCAGTGGCGGGGGCCCCCAACTGCTGAATTACCACCAAAGCAGGACCTGCCGCCGAAGTGCTCTGAATCCTATGGGCGGCCATGCTTGCCTGACCAGCTTGCCACGGTAAACAGCCCCAGTACAAACCCGATCTCACACCAGTGCAGTGCATCTTCCCACAGGCTCGCCCAGGCCTGGCTACATCCGTGCAGCAAACATTGGTGCAAACAAGCCTGTAGACAACTGCTTAGAATGATTTTTTTCCCCCTCCAGACTGACTAGAGAGTACAGGTAAATTTTGGTGTACTTGGGAGATATTCTGACTGGCCATGCACATTCACCTCCACATATAAGGGGAGAGACAGGCACATGAAGAAAAGGAGAATGTGACCTCTCCAGATTTTCTCCTTATTTTTATAACAATAGTCATTCACCTGTCTATATTTCCCCTTGATTTCTTTCTATCACCTCTCCAGCTATCTCTTGGTTTAGCCGGCTCCATGCAATCTGGAAAAGCACCTGGTTCTGCAGTCCTTCTGCATGAAAGGAGCTCTATAAATGCGAGACATCATGGCTATATTAGTGATAGAAAGGAACTGTTGCAGCTACCTACTTCGGGAATAATGACCGCTAAGCATTCTGGGGACTGTTTGAACACCACTGACTTTCCCAGTGCTCCAACATCACTTATCTTATGCCGCTGGCTGAGTTTTCGAGCTAATGGGACTCCCTCATTGTTTGTTATATTTGGACTGCGAGGAAACCTCATTTTCCAGTTGCCTCGCCGCTCTGCTGAGACCATGTCTCTGAACAAAAAGGAACGACTTTAACATTTAGAGAATACATGACTGCTCCCTTCCAGTGGTCACCCCGCAGGGAATGAAAGCTTTACATTTTCAGTGTCAGTTCATTATTAGAAGGTCTTTTATACCAAGCTGCATCCTCTTGAAGGGATTTGCCTTTGATTTTTCACCAGGCGTTGGGATCACAGCAAGAAGCTTATTAGTTGTGACTTCGTCAGAGAAGGGGAAAAGGTAGGTGAGAGGTGCTCTATTCGTGGATTCAGTTTTGGTTTGGAAGTGCGCAGCTGGTGTTTGGACAGTGGGTTTTCTTTACAGGTTACTCACTTTTATAATAAGCCTTCTCTAAAGAATAGGCAGCCACCTAGGGCCCAACTTTCGGAACCGACCCCCAGTTGCCCAATAGAAAAGCAACAGGCTGTTTTATTCAGTGATGCCCTGGCTTTCTCTGTGCTGCTGTCCAGTAATGAAAGACTTCAGAGTCAGAGAACCGTCAAGGTTTTTTGTTTGCTGCAGGGCAGGTGGAGGGGGGTCAGGGGAGAAGGTGTGAGCCAGTTTCCTGTCTGTGCACTTGTATTACTGGGTACCCATTAAGGGCTCAGTTGTGGTTTTGCCAAAAGCACTGAGTTAAGGGGCAGCGCACAGCTGAGCTGCCCCAGGAGCAGAGCAGGGACCAGATTGTGACTTGGGGAACCACACTCGGTTCCACTCTTGCTCCCAATGTAAGCACTGCGCACCAGGACTATAGCGGGCACAGATTGCCTTCCTGTCTTCCCAGCATCAGCAGCCAGCATGTTGTGGGGTGGGGTGGGCAGAGACAAATCTCTGGCCACTCCCCACCTACCTTCTGGGCAGTCGCCCATTCCAGGGAGCGAGAGGGTGCTTTGCACCCCTCTAGTCTGCTGAGCAGATGGTCAGCCAGGGTCACAAGGGCTCCCTAGATAAGCAGAAAGGACCTTATACATGCTCTAGTTGCATGTGGCAAAACAGCATTCATCCTGGAGTTCCTGCCTCCAGTTTGAAGGACAAAGCATCCAAAGTCCTGAGACAACTCTCCTCTTCAGGGCACACTTTATGAACTTGCCTTTGACCCTACTGAGTGTTGGACTAGATGCCCATGATTCATTATTTGTATTTGTTGTTGATACTATTGTAGCTAGGAGCCCTAGCTATGCACCAGGACCCCATTGTGCCAGGTGCTGCACAAACACAGAACGCAAAGATGGTCCCAGCCCCAAGGGGCTTACAATCTCAGTATAAAACAAGAGACAATGGAAGGAATGAGGGAATACAAGCAAACAATGAGACCACATTGGTCAGCATGATAGGCAGTGGTATCTCCACACCAGCAGCCTAACTATGGTCACATTATCAGCAATCTCGGCCTTAGAAAATTTCATGTTAACCTCCTTGCTTATTTTCTTTGATGTTCTTTGAAATTCCTGGGATCCACACCCTTTCTTCACCTTTAAGACATGCAATGTATCAGACTTAGTACAGTTCCTTTGGACTGGCTAGAGGGGACTGACATGGAGGTATGTTCTACACCCCACAAGTACTGAGTTTGAGACTCACCTGGAGCGATGAGCTGGATGCTCACCCAGTGAGTCTGAGTCACCTCTCTGAATCAAGAGTGAGTAGCGCTGTAGAAGTGAATAGCATGACACCGGTTTCAGACAGACAGGTGGCTCCAGCCAGAGAACTCTGATAACTGGTTCCATCTGCTGTAGTCTTTTTGGCCACTACTTAGCAGCCCAACAATCTCCTCTCTCTCATGCCTCATTCATGGCAGGTGATGCACACAAGCCCTAGGATAACTCCCATCTAGAACTAGTTGGATTTTTTTATATCTTGACATTTTTAGAAATGTCAATATTTGGGGCTGAAAATGTGAATTTTTTTTGACAAAACTGGCATGATTTTTTTTCCCTCTGGTTTTTCAACACATTACGGAATGGGTCAACATTTCTTCAAAATGATGAAAAATTTGAATGCCAAAAAACAAGGGAAAATATTGAAATTTTCCCTCCCTCTTTTTAATCATACACCTTGTCTGACTGCATATCAAGCCATCCTCATGATTCACCTCCATTTATTGCACAAGCCCTTTCATTCATAGACAGGGAATCATACAATCGTCTTCTGATTTCACCTAATGCATTTCGTGATTATGGAGCCCTCTGTATAGCGAGAAAGAAACATCCATATTCTCTGTTTGGAATAGCTTCTAATGGGGAGACATGAAAAAGATAATTCAACACTGGTAAGATATTCATCTTCATTGTATTGATCTCACATTTTAATGATAGAGGAGATCTATTCGTTTGGTGATAGTTCATTTCCAGCTAATCCTAATGGGAAAGGTTCTTGAGAAAATTTATTTTTAAATACTTTAATCTCTTTGGCAATTAGATAGAAATAATGTAGTGTGTGCAAAGTTCAGGCTTTCCAATGCTGTAAAAGGGTGCAATTTGCAATTTAAATAGTGTATTTTGTGGTTACCCTGAGTCAGAGAAATGTATCTTGTGAAGATTTAATAGCACTTGTAAGGCAATGCGAAATATAATATCTTTATGATTACTGTGCTCACTGCATGATGTGTTTGGGTGACATATTATTGCACTAACACTGCTAATTGCAGAATCAGCCTGGAGCTGAGTTGCAAGAAACACTTGGAGGGCTGGGACAAAAAGGTACCTGCTGGGGAAGGGAAGGCCAAGGGGATGCATAGGCACTTATGCTGAGGGGAGTCGGATGGGGGTGCTCCTGTTCCCCCCCACCAGCTTGCCTGTCACCTTTCTTCTAGTGCAGGCCTGCACAACATGCAACCTGTGTGGGCTCACTGTGCGGCCTGCAGGCAAGCGGCAGGGTAGGGCTGCTGGGTTCACCCCCTGCCCAGGGGGGGCCCCGCCTCACAGCCCCGCACGCGCTGGGCTCCAACCGCCCTAATGGCCAGAACCGCACATGTCTCCGTCTCCCGCTGCCCCCACCTGCCATACAGCGGGTGCGTCACTTCCGGGCCCACTGAGGCGGGAAGCGCTGGGCACGGGGCAGAGCCGGTAAGTGCCGAGCGAGGGGAGGGGCACCCTGCCTGGGCTCAAGCTGCAGCTCAGGGAGGGGGGGGACTGCGACGAGACCCCCCCCAAACCTCCCCTTCAGTTGGAGGCGGAGCAGCTACTGTGCTGGTTGGTCCCAGGGTGGCCTCCGTAGTGATTTGGGGAGTGGGGGGGTATTTGAACTGTCTGTGGGCAGCCAGGAAATCCCTGGGGGGAGGGGTGTGTGTGTGTGTGTGTGTGTGTGTGTGTTGCACCTGCCCTGTCTCCACTGCTGCCCCCTTCCCTGGTCCAGGGACCTTCCCTCTCCCCAGCCCCTATCACACTGCCCCTGCTCCAGGCTCCCTGCGGCCCTTGTGTTCATGTTGGGCGGGGGATGTGTTTCGGGGGGTTGGCGGGGCGGGGGTGATGGTGGTTTGGCGGGGCTGGGGGTGATGGTGTTTTGGCGGGGCTGGGCGGCACTGGGGATGGTGGTGTTTGGGGGCTGGGGGTGGTGTTTCGGTGGGGTTGGGCGGGGCTGGGGTGGTGGTGTTTTGGTGGGGCTGGGGGTGGTGTTTGGTGGGGTTGGCGGGGCTGGGGTGGTGGTGTTTTGGCGGGGCTGGGGTGGTGGTGTTTCGGGGCTGGGGTGGTGTTTGGTGGGGTTAGGCGGGGCTGGGGTGATGGTGTTTGGCGGGGCTGGGGTGTGGTGTTTGGTGGGGTTAGGCGGGGCTGGGGTGGTGGTGTTTGGTGGGGTTGGGCGGGGCTGGGGTGGTGGTGTTTTGGCGGGGCTGGGGGTGGTGTTTCGGTGGGGTTGGGCGGGGCTGGGGTGGTGTTTCGGTGGGGTTGGGCGGGGCTGGGGTGGTGGTGTTTGGCGGGGCTGGGGGTGGTGTTTGGTGGGGTTGGGCGGGGCTGGGGTGGTGGTGTTTTGGCGGGGCTGGGGGTGGTGTTTGGTGGGGTTGGGCGGGGCTGGGGATGGTGGTGTTCGGGGGCTGAGGGGTGGTGTTTGGTGGGGTTGGGCGGGGCTGGGGTGGTGGTGTTTTGCGGGGCTGGGGGTGGTGTTTGGTGGGGTTGGGCGGGGCTGGAGGTGGTGGTGTTTCAGCTGGGCTAGGCGGCACTGGGGGTGTTTCGGTGGGGTTGGGCGGAGCTGGGGGTGATGGTGTTTCGGGGCTAGGGGTGGTGTTTGGTGGGGTTGGGCGGGGCTGGGGTGGTGGTGTTTTGGTGGGGTTGGGCGGGGCTGGGGTGATGGTGTTTTGGCGGGGCTGGGCGGCACTGGGGATGGTGGTGTTTCGGGGCTGGGGGTGGTGTTTGGTGGGGTTGGCGGGGCTGGGGATGGTGGTGTTTGGGGGCTGAGGGGTGGTGTTTCGGTGGGGTTGGGCGGGGCTGGAGGTGGTGGTGTTTCAGCTGGGGTTGGCGGCACTGGGGGTGTTTTGGGGTTGGGCGGTGCTGGGAGGGTGTTTGGCGGGGTTGGGCGGTGCTGGGAGGGTGTTTCGGCGGGGCTGGGGGTGGTGTTTGGGGGTTGGGCGGTGCTGGGAGGGTGTTTCAGCTGGGCTAGGCGGCACTGGGGGGTGTTTCGGCGGGGTTGGGCGGTGCTGGGAGGGTGTTTCGGCGGGGTTGGGCGGTGCTGGGAGGGTGTTTCGGCGGGGTTGGGCGGTGCTGGGAGGGTGTTTCGGCGGGGCAGGGGGTTTTGGCCCTCAGCTGTTTTCTTTGGAGTAATATGGCCCTCGCCGCTTTACGAATTGTGCAGGCCTGGTCTAGTGCTTCACAAAGGGCTTTGTGTAGCTTCACTGCCCCAGGAACAGAGCAGGAGGCTGAGTACAACAGTCCCCTCACCTAGCAGCAGCTCCCCTGACCAGTAGCTTGCTTCCCGCTCCGAGCCAGCTGAGCCCCGCTAGCCACGGCATTGGTGTGGGGGGTGGAATCAAAGCTCCACCCATTCCCTGCCCACCTGCCTCTCTGTGTGGGAGTAGCTGCCTGGCAGAAATGTAGAAGAGCCCCTGCAAGGGCATTACCTAGCGCTGGTCAGTTTTCTCCCCCCTCCTCCCCCATCAGTGGGAAACTTTGACCCTTTTTTTAAATCCCCCACACCGACAAACTGACATTTTTTTCAGCAACCAAAACCACTAAATTTTCAGCCAAAAACTGCCTGTCCCCCTCTCCCCCCCAGGTACATATTGTTTGGTCCAAAACTGATGAAGTTCCAATTTTCGCAGAAGATTTTCAGTTTTCAAACAAAAAATTGACTCCCTCTTCCCACTCCCCCCCCCCGACACACACAGAAATCAGACGTTTTCTGTGCACAGCTCTGTTTAGTGGAAACCCCAAATACCTGCCAAAACCGAAGGTTGGTGGATGTGTTTGGACCAGCCCTAGCATGACAGTAGAGAATCTCGTGCCCTTTCATTCCCCTGTGTGGAGAGTAGGTCAAGCTAGAAACACTGGGGAACTGCTGGATGCTGAGCGCTTCTCAAACCTGACCCTTAATATTTATATGTTACAATAAACAGGGGCAGACAACAGATGTGCCATGGAATGGTAGCTCCCAAGGGCAACACAGCTTCATCACTTACCACAGCTATTTAGGGGTTAATGAGGTGCTCAGATTCCCCACAGATGGGAACCGTGTAAGTATATACATAGCTGGTTAGCTAGCTAGGTTTCTTGTGACATCCGCATTAGAATCAGTTATACAGGCGCGGTAAACCCATGTGTAGCGGAGGAGCAACGAGCATTTGATGGAAGGATCAGCTCGTCACCCTCTGGATGTTATTTTAATGGACAAAGTAGGAATATGTGTCTTTATCCCCTTCGGCGATTTGCCTGTTTGGAAAAATCAAAGGGAATTTGTTTCTGTAGTTCCAACTTCCAGCTGATGTAAAATGGAATAACTCTATTTACTTTATTACAGCTACAGCAATTTTCCCCAGTGAGGGATCCGGCCCATTGACTTAAAGGACACTGCTGATTCACACCACTGGGGAATCTGTCCTATCTGTATTGGGAGAGTGTTACGTAGGTTTGGGACCCTTTCCCCCTTCCAGAATGTAGCCAACATCCATGCTGTTCTGTAATACTAAACGTTCTAAGATCTAATACTCATGCCCTTTCAAACAAAACCAGTCGGGGGAGAGGGGCCTGAGCGAAACAAGATTACAAGATTTGATTTTGTTTTAATAAAAGGACTTTCATGTGGATTAGAGAGACTAATTCAATTGTGGCCACGCTTGCTGCAGTGATTGCTCTGTGGCCAATTCGAGGCTTTTACAGCCAGAGCAGCGCTGGGGTGGGGGTTGGAGGTGTGTGGCCTACATGCCTGGAAGTACTGGGTAGGATTTTCCAAAGTGCTCTGGGTGGGCCTAACTCTGCTGCCATTGGAGTCAGCGGTGAAACTCCCACCAATTTCCATGGGAACAGGGTTAGGCCTACGCTGAGGACTTAGAACTTCCCTGCCTCTTATGGCTGCACGGGGCAGGGTGAGTGCTAGTGAGGGCACAGCAGCGGACAGGATGGCCGTGCTCACCTGCAAAACTTCCTACACTTACTGTCCCAGCCAGGGGCGGCTCTACCTTTTTGGCCGCCCCAAGCAGTCATACGCGGGAGGCGCCCCGGAGCCGCGGGAGCAGCGGACCTCCCGCGGGCATGACTGCGGACGGTTCGCTGGTTCCGCGGCTCGGCTGGACCTCCCGCGGCTGCGGACGGTTCGCAGGTCCGGCGGTTCTGCTTGAGCTGCCGCAGGCACACCTGCGGGAGGTCCAGCCGAGCCGCGGAACCAGCAAACCGTCCGCAGTCATGCCTGCGGCATGTCCGGTCGTCCCGGGGCTCCGGTGGACCTCCCGCAGGCATGACTGCGGCAGGTCCGCTGGCCCAGCCTGCCGCCCCCCCCGGGAAAGGGCCGCCCCACACGCGTGCTTGCCGCGCTGGGGTCTGGAGCCGGTCCTGGTCCCAGCACAGCCCTTTCAGTGCTGTTCAGAGCATGGAGAGATGGAGGTCAGATTGGCAGTGACCTAGGGGGCGGGGAAGAGGTCACCTTCTCTGCAGTGGGTGGGTGAGGGTCACTTCCCAGGATTACTTGGGTATATCTCATTTGATCATTTCCCTGTCATCGTGATGGATTCAAGCACCAGTGCACCTCGGTCCCATTTATTCACTGCCTGTGGCACAGAATAACCGAGTCTCCTGCGGGTCTCATTCGCTTTGGTCTCATTGCAGTTGTTGGTTATTAGTGCGCAGGTGGCGTTGGTGGCCTGTGATATGCAGGGGGTCAGACTGGATGATCTGGCGGTCCCTTCTAGCCTTAAACTCTATGACTGTGTGACACCCCCTCCCTGCCCATCCGCACTTCTCTTTGGTGCATGCTGCTGGCTGCATTAGCTGCCTGGCCCCTGTGCTTTGGAAGCAGCCAAATGCTGAGGTGGGTTTTGAACATACTAATGAATTGCTTGGTAGGGGAGGAAGGGCACAAATGTCCTTCACTAGGCTTTGGATCGGGCCCCATATGAACTCTTTCAGCTCTCTAAGTCCTGGAGGAGTTTGACCCAGTGTTCTGTATGACCACCTGGAAATAAGGGGATATTTTTATTCCTATCTTAACAAATCATTATCTCCCAAGAGGAACAAAGGGACACGATGCATGGATGATCTTATAAGTGAGTTTCTGATGGCCAGATACAGCCAATGAGATCATACAATTTAACACAAACCGGCAGAGCTGGTTGGGAACTTTCAGTTGGAAAAAGCAGTTTCTGCAAAAAGTTTTCTATGGGAAAATTTCAATTTTACAGACATTTTTAGATTGCTCATTGGGAAAATTGAAACAAAATATTTCATTTCAGGTCAGTTTGATCTGAATCAGAATATTTTGGTTTGTTGAACCGAGCTGAAACATTTTATTTAAAATCAGTTTGACTTTAGGCGGCAGCTGTCTAAGATGCTTCATGGGAGTTGTAGTTCAGGAGCTTCATTTCCACATTCTCCTCTATGGGCTGGTGCCCTGGACAGACTACATCTCCCATGATGCACCAGGATCTCCCCTATAAATGACCTGCATGGTGCATCATGGGAGTCAGATGACTGCAGGTGCATTATGGGAGATATACTCTAGCCAGAGAGGCCAAGTCATTTAGAAAAATGAGGCCATGAGGCATCTGAATTATATCTCCCTGTAGGCACATCATGGTACTAGAGACAGATGCAGTTGGACTGACTTGAAATGTCTGTTTGGTTTAACAAACTGAAATTAATTTTTTTTTATGCAGGAATGTTGAAATATCTCATTTTCATTGAAAATGTCAAAAAAATGATATTTCCAAATCAAATGTTTGCAAACTTTTTGTTCTGTGAAAAATTGATATTTCAACTTTTTCTCTCAATTAGGGATGGAAACAAATGCAGAAATATTAGAATTTCCCAGAGGATGTATATTCCAATTTTCATTGAGCTTTACCAATCAGTAAACCAGCGGGAAAGAACCAGAAGTAAACCACTCGACTAGAACAATCAGTGAGACGCCTCTATCATGTCATAATTTAAACACAGGTGTCACATGGAGGAAACACTTTAAGATCCAGGTTTTCAAAAGGGGTCAGCACCCAACAGCTCCTGTTTAGGCCCAGATATGAAAAAAAATTCCAGCACCCCATCAGCTCCCACTGAAAACACTAGCATCTGCTAAGGACTTTGAAAATCAAGCCGTTTCATGCAAGTGTCTAAATCAGAACTGAGCTCTTTGGAAAACTGGCCCCCTGTTGTGGGTGCTGAGCACTTTTGGACAAACTGGCCCAAAGACTGTTTTTGCCCTCCTCTCCTCCCTGCAAAGAACTTGCAATCTTGGTTCATGACTAGACATAACAAGTGGATGAAACAATGGCATGTAATGGAAAAGTAAGGGGCATGACGCAATGGTGAACTGTGCAAGTTTTGCAAAGTAGGTAGTAGTCACAGATCAATACCTGCCTAATTCTGGTCAGTTGGCAGGATTGGTAAACCTCGCAGCAGAAGAGGATAAGGTTGTGGCTTTATACATGTTGGGGGAGTTTTTCTTATGTATATGGGGCAGCATGGGAGAAAGGGCTGAGGTGTTTGAAGACATAGTTTTTAAAGGCTGGGAGCACTGATGGAGTGAAGGCACTCTTGAGAGAAAGGGGAGAAGGACCTTTAATCTTAAAGGTGATGGACATAGGATTGAGGTAACAGCTTGGGAATTTTGGCCCTGGGCAAGTACATGGTGATTCTCCAACCCAGAGGATCCTGAGGTCAATACGTACTTAAAGCTGAACAACATGGTGGGCACTGGGCTGGGTTACAATAATAATGGGATTTTTATGTTTCCTTGCAGACTTTACAAGTCCATTACTGTCACGGTCAATCTGGGATGTCTGGACATCCTACTCCCTGCCTGTGTGTAAAACAGAGAGATAAGGAGATAGATTACGGTGCAGGTTTATTGTTGTCTCGAGTGATGTATTGACTGTTTTCCAGGATTTTTCATTGCTTTCCCTCCCTAGTGGAAACTTGAATGAGAGTGTCCTGGAATTCATGTGAACACACACTTCTTCTAGCCAAGCACTTGGATAAGCAGTTTCTGAATAGATAAATCACAGGTGTCTATTGCTTGCAAGTCTTTAAGGAGAATCGCTTGGAACCTGCAAGGAAATTGCAATCCCTCTTCCTCTGTGCTGGCTGATTGGTGACTAATTTGCACCTTGAAGAATTAAAAGCAGCCAACTCAGACAGGACCATGTGAGCGAGGCATTAAAACTGAGAGCGGTGGGCTCCGTTCTTAGCTCTGTTGCAAACTCCTTATGTGACTGCAGGCAAAGCTCTGTACCTCAGTTCCCCATTGCTAAAGTGGGCATAATACAGCTTCCTTTAGCAGGCTGGTCTATTCCAATAGCAAACGCTACAGGGCAGGGCCTCTCTCTTATGTGGCTGGACAGTGCCCAGATTTTGGTTGGGTCTGATGCTCAATAATCTGTATCGCTAATATCTATAAGATGCGCCCTATCCTGTCTTCATCCCCACCTCAGTGAGACAGTTGGGGCTCTGAATAACAGCTCGAAATCCAATTCAGTTAAAAGTATTGTACAAACAGCCGGACCAAGCCAAGTAGGAGGTGTCAATGGGGCAGCAGGGGCTTAGGCTGGCCTTAGAGAGTGCCTAAAACTGGGCACTCAGGCCTGAGTGCATTCAAAGCGTCAGGCATGGCAATACTGGGCATCTCAGCACCCAACCTGTAGGCACCTCACGGCGAGTCACAAAGCCAGAGTTTGGTGCTTAGGCTCCCTGTACAATGAATGGGGAGAAACAGGCACCTTAGACCAGGCAGTGGTTCTCACAATACATTTTTTGGTGGCCTCGAAGTGCGGCCACCAACTCTTGCTGGTGGCCATGCTGACAAGTTTTCCTAAAATAGTTAATTAACTTTAGGAAAAAACAAATAAATATGCACATACACATGTGCAAATCGTTATTTATTGAATCTTTTTGCAGACTCAATAATAAAAATAACGTACAGTTGTCTCTCTTCTTTACTGGACCTAAACAGCATAGAAGCACAAATAAGGAGCTCTGCAAGTTCTTGTCTTTTTTTGTTGTTGCTTCTTTTGCTTTTTTGGTTGCTTTTTTAAAAAAGACTTGTGAGCTAGTAAGTCTGCTGCTGGGAAAAGTGATATTAACAAACATACAAATATCACTTTTCACAGCAGCAGATTTACTCAGTCCTGGCAAACCTGGGGACACATTAAGCCTTGGATGGGGAGGACGGTAGGGGAAAGTGGGGGATGCATGACGGGCTGGTGGAGGCAGTGGGAGCCAGGGGCAATGGGGGGGTGAACCCCCCAGCCAAGGGTTGGAGCCCCGTGGCTAGAGCCTGCTGCCCACCACGCCAGGGCTGGAGCCTGCCCCTCTCCATCCCCAGGAAGGTGGGGAACGCACTAGCTGCCTGCTCCTCCAGCATTTGTCTCTCCAGAGTGGGGCAGGGTCCAACCCCTGCTGGTTGCCCTCAGGAAGGGACCAATTCTTTGTGTCCCCCTCTCCCGCCCCCCCCCCACCGCCCCCATCACTACCCAGGAGCTGTGGCCACAAGAAAAGCTCATGGTCGTGGCATTTGAGAAACACTGCCTTAGACTGCGATTCCCAACCACCGCTACCCTAGGCAGCTTCCCGGCTAAGCTAGCCGACGGGAGATGCTGACCAGAGATGGGTGTACTAAGCCCCACTCCTCTGACTCAGCTAGGTGCGTAAGTCCAGGCCGGGGAGGTGCCTTGCGCAGCTAGAAATTCTTGGCCGTGATCCCTCTTTGGTGTTAGGCGCCGATGCTGTGTAACTAAGAGGCTGGGGGAGGAGGCTCTCCCTCCTAACTTATAGCCTCCTCCTCAGGCAGAGGGGGGACTTGAACCCAGGGTCTTCCACATCCTTACCCCCTCGCACCCAGGCTGCTTTGTGTGAACTTGCCTGAGGGGCCCAACCCAGCAGACCGGCCCAAGGGGCGCCTACCGGATCAGGCCCTGCACACGACTTGAACAGCTGAATACCTGTCTCCCCGGTTTGTGAATTGCTCTGGGGCTTAGGCAGGAGATGGGTGTCCAGGCTTTGAATCCAAAGGGACTAGATTCAGGCCCCAGAGTTGTGTTGCAACATTTTGATGTGGTGATTTTGCTTGGGGAAAAGAAATTTAAAGTAGAAACACTAGCTAAGCCTGCATGCTTGGGTGGGGTCTCTGCGTGCAGTGCAAGGCGACAGTCCCACTGTAATGGAATGTTGGAATATTATGTCTGCCAAAACGAAGTTCACAGACTTCTGGGTTCAGTCCTATGAACTAAAACGTATCTGTCTTGGACTTTCACCAGAAAGGTTGGCCCATCCCCAGTTACATCCTCCACTCATCAAAAAAATTATTTCAAAAATTGCCTGTGAGTAACACAATTTTTACACGGCTGTCACGCCAATGAGCCATCAGATAGCTATTCAAGTTTAGCCATGTTCCCAGGGCTCTGCTGATATGGACTCTGCTAATACAGAAACAAGAAAGTAATCAAAAACAAGCAGTTGCAATGCCATCTTAATTTTGGCTCAGATGAAAATACAGTAGGGTGGAAATAAGCAATGTTTGCCAAATGGGAAAAGAAATACTGGCAGGGAGACATGTTATTTGCTAGCTTCTAAAATGGTGAGGCAAAAACAATGGAAATCAACCAAAATATCTGCCCTTTTCAACCTGTGGCACATTAGAATTCATGCATAATCTCACAGTGGGGAGACTGTAGAAATTACAGGTAGGAGTTTGTAGCTGGCATTTTATAGGCAGCAAATGTCTAACACTAAATTTAATCTAGATCTGATTTTTACAGCCACATCTGAAACAACACTGCCTAAGCCTCTGTACTCCGTGCACATTTTGTATGAAACTCAGGACTGATGGGCAGATTGTTAATTTCGGTCATCAGCCCAATGGGATCAGAGAAACCTGGCAGCAATAATCTAAAATGGATACCAAGAGGAAGGGGGAATAAAAAAAAACAGCTGTATGAGCAAACACTGGCAAATATTAGCAAACATTTGTCAGTATTGCTCCTGCTACCCAGCAAAATGCAAACTCGAGCCAGTATTGTAGGGAATGTCTATACAGCAAAAAGCTGGGCAAAAGGGAGCATCCCTGAACTGGCATACCTAAACTAGCTTGAAACCACTGTTCTTCCAGTGTTCTGGTGCCCGTTGGGGGGTTGTTTTGCTGTGGGTGGCGTTTTGGTTTGGTTTGTGTTTCCCAGACTAACAGGTTGTAGGTGGGAAGGCTGTGACCGATACAAAGGCAGCAGTGGAAGACACAATGAGGATGACTGGATGTGGAAGCTGCGGCATGTACATGATCCTGGAGGGGGTACCTGAAAAGAGTTTCATCTGCATGAAGTGCCGCTTGATAGAGCTGATGGAAGAAAAGATCCGAGGACTGGAGATGCAGGTGGAAACTCTGAGTTTAGAAGGGTGTTCGAGCAGATGATGGAGCAAAGACATGAGGAGGCTGAAGGGAAAAGCTCCGACTTGCAGATGGAAGCAGGACCAAAGAACTCTGACTGTTCTCTCAGGATGGACTTCACCTGAATAAGGAGAGAAATAGACTTCTGGGATGGAGGCTGGCACAACGGACTCAGAGAGCTTTAAACTAGGAATTTGGGAGAGATGGTTGGGAGATGTCCAGGTAATCTCCACGCTGGAATTTAACACTGAGAGGGAAGAAAACAAAGTAAGAAAAGATACAGCCGTGGGTATGAGAATGGACATAAGGAGGAAGGGTAGTGTAGATACCAGTCTAATAGGTGATACTGGTGGTAGAATGTCTGTGCCTAACTGGGTAAAGAATGTCAGTGAAGCCAAACGTCAAAAATTAAGATGTTTGTACACTAATGTGAGGAGCCTAGGTAACAAAATGGAGGAATTAGAGCTACTGGTGCAGGAAGTGAAACCAGATATTATAGGGATAACAGAAACATGGTGGAATAGTAATCATGACTGGAATACAGGTATAGAAGGGTATGTGCTGTTTAGGAAAGACAGAAATAAAGGCAAAGGTGGTGGAGTAGCACTGTATGTCAATGATGAGGTTAACTGTAAAGAAATAAGAGGTGATGGAATGGATAAGACAGAGTCTGTCTGTGAAAAATCACATTGGGAAAGAAAGCTACTAGAGCCGCCCCTGAAATAGTGCTTAGGGTGAGCTATAGACCACTGGGATCTGATTTGGATATGGATATGAATGTTTTTAATGAAGTAAACACGAATGGGTATTGTGAGATCACAGGAGACTTTAACTTCCCAGATATAGACTGGAGGACAAGTGCTAGTAATAATAATAGGGCTCAGATTTTACTGGATGTGATATTTTATGGATTCCTTCTCCAAGTAGTTGAAGAACCAATAAGAGGGGATGCCATTTTAGATTTAGTTTTGGTGAGTAGTGAGGACCTCATAGAAGAAATGGTTGTAGGGGACAACCTTGGTTCGAGTTATCATGAGCTAATTCAGTTCAAACTAGATGGAAGGATAAACAAAAATAGATCTGGGACTAGGGTTTTTTATTTCAAAAGGTCTAACTTTAAAGAATTAAGGAAATTAGTTAGGGAAGTGGATTGGACTGAAGAACTTGGGCCGAGGAGGCCTGGAATTACTTCAAGTCAAAGTTGCAGAAACTATCAGAAGCCTGCATCCCAAGAAAGGGGAAAAAATCCACAGGCAGGAGGTGTAGACCAAGCTGGATAAGCAAGCATCTCAGAGAGGTGATAAAGAAAAGGCAGAAAGCCTGCAAGGAGTGGAAGATGGGAGGGATCAGCAAGGAAAGCTACCTTAGTGAGGTCAGAACATGTAGGGATAAAGTGAGAAAGGCCAAAAGCCATGTAGAGTTGGACCTTGCAAAGTGAATTAAAACCAGTAGTAAAAGGTTCTATAGCCATATAAATAAGAAGAAAACAGAGAAAGAAGAAGTGGACCGCTAAACACTGAGGATGGAGTGGAGGTTAAGGATAATCTAGGCATGGCCCAATATCTAAACAAATACTTTGCCTCAGTCTTTAATGAGGCTAATGAGGAGCTTAGGGATAATGGTAGGATGACAAATGGGAATGAGGATATGGAGGTAGATATTACCACATCCGAGGTCGAAGCCAAACTCAAACAGCTTAATGGGACTAAGTCGGGGGGCCCAGATAATCTTCATCCAAAAATATTAAAGGAACTGGCACATGAAATTGCAAGCCCATTAGCAAGAATTTTTAATGAATCTGTAACTCAGGGGTTGTACTGTATGACTGGAGAATTGCTAACATAGTTCCTATTTTTAAGAAAGGGGAAAAAAGTGATCCAGGTAACTATAGGCCTGTTAGTTTGACAACTGTAGTATTGAAGGTCTTAAAAAAAAATTTGAAGGAGAAAGTAGTTAAGGACATTGAGGTTAACGGTAATTGGGACAAAATACAACATGGTTTTACCAAAGGTAGATCGTGCCAAACCATCCTGATCTCCTTCTTTGAGAAGGTAATAGATTTTTTAGACAAAGGAAACACAATGGATCTAATTAACCTCGATTTCAGTAAGACATTTGATACTGTTCCACATGGGGAATTATTAGCTAAATTGGAAAAGATGGGGATCAATATGAAAATTGAAAGGTGGATAAGGAACTGGTTAAAGGGGAGACTACAACGGGTCATATTGAAAGGTGAACTGTCAGGCTGGAAAGAGGTTACTAGTGGAGTTCCTCGGGGATCAGTTTTGGGACCAATCTTGTTTAATCTTTTTATTACTGACCTTGGCACAAAAAGTGGAAATGTGCTAATAAAGTTTGTGGATGACACAAAGCTGGGAGGTATTGCCAATATAGAGAAGGACTGGTATATCATACAGGAAGATCTGGATGACCTTGTAAACTAGAGTAATAGTAATAGGATGAAATTTAATAGTGAAAAGTGCAAGGTCATGCATTTAGATTAATAAGAATTTTTGTTATAAACTGGGGATGCATCAGTTGGAAGTAACAGAGGAGGAGAAGGACCTCGGAGTATTGGTTGATCACAGGATGACTATGAGCCACCAATGTGATATGGCCGTTAAAAAAGCTAATGTGGTCTTGGGATGCATCAGGAGAGGTATTTCCAGTAAAGATAAGGAGGTGTTAGTACCGTTATACAAGGCACTGGTGAGACCTCATCTGGAATATTGTGTACAGTTCTGGTCTCCCATGTTTAAGAAGGATGAATTCAAACTCGAACAGGTACAGAGAAGGGCTACTAGGATGATCCGAGGAATGGAAAACCTGTCTTATGAAAGGAGACTCAAAGAGCTTGGCTTGTTTAGCCTAACCAAAAGAAGGCCAAGGGGAGATATGATTGCTCTCTATAAATATATCAGAGGGATAAATATTAGGGAGGGAGAGGAATTATTTAAGCTCAGTACCAATGTGGACACAAGAACAAATGGATATAAACTGGACATTAGGAAATTTAAACTTGAAATTAGACAAAGGTTTCTAACCATCAGAGGAGTGAAGTTCTTGAACAGCCTTCCAAGGGGAGTAGTGGGGTCAAAAGACATATCTGGCTTCAAGACTAATCTTGATAAGTTTATGGACGGGATGGTATGATGGGATAGCCTAATTTTGGCAAATTGATCTTTGATTATTAGCGGTAAATATGTCCAATGGTCTATGATAGGATGTTAGATGGGGTGGGCTCTGAGTTACTACAGAGAATTCTTTTCTGGGTGTCTGGCTGGTGAGTCTTGCCCACATGCTCAGGGTTTAGCTGATAACCATATTTGGGGTTGGGAAGGAATTTTCCTCCAGGGCAGATTGGCAGAGGCCCTTGGAGGTTTTTCACGTTCCTCTGCAGCATGGGGCACGGGTCACTTGCTGGAGGATTCTCTGCAGCTTGAGGTCTTCAAACCACAATTTGAGGACTTCAATAACTCAGACATAGGTTAGGGGTTTGTTACAGGAGTGGGTGGGTGAGATTCTGTGCCCTGCGTTGTGCAGGAGGTCAGACTAGATGATCATAATGGTCCCTTCTGACCTTAAAGTCTATGAGATAACAATAACAATGAAGACAGCACAGCATGGACTTTAGCATGGGTAATACAAGCCCAATATGGACCCTCATTCACCCACATTGTTTTAACTGCAGTTGTTATCATACTAACTGGATCCAGACTAGCCCATGCACAGCCCTTGGTGGGTAGAATACTCCAAGAGAGAGTGGATTTGTATTTCTGCTGAAATCAATACCAGAGCAGGGATGGAAGTTGTGAGTTACAACCATTGTGGCTGAGATTTTCAAAGGAACTGAAATTCAGTGCGAGATGGATGCCCAGCTCCCATAGACCCCTTTAAAAATCACAATCTAACTACTTACTTTCTGCTTTCGTGGGCAATGGAGGCAATGGGAACTTTTGTTATTGATCTCACAGGGGCCAAGACTTTGCCGTACCAATTCTTGCTTGTTTTGTTTGGGAGTGAGGGAGGCTCAATTTGGTTTTATTCATTGTCCCATTTTCTGAGTCAGTCTTAGGTCACAATGTTTTGTAGAGAAAAGATAGAAGTGCATTTAAACCATGTGATGTTCCCTTTCCGATCACTCTGAGCTTGCCAGTTTACTGGTAAAATTGGTAATAGAGCTGCTGGACAAAACAAGAGTCAACATTTCAGATGGTTCCTTTAATAAAAAGCCAAAATTCAGGTGGTGTCGTCTACATTTCACCACCCAAATTTGCAAGTGTAGAGCACTGAAAGAATTCACTGGTTAGAGAACTATTCCCTGTATATGTAGAGCCAGCAGTTCCTAGTGGTTAGCACCCATACATGCAGCTATGCTTCAGAAGTCATTGAAATATTTCAAAGAAAAAAAATTCTTGTTGGAAAATGTAGTTTTGTTGAAATTTTCCATGTGAAAATATCAGTTCCAATGAAAGCTTTCAATTTTCCAACTGGAAAATTCCAAGTGAACTTAAATGTTCATTTTGACTTAAAAATGGGGGTGCAAATGCTCAGTTCTCCCTATTTTCCAACTATTTCCCAGAAGGTAAAAAGAGGTTGGAGTAAAACAAAGGTAGAGAAAGGGGAAAATTCAAGGAGAAATCAAAATGTTTTGGTTTTCCAAAAATCAAACCCATATTTTGAGTCAAATTGATTTTTCATTTAGAAGTGTCACCTCAAAACAAAAATGTTTATTTTGATTAATTTTGAAATATTCTATGGAAAACTGTAACAGAGCTCAGCTCCTGTTTAGGCCCTAAAATCAGTAGCCAAATAGTGAAAGGAGCTGAGCACTACAGCTGTCCAGGATAAGAATTCCATTTCACGACAACTTTGGAGGGTTTGAAATTAGTTTCCATTTCACATTGGACTAAATCCCAAACCTTTCAAAACAGAATTGAGTCAAAACAGCAATTGTCAGTCTGATAAGCTCAAGTTTTTGAGTTGGGTCTCTCTCTCCCTCTGGTCAGATGTGACCAGAGTGCCCTGGACTCAGAAACCTTCTAGTCAGAAACTTAGTCAAAATCAGTATGTCTCCAAAAATTGTTTCAGCTTTGGCAAAACTCCATATTTCACCAAACTCAACACCCGACGTGTACCCAGCATGTTGGCCTTTTCAACATCTGCCCCTGCTTGTAGGGAAACAGCCCAGGAAGAGCTGTGCCAGTCCACATTGCTAGAATTAGTTAAAACATTCAAACTTTTACAAGTCCTGGTTTTGCATTGTACCTACACCCACATTTCTACAGCCACCTGAAAAAGGGGGACTATTTTTTTTTTAAACAAAACATTTTTGAAAATGTATGACATTTTGACAAAATATGCTAATTATCCATTTATCATGCAAAAAAGGTTCTTTACGGGTCAAGGTCAAATATTTGTGTTGCAACTTAGGCCCCCACATTCAAATATTAGGTGCCTAATTCTCCATTGCTTTGTACCTTGTGTAGTCATTTTCTACACAAGGAAAACTGAGAGCAAAGTAGGTGTAAAATTCTCTTTTCTGATTTGGAAGTATGGTTATACCCACTACTATACAAAGGGCAGGGCAATGGAGAAATAGGATCCACAATGGTGTTTAGGCACCGTGATGGGGTGTTCGTGCCACACAAATCCAGAGGGGGTTAATATGGGCCAGAAGCAGCTAATTAACCTTATATGCCACACCTGGAGGGAAGCCAGGGATTGATAAAACCAAGCTGCATATGAAGCCCAGCTCGGGGAGGGGCTGGGATAGGATTATAAAGCTAGGACATGAGAACAGGAGAAGGCTGCGGGGAAGGGGTTTGGAGTCACTCTCCAGAGGGAAAGGGAGTAGATCAGGGACAAGGGGGAAGCCTAGGGGGAGAGTAAGTCCAGGGATCCTGCCCTGGACTAGGGAGTCTGACAATCGGCCGAGAGGGGTGAAGTAGCCATGGGGAGCAGAGGAAGCTTTGGTGACGAACCCAGAGATGGACCAGGAGGCAGAGAAGTAATGCAAGGAGGTGACGAGGGAAACAGCAACAGGGACTGAGACTGAACAGACGTGGTTTGCTAATCATAGAGGCCCTAGTCTGGAACCATGAGTTCTGGGTTGGACCAGTTTCCCCTACCAGCCCCTGGGAGGTGGCACAGGACCTTGAGGTGAAACAGACCATGTGAGATGGCCTCTGGGCAGCTTGTCTGGGGGGACTTTGATACCCTGCAAAGGGGGACTGTATAGTGACCTGGCCAGAAGGTTGAATCACGAAGAGGGAACATTGTGAGTCGTAAAAAGAGAGAGGGACCGCAGCGTGAGCCCACGATGATAGGAAGCGCCAGATGGGGTGAAAACTAATTCCCAAACCTAGCCACAAGGAGGTGCACCTGCGGTGAGTGGAGCCCTTTACAGGCACCTAATTCCTATTGATTTCAATTGGAGCTACACACATATCTACCTTGAGGGATCAGGGCATCCTCCACCCTTCTCGACAAGTCCTGGGTACAGTAATAACCCAGAAAGTTGTTGTGGTGCTATGTAACGTATCAGGCCAGATTCTGATCTCATTTACAGCACCGTACAGTTAAGGAAAGTCCACTAGTGACTCCAGATTTATCCCAGTGTAAATGAACAGAATTTGGCCTGCAGTGCTTTGGGGACACTAATGCAGCATCCTGTGGTAATTATTTTATAAGGCAAATGTCATTGCAGAATGAATATGGGAGCTAACGGGGTTGAAATGGAGTAGATGCTTATCGTAAATGTAAATGTGTCCTTTATCATCCCTGCAAGCAACAAATAAGATGAAAATTCTCCTATCCTTAAAATAGATACCTGGCTCTAGATCTTTTCATTTTTATCTGCTGCTGCTTCTTCTATCGCTGCCCACTCAATTTTTCATTTTTTAAAACACTTCCAATGCTTTAACAATGTAACACACAGTGGAAAGAACCTGCCCTTTTCTGGAAAAAGAAATGCAGACCATCAAGAATTACTATATAGCTAAAGAACTGGTTACCCATCATTGCATTACACAGTAAATGCACAGCAGAGGGGGCATAGCTTCCTTCAACCTGTGCTATTTGGACTCTTTCTTGGATAATCTGAATCTACTGAGTGTTTGTTGAACAAGCCATCACACGCAGAAGTGCTCATAGGGATTGTAGACCTGTGGACTCACCCCTGTGGTGCCTCCTGCTGGTGACTCCTGGGAATTAGCTCTCTTTATCTAGCCAGGAGCGCCCTCTGCAGGCTGGTAATCCACCTGTCCTCTTGGCCCCCGTGTCCCTCCCTGGCACTTTTTAACTGGGGTGCTGCCCCCTGGCAGTACCCCACCAATCTGGGTCTCCCCTCCCTGGGGAACCCCCAACCCACTATCCCCACTTCCCCTCAGAATATGGGTACTGCCAGTCACCATCTAGCCCCCGCTCCCTGGGGCAGACTGCAGTATACACACCATTCATCACTGGCAAAAAGGGGTTTGGACCTGCTGCCTTTGCCTACTCTTGGCTACCCCTCTATAGCCCCAGTACCTGTCCTGGCCTTTATCAAGGCCACAGCCTAGCACCACTCTAGGCACCTTGTCTCTAGCATCTACACAGCCAGGCCCTTCTCCCTCTACAGGCAGAGGGAGACTGTTTGGGCTCCTGGCTCACTGCCTTTTTATACAGGCCAGCTGTGGCCTGATGGGGTGTGGCCCAGCTGTGGCTGCTTCCCCAATCAGCCCAGCTTTTAGAGCTGCAGCTTTCAAGCCCTCCCAGGCCGCTTTTTAAACCCCTCAGGGCAGGAGCAGGGGTCCCACTACTACCAGGACCGCTCTGTCTGCTTGGGCTGCCCTGCTGGCTGGAGTGCTCCCCCTTCTCTAGCTGCCTTGCTGGCTGGAGCCCCTTCTCCCTTCTTGGGCTGCTGCTGGCTGGAGTGCTCCTTCCCTGGACTGCTGCTGAGCGAGTGAGTGAGGGGTGGGGGGGGTTTGCTGGCCAGCCCCCACTCCCCCATCTCTGGAGACAGAAGCCAGGACCCCACCACCACCACTACAACTACCACCTGTGGGGGGTCCTTCCTGCCTGACCACCAGGGCTGCTGGCGGAGGAGCTGCTGCTGCTGGAGCTGTGTTTGTCCCGGAGAGCTGCTCTACTCTGGAGGAGGAAGAAGAGGACTGAGAAGACCACCAGCTGCTGGGGAGTGCACAGAACTCTGAAGACAACTGTGCTCTAGTGGTGGGGGTTTAGACTGTGTTTGTGGGGACACAGGGGGTGTGGCGTGGAGCCTGCCCCCTGGTCCATCTGTGTCCCCCACCCAACCCCCACCACCACCGCTGCCCCCTCCACCACCCCCGCAGGCCACTTACCATCTGCCTCGGTTCCTGCCTCTGGGACTCAGCTGCTCGCCTGGCCTGCCATGCCCTATTGCCACCGTTTGGGCCTCCGGCAGCAGCCAGCCAGCCATTGACTTTGCACAAGTGCTCGTGGGTGCACGCACCCCCCCCTTCCCCGGACTGACCCCTTCCCCTCTGCAACAAGCCCCCTGGCTTTGCCCCTTGTTGCCTGCCCCGTTCGCCCCTCGTAGCCTTTGCCGCCCCCCCCCCCCAGCTTCGGTTTGTTTGCCTGCCCCGCCCATCTCCCTTTGCAGCTTTGTTTCTCCTGCCCCAGCCTTGAAACCTTCTACTCTGGGGAAGGCATTTCCCAGAAACCCAGTAGGTACAGGGATTTTATGGAAATCAAGAGGAGGGACACGATAGCGCATAGAAAACGGCAACTCTTTTTGATAGGCATCTCTGCTTCCGGATTCAACTCCCGCACGCTGCAATGGCAGAAATTACTGAAAGACAATGTGAAAAATACAAACCCAGGTTCAATCAACTATTTTGGAGATGGGTAAATCCAGCCCCGGGAGAAAGCTGTGAGAGAGTTTCTGACTTTTAAGCAATGTTCATTAAATGTTAAATAATGGATTTTTGCCAATACTGTCAGAACTAACTACTGCTAAGCTGTAAAACCTGCTTTCCAGTCCCCCATGCAGTAAAGCGCACTGAAATAAAGACCACCTTGTGGGACTATAGTAAAGAATATATCCCTTAGTCAAACCCTAATATCTTCAGGTTTAGAAGAAGGCGGTGAATCCTGCTGAAATAAATGCTTGTTTAAGGACTAATCTGCCTGAAGGAATAATTTCCTATGCACTTAGAGCTAAATTACATGTTAAAGTGCTAGGCAGGTAACAAGTCCTGAATTCTGCTTAGTCAGATTTAATCTTGTAGGAATTGTTTAGCATATGTAATGTTTCAGAATGACCTTCCAATTAAACCCTCCTCATTTGGCATATTATTAACCTGCATGGGGACTAAAAACAAGGAACAATAAAAAGACAGGCAAGCAGTTAGGAGAGTTGAACATAGACTATGCCCTCGTCCAGATGAAACTGGATTCCATCCTAGCCTGAAGTGTCCTTTTAAGGGGTAGTCTGGAGCTTATGGCTGTAACAGCCTGGGAGCCCTGCCACACTGTTGGGCTAGGCTATAGAAATGGGAAAAAGGAAGCTGACTGAGCAAGGGGGACCAGAAGCCATGTTGGCTGCTACAGGTTCCAGGCCTCAGGTTGCTAGCCTAACCTGGGCCTTAGAGAGTCTGTTTTTCTAACTGGAAGGAGGGTTGTTCTGGTTCAGGACTTTAAGCTAAGGGCCTTATGAACTAGGTAAAGTGGGTCTTCCCCTGACCTGATGCCTAAGGGAGGAAATCTGCATTCCTCTTAGAACATTAAGGAAACTAGTCACTCTGCTGGCTGGGTGTTGATTTGGAGGCTTACTTAACAGACAAAAATATGTGCTCTTTAAGTAAGCCTCCAAAACAACACCCAGCCAGCAGAGTGGATCCTGGATGTCCATAGAGGATCCTTGCCATGGGAGGCTTTTAAGAACAAGTGGAGTGCCCCAAGGGTCGGTCCTGGGGCCAGTTTTATTCAATATCTTCATTAATGATCTGGAGGATGGCGTGGATTGCACCCTCAGCAAGTTTTCAGATGACACTAAACTGGGAGGAGTGGTAGATACGCTGGAGGGTAGGGATAGGATACAGAGGGACCTAGACAAATTGGAGGATTGGGCCAAAAGAAATCTGATGAGGTTCAACAAGGACAAGTGCAGAGTCCTGCACTTAGGACAGAAGAATCCCATGCACTTCTACAGACTAGGAACCGAGTGGTTAGGCAGCAGTTCTGCAGAAAAGGACCTAGGGGTTACAGTGGACAAAAAGCTGGATACGAGTTGTCAATGTGCCCTTGTTGCCAAGAAGGTTAACAGCATTTTGGACTGTATAGGTGCAGTCAGCAGAGTGAGGGACATGATCATTCCCCTGTAGTCAGCATTGGTGAGGCCTCATCTGGAGTACTGTGTCCAGTTTTGGGCCCCACAATACAAGAAGGATGTGGAAAAATTGGAAAGAGTCCAGCAGAGGGCAACAAAAATTATTAGGGGGCTGGAGCACATGATTTATGAGGAGAGGCTGAGGGAACTGGGATTGTTTAGCCTGCAGAAGAGAAGAATGAGGGGGGATTTGATAGTTGCTTTCAACTACCTGAAAGGGTGCTGTCTAAAAACCAGAGCCATTGGTTTCTAGACAATTTCATCAACCTATTGGGTAAGGGACATGCAAATGAAGGTGTTGGCCCAGAGGAGGATACTGGGACAGGGAGTCAGAGAGAGGTATTCTAAGGGGGAGGAGGGCTCTGACAGAAGGCAGCCTAGGGGAGGTGGCCCAGATGGAGATGCTGAGAGGGAGGGAGGCAAAGATGTGGCTGTACTGGGGGGCTGGGGGAGGAGGTACAGGTGCAGGAGGATTTATGGGGGATATGGGAGAGGAAAGAGGGTGGGTATGGGTCATTAGAGGGAGGGATCATAAGGATATAGGAGGAGAAAGAATAATGTAGATCCTGACTGACTGAGGAGGGAAAAGTAGAAAACAGAGGCTAAAAGGAGACGGCTGGGGAAAATAGAAAGAGGTTGACAGAAGGATGGAGAGATGCCACAGAGGGGAATGGGAAACAGGGAGGCAGTCAGGAAATGGGCACCATGGCCCCAACTCAGCCAAGCATCCCTGTTGAGGAGAGCACTTAAGCATGTCGGTGGGATTTAAGTACAACAGTGGGGCTTGGAGTTAAACACACGCATATGTGCTTTCCTGAGACAGGGACCTAGTGATCTGATGACCTCCATTTACTGACCCAGGAGCAGCCCATCAGAAACTGAGCCAGTGGCCTTCTCTCTCTACCCTCACCCACCTTTCCTTTCCTTGCTATGCTTACCAGAGTAAATCCATAATAAAACCAAGCACACCAAGAAACAATGAGAGATTTATTTGGAAACACCACTGACCACGTCACTGCATCTTGGGCACTTCTAAGGCACCCTTACAAGAAACAGGCTACTGACTCAGAAAGCTCTGCACCTCCCCATCCTTGCGCTTTTGTTTGTGTAATAAACTAAATTAAGTAAGCTAACGAGTCATAAACCAAAGTTAAGATAAAACAGATCCCAGGCTATTTTATAATTGGAGTAAGGGCAGTGTACTATGAATAGTCGTTGTTGCTTCAGATGTATTGCAGATATTGGTCTTTTGCCTTCATGCCTAGCATGACAAAGCTGTGCCATCAGTCACAACTGTGCCTGTTTAAACACAGGGCTATAGACCCTGATCAAGTCAGGGGCCTTCCTGAAAAAGGAAAGCTAAGCCTAGGGGAAGGAACTTTTCTGGATCTTTGATAGGCTGAGCCATACGATGAAACACTTTCTCTAAAAACAGCTATAAGACCTTACGCTACACCCCTTTCTTTTGAGTTTTGGTATTCAGACCACCTGCCTATGCACAGCGTTTTCTCCTCTCCCAGGCTGGTGGTATAATCTGTCTTGATTAGATGCTATGGCTCTGATATTGTTTCACATTCTTTTGATATTTGTCTTGTCATATCTACCTATTCATCCTCAAAACACTAACAATAGATAGAAGACAAGGCCGTGCATTTAGTGTGATATTTAAAGCCGTCTATTTTGATGTATTATTACTTCATATTCTTCTCTCTGCAAATACATTCAAAAGAGAGAGAATACAGATGCCAGACCTGCAATCAAAACTGCAAAGACTTTTTTTTAAGTGGTCCACATAGTTTGGATTCATTGTAATCAACATGAATATTCCTAATGCAGAAGAGAAATCAAGGTACATTGATACAAATTCAGTCTGGCGTGTCTAGTTCTAGTCTAGTCCGGCATGATCTTGCCCTAGCTTTTCTGATAGCATGGCTACTTAGTTAACAGTTCAGGTACACTAGGTCCCTGCTTGCTTTACAAAGATCAGTAGAAGATGTGTTCCCTTGGCAGCCCCTTACTAGCTGCAGTGAAATTACAATGCACCAAACCTCAGTTTCACAAAACCCACATTGTACTAGAATATGGTACAGACAAAGCCTGGGTCTGGATAAGAAAAATATACACCCCGGCAAACTATAGCAGGGGCAGGACTTGACTTATAAAGAAGGTGGATAGTATAGAATTGTTTGTACAGTTTCACAGAACAATTACAGTAGGTAAATCTGTGTCATTTCTTTCTCTATAACTGTTCCATACAAGGGGTTTGAAAATAAATTACAAGTCATTGTGGGGCAGGGATAGCTCAGTGATTTGAACATTGGCCTGCTAAACCCAGGGTTGTGAATTCAATCCTTGAGGGGGCCATTTAGGGATCTGGGGCAAAAATCTGTCTGGGGATTGGTCCTGCTTTGAGCAGGGGGTTGGACTAGATACCTCCTGAGGTCCCTTCCAACCCTGATATTTTATGATTAAACAGCTTAATTTAGAGACCAGAGAAGAACATATACTTTTTCTGATCTTCAAGTAGTACAGAAAAAAGGAAATGAAGCTAAGCAGTTATAATAGTTATCATATATATTTATACCTTATTATTAATTATGTGTAGGATCAGCAGAATTAGGATTTTTAATCTAATTTTGATGGATAATACCAATGTTTATTTTTAAGCATTTTAAAATTTTTACTTATTTAAATTTTCACAGTTGTGCAAAATTATGGATTTTAAGCATTTTTTCCCTATTTTTATTGATTTTACATTTTTTCAGTTGTGAAAAATTATGAGGGAAGAGCATAAGAAGAACAGCCATATTGGATCAGACCAATGGTCCATCCAGACCAGTATTCTGTCTTCCGACAGTGGCTGCCACCATGTGCTTCAAAGGGAATGAACTGTACAGGCAATTATCTCATGATTCATCCCCTGTCGTCTACTCCAATGGCTCTCAAACTTTCCCAAGCACTGTACCCCTTTCACAAGTCTGATTTGTCTCATGTATCCCAACTTTTACCTCATTTAAAAACTACTTGCTTACAAAATCAGACATAAAAATACACAAGTGTCACAACACACTATTACTGAAAAATTGCTGACATTCTCATTTTCACCATATAATTATAAAATAAATCAATTGGAATGTAGCTATTGTACTTACATTTCAGCGTAGAGCAGTGTAAACAAGTCACTCAGTATGAAATTTTAGGTTGTACTGGCTTCTCGAGTGCTTTTTATGTAACGTGTTGTAAATCTAGGCAAATATCTAGATGAGTTGATACACTCTCTGCGTACCCCCAGGGGTACACGTACCCCTAGTCGAGAACCACTGGTCTACTCTCAGCTTCTGGCAGTCAGAGGCTAGGGAAACCCAGAGCATGGGGTTGCATCCCTGACCATCTTGGTTAATAGCCATTGATGGACCTGTCCTCCAGGAACATACCTAATTCTTTTTTTGGACCCAGTTATAGTTTTGGCCTTCATAACAGCTTGTGGCAATGAACTCCAAGTTGACTGTGCATTGTGTGAAGAAATACTTCCTTTTTTTTGTTTTTAAATTTGCTACCTATTGATTTCATTGGGAGACCCCAGGTTCTTGTGTTATGCAAAGGAGAAAATAACATTTCCTTATTCACTTTCTCCACACCATTCTTGATTTTATAGACCTTCTTAGTCGTCTCTTTTCGTATTTGAAAAGTCCCAGTCCTTTTAATCTTTCCTCATGTGAAAGCCGTTCTATACACTTTATCATTTTTGTTACCCTTCTCTGTAACTTTTCCAATTCTAATATATATATATATTTAGAAGGAGTGACCAGAAATGCATACAGTATTCAAAGTGTGGTCATACCATGGATTTATTTAATGACATCATGATATTTTTCTGCCTTTCCTAATGATTCCTGATATTCTGTTTGTTTTTTTGACTGCTGCTGCATGTTCAACAGATGTTTTCATAGAACTATCCATGATGACTCCAAGATCTTTCTTGAGTGGTAACAGCTAATTTAGACCCCATCATTTTATATGTATAGTTGGGATTATGTTTTCCAATGTGCATTGCTTTGTATTTATCAAAATAGAATTTCATCAGCCATTTTGTTGCTCAGTCACCCAGTTTTGTGAGATCTCTTTGTAATTCTCCACAGTCTGCTTTGGACTTAACTATCTTGAGCAGTTTTATGTCACCTGCAAATTTTCCCACTTCACTGTTTACCCCTTTTCCCAGAACAGTTATGCATATGTTGAACAGCACTGGTCCCAATTCAGATCCCTGGAGGACACCACTATTAAACTCTCTTCATTCTGAAAAGTATTTATTCCTACCATTTGTTTCCTGTCTTTTAATCAGTTACCGATCCATGAGAGGAACTTTTATTTTATTCCATAACTGCTTACTTTGCTTAAGAGCCTTTGATGAGGGACCTTTTCAAAAGCTTTCTGAAAGTCCAAGTACACTTTATCCACTGGATAACCCTTGTCCACATGTTTGTTGACCTCCTCAAAGAATTCTAACAGATTGGTAAGGCATGAAAAGCCTTTAGAAAAGCCGTGTTTGAATCTTCCTCAACAAATCATGTTCATCTATGTGTCTGATAATTCTTTTCTGTACTATCATTTCAACCAATTTGCCAGTACTGAAGTTAGGCTTACTGGCCTGTTATTGCCAGGATCGCCTCTGGAGCCTTTTTTTTTAAAAATTGGTATCACATTAGCTATCCTCCAGCCATCTGATACAGAAGCTGATTTAAGCGATAGGTTATATACCACACTTAGTAGTTCTGCAATTTCACATTTGAGTTCCTTCAGAACTGTTGGGTGATACCATCTGGCCCTGGTAACTTAATATTGTTTAATTTATCAGTTTGTTCCAATCAGTATGGGTGTGGGGGGGTCAGACAATCATTATTTAATGGCAGTAGACGCTGAGATTCAAAAAGTTAAAGCTCTGTAGCTGTTAAAACACAGTGTCATCACCGCACATAAAAATATGTAAAATTAATATCCTTAAATCAAACTCTAAGATCTATTCCAGCAATATTTTTCTTCCCTTGCCTATCTGTGAATTTTGATTATTATCAATGGAAATATTTTTTCCATCGGTTTGTGTGAGTACAGTGACATTGTCGTTCACCAACATTTACTGATAAAAATTGAATCCTCCCAAGCATAATGATGTGTAATTCTCTAGTGAAACCCGGACTCCATTGTGCTAGGGACCATGGAAATACATAGTGAGAATCAGTATCTGTCCTGAAGAATCTATGGTCTAAGTAGCCCAGACACACGAAAGATAGGAGGGGAAACTGAGATGAAGTGACTTGCCCAAGGTAACCGAGTAGGTCATTGGCAGAGCTGGGACTAGACCCCAAGTCTCCCATGTCTCAAGCCAGTGCCTGGTGCACATGGCCACACTACCATATAATGGCTGCTTGTTGGTGATCATTTAGAGATTTGATTTATTTCCCACTGCATTTGTATTATTCAGGTGATGGCAAGGCTAAGCCTGTTTAAATGGAGATGACCTGCAGCAGTTTAAGACCCAGATCTGATACATACTTATCTACATGAACAGCCTTCTGCACCAGACTAATGCAGCACCGTTGAGTTCAATGGGCCTGCACAGCAGGGTAAAGCTCCTCAGATGTGTAAACGTTTGCAGAATATGGGCCGTAGTGTTCCTGCGTGAACTGTATTTAGATGACAGTTTGTATCGTGCTGCTGTAGTTTTATCCCAAAATATGTATACGTTTGCCCCAATGTTTTCATTTGTTTATAAATTCCAAAAAATAGTTCAGTAAAAGTTAGTAAGTGTTGTAAAAATCATTGTAAAAAAAATTTAAAATAAAAAAAAGTCTCATTCCTGGACATCTGAGACGTGAAGTTTCCCAGAGCTATTCCTATGCGAGAGTGCCTGACACACCACCTCTTGGTCACAGCCTAGCCCCTAGTCAAAGAGACTTCTCAGCTGAATAAAAGCTAGTCACGGGTGGAAGAACTATCGGTATGTGTTTTCAGGACTTTCCCCTGACTACACTTGTAATCATCTCAAGGTAACTGTCTCAGATGGGTAAAGAAGTTTGTGTCACTCCTTGGAGCTTTCAGTATTCTGGGGGATACTCTTGGGGCTAAAACAGCCCCTAGTGTCAATTAGAGCAGCCTTGGGATTGCTCTGATTTATGGCAGCTTCCCAATGGCTATCTAAGGGCCGCTTCAGCGTTGGAAGCAGTCCAGAATCTCCACCCAGCACAGGGTAAGGGAGACTCCTCCACCCAGCCTAAAACACCTTCTCCTGTTCTCAGACCCACCTCCAGCAAGCTCCTGGCACTGAGGCTTGCAAGAGGACCTGTTCATGCCTGCTTACCTCAGCACTCTGCTGTGCCTGCACTAGGGCAGTCCTATCCCACCTCTCTGTGGCACAGTGTCAGTCACTGTACACTGCTGGAGTGGCCCATAGGTAACAGGGCTGGAAGCAGAATTTGTCCTCTAGTGTTTAAGGTAAAGATTCTGGAAAACTGACTGCAGGTGCTGTCACCAAAGGCTAAGTGCCATCAACAAAAGACAACCTGGCCCCATTTGCCACTATGTGCCTCAGTTTCCCCATCTGTAAAATGGGAATAATGATACTTGACTCGCTTTGAGAGCGACAGATGAAAAACACTAGATAAGTGCTAAAGACTATTACTATTTCAAGGGCCCATTCTGCACTCATTATTCAGACAGGGGAAATACTAGCCACTCTCTGATGCTGCCCTCCTCTGTTAACATGTCTGGTGTGAGCCTTTTTGTCCATTGGCCTGATCAGACCTGAGGTGAGAGAAAGGCCCCAAACTGCAGGTTCCTAGTGCTGGACTGATGTTCAGACCATCTCAAACAAGAAGCTGACATGCTGCATCCACTGAATGAGATTTTTCCTCTCTCTGTGTTGGGTTACGTTGGTGTCAGCCAGTCTAGCTCGAACGATGTGCCCTGACACAATGCACTGAGAGAGCGCTAAATTCAAGGGGTTTTGCAGAGAGGGCCAGACGAGTCCTCCGCCCAGCAGAACGGAGCTGCCATACTGAACCCGGCTACAAAGCACGTCTATTTTTCTTTTTTCCTACGTGCTCACACTGAGACAAACGAGAGGCGTAAAGCGCAATGATTCATTATGTCATTGGCAAATGGGAGATTTGGCTTTCCAAGGCCTGAAATCAGTTGCTTGCATGAGAGGAGCAGTGTAGCTTTAAGAGACCATGAGCTCTAATCAAGCGTCTTATTTTTGCACACAGCATGAATAAAACTTCAAAGGTTTGAAGGCAGAGGGGGTGGAAAAAAAGAGCAAGTGCACATTCTCCCATCCAGTGAAACGTCTGTGCCTGCCAGAACCATTTAGTGCATCTGCTAAACAGCTTTGTTAAGGTGTTTATCCCTTCAAGACGGTTCATAGCTGTGGGCATTCAGGGGTATAGAAACAAATTCAGGCTATGCCAAGCATGCAGGACAATGTTTCCCAGCCAGACACAATGTAGCGGCTCATCTGCATAATCCCTCCATCCTGCTTGAGATGGAGAAAAAGGGAGAAGTGGTGGATACTGGCATGTCAACCCTGACAGCTTTATTAAAGCATAAAGTGTACGGCTGGGCCTTGCTACTTCAGCCTCACCAGGCACTCAGATGTGTCTGATGACGACTGCTTGGCTCCAGCTGGGGAACCTGGAAAGGAAGGCGGAGAGGCAGAAAGGATGCAGGAGGTTTCTTTTTTCACTCTCCACAGAGCGCTACGTTTGACTGTACTCCAGGTTGCCTTTCCCCTCCACCCGTTAATGACACTCCAAGCAAAGACAGCATCATGCTATGAGTGAGTGGATAGCAGCGCTTACGGTGAAGTGTAAAATCTATAGTGCATAAGCAAAGAATCCAGGGGCAGATTTTCAAAGGAGCTCAGCTCCATTGAGGCACCTCATCGAAGATGTTTGGTTTTCAAAACAGCTCAGGAACCTGGCAGCTTCCATTGTCCTCAGTGGCTACTGGGTGTGGAGCCTTTTTGAGAATCTGGCTGTTCAAAAGCACAATGTATTCTTTGTCGGTTGCATAGGTTGTTTTGAGCACCCTGTGAATAATCCTTTCTGTTCTTCAGTGTAAATTGTTGTGATGGGTTTGGTCACACAGAGATCCCCTTGGGACAGTCACCGGATGTGCTGAAATTACCTCTGAGCCCACTCTCCCTGCCAGCTTGGGACTTCAGAACCCTGCCTTGTTGAGCCAGACATGCTAGCCTGCTGCAACACAGACCCAGGGTCTGGACCACGCCCCCAAAGCTTCAGACTTTAACCGAAAACTGCTGAGCAGGTCACCTATCTCCAGCACCCAGACACCGAGCTCCCAATGGGATCCAAACCCCAAAGAAATCCATTTTACTCTGCATAAGCTTATGCAGGGTAAACTCATAAATTGTCCGCCCTCTATAACACTGATAGAGAGAGATGCACAGCTGTTTGCTCCCCCAGGTATTAATCACTTGGGTTAATTAATAAGCCAAAGTAATTTTATTAAGTATAAAAAGTAGTATTTAAGTGGTTTCAAGTAATAACAGACAGAACAAAGTAAGTCACCAAGCAAAATAAAACAAAACATGCAAGTCTAAGCCTAATACATTAAGAAACTGATTACAGGTAATATCTCACCCTCAGAGATGTTCCAATAAGCTTCTTTCACAGACTAGACTCCTTCCTAGTCTGGGCCCCATCCTTTCCACTGGTACAGTTCTTGTTAGCTCCAGTAGACTTCTTAGGTGGTAAGCAGGGGTTTTCTCATGACTGGCCCCCTTTGTCCTGCTCCACCCCCTGTTATAGCTTTGGCACAAGGTGGGAATCTTTTGTCTCTCTGGGTCCCCAGCCCTCCTTCTACATGGAAAAGTACCAGATTTAAGATGGATTCCAGTATCAGGTGACATGGTCACATGTCCTGTGAGACCCCAGCCTCCATTCTTCCTGGGCTGGCCCACAGGTGCACAGGAAGATCTGCAAGTAAACGGAGCCATTTACAGGTCACTGATTCTGAAGGTCCCTTAATGGCTTCCACTTAATATGTTTACTTCAGTAATACAAGTTTATATCTTATTCTCCTAACTTCAGACACAGAAATAATACATGCAAACATATAGGATGAACACACTCAGTAGATTACAGGATTTGTAACGATAGCTTACAAGAGACCTTTTGCATAAAGCATATTCCAGTTATATCATATTCATAAGCATATTTTCATAAAGCATATGGAGTGCAACATCACAATCATATTCTTGAATTTCCTTTTGGCTTTTGAGGAACATTACAGAACATTTTCAGCCAGAAAGAGACACCTATTTATTAGAGCTGAATGAATAATTTGCAATAAATAATTTATTCAAGGAGTTTAGCCTTTTTCTGCTTGCAAAGAGTTCCACAATCTGATTTGTTATTCAAATGTATGTGATAAATTTTCACTTTTTTATTATTTGATTCCATGGAATCATAACTAAATCTCAGCTATGGAGCTTTGTTGTGACTGGTCAGAAAAGTCACTTAGTATTGTCTCTGCTCCCTGATTGGATACGTGCACAAATACATCTTGTGCAAATACTGGTTTGTATGAATTTAAAATTTGGTTTTGGTGAATATCTTTGCCAGAAAAACTCAATCATTCAAATGTTTTCAGAAAGCACACATGAAAGGGAAGTTAATATAGAAAAAACAAATCCATCCATTCGTTGTGCAGCAGCAGTCAAAAAAGTGAACAGAAGGATGGGAATCATGAGGAAAAGGATAGGTAATAAGACAGAAAATATCATATTGCCTCTCTATAAATCCATGGTACGCCCACACCTTGAATATTGCGTGCAGATATGGTCGTCCTATCTCAAAAAAGATATATTGGACTTGCAAGAGGTTCAGAAAAGGGCAACAAAAATGATTAGGGATATGGAACAGCTTTCATGTGAGGAGAGATTAATAAGTCTGGGACTTTTCAGCTTGAAAAAAGAGACAACTAAGGTGGGATATGATAGAGATCTGTAAAATCATGACTGGTTTGAAGAAAATGAATAACGAAGTGTTATTTACTTCTCATAACACAAGAACTAGGGGTCATCAAATGAAATTAATAGGCAGCAGGTTTAAAACAAACAAAAGAAAGTATTTCTTCAGCGAGTGCACAGACAGTCTGTGGAACTCCTTGCCAGAGGATGTTGTGAAGGCCAAGACTATAATAGGGTTCAAAAAAGAACTAGATAAATTCGTAGAGGATTGGTCTATCAATGGCTATTAGCCAGGATGGGCACAGATGTAAAACCATGCTCTGAAATGTCCCTCGCCTCTGTTTGCCAGAAGATGGGAGTGGATGACAGGGGATGGATCACTTGACGATTACCTGTTCTGTTCATTCCCTCTAAAGCACCTGGCACTGGCCACTATCAGAAGACAGGATACTGGGCTAGATGGACCTTTGGTCTGACCCAGTGTGGCCGTTCTTATGATCTAAAAAATGCCAATGCATATTGGTGCATATTTTTCTTTGCATGATTTATCCAATGCTATTGTTTCTGGGGGATCATGATAGCAAGAGATCAGGATTTGGGGGTGAGGGGAGGAAAATAGAATACCTTTTTCAAACAAATAGGAATATGGGATTTGCCGTATTAGATCAGACCATTTGTCTATCACATTAACGGTTCTGGTCTGGAGAGGTTGGATGGTCCAATGACTAATGTGCTGGATTAGCAATCTGGGTTCTATTGTTGGTGTTGCTATTGATCTGCTTTGTCACATTAGACAAGTCACTTCCACTCTGTTTGCCTTTCTACCTCTCATCTGTTTCCATTGTAATCTCTTTGAGGTAGGGTGGGTCTCCTGCTATTTAAAATGGGGACAGTGAAGCTACCTCCTTTGTAAAGTTCTTTGACATTCTCTGATAAGAGCCAGGTATTATTTATATGTACAGCTAGACAAGAACATCTTGGAGGAGATTTCTATGTGCTACTATAATATGAATACTATTGTCACCTGAATGATTATAATGAGCATGGTCCTGCACCCTTTGAAGTGCATGGTAAAGCTTAGTGAAGCAGGATCAGGCACCGTAACTGCAATAGAAAACTCAGAGGAAGGTGTTCTTGCTCTTCAATTCACTTTGCCAAGTTTTCAATACTCTTTATGGGGGTATTTTCTTCTTGACTCTTTGCATGACCAGCTTTGAAGCATGGCATTGTTTACCCTTATTTTGTATAACTAATATGAAAAGAAAACAAAACACAGCAATTTTCCCATTATGGCCAAACAAGCTTTTGCACAACTGCCTTTTTATTAAATTGAATAATTTATTCCTGCTAGCATTGTTAGTTATTTTGGGTTCCGCTCTCTGCCGTATTTCGCTCTGTAGGGAAGAGTTCATTAAAAATGTATTTCTTTTGTTGTTCCACTGTCGAGCGATTGAATCCTTAAAAAGTAAAATGAGTAGTTTATTGCATTTAACTCCCAGATCAGAGATAATGTCAACACCAGGCTTAGTACAGCGCTGCTCCATAGCCCTTATTTTAATGCTTCTTTGCATTATCTATGACCACTTAAAAATGTGTCTTGCACCTGATATGATTAGATTTTCCAATAAACTACTTCTTATACCAGCTTATTTTATTTTTTGTTACAATGAAATAAGCCAACCAATTAACCCTTAGATTACTTCTGCACTGGTCCATGATACAATGACAGAGGTATGGGTTATACTATTGAACCTGACATCCAACTCCTAAGACTGAGAAGGACTCTGAGGTAAGAATATGCATCTGTCTCACGCCTCATAATGTATCTTCCCAACACTCTGAGTGTGGTAAATCCTATTGCTATGGCTACACTACAGCTTAAGTAGACATAAATTATGTCGCTCAGGGGTGTGAATTAGCTATGCCCCCAAGCGACATAATTTATACCAATTTAAGTGCCGGGGTGGACAGCGCTGGGTCGGGGCAGAGCTTCTCCTGCCAACATAGCTAGCACTGCTTGCCAGGGCTGGAGTAGTTAAGCTGACGGGCGAGCGCTGTCCCATCGGCTTAGAACAGCTACAGCGAGAGTTTACAGTGGAGCAGCTGCAGCAGCGAAGCTGCGCTGCTGTAAGTTGTCCAGTGTAGCCATAGTCTCTGACTACAAAAGCCCAGGGGCCCAGAGCCACAAATTTCCATTAATTTCAGCTCAGTTTAGGAGCCTAAACCCCTTTGTGGATCTGGGCCGGAGAGACTATGTGACTTATCTAAAATCACACAAGTCTGTGGCCGAACAAGGGCTTAAACTTGAGTTTTCCATGTGCTGACCTAGTCCTTAATTACTGGCCCATCTTTCCTCTTTGACACACTATAGGCATAGTCCTATTGATTTCTGTCTGTAAGGTGCTACTCCAGTCCCAGAACTTTGCTCTGGGAGCTGTAAGAGCCACCACCCTGAGCCCATGTAGACTGGCACACGTCCAGCCCTTCCTTTCCAGCCAGGGGATCTCCACAATATTGGATAATTGTGTCACTTGCACAGAGCTGCATGGAGCATGCCCTGCCCTCAGAGTCATTCACAGCAGGCACATACATGGCTGATAACGTTCTAGACGGACAAGGTGGGGGAGGTGATATCTTTTATTGGACCAAATTCTGTGGGTGAGAGACACAAGCTTTTTAGCCACACAGAGTTCTCCTCCAGGTCTGTGTAGCTTGAAAGTCTCTCTCTCTCTCTCTCTCTCTCTCTCCAACAGAAGTTGGTCCAGTAAACAATAGTACTTCACCCACTTTGTCTCTTTAATATCCTGAGACCAATATGGCTGCAACCACCCTGTACTCAGCAATGTTCTAGCCTGTCAGAGGCCATTGACGATCCCAGCACCTAGCCCAGAAGTCATGACCTGAGTGTTTCTACCACAAGATACAGGAACAAAGATGTCAACAGCCATGTGTTGTCAGAAAAGAAAGTAAATGTTACCTCCCTGGGTTGATAGATGGGGAAACTGAGGCACACAATCAAAACTTAGGTCTGGCAGAAGCAGGATAAAGGCACTTTTTTAGGGGTTCCTGTGATCTCTTATTCCAGCTGCTCCTACCTGCTTCCATGCCTGTGTGACTCCTACTTGGGGTGTTTCCCTTACCCAAGCTGCCATGAGTGGGGGGATGGGTAGGACTACATGAGACCAGCTGGCCTCAAAGGGGATGTCTCCCTTGCACAATTTTGGGACTGCAGGCATGTTGCAGAGAGGGGGTAGCCTCAGCAGGCTCTTCTCTTTCCCTCCTGCCCCCTTTCTCTGTGTATAAGCTCTTTTGGGGAGGTCCTCTCACTGAGCATGAACAATGATTAGCCCAATGGGGCTGTGATCTCAGCTGAGACCTCCAAATGCTCCTGTAACACTAATAATGATCCTCCATCCCCCATCACCAGTCCACCGCCCGCCCTGTGCTGACAGTCCATCACCCTGAGCACTCTCAGAGCCAAACCGTGAAAGGAGAATGCAGATGGAACTGTGCATCCAAACACCGCCCCCATATTCCTCACCTAATTCACACAAAGAATATTTGCAGCTACCGTTGTTGTTAGTGACAAAGAGTCCTGTGGCACCTTATAGACTAACAGAAGTATTGGAGCATGAGCTTTCGTGGGTGAATACCCACTTCGTCAAATGCATGTGGTGGAAATTTCCAGAGGCAGATATAAATATGCAGGCAAGAATCAGGCTAGAGATAACGAGGTTAGTTCAATCAGGGAGGATGAGGCCCTCTTCTAGCAGATGAGGTGTGAACACCAAGGGAGGAGAAACTGGTTTTGTAGTTGGCTAGCCACTCACAGTCTTTGTTTAATCCTGAGCTGATGGTGTCAAATTTGCAGATGAACTGAAGTTTAGCAGTTTCTCTTTGGAGTCTCGTCCTGAAGTTTTTTTGCTGCAGGATGGCTACCTTTAAATCTGCTATTGTGTTTCCAGTGAGGTTGAAATGTTCTCCTACAGGTTTTTGTATATTGCCATTCCTAATATCTGACTTGTGTCCGTTAATCCTTTTACATAGGGATTGTCCAGTTTGGCTGATGTACATAGCAGAGGGGTATTGCTGGCACACGATGGTGTATATTACATTGGTGGACGTGCAGGTGAATGAACCGGTGATGGTGTGGCTGATCTGGTTAGGTCCTGTGATGGTGTCACTGGTGTAGATATGTGGGCAGAGTTGGCATCGAGGTTTGTTGCATGGATTGGTTCCTGAGTTAGTTACAATGGTGTGGTGTGTGGTTGTTGGTGAGACTATGCTTAAGGTTGGCGGGTTGTCTGTGGGCGAGGACTGGCCTGCCACCCAAGGCCTGTGAAAGCAAGGGGTCATTGTCCAGGATGGGTTGTAGATCCCTGATGATGTGTTGGAGAGGTTTTAGCTGAGGACTGTAGGTGATGGCCAGTGGAGTTCTGTTGGTTTCTTTCTTGGACTTGTCTTGCAGCAGGAGGCTTCTGGGTAAACGTCTGTTGTTGTTGTTGTTGTTGTTATCTCCAACCCAGACTGCACAACACAGCATCAAGCGATGATCTCCTGCGCCATCTGTGAATGGAGGGAGATGCCTACCACTGCTGCCAGGAAACTGTAGCAATAGTATTTGTTGGCCAACTCTGCGACACAAACAGCAACACAGAATAGTACGCAATCGTTCTCCAGGAACTAATAGCAACAAATTTACTAGAGAGACCACCCCACGATTTGTTAGCTACCCTATCCACCACCAACACATATCAGTGGACAAATGAGTCCCTAGAGCAAAAACCATCTTCAAAAGGGGCAGCACTGTCACCACTTTCAGGACAGAAGCTCAGGACTGAGGTGGCATGGAGATCAAATGATGCTCCTTCTCTCTTGTCATGGTCCCTTCCAGCCAGGGGGCAGGGTGAGGGAGCACAGCTATCCCTTCACTTCCCTGAAGGCGTGCCTCTCCCACGTCCTACTTTCTCAGGGGATGTCGTTCATTTAATTCCCAAAGTTACAGACGTCCCACCCCAGTTTGATGCCCTCCCACTTTAATTGTTACAAATGATTTACCTCAGAAATAAAGAATCAGGGCACTGAAGTGATAGAAAACATGACTTACACCAAGCAATCCCCTGATATTCTAAGTTTCCAGCATGAATAAGAAGGGCACAACTACATAGAGAGGCGGGGTGACCCAGTGCTTAAGGCACCGGCCTAGGATTTGGGAGACCTGGATTCAAGTCCCTATTCTGCTAGACTTCATTGGGCAAATCACTTAGCCTCTCTGGCCTTTCATTTCCCATCTGTATAATGGGGACATAGCAATCCCCTAACTCACAGGCTAACTTTATTACAAACTTTGAGGTGCGTAGATACTGGAGTAATGGGGCCAGATATGTCCCTAAGAGAAGCAAAATGCTTTTGATGTGGCCCCTCTTTGGGGGTCTTTCTCACACATTGCTTTCCACATTTAGTCCCTGGCGTGTTAAGAGATAGCTCTGGAATTCTAGTAGCCAGAGCTGCCAGTCTGTGGTACCCCAGCAAATACTGCTTTTTATCTCAAGTGAAATAACTGCAGCAAGCCAATGATTCACAGATCACCTGGTATGCAAATTTGTTTTCATTCCTCTATTTCATAATCAATGAAAGGATACAAACAAATGCATTTCCCCTTATAGAATGTCTCTCTGGGGAAAGAAGAAGACCAGTGGCACAGCATTTCTTTCTGAGATAGATGGGTTAATACTGAAATACTGATGTCTTCCATGAAGAAAATTCAATACTGCTCATCCATTTTAAATCTTATTTTCCCTGACACACAACACAGTCGGCTCAACAGGGGAAGAATCATTGATTTATTTTGCTAAGGTGTAAAAAACAGAAAGATCATGGGGGAGTATAGATATTTCCTCTCTCTCTCTCATGTCTTCTGTACCTCTGCTCCCATTTCCCTCTACATGGTCTCATCCCCACATGGATTAAAAGGAGACCAGAGGGGAGCACATGTTGGTTGTATTTGATTGTACCCAAAACCACGGATCGAAGGCTGTCAACTCAAGCTTAAGCAATAATTGGACTTGTCACTATATATATGGGAGAAATGTGCTGCCCATCTTGAATGCAGTAAAAACATAGGGAATGCCACGCTGTATCAGACCAATGGTCCATCTAACGCAGTATCCTGTTTCTAACAGCAACCAGTACCAGCTACTTCAGAGGAAAAATCTGTCCAACAGCTATTATGGAAGAGCTAGTCCTCAGGGGAATCCTCTCCTAACACCCATTCGTATTATTACTTGTATTACAGTAGCATCTAGAGGCATCTACTGAGATCCAGGGCAGGCCAACTGCTCTTGGGGCAGGCTCTTTAGAGGTCTCAGATTTTCTCACCTGGCCTTCCTCTATTCATCTCCAATAAGCCCAGTCCATCAACTTGACCTAAAATGAGTCAATCAGTTCTTACACTCCAGGGCTTGCGGGCTTCCTCTGGGCAAGTCTACACTTAAAACACTGCATTGGCACAGCTGCACTCATGCAGCTGCAGCACTTTAATGAAGACACTTTTCGCTGAAGGGAGAGAGCTCTCCTGCTGGCGTACTTAATCCACCTCCCCGAGTTTTGTCAGTGGGAGACGCTCTTCCGCTGACATAGTGCTGTCCACCTGGGTAGGGGGGGTGTTAGGTTGGTATAACTGCGTCGCTTAGAGATGTGGATTTTTCACACCCCCGGGTGATGTACTTATCCCGACCTAGGTCTCTAGTGTAGACCAGACCTTTGTCTCCTTGTCAGTTTCTTACAGGCAGCCTGGTGTGGGGGTTCTTCTCCCTCTGCTGTCCCAGGTCTTTCTGCCTCCTGGTCTTTCTCTGTTCTCCTGCCTTTATAGCTGGGCTTGTTTTCCTTATTGGGCCCAGCGGTGGGTGCGTGCCTCTGCCATTGGCAGTTCTGGCAGCTGTGCTGGTGTGTGCTCAGCCTGCCTGACTGTAAGCAGAGAAGACTCGTCTCTCCCTTCTACCTGTGCTCAGTATGGGGGTTGATCATCCCCAGTCCAGGGCCCCAACGTACAAGGCGCTGTACAACCACATCGTGAGAGAGAGTCCCTGCTCCAAAGAGCTCACACTCTCAAGAGAAGTTCCTCAGCACGTCCGTATCAGTCAGAATTAGAACCCCCGTCTCCTGAGTCCCAGGTTAACACCCCAGCCACTGGATCGCATGGCCCCCATCACTAATTTCAGCCTGTCTTATGCCCCGAAGCATGAGGGTTTATATTGCTCCTCTAACTGTTGTTTGGTTTTTAATCATTCCTACTGGCTGCAAATGTCCGATTCTCATATGAATCCTGCTAAGCCCCATGGGTGGTTTGTTCACTGTGTGGAAAAACTGCTTCCTTTTAGCCATTTTAACTGAGCTGCCTTTCAGGTGATGGAATAATGAGAAAATGAGAACATTCTCTGTAAAGAACATCAGTCCATTATAAACAAGTGCATTCATAGCCTTGAGAAAATACAGAGTAGAGCATGACAACAAGATCTTATGAGGGTGATTTACAGTTTTATTGTCCTTCTGATCAATTTGTTTTGCCTGTACAAGAGACTACTAGTAGTGACAAAATTTTATAGTCTATTCATCATGTATTAACGCTTTATAAACTATCTGTAAATGGAGCCACAATGTACAGTGTGACCAAAGAGAAAACCCTGCCTCTTATTACCTCCTTGATAAAAGATGGGGGATTTCAGAAAAAAAATATGTAGTTTATTGACTTGCCTTGATGCCAGATGTCAGCTTGATTCGGCGGCCTAGTTAAACATGGGGAAAATTACACACATGCTGCCGCCACCCACTGTTAATTGGTTAAAAATTTGTTTTGAGTTGTAGTATAAAGTAGGCTTCAGGTGGGCTGAGCTGGTTTCAAAACCATGGGAGTTGTAGATTATCCACTAGAGGCCTGACTCTCTCTTTCCTTGAACCTTGTGTAGTCATTTATGTGATATGTTTACTAACCGCATATTCTGCAGCCACTAGCTGTCCCTGCATGCTATGTAGAATCCCAAACACAATTAGAACTGGAGCTGTGTTGAGACCTACTTATTTGCATCTGTAGTGTAGATATTTTCTTTAATAAATACCTCATGTGTAAAAAAGACTGTGGTCTGATTCTCTGTTACCCTGCACCTTGTGTAGTCCTTGAAACCAGTGCAAAGAGGATGTAAAGTGCCATTACTGACATAAGTGAATAGTGAATGTTAATTTGGTATCTTATACCCACGAAACAGAGGTATAGGGAATTACAGAGGGCAGATTCTCCAGTGCCCTGCACCTGGTGTAGTCATTCACACCAGTGCAAACTGATTGCAAATTGTTGCCATTATGAGTTGATAGCATTTTACACCCACTTTACACACATTGCACTGGTTTAAGCAACTACACAAGGTGCAAGCAACAAAGCCTTTGACCCACTGGGCTGAAGGCAAAGGAGAACCAGGACACAGAGGCAGAAAAGAGAAGAATTTATTGGGAGCTTTAGTCAAACAACTCCCATAGTGCTAATAGGAGGCTATTTGGGCACGTCTGCTATACACAGAGATGAAAATATGCCAAATCCTTTAGAGACAAAAATAAAACAATCCATTTAAAGATAATCAGCAAAAAAAATCCCAACCAAAGAATAATTAAAGAGACAGAAAGCTCTATGGTATCGACTCTGCCAAAACTACAACATTCAGTAATATCGCACCAGTGCATATTAAAGGAAATGGAAAGCAAATGTCATGCCAAGAACAGACATTTGCTGCTCAGCCTGCTACTTTCTCATTGTCCAGAAGTGCAGGGGACTGACACAACTTCATTTGCAATGACAAAGTAAATTTTATCATGTGACAATGGAGGATGAAATGAATCTTAGATAAACAGGGCCTTTCTATTATAGAAAAGGAAAGTGGATTATAGCGATCTGAGCACCCTATTGCTTGGAGAGAAGGGAGCCTTCAGCTTTTCAGTACACACATGCCATTGGTGTTTTCCCAGCACCTTAGGAGCTTATTTATTCCAGAGAAAATAGATGAAACACAAAGCAAACTGCATGTAAATAGTGTGGTCATAGCTTTAACACTGAAAATTCCAAGTTAATGTCTGCAGACAACCCACAGCTCACCTGGCGGTGGGGAAACAATGTATAAATGAAAAGGGCCACAGGCCGAGGTAAGAACTGCAGTGCCACAAGTGGCTTCATTTCCTAACTTGGGTCAGTTTTGTGGACCAAGCAAAGCCGTCTGCAGTCGGAACTCCCGTTGTGGTCAATGGATGGCCCACATGCCTGGAGATGTTAGCGGCTTGTATTCAAGTCTGGGAATGCGTTTTATTGTGTCACTGCACCGTCAGGGCTCAGAATCAGCTATTACACTCTATCAGGCAAATATGTATTTATTTAGGCAATTTCTTTCAAATTGATTTTTGATCCAGTACATGGTAAAAGCTCCTAAGGAACCAGCTATGTAAATCCCTCCTTAGCTGTGTAAATATACTTCTTCTCATCTCCTTAGTTATCTTTCATGCGATGGCACAGGGGCTGAATGAAGATTAGTCAACGGGTTAGAATCCAGATACAACAAAGGGATACCAGGGAAATAGATTAAATTTCATAAATGTTCTTATGAACGGAATCCCCCGTCATTAATCGTTATAAGAGTAGGCAGATAACTAATGCTCCTCAACCCTCATTCAGCACTGCCACTGACCTGCCTGGCAACCTTGGGCTAGTCACTTTCCCAGTCTGTGCCTCACTTTCCCCATCTGTAAAGGGGGATAATGTTATTGACCTCCTTTGTAAAGTACTTTGAGAGCTATGGGTTAAAAACACTATATAAGAACTAGTTATTTTTATTATTATCATCGTTATTATTATTATTATTTATTATGCAAGTGCCTAACTTCAAGCATCAGAGCAGTCCCAATGAAGTCAGTGAGATTAGTTATGTACTTAAACACGTGCTCAAGTATCTTGCTGAACCAGGGCCCTGGTGGTGATTGCTATTTAAGGAGCTCATTGGTAGAGCACAATTCTACATTTCTGCAGAACTGTTTCTTCTATCCATCCAGGCTGGGATTCTCAAAGGTGCTTAAGAGAATTAAGCACTCAACTACTGCCCAACTACTTAAGGGGGTTAGGTACCCAACTCCCATAGGCTCTTTTGAAAACGCCAGCTGTAGAAATTGAGGAGCTATCACAACAATTATGATCTGCTTCCAGATATTGGCACATGGGAATGCTATCAATTTGTTACAATATATAGGCTAAAATCATAAAAATGAGAGTCTAAAGGTCGGCTCCTAAGCTGTGCAGAACTTTCTTTCCATAGAAAATTTTGACTTTTCTTCAAAAAAAACAAAAAACAAAAAACAAAGAAACATCCACCAACTTCAAAATTCAAAGTTTTGGCTAAAATCCAAACCAGTTTCAGCTGGAAACTGCCAAAACCTGAAAATTTTCATGTGGAAAAAAAAATTATTTTTTGCTCATTTTCCATGAAAATTTTCATTTTAGTCTAAAACCTAATTTTCTCTCGCAAAGAAGTTAATGTGGGAATTTGTTAATCATCCCCCACCCCAAAGTCCACATCTAAGCATTGAAATAAGTAGCTTGATTTTCAATTTTGTTGGGCACTCAGCAGCTCCTCTTGATGCAAAACCCAACTTTATGGTGGGCACCTGTTTTTGACAATCCTGGATGCTGCTTTTCACTGATCAACCTCGTATCTCCTTATCTAAGCCAGTCCCCAAATACGGCTCCACTTCAGCCAGTCAGCTTGGCTGGATAATTTCTGCATACAGACTCACCAATGCATTTGTTTTGTGCACCAGGCTACAGGAAACTTGTCAATGACTGAGAAAAAGGTCAAGACAGGGAGTTTCCTTGCTAACCTTGGTAATCACGACTGCATTAACATCCTTGCATAATTCTCTCTGCTCAAAGTTCACACTCATTAGGGCAATTCAGATGCAGCCCAAAGTCACATGGGCACAATACATATGCTAATATCTCATGTTTTTTGGTTCTGTCATTGGAGCAGAACTCTTCTTTACATTCTGCGCATCAGGTGCACCTCAGAGGCCTGACCCAAAGGCCCTGGAGGTCGACTTTGACTCTATTGACACTAATGGATTTTGGATCAAGCCCCTAAGGATATGTCTACACTGTATTTTAAAACCCTTCGCGTTTGGGTCTACAGACTGGGGCTTGTGTTAGGTGCTAAACCAAGGGAGGCTGGAGCTCAGCCTCTGAAGCCTGGGGAGAGGCAGGTTTCAGAGCTGAGCGACAGTGTCTGCACAGCTGGTTTTAGCGTTACACGGGAAGCCCCAGGAGCCCACATCTGTAGAGCCAGGCTCTGAGGCTCGCTGCTGCCGGTTTCAGAACGCGGTGTAGACATACGCCCGATTGGCTGTGGTTCAACGGCAGTACTCCGGTGCTCAAACTGACGCACGTCTGTTATCAAACATGCCTCCGGCCCTGGGGGGGGTAAGTTGACACACATGGACACCCTGCATTTTTTGAACGCTACGTGGCCAGCATAATACATGTTTCGAACAATGCATCCCCTCACGTATCTTTCTGAGCAGACTCAGAGGGGCCCGTCAGGTAGGGGGAGCTCCACGGGGGGAGCAGGCATGGATTTGGAGGGCTGTGGGGCAGAGCGGGCTGGCAGAATGTTCTTGGGGCCCCTCTCCCCCCACCCCATGGGCCCACGTGAACATTCCTGGAGCTGTGTTACCTCTTCTGCTGTGATCCTTCTGCAGTGGGGCCAGAGGAGTTCCAGGTTGCACAGCTCCTGTGAAACTGCTCTGCCAAGGACAGGGAAGACACCCCCCCGCCCGGCTCATGCAAAGAGAAGGGTTTTAGGGAGGCCTCCCAGCCTATTCTGGGGGCGGGGGCAGGTCCAGCCCACCCACCTAAAATAAAAATGTGGGAGGAACTCAGTTAGTGGATCCCTGCAGAGTTCTCCACCCCCTCTGTCCCTCTTGCAGTGCAATCTGAGCCTGGGTCTCTGGGCACTTTCCTTGTGAAGTGTCCAGACCTCTCCACCCTGCAGTCCTTTGCTCTCTTCTGGCTGGCTGTTGCAGCTTGCAAATGGCACAGCAAGCAAGCATTGGGGGTGTCATTCTTTATTTGCCTCTGGGCATAGAATCTCAGGGTTGGAAGGGACCTCAGAAGATCATCTAGTCCAACCCCCTGCTCAAAGCTGGACCAATCCCCAGACAGATTTTTGCCCCAGTTCCCTAAATGGCCCCCTCAAGGATTGAACTCACAACTCTGGGTTGAGCAAGCCAATGCTCAAACCACTGAGCAATCCCTCCTTCTCAGCATGGCTGCAGAGATGATGCTATGGAATTTCCACAAGTGTGTCAGGATAGGGCAGCTCTGTGCGCAAAGATGCCAGGATTTCGCTCTGCCCAGAGAAGGAAAAGGGTCTTGTATGGTGCCACTGAGCAGACAGCTATGGGGTCCAGTCACCCCTTTAGAGCAAAACAAAAGTGGGCAAAGAAAGATGCCTCCCAAAATACTCCAGATCAGGAGTGTCAGTAGTTCCACTGCACCCATGCAAAGTTGCCATGTGAGCTCACTGCTGTGGGTTTGCTTTCAGAGGGTGGGGGCATCTGGTTTATCCAAATGCCTCCAGCTCCATGAGACACAAAGCACAGCAGATTGCCTGTAAATCTGGGGACCAGTTTGGATGGGAAAGATCTCTGCTGAATATAGCACAGAAGTAACAGTAGCTGATGGCATCAGCTGAAGCAGGTAGGCAGACAGCGGTAGTTTTGAAGATGAGTAGATAATGCAAATACAGCCCCAGTTCCCAGGATAATCACTCAGAATAATGAAGATGAATCAGAGCTGTGTGAGAAGCAGTGTTCATCTGAGCTGATCTGAACGTGGCTAGGTAGAGACACAAGCTGTAATGTACCAGGTCTGAAAACGCTGCACATATGAAAACTCTGCATGTGGTTATAATAAAGCAAAACATGCTACACAGTAAAATGAAGAGCGATCACATTGAACACTGTATCTTCATCTCCTGTTTTGAATCAGTTGTTTCCATTCTGGTGTATTCGTTTGCACACCGAATTGAGGATAATTCCAAAAACAACTGCACCCATTTTTCTCATCGGAAGAATCTGAAGTTTTCAAAGATGGTACCAAATTCATTGTCTCATATATTTCTCGGCTTGTTCATGCTTAGGGATGCTCCTCCCTCCCCTTTCTTTTCCCCTTTGAAATTCCAGATTACTGGGCTGGAGAAAATGGGCATACATTACATGAATAGCAGCACAAGATTCTATTTGTTACAGATGAAAGTACTATATTTATGCCTCATTATAATCCATTCATTGCTTTATGGACCCAAAGCCCTCCAGGGAGTGTCACAAACACACATAATTTTCCCGCATGCTCCATTTTGCATTTGGATCCCTGATTTAGCTGACAGATGTGAAAGATAAAAACAACAACACGCATGAAGCCAGACTAGTCCTTTGTGACTACACATGGGCAGATGCTGACTAGCGATAGACGTTAATTTATGCTCCAAACATTCCTTCCTGATCCCACTCCCCCTTTCTTTCTGCGGGTGGGATACAGCTTAGCATTGTGGCCACAGTCTAGATCAGCATTGGCTCCAGTGTCACCAGGCTTGTTCATAGCAGATGAACCTCAGGCCAACCATCACCCACTTTTGATCAGACCAGACTTATTCAGTGGCCTTCAGAAACCTGACAACCACAGGCGTGTTTGGAGTAGAGCTCTGAGAATAACCAGTTTTTCAGTTCAGTGGCAAAACTGAAAAGAAGAAAAAAGTTTCAGCTCGACTGACGTAGCTCCAAGAGCTTCCACAGGCAACGTGACCTTCCCCATCATCTTTTGACTGCTGTGCCTTATGGCATCGCTGAGCTCAGGACGTCCCTGTCTGATCAAACACAAACAGGCAAGCCATGGGAGGAGTCAGGAAGGCAGGTGAGACAGGCATTGCTTGAGTGGCACACCTGGAACAGGCGATACCTGTGTTCATCTGTGCTTCTCTTTCTCCACTGTGCATCTGCTGTTGCCTCCTCCTGAGAGGTTTGCTTTGTGCGGTGAGGCCTGGCAAGGCCTAACATGATCACAAAACCAATTCATAAAATATGTCTACTAGCTCAGGAAAGAGCAAACAATGAAAAAGAGGATCAGCCCCCCAAAAAAATAAAGATAAAAAAATAAAACTACCAGCTAATAAAATAAATAAAGAAGAATCGGTGGGTTGGGGAAGGTAGGCACTTGCTTGACAAGGAAAACACGAGTGTTAGGAGCACTGACTTTCCAGCGGGGATCGATCACATTGGGTGGCGGCTCCGGGGAGAGTTTCCGTGTGGCAGCAAGGAGCCCTGCCTTTGGCTGAGATGGACCCCCTAGGGCTCTTTCTTGGTGGCAGCAGGGGCCAGGAAGGCCAGCAGCTGCCATGGTAGGGCCAGCGAGCTTTTCCCCTGCCCCCAAGATACCCAGAAGGAAAGGGAAGGCATCCACCATTGACCACACCTCTGCCATTGGGGGTGGCTCTGGGTATCCTGCATGCACCGCCTTGGGGGTGGGTTAGGGGAGGGATGTGGAGCAGGGCGAGGCACAGACAAAAGGGGTACTGGGGCTTTGAGCTCCAACTCCCTCCTGTCCTGTTGAAAACAGAGCAGCCTGGCATCCCCTCTCCATGCAGCAGAGAGGCTCTCTGAAGCTCCCACGGGAGCCTAGCTGCAAGCAGGATGCCCGTAGAAGCTCCTTCTCCAGTATCCTCACAGGGTATTCCTGCTTGGGGAGCACAGGGCAGGATTTCCGGAAGCACCTAAATGACATAGGCACACACGTCCCACTGAACGTCAATAGGAGGTAGGCGCCTCACTAGGGGAGCCTGCAAGTTTTCAGTCAAAACAGGTTTTGATGGAAAATTGACTTTGCGATTAGACACAAAACAATCATGGAAAATGGCCACTTTCTGCTGAAAAACACCCCAAATACCTGAAAACCAAGACGGTGTGGGCCAAAACCTGCAATTTCTGGGTTTTTGACAAAAAGTCAAAACTTTCCATGCGCCTTCCCTCTCTCTCGCATTCTGACCAGTTCTATTCCTAGATCATTAGGTGCTTCTGAAAATCCCACTCAGAACCTCCCAGGAACCCTGATCCCCAGTGCCTGGCCTGGGCCATTTACGCCAGAGCCAAAGGCAAAAGATTGGGAATGTGATAAGCCATCTGGCTGGAAGCACTCAGACAGCCTTGCAGGAGGCTCCAGCAATAAAACTCCTGTCGTGTCCCCTCTTTGTCATCTCCTCTCTAAAGTAAATATTCTTCCTCTTTGCAATCTCTCCCCATATGAAAGTCTGTCCAGGCCTCTCTCCAGTTTCATTGCCTTCTCTGGGCCTTCCTCATTCCTCCTATATCCTTTTATAGACACTGAATGCAGCTTTCCAGTTAAGAGGCCATACCATGGATTTAAACAATATTTCCTTCATTTTTGTGGCTCTGGTTCTGAATACATCCCATTTGTTTTCACGACTGCTGCTGCACCACTGCCGAAGTTTGTACTGAGTTGTTCACATGGATTCCTCAGTCTTTTTCCCCGTTACTCAGAGATGACTTCCAAATGAGCTGTATGAGGGCTTCAAATCATTCCTTCCAACATGCAGAACCTAGCTCTTGTCTTCACTGGATTCCCTCGGCCATCCCGTTGCCTGGTTGTCTCGCTTTGTTCAGTCCCTCTGGAGTTCCTCACAGTCTTTCCTATGGGAATTATTTGGTACTAGTCACTATTTTGCCTCCTCACTGTCCACCCCCCTTCTCCAAATAAGGGAGAACAACAAACCACTTCTGCTCATTTTGTCATACCTGCCGATTTTGCCAACATCTACTTTTTGGAGTGCATTTTAGTGCAGTACTTATTTCATTTCTGGACCCTTGTGAAATACCATCCAGCTGAGTGTGAGTGGAAAAATTGCTGAATAGGAAAAAACTGAAATTCTCTCTCACTTGAGGGGACGCAGAGTAAAGCAGCACAGGTCACATATCATGTCTCTGCCCTTAACTCAATGTCAAGCAGAGTACACCTAAGGTGACATTCACCCAGTATAACATAGGTTTCTATAGCTCTGATGGGCAGGGCAGGGTGGCTGTGGAATAGGCACCAAGGCAGATGCCAGGCCTCCGGCATTTGGTAGTGCTAGCTAGCTTCTGCCTAACCAGAGAAGGAGGTGGACTTGGAGAGCAGGTCAGGAGATTCAGCTGAAATTCAGGCTCTGTGGGTCCATGGGTTTCTCTGACATGACATCTGCCAAGCCTTAAAGATACCCTTTAGCCGTATGGAGTGGAAATCTATCAACCTCATGAAGAAACTTGCACAAATACAGACAGATATCATCTTCCTTTCCAAATGCAAACGGATGGACATCATACCAAATGGACTAAAGGTAAAAAATCCACTGCTATCTACATACTACACAGACCACAGTGAGAGATTATGCCATACTCTATCAAAGAATCTGAGGAACCACCTGATCAGCATCCTATACAGCAAACAGGAAAACATCAAAAAAGAGCTCTCCAACCTGAAGACTCTCATAAATAACCAAACTTCCATACAAACGGACTTCACTAAAATAAGACAGGAGATCTACATTACTTACTTCACCTCTCTACAAAGGAAAAAGAACTGTAAGCTGTCTAAACTCCTACCTGCCACATGGGGCCACAACTATGGTACCCCTAACCCACCTAGCAAAATCGTCAATCTATCCAACCACACACTCAGCCCAGAAGAAAAGTCTGTCCTATCTCGGGGACTCTCTCTCTGCCCTGCCACCCCCACTAACATGATACAGTCCTGCGGTGATCTGGAAGCCTACTTTCTTCTTCGAGTGATTGCTCATATGCATTCCAGTTAGGTGTGCGCGCGCCGCGTGCACGCTCGTCGGAAGATTTTTACCCTAGCAACACTCAGTGGGTCGGCTGGGCACCCCCTGGAGTGGCGCCTCTATAGCGCTAGATATATACCCCTGCCGACCCGTCCGCTCCTCAGTTCCTTCTTACCGCCCGTGACGGTCGTTGGAACAGTGGAGTGCGGCATTGCTGACCTCCACAGCCCTAGCTTCTCACTTGTTGTTTCTCATAGTTGTTGTATATAGTTCATAGAATATAGTTAGATTAGTTTACTAGTTTGTTGTAGTTAGTGGTTAGTTACTTAGGGGAAATTGAGGGGCTAGCCCTTCTTTTTCCCAACCCGGTGCGGGCTCATGCCCAAGGCACCGGGATTTAAGCCGTGCTCGGCCTGCCAGAGGCCGATGCCGATTGGAGACCCTCACGATTCGTGCCTGCGGTGCTTAGGAGAGTCTCACCTTACAGATAAGTGCCGCATTTGCAAGTCCTTCAAGCCAAGGACAAAGAAGGAGCGGGACTTTCGTTTGAAGCAGCTCCTAATGGAGTCGGCACTTAGCCCTGCGGCACCGGCACCAGCCGCTCCACAGACACCTTCGGTATGGAGCGCTCCAGCGGTTCCCGTCCGTTCCGGTACCGAGGCCTCGAAGAAGCAGCAGCCGGCACCGGCCCCCCGGCACCGTTCCCTCTCTCCATCGAGGAAACGGAAGACGGCACAGACTTCCTCCAAGGTCTCTGCCCCTGGACCTGTCGCCCGGCCTCCGGCACCGGCACCGGCACCACCGGCACTGACACCGACGGCGCATCAACCATGCGCTGTACCGTTGACTCCAGCGCCGCAAGGGCTGTCGAGTCCGGTACCTCCTTGCTCCCCGGTGCGCACCGCAGTCGAGCTCGCTCTCCCGTCGACGCCTGAGACCTTTTCGACGGCGAGAGAGCTGATAGCGTTGATGGAGCCAACGCATCCTCAACCCCCGGCACCGCCGGTGCGGGTTATTAAGTCAGTGGGCAAGCCGGCTATAATGAGGCCTCCTTCCCCTGACAGGCAGGACAGGCGTTACTCCAGGTCCCGGTCCCGGAGACGTTCCCGTTCTCGCCGCTCCAGATCTCGGCACCGGTCGCAGTCCTGGTACCGCTCTCCATTGCGGTACCGGGCGTACTCGCAGAGATGATCCCGGCCCCGGTCTCCTGACAGGCGCTATCGGCACCGATCCGGCTCTCGGTACCATTCCCGGCACCGGTCCTCACGCAGCCATTCCCACTGTCGGGACTCGAGATCCCGGTCGACCTCCTGGCACCGGTGCGGTAGATGGTCCCAGTCTCATTCCCGGCACCGCGAAGACCGGCACCGTTCCCCGGCACTGTCCAGGGACAGACCGGCGGCATCGATGGCGCAGTCACAACGTCTTTCAGCACCGCCGTGGCCTTCGAGGCAGCCATCTGTCTCCTCCCAGGCTGATAGCGCAGCTGACCAGCGCACCGAGCCTCAAGGCCAAGACCAGGGTCCTCCTCAATGGGTCTTCTGGACTCCATGGGCGTACCATGAGGCGCAAGGAGCCCCCTTTCCCACTCAGTGCTCCAGGCCCTCCGACCACAGGGCGCGTGAGACCACAGTCAGCAGGCCTACTCCCACAGCCGTGGAAGAGGGGCTGCTGGCATCCATCGATGCGGAGCATCCCCCCGTCGACGAGGCCCCGCAGCAGCTCGCTGAACCCCCGCAGGACACTCTGGTCCCGGGCCTGTCATCCTCTTCCTCCCCAGATGAGGCGGTGGCAGGGGCGTCCGCCTCGGGCCCTCCTCCGATTGACCTTCGGGCCCATCAGGACTTGTTGCGACAGGTGGCCCAAAACATAAACCTGCCAGTTGAGGAGGTGGCGGAAGACGACGACCCCATCGTCAATATCATCTCGGCGGATGCGCCTCTTCGAGTGGCCCTGCCGTTTATCCGCACGATCCAGCGGAATGCGGACACCATCTGGCAGTCACCAGCTTCCATCCCTCCGACCACCCGGGGAGTGGAAAGGAAGTACTCGGTCCCATCCAAGGGATACGAGTACCTCTATACTCACCCTGCTCCATGCTCATTGGTGGTCCAGTCGGTTAACGACTGTGAGCGACATGGCCAACAAGCACCAGCGCCTAAATCCAAGGAAGCGCGGCGCATGGACCTTTTGGGCCGCAAGGTCTACTCGGCCGGGGGCCTGCAGTTACGGGTGGCCAACCAACTGGCTCTCCTCAGCAGGTACACCTATAACACCTTGGTGTCGCTGTCAAAATTCTCGGAGCTTGTGCCACCGGACTCCCGGCCTGAGTTCACGGCCCTTGTTGAGGAGGGTAAGAAAGCGTCCCGGTCGGCCCTCCAAGCCTCTCTGGACTCCGCAGATTTGGGAGCCAGGACCTTGGCCTCTGGGGTGACCATGAGGCGAATTTTGTGGCTTCAGGCCTCGACGCTGCCGCCGGAGGTCCAACACACCATCCAGGACTTGCCCTTTGATGGCCAGGGTCTCTTCTCTGAGAAGACAGACTCAAGGTTGCAGACCCTTAAGGATGGTCGCGTCACGATTCGCTCCCTGGGCATGAACACGGCGGTTACCCAGAGGAGGTCCTTCCGGCCACAGCCATACTGCCCGTACAACCAGCCCAGACCGCAGCCGGATAACAGACGCCGGGGCAGAGTGAACCGGCGCAGACAGTCGGGCAATCAGGGAAACCAGTCCCAACCTCCCTCGAAGCTTACTTCAGGGCCCAAACAGAACTTTTGATGGGACGCCCGAGGATGGACCACCAGTTTCATTACCGGATCCTTCCCTGTTGTTTTCCAACCATCTCTCCCAATTCCTACCGGCTTGGTCCCAGATAACATCCAACAGCTGGGTACTTCGCACGGTGGAGTCTGGTTACCGCCTCCAATTTGTTTCTCCCCCCCACCCACCCTACCCGTCCCTCTTCAGGGACCCCTCTCACGAGCAATTCCTCTTGCAAGAGGTCGAGACTTTGTTGAGTTTGGGTGCGATAGAGGAGGTGTCAGACGGCATGCGGGGCAGGAGGTTTTATTCCCGATGTTTCCTAATCCCCAAGGCAAAAGGAGGTCTGTGACCAATCCTGGACCTCCGAGAGCTCAACAGATTTCTGGTCAAGCTCAAGTTCCGCATGGTGACCCTGGGGACCATTATTCCCTCCCTGGATCTGGGAGACTGGTTTGCCGCCCTCGACATGAAGGACGCGTATTTCCATATCACGATTTACCCGCCTCATCGACGCTACCTGCGCTTTGTCGTTAACCACCAGCACTACCAGTTTACGGTGCTCCCCTTCGGCCTCTCCACGGCACCGAGGGTCTTCACCAAGTGCATGGCAGTGGTCGCCGCGACCCTTCGCCATCATTGGATACATGTTTACCCGTATCTCGACGACTGGCTGGTCCGCGGAACATCCCAGCAGCTCGTAGCACAACAAATGGCCGAGGTCATAGGCCTGTTTCAACACCTAGGCCTTATGATCAACGCCGAGAAGTCTACCTTGACTCCAACGCAGAGGATAGAATTCATCGGCGCGGTCCTGGACTCCAATCTAGCCAGGGCCTGCTTCCCTCTGCCTCGGCACCAGGCCATGGCTTCCATCATCTGAAGCCTGCAGTCCTTCCCGATGACAATGGTGCACACCTGCCTCAGGCTCCTAGGCCACATGGCAGCGTCAACTTTCATGACCCTATACGCGAAGCTCTGCCTTCGCACTTTTCAAACTTGGCTGGCATTGGTTTACTGCCCGCACAGGGACCCTATAGACACGGTGGTCACGATCCCGAAATTGGCCCTCGAGTCGCTCAACTGGTGGTTGGACCCAGGGGTAGTGTGTGCCGGGGTCCCGTTCCGCCCCCCTCACCCTTCCATCACTCTAACTATGGACGCCTCGGCCATGGGGTGGGGTGCACACCTCGGCAGCCTACACACCCAGGGCCTTTGGTCACCCCGCGAGCTGACCCTCCACATCAACGTCAGGGAACTGCGAGCGGTTCGCTTGGCGTGCCAAACCTTTCGCTCCCACCTCCAAGGTCGCTGAGTGTCCGTCTTCACAGACAACATGACAGCGATGTTCTACATCAACAAGCAGGGCGGTGCACGTTCCTCCCTGCTTTGCATGGAAGCGATGAAACTGTGGGAATTTTGCATAGCCCACTCCATACACATAGTAGCATCATTTCTCCCGGGAGTGCAGAACACGCTGGCAGACCGTCTCAGCAGGTCTTTCCTCTCCCACGAGTGGTCGATTCGTCCCGATGTGGTCCACACAATTTTCCAGAGGTGGGGCTTTTCCCGAATAGACCTCTTTGCCTCCAGAGAGAACAGGAAATGCCATCTGTTCTACTCTTACCAGGGCAGCTCCCAGGGCTCCCTCTCGGACGCATTCCTCCTCCCATGGACGGATCACCTACTGTATGCCTTCCCTACATTCCCCCTCGTACATCGGGTCCTGCTCAAGCTCCGGAGGGATAGGGCCCGCCGCATTCTCATTGCCCCAGCGTGGCCGAGACAGCACTGGTACACCCTGCTGTTCGATGTCTCAGTAGCGGATCCTATTCCCCTCCCGTTATGGCCGGACCTCATAACGCAGGACTTCGGCAGGCTTCGCCACCAGGACCTGCAGTCCCTCCACCTGACGGCTTGGCTCCTGCGTGGCTAACCCGAGCGGAGCGGGACTGTTCCGCTGCAGTGCAGCAGGTGCTGCTGGAGAGCAGGAAGCCTTCCACTCGGTCGACTTACCTCGCCAAGTGGAAACGTTTCACACACTGGTGCGATCAGAAAGGTCTCAACCCTCTCCTGATACCTATTCCCAAGATCCTGGACTATCTCTGGTCCCTCGAGGAACAAGGCCTCGCAATCTCCTCCTTGAAAGTGCACCTGGCGGCAATTTCCACCTTTAGGCCCAGCATAGGGGAACGCCCAACTCCTACCTGGGATTTGAACTTGGTCTTAGCCAAGCTTATGGGAGCCCCCTTTGAGCCCTTGGCCATGTGTTCCCTTCTCTACTTGTCCTGGAAAACGGCCTTCCTCGTCGCTATTACTTCGGCGAGACGAGTCTCTGAGCTTCGTGCCCTAACGGCTGACCCGCTGTATACTATCTTCCATAAGGACAAAGTGCAGCTTCGGCCACACCCCGCCTTCCTGCCTAAGGTGGTGTCGGCTTTCCATGTGAACCAGGACATCTTCCTCCCGGTCTTCTTCCCGAAGCCGCATGCATCCCGTAAGGAACAACAGCTTCATAGCCTCGACGTGCATAGGGCCCTCGCTTTTTACATAGAGCGAACGAAGCCTTTCCGCCGTTTGCCCCAGCTCTTTGTGGCGGTAGCAGATCGCATGAAGGGCATGCCAGTCTCTTCCCAGCGGATTTCGGCCTGGGTGACGTCATGTATCAGGACATGCTACGAGCTTGCTCAGGTCCCGGCTGGTCATCTCTCCGCTCACTCTACAAGAGCGCAAGCCTCTTCTGCCGCCTTCCTGGCCCATGTCCCCATTCAGGACATCTGTCGGGCGGCGACCTGGTCGTCAATTCACACCTTTGCTTCCCACTACGCATTGGTGCAACAATCCAGAGACGATGCAGCCTTTGGCTCAGCAGTCTTGCATTCTGCCACGTCTCACTCCAACCCCACCGCCTAGGTAAGGCTTGGGAATGACCTAACTGGAATGCATAGGAGCAATCACTCGAAGAAGAAAAGACGGTTACTCACCGTTGTAACTGTTGTTCTTCGAGATGTGTTGCTCATAACCATTCCAGACCCGCCCTCCTTCCCCACTGTCGGAGTAGCCGGCAAGAAGGAACTGAGGAGCGGATGGGTCGGCTGGGGTATATATCTAGCGCTATAGCGGCGCCACTCCAGGGGGCACCCAGCCGACCCACCGAGTGTTGCTAGGGTAAAAATCTTCCGACGAGCGTGCACGTGGCGCACGCACACCTAACTGGAATGGATATGAGCAACACATCTCGAAGAACAACAGTTACAACGGTGAGTAACCGTCTTTTCGCTGTCTCTGACTTAAAGAATACTTTCGATAACACTGAACAGCCCACTGATACACAGTTACCCTCCCACCAACAGCACAAGAAGAAAAACTCCACATGGATTCCTCCTGAGGGTCGAAATGACAGTCTGGACCTATACATAGAATGCTTCCGCTGACGTGCACAGGCAGAAATTGTGGGAAAACAACATCGATTGCCTCATAACCTAAGTCGTGCAGAACGCAATGCCATCCACAGCCTCAGAAGCCACCCTGACATTATAATCAAAGAGGCTGAGAAAGGAGGTGATGTTGTCATCATGAACAGGTCTGACTACCAAAAGGAGGCCACCAGACAACTCTCCAACACCAAATTCTACAGGCCACTTCCCTCAGATCCCACTGAGGAATACACTAAGAAACTGCACCATCTACACAGGCCACTCCCTACACTCACACCGGAACAAATCAACATACCCTTAGAGCCCTGACCAGGGTTATTCTATCTACTACCCAAGATCCACAAACCTGGAAATCCTGGACACCCCATCATCTCGGGCATAGGCACTCTCACTGAAGGACTGTCTGCATACGTGGACTTTCTACTCAGACCCTATGCAACCAGCACTCCCACCTATCTCCGTGACACCACTGATTTCCTGAGGAAACTACAATGCATTGGTGACCTTCCAGAAAACACCATCCTAGCCACCATGGATGTAGAGGCTTTCTACACAAACATCCCACACACAAATGAAATACAAGCTGTCAGGAACAATATCCCTGATGATGCCACAGCACAACTGGTTGCTGAGCTCTGTGCCTTTATCCTCATACACAACTATTTCAAATTTGATCACAATATATACCTCCAGATCAGTGGCACTGCTATGGGCACCCGCATGGCCCCACAATATACCAACATTTTTATGGCCGACCTGGAACAACGCTTCCTCAGCTCTCGTCCACTCACGCCCCTTCTCTACCTACGCTACATTGATGACATCTTCATCATCTGGACCCATGGGAAGGAGACTCTGGAAAAATTCCACCATGATTTCAACAGCTTCCACCCCACCATCAACCTCAGCCTGGACCAATCTACACGGGAGGTCCACTTCCTAGACACCACGGTGCAAATAAGTGATGGTCACCTTAACACCACCCTATACCGAAAACCTACTGACCGCTATGCCTACCTTCATGCCTCCAGCTTCCATCCCAGGCACACCACACACTCCATTGTCTACAGCCAAGCACTGAGGTACAACTGCATCTGCTCTAACCCCTCAGACAGAGACCAACACCTACAAAATCTCCACCAAGCATTCTCAAAACTACAATACCCACATGAGGAAATAAGGAAACAGATCAACAGAGCCAGACGTGTACCCAGAAGCCTCTTACTGCAAGACAAACCCAAGAAAGAAACCAACAGGACTCCACTGGCTATCACATACAGTCCCCAGCTAAAACCCCTCCAACGCATCATCAGGGATCTACAACCCATCCTGGACAATGATCCCTCACTTTCACAGGCCTTGGGTGGCAGGCCAGTCCTTACCCACAGACAACCTGCCAACCTGAAGCATATTCTCACCAGTAACTGCACACTGCACCATAGTAACTCTAGCTCAGGAACCAATCCATGCAACAAACCTCGATGCCAACTCTGCCCACATATCTACACCAGCGACACCATCACAGGACCTAACCAGATCAGCCACACCATCACCGGTTCATTCACCTGCACGTCCACCAATGTAATATACGCCATCATATGCCAGCAATGCCCCTCTGCTATGTACATCGGTCAAACTGGACAGTCTCTACGGAAAAGGAGAAATGGACACAAATCAGATATTAGGAATGGCAATATACAAAAACCTGTAGGAGAACACTTCAACCTCCCTGGCCACACAATAGCAGATCTTAAGGTGGCCGTCCTGCAGCAAAAAAATTTCAGGACCAGACTTCAAAGAGAAACTGCTGAGCTTCAGTTCATCTGCAAATTTGACACCATCAGCTCAGGATTAAACAAAGACTGTGAATGGCTTGCCAACTACAAAACCAGTTTCTCCTCCCTTGGTTTTCATACCTCATCTGCTAGAAGAGGGCCTCATCCTCCCTGACTGAACTAACCTCGTTATCTCTAGCCTGCTTCTTGCTTGCATATATATACCTGCCCCTGGAAATTTCCACTACATGCATCCGACGAAGTGGGTATTCACCCACGAAAGCTCATGCTTCAAAACGTCTGTTAGTCTATAAGGTGCCACAGGACTCTTTGCTGCTTTTACAGATCCAGACTAACACGGCTACCCCTCTGATACTTGACATCTTTAGCAATGAGGCTAGGTGGATTAGATTTTTGCAAACTATTCAGCAACTCAGTGCAGTACCTAATATGGTTTTAGTGGCCTGTTTTGAGGCATATAAGTTTGAAAATGTTCGGCTTGGGAAGTAACCTTCAGTGTGAATTACAGGTGCTTAAAACCAATCTAGATCCAGTCCTTTAACTGCTATGCAGACTGGACAGTAGTCACCAGTAAAAAGTCAACATTTACACAAAGTTATCATGCTGTGGTCACTTGAACTACAATACCATGATATGTGCCTATAATCAGAATGTTAGAGAGACAAGCTGGGTGAGGTAATATCTTTTATGGGACCAACTTCTGTTGATGAGAGAGACACGAGGACAAACGGATATAAATTGTCAGTCAGGAAATTCAGGCTTGAAATTAGACGAAGGTTTCTAACCATCCATCAGGCAATAATAAACAGCCTAACCTAAAAAAACAGGGGCGGAAGGACTCCCACGACTTTATTAAGCTAAGAGATAAGTTTATGGAGATGGTGGTGATATAGGATAACGGGCTTAGTCAATAGGTCAATTGCCACACACACTGGTAAATAGTACAATGGGTCAATGATATGATATAACCTTTCCAGGAGGGGCTGGCTGGAGAGTTCTGGTTCAGCCCATATTTGGGGTTGGGAGGAAGGAAGGAATTCTTTTCCTCCAGGGCCTGGAGGTTTTTCCTTTCCTCTTTTCCGGGGGGCAGGGGGGGGTCGGTTGTTAAAGGAGGTGGATCGGTGGGTGGATGGCAGGCCTGCAGAGAGGGTCAGGAGAGATGATCATTCTGATCTTGAATTCTCTTGATTTCTGTTGAAGACACTGCATAAAATCAGAATAGGAAATAAGTGTGATAGCTCAGATACCACTGTGGAGTAATCACGATTGAATATTTAATTTTTAGTGGTGATCAATGTCTGGAGAGATCAAATGCAACTACCTCTGGGGTGGAAAGCTGCAGTTACTTTTTGGTGAATCAGGCTCTTGGATCTAATCCTACAAAGACTTATGCTCATGGTAAACTTTATGATTTATGTGTTCTATATTCAGAGACCCTGAGTCAGGAAAGCATGAGCACATGTTTAATTTCATCCCTATTCAGCAAAGCACTTAAGCATATGTTTAAATGGTAAGCACATGCTTCAGTTTCACTGACCAGCTTCACAGTGCATGCAGTTAAGCATGTGAGTATGTGAGAATGAACAAGTTTTAAATGTGCCAACATTAAAGTCCAGTTTTCCTTTGGTTCTGTTTACTAGAAACTATTGGTAAAGTAGCTTCTAAATAGCATAGAATCATAGAATCTCAGGATTGGAAGGGACCTCAGGAGGTCATCTAGTCCACCCCCCCCCCCCCCCGCATGATTGTGAAAGTGCTTCAGTGTTCTGATGTTAACTATTTAGTGGTCACAGATGCTTACAGATCTCTTTTTGCAACATGGGTATTAATTGCAAAAATAAAATAATACCAAAGCGGCATTTTAAATTATTTAGAAATGTTATATTTGTTAAATGGGATTGATTGTGTATATCTAAAAACTACAGATCTAAGTTTTCCCAAATAATAGCATCTAGGAATACTTTCCTGAAATGATATTTGTCTTTCTTCTAAAAAATATCACTGGGGGGAAAAAACTCACCGATTAAAAACTTTCCCCAGTTGGCATTCTTCTTAATTTTACATGATTTTATTTAAAGTGTTTTAATATACTTTTCCTAGGCTAGATGCCAAGACACAATTAATGAGAGTTACACTTAGCTGCGCAAGCCGGAGAAATTAACATGCATATTGATGTTTGCTTTCACTCATGGCAAGTGTGGAATCATGGGACTTTGTGAAATGCTGTGGGGTAGCTTTCCAAAGCAAACGCACAGTGACAAATAATAATCACAGCGACCTCATCATTGTATGACATGTACATTCCCTTATATGGTAGTGGTAATGGAAGTCAAACAGAGTTTCCAGTATAGGTCACAGTTCAGGAAAGCACTTGATCATATGCTTAAGTCCATTGCTATCTAGGATAGCACCTAAGTGCAGGCTTATAGTGAAGCATGTGCTAACGTCTTACTGAAGAGCATGTGTGTAAAGTTAAGCACGTTCTCATGCAGTCCTGAATAGGATTGCTGTAGTGAATGAAGTCCATAGTTACATGGACTTGTTCTGTGTGGTTAGAAAACACTCATCTTCCACTCACCTCAGTGAGAAGTAAGAGCCATCAGTGCTTCAGAGGAGGAATTCAGCTCCTTGCAGGATCAAACCTTTCCAGAAGTATAGTTACTACAGTGCTGATCCAATGTCCACTGGAGTCAATGGGGATCTTTTGATAGTGTGGACCCAGGGGTTTCTATCAGAAGCCATTTTTTTCTTTGCCAATAAAAACAAAAAGTTCCATGAAATTGACGACATTAAAAATACAGGAATTCTAAACATTGGATAAAATTTTCCCACAGTGCAACCATTTCCCTATAAAAGTCCATATATTTGTACCATTTTGATGTAAGAATTAACATTAACGAGGAAATAATAAGTGTTCGCCATGAAAAAATTCAAAAGAAACGAAAAACGTTCATCATGTTTCCAAAACTGTTTGTTTTTATTTTTAAAATGAAAAACTGAACACCAAAAAATGTTGAGTTGTTTTCAGTTTTTGAAAACCAAACACTTTTGGGGTTTTGGTTTTTCACGGAAAGAGCTGGACATTCTGGAGGAGACAACATTTAACTAGGCACTATTTTGTCAAAAATCTTTCGTCCAAAAATTTCAACCAACTCTAACTTGCACCCACATTACTAGTTACTAGGCTAAAATACATTGAGGTGCAGGTGAGAAATTACTGTTTAACCTGATCATTTTTTATATGTTGCTTCTCATGCATAGACCTTCCCCAAATAGTTAAAAGTTTCAGTTTAGATCATTAAAAGTTTGACCATGTGAAAGCTCTCTGTGGAATTTCAAGGTAGCACCCTCAGTTGGTGTAAACTGTCATCGCTCTATTGAGGCCAATGGAGTTATGCTGATTTAGTCCAGCTCAGGATCTGGCCTTCTGGATGTATTTAGTTATTTTTAGTCCTTTCCAATTATCTTGATTCCTAATTTTTTAATAGCAAGTTAGATGGGCTCTGAACCTTTGTCGGAAACTTGGTAGAAGCAGCATCTGAATCTTCTTAAAGAGAACAGCTTTTGGATTGACACAACCAAAAAAACCCAACCTTTCCCATGGCTGCCTAGAAAAAAAAACAGTCCTTGGATCAGGAGTTTAATTAAGGCTCAATCCATAGCAATAAGTGAAAACCAAATATAGTTAATTTGATTAAGTCCCAGATTCAAAGAACTGTTCAGTGCATTGATTACTTCAAAGCAAACAACAAAGGCAAAGCTGTTTGCTTGTTTCGACCCCCTTTACGGTGCTATTACTGCAAATACAATCAGTATCACGCAGATTGCTGCAGACTGTAGCTAAGACAACCTTATTCACTGATAAATGAATCTTCAGCCAGCCAGTGGACTCGGCCTGGAGGTGACCCAAGCCCACTGTAGCCGAGTCACAGAAGGCAAGTAGGAAGGCCAGAAATAAACCCGTGCTGGGTATGAGGCCATGGTCAAGCGGTTATTTGAGCCCAACAGGTATCCTTAAAAAAAAAATGGACGTCCAGCCCAAGTGAAGCCAAATAGAAAGGAGCCTAAACTAGGTCAGGTAGAATGCATGGTAGAACTTCGGAGAGCTTCCAGGGGCTATTCACTTGAATAAGGATAGGGCCCAAAACAGCCCTTATTCAATCCCCAATCCTGCAGCCTTAAATAACAGGAGTAAATTGCTGCAGGATTGAGCCTACAGTCCTTACTCACTGCAGGATCAGCTCTCTGCTGTTCTGCATTCGGGTAGTGGGAACAAGGGGAAATAAATGTGATTGAATGACGGAATGCAGCTAACATGGGCAAAATCAGAATCCTTGGGCTTGAAAGCAGCGGGGAGTCATTTCCGTGCATGTATATCTGTAAATATGATTTAAAACAGAAATTCACATCTTATGTAATATTGTTTAGAACTCAAGCTTTAGTCTCCATATGGGTTCCAATCCCACCTCACCCACCATATTGTGTGAGGAGAAAGACGGCAGATGCCAGTGGTGAGATCCTGGCCCCACTGAAGTCAATTGGAGCTTTGCCATTGACTCAAATGGGGCCAAGATTTCTCCCCCTGTGCTTAAGCAGAGAATTAGAGAATGACCCCCTTCCTTGAAATCCCTCACTTTATTAAGACCCTGCTACAAAATATCCTGGTTCTCTTCGGGAACCGAAGGACTAAGATTTCTGAGTTCGACCCAGCTCCACAGCTGGCACTGCCAGGGTGCATAAGGAGAGAGGTGAGGAATCTTCTCTCCTTTCATCCTTGCACAGGGGCCAGCCAACCAAAAGAAGGCTGGGGAGTGGGCCCACTGCTCCACGCTAGCACCTTCCCAAATGGGGTCGGCAGCGGTAGGATGAGAATGTCCCTTTCTCTATGTAGTGGTTGACAAAGCCGGTCTGCTACCTTGGGCATTGTGCACTGCACCTATTTAACGTGTTGCTGCACTGCGTGTTCCCTAGGAGGAATTCAGCTATCACCTTTCCTGGGGATTAGAGGACACGTCACACAGCCCCACACCTCAAAACAGAGTTGGGCCTCTATGGGTATGTCTGCATGGCAATTAGACGCCCGCGGCTGGCTGGTGCCAGCTGGCTGGGGCTTGAGGGGCTTGGGCTGAGAGCTGTTTAATTGTCCTAGAGCCTGGGTTCCAGCCTGAGCCCAAACCTCTGCACTTCAGACCCTTGGCCTGAGCCCCACAAGCCCCCAGTCAGCTGGCACCAGCCAGCCGCAGGGTCTAATTGCCAGGTAGGCACAGTACAGCTTTTCAGTGATGCCAGGCAGGTGCTAACCTACACGCCTCCCTCAAAGGAAATAGACGATTCCTACAGAGCTGATCTGATGGTGAACCACCCCGTCTAGGGGTTACTGTACCTGATATTTACTTGATAAATAGCTGCTCTCACTCCCGTCACTGCGATCAAATGCATTGGTCCTGAATTTCTCCTGGCCTAATAGTCAATCGCTTGAAATTTGGAGGCAGGTATTCTTCAAAAGCCCCTGCATCTGTCCTCAGTCCAAGCAACTGCTCTCCGGAGGCCAACTTCCCATAGGCCATCATGCATAATGTGGATGAAACCTCTTGAATTATTGATCTTGCAGAGGCACATAATTGTAGCTTACCCAGTGTGTTTATTCTCCGTGCTCTGATTTATCAGATCTTCTCCTCGTGTTTTCACTTTTGGCGCTCGTAAAATACAACTGGCTCGCAGTTTAATAAATATTGACTTCCAGCCATTTGCTGCTCTGTGATTATTCCTGCTAACGAACAAACTTGTTGCTTCCTCCCTTCAGCCCTGCTCTGGATGCCCAGAAGTATACGCTCATCACCTGAGCTAACCAGGCCCATCCTTGCCTTACCCCCGGGGCACTGAGTACATTCATCCTCCCCGATGCACTGAGGCACGTTCCCCTCTTCCTCCCTGTCTGGTGCACTCCACCTCCTCATTGTTGTTCCCCAGCCTGAGGCAGGACAATCAGCTCAGGTAGGGCTAGCTGGGGAAGGGGGAATTCCTGGGAAAGAGGAGGTGGGTCCACCTGACTCTCACCAGCCCCCACTTCTAGCAGCCTGAAGCCCTTTCTCTCCTTCCTTCCCCTTTCCTGAGAGCCTTTCACCACGGTAGCTTTACCCCAGAGCATAAGGACACTCATTGAACCTGGCCCCGGTGGGTGAAAGGCAAGGAGGGAAAGGCTTCTTGCATCCTTTCTCTCTTCCCTGAGCAGCTGCAGTCATGAAACACCACCAGGCCCAATGTTCAAAGGCTACTCGCCAGGGTGAGTTCTTCCCCTTGTTGCGCTGGTTGATTCCACCTCCCAATGTCATGCTCAAAACAAGGAACCGCCGGGAAGTGAACCCTGTGTGTCATGCGTTGCCTAACTCCATCTCTCATCCCAATTACAGTCAAAGGGCAGTTTACATTCCCATGCATGATTTTACATTCATCCACTTAGCTGGAAGGCAGAGGTTTACTCATCACGCAGGGCTGCGACATCACATCATAGGCATTTGAAGATGAGACGTGCATTTAACCACCCAAGCGACATTATGGGATGTTTTACCGTATTACTGACACACTGTATCCAACAATCAATGAGCTGCTGTTAGAAACCTGAACTAAAATACTGACCACTCAAGAGGAAAGATGAAACTCTGCTTTTGTTATTGATTCTATCAAATATTCTTGCTGCAGTCTATGCAATAAGGGCTGACCTCTGTCCTCAGATACAACCATGCAATTGCAGTTTAGTCACATGGGTGTCAGTCAAGACAGGATTAACCCAAACCAACTTCTACACAAAACCTCAGGCCCAGATTGTTAAAGATATTTGGGCACCTATCTCATTGATTTCAGTGGGAGTTAGAGGCCTTCATACTTCTGAGAATCTGGGCCTCACTGTTTCTTCCACTTGTAATTATTTTCAGCCAGTTTCACCAAAATAGTAGTTTGGCTGATATATTTCAAGCTGAGCCCTGTTGGATCAATGCCTTATGTTAGACCAGACCTCCATGTTTCACCTTGGGTTATTACAGAGGGCAATGAGCCACTGTCTTAGACTAGCTTCTAAAGTTCATCAATTTGGGATCAACCTTAATTAGTCTCATGATTCCATCAACTAGACTGTCATTGGGTACTTTGCTTGGATCTCATCTGGTATTCGGTGCTGAGATGCTGAGACTTCAATAGATACTTCAGGAATATCCCGGTGCCCGATGGGTTACAGTAGTTTAGGGCTTCCATCCAGCAGCTACAAATTGTACAAATCCTCCCTGCTGCTGTCCGAACACATTCGTCCTCGCTGATGACCCCACATTGGCTACTGATGAAACAGGAAATGAATCTCAACCTTCTATCATTTACATACAACGATGCATATAGTTTATCTCCCTGGTACGTAACATCACATCTATGCATGCCTGTGATTAATGGCAGTCATAATAATGCATCAAATGCACATTGCAACCACAAAATAATTCACAATCAGGACTCCTCTGGGAAGAAGCCATGTGGGATTTTCCCTGTTTCAGAGATAGTGAAACTCAGACAGATGTTTTGTTATTCTTTGCATTACGATAGATCTTAGAGGCCTTCACTGAATCAGCGCCTCATTGTACTTGATACGGTACAAATGCACAGGGACCCCACCTGCTACAACCCAAATTGACAAGGCAAGCCAAGAGCAGATGGGGCACTATTATCACTAGAGTCCTACCAAATTCACATTCTGGTCAATTTCACAGCCGGAAGATTTGAAAATTGGTAAATTTCACATGTTCAGATGTTTAAATCTGAAATTTCACGGTGGTGTTATCATGGGACTCCTGACCCAAAAGGGGATTGTGGACAGGTTGCAAACCTGCAGTAGGGGGGTCACTGGATTGCCACCCTTCCTTCTGTGCTGCCTTTAGAGCCGGCGTCTGGAGGCAGCAACCGCGGCGCTTCCTGCAGCGGCAGGAGGTCTCTGGAGGTAGAGGTGGGTCTGAGCTCTCCCTGACAACAGCTGTGCAGGGGATGGACAAGTCCTATCCCTCCCCAGCCCAGCTGGAGCTAAGAATCCCCTGGCTGGGGCACTCTTAGCAGCAGGAGGAGATTGGATTTCACAGGGAAGGGCTTATTTCAGCCCATAATGCATTTTTCACGGCCCTGAAATTGGTAGGACCCTAATTATCACCCTAGTTTTACAGATGGGGAACTGAGGCACAGAGAGATTAAGGGGCTTGCCCAAGATCGCGCAAGGAGATTGTGAAAGAGCCATGGATCGAATCCATATCTCCTGAGCTCCATCCAGTGCCATAACCACTAGGCCATCTAGTGGTCTGTGCACAGGTCTGGAAATGAAGCCTGGCAAATTAGTGATTACACAGTCACTGAATTTGAACTCAGGACGGCTTCCTTTCCAGTCGGGTGCTCAGTCCACTAGGCTTTAGTTCCTCTTCATCTGGACTCCGTGGTAAACAGAACAGTCGGTTCGAGTAACGCTGTCCTTTTTGCCCTCTTTATGGAATTTCCGCTACATGTTCAGGCCCCGGATGATTGCACGGCTGCTTTGGTGAGTTATTTGGTTATATCTTAAATTCTTGTAATTTAATGAACAGGTGCAAATTAGAGAATAAAACACCAGCCAAGTTTTTTTTAACTGGATTCACTCTTCTATTTAATCATCTGAAACCTTTTTCTCTCCATCAGTCCAGATGCTAAACAGTGAGATATACTCTTCCCTCCAAAACATTTTGGGTCTGAGCTTCAGCGACATTGGAGGTATGCTGATTTACACCAGGTGAGAATCTGGCCCGTAACATTGGTATCTTCCATATATCAACTATGACGGTGTGTATCAGGCCCTTTGAGGCCCTGTGGTCCTACCACACCCCGCCCTGGAAAGAGCAATAGAAGTAGGCCCTCCAGGCTGCATAACGAGGCTGTGGGGAAACAGCCAATCAGAGCCCAGCAGGCTCATATAAAAGGAGCTGCTGGACAGAACAGATCAGTTGTTGGCTGGAGGCAGGAGAACAAGAAAGGTGCTCCTGGTTGGTGACTGGGACTCGAGCAAGACTTCAGCCCTGAGGTAAGGGTGAAGATAAAAATACTGGGGCTAAGAAGGGAAATGCAGCAGCAAATAGTTAAAGGGAAGCAGCCTGTGGCTGCTACTTATAGGGTCCCTGGGTTGGGACCCAGAGTAGTAGGTGGACCCAGGTTAGAGGCCACAGGGGGAGTGGCCTAAGCCCAGAGAAGGGACCTTAAATGAGCCCGGAGACAGGGTATGGACTGAGATGTTACAGAGGGCACCGCGAGAGGCCCTGTTGGACTTGAAGGGGTCTGTTTGGTTGTACACCTACAGACTGCGTGTGACTCACTAGGAGCACTGAAAACCTGCTCAAGAAGTTTAACTTTCGACAGGTGTCACTGCAAGCAGAGCAAAGCTGATAGAGTCCAGGGGCGGGCACACCCGACCAGCATGGGAACTCAGTTGAGGTGAGTGGCCCTGTTACACCAACCCTATATCTCTGTATCAAACATGGTCTTGTGCACATCTAATTCTCAGGAATGATTTGTCAAGCCCTGGTCAACGTTGTTTGATAGCTGAGTTCAAAGTGTATATCGTGAGCATTTCTAGACATTATAATCGGAATGCCATAGGGATTCTTGGTGGGGCGTCTATGCTGCCCATTTCTCTGTGCAAACAGAGGTGAGGCACAGTGGGAATGTAGTGGGGAGGTCACAAAAGGAGTGGCTTGAAAAGATCCCCTGGGCTCTCTGCTCATGGCTTCAGGCCCACCTGGGAAGCGGCAGGAGCAAGAATATGTCATTTGCAGCCACCCCATTGTTCCTTGCTGCCTCTGTCTGCTGGGATCTCTTGCTGTTCCTCCCATTTCCTTCCTGGGGCTCAAGGGGACAAGACACTAAGCAGGGAAGAAGCAGCCCTTGGAGCTCAGAGGATTCCAGCTGTCACATGCATTGTACCCCCCTTGGAATGGTCTCATGCTCCCTAGGGTTCCTGCCCCACAGATAAGGAACTACTAAAGCCACCCTTAGGTAGCACTGTGCTCCTCCACTCCAAATCTGGCCTGGAACAAGACTCACCTAAAACCCGACCCTAGGCAGAGTTTTGAACCCAAAAAGGAAGAAGTGCTAGAGATGCCATGAAGCCCCAGGGTGTTGCTATCAGTTTGATATGGAAGGAGCTCAGATGCTAGGGTGATGTATGGCGGGATAAAACCTTACCGTAGATAGGTAGATTGATGTCCCTATTTCATCACTTATGTCACTATTGTAAGCAACTCATGAGATTTTTCCTGTACTCGCATTTGTATGTAAATCTGGCACTGGTCAGCTTTGCTAAACTTTTGAGCCCATGGGTAGAGACACAAATAGAGGAGGAGACTAATACAGGGAGGCACCCTCAGCCTTTTGAATTCTCCACATTTGGAGGCGCTCATCATTTTCTAGTCCTGGCACAATAAGGGTTGGCTGCTAGATGGTCCAGATCTGCTTTGGCCCTGGGTCTGATGGTACATGGGACTCACCTCTCCTTGTAATGCTTGTGCTGGCTGCCCGTCTTAATGGCTCCCTTACCACTGATAGATCACATGCTTCCCTGTTCTCCTTTTAAATCAGAGGCACATTTCTGTGCCTCTGCCAGCAAAACCTTGGCCATTGTGTGAATTTCTGGCTGGGGGATGATGAAGACTCAGCCTGTATCAGAAACATAGCTGTAGATAGTGGAGTTCAGCCTGTACAGTAACTCCTCACTTAACGTTGTAGTTCTGTTCCTGAGAAATGAGACTTTAAGTGAAACGATGTTAAGCAAATCCAATTTCCTCATAAGAATTAATGTAAATAGGGGAGGTTAGGTTCCAGGGCAGCTTCCCCTACTCTGCAAACACCGGGGGTGGAGGGGGGAGGGCTCAACCCTCAGCCCTCCCGCTCCACCCCTTCCCCCAAGCCCCCACTCTTGACCCACCTCTTCTCCCTCCCCACCTCCTCCCCCTTTACTTTGCACGCTGCATCCTGGCTCCTCCCTCCTCCCTTCTAAATGCTGCAAGCCAGCTGATTGCCGCGTTCAGGAGGCAGGGGAGGGAGGGGGAGCCTGTGCACCAAGTCCTCGCTCCTCCCCCCTCCCTCCTGCCTCCACAAGCCAGCTGATTGCCCCAGGCAGGAGGCGTAGGGAGGAGGGGGAAGGCGCTGATCCGCGGGGTCTGCTGGCAGGCGGGAGGCGCTGGGGGGAGGGGGCCATAGGGAGGCTGCCAGCTGTGGAGAAAGCAGGCAGTGGCCAAACAACGTAAGAGTGGAGCATCGCACAACTTTAAATGAGCATGTCCCCTAATTGATCAGCAACGTAACCACGAAACAACGTTAACCGGGACAACTTAAAGTGAAGAGTTACTGTACATCGGTAACCCTCACTGTGGTGACTGTTCCTACAGCACATAACTGCAGCACAATTTTGCTAGAGGAAGTGCCTGAGTTTGCTCCCTTTCTCTCCCCATCTGTCTCATAGCTTGTTTACAGTGATATCCAAGACCCAGTTGATGGCTCACATTTGCTGTTATAACTGCTATTATTTGTGGCTGAGATTCTCAAAGCCAACGAAGAGCTCTGAATGCCCAGTTTCCATGAACTTTAATGGGAACGAGGCATCCAAATCTCGTAGGGTTGTTCGAAAATCTCATCTGACATTGATACTTTCTGTGGGGCCCCAGCTGCCAGTTCCTCACAAGTCTCAGGATCTGGCCAGCTGTGTGAAAATGTCTCTCGTTACCATAATCTTTCCATTTCTATGTTATGCAAGCTCTCATCTTCAATACCTCCTTCCCCACTCACCTTTGGGTTTATGAAATCAAGAATATTCTGAGTCAAAGGAGGTTGATTTTTTTCCCATCAGCCCCTTGTGCAGCTAGGAAATAGGCTTGTTCAACCGCAGTGTTTGTCCTTCTGTCTATACCATCACTTCCTGTGCTGCTGGTTCTTGGCTGCAGGGCCCCAGAGAAGATATTGTCCTCATCTTCTCCAAGGCTAGAACTTCCAGAAGACACACTAGCTGCACATGGGCAACAAACTCTTCTTTAGCACTGTTTTTCGACGCAAACAAGTGCTGCTGCTACTCCAGAATTTTTAAGGTAGACTGTTTGGGAGGATTATTTGTATTGTGCTGTGTCACACAGATTCCGCACTATTAAATTGAATGCATTAGGTCTTACAACATCCCTGGCGTGTTGGGTAGGTAAGTGTTATTATCCTAACTTTACACATAAGGAAACAGAGGCAGAGAGAGGTTAACTGACTTGGATGCCTGTAGCTGAGCTGCCAAAATAACCCAGATCTCTTGACTCCAGGCCCTGTGATGTAGGCGATCTTTCCTTTCTTCCTGCTAAAAATATGCACATTGCTAAACCACTTCACAGAATTGTTTGTCCTTAATAAAATTCAGTTCCAGTTATGACCCTGAGAGATGTGATTAGTAAATTAGACTTTTTAATTAGCATTTTGCATAATTCATGAAAATTGTAATGTAGTCGTGTATTTGATTGTCAAGGTGCAGATGTGCTAACATGCAGCTATAATTTTCTCATCTAAATAAGTCTTTTGGTAAAACCTCTAATTTTTTACAACTCTATTGTATAAGATCCATTATTCCCGCTTTTTTTTTTTTAAGGCAGATGAATTCAGATGTGGATCTCTCTCCAGCTTGTATCATTGCACATGACTGTTTTTCAGGGCTTTAAACACAGCCATAAAAGTTTGCTTCTGGGTTGGAATTATAGCATCTGAATTTTCAGAAACACCTAAGAGATCCAGTCCTTAACATCCAAAACGATTTTGATTTCAGCTTTCCTATCATCATAACAAAACAAAAGCTAAATCCAACATATCCAGAAGGGAAGAGATGCAGCATGTAGCTGTACAAGGGAGTTAGACACCCAATTCAGCTTCAGTGGGAGTTGGGTGCCTAAGTCCCTTACGCATTTTTTAAGATCGCCCCCATATGTCAGAAAGCTATATAATGTTATGTCATCATTAGAGATGAAGGGGTGATTGTCACTAGCACAAATGGCACAGAAGGAGTGGGCTGTCTAACTCTCATTGAAAGACAATTACTGTGGTAAATCTTGCAAAGAGTCCTGTTTCCTGAAAGTCAAGGCTGAATGATTTAAGGAACCATTTCAAAAGCAACTTAAGCACAGATTTTTCAGAGATATGTAGGTGCCTGGAGATGCAGATAGTCATCAAGGCCCAGATCCCCTCCAAGGTATTTAGGCAACTTACTTACAATGGGAGTTAGGTACCTAAATACCTTCGATGCTCTCAAACAGCACCTAGCTTAAATACCTTTGAAAATCTGGCCCTAAATCTCTTTCTAAAATGGGAATTAGGCTTCTAAGGAAATTAAGGGCATGTCTACATGGCAATCTTAAATCAACCTATGTTTGGTCGACTCAGCAATTACTGCGGTGGCTGATGTCCACAATACCCTCCTTCTGTCAGTGGTACGCATCCTCCTCAGGAGCGCTTCCACCAACTGAAGTGTGACAGGCTGAGAGCACGGGCTCTCAGCTCCATGCAGCTCCCCCCAGGGGCCCAGCTGCCTCCTGGGGCTTCTCACGTCTGGCAGGGAGATCTCCACCTGGAGTCCAGTCCGCTGCCATGTCTACAGAGACATTGCATCGTCCTAACTACACCAACATAAGCCCTACACCTCTCGTGGAGTTACACTGGTGTAGTACGGCACTTCTATTAGCAGGAGCAAGCCTGTAGTGTAGACACGGACATAGTTAGGTCGACATACGCTGCCTTATGTTGCCCTAACTCTGTACCAAGCCTAAGTGGCCCTGGGGTGGGGGCGGGTTCTCTTATGGATCAGTAACTGGTTACAGATAGAAAACAAAGGGTAGGAATAAAGAAAGGGTCTGTTTTCACAATGGAGAGAGGTAAACAGTGGGGTCCCCCAGGAATCTGTGTGCTGTTCAACATATTCATTAACCGTCTGTGAAAGGGAGTGAACAGTGAAGTGACCAAGTTTGCAGATGATACACAATTATTCAAGATAGTTAAGTCTAAAGCTGACTGTGAAGAGCTACAGGGGGACTTCACATAGCTGAGTGACTGGGCAACAAAATGGCAGATGAAATTCGACATTGACAAGCGTGAAGTAATGCACGTTGAGGAAAAATAATCCCAACTATACATATACAATGATGGGGTCTAAATTAGCTGTTACCACTCAGGAAAGCTCTTGGAGCCAGCAAGGATAGTTTTCTGCAAACTTCTGCTCAATGTGCACCAGCGGTCAAAAAGGCTGACAGAATGTTAGGAACTATTAGAAAAGGGTTGGAAAATAAGACCAAATGTATCATAATGCCATTACATAAATCCATGTGCCCCCCCCACACACACCTTGAATACTATATCCAGTTCTGGTCTCCCTATCTCCGTTCTTTTGAACATTTTATGCAACATTTTAAAGTTCTTATTTGCAATAGTTCCCATGTTCCGTTTCTATTTACAACCCTGGGTTTAGCAGGCCAATGCTCAAACCACTGAGCTATCCCTCCCCTCCAGTGATTCCTAGGCATCATTGAGGAGATTTTCAAAGCTGCCTAAGAGACCGATACCTATTTCAAAATTAGTTTAATTTCAGTAAGGAAAAAACTGGCCCCTTTCTTGCACTTTTCTCCAATGGAAAAAAGGTGGTGGGAGGGGAGGAAAATAAAATAAGTGAGAGGGAGGTGTTATTTTTTTCTCCCCAAAGCAAACATTTTTGAAAGACTTTTAAAATTAAAAAACAAACATTTTTTCTTTCATAAAAAGACACATTTCCACCAAAACTGAAATTGTTCACAGAAATTCCATTTGGTTGACAAGATCTTTTCCACTAAAAAAAGCAACCAAAATTTTTTGACTCGTTCTCTCCAGAGTATTTATGCTGTAGTAACGCTCTGTAATCCTCATTTGGTATCAGTTAAATCCATGGGAACTTTGCCATTGACTTCAGTATAAATAGAATCCAGCTTGGATCAGTCCCCACCACAAACACTTTTGAAGGCACAATCCCTGCATCAAGGCAAGGTTTTTAATGATGTGCCTGACCTGAAGCTTTAATGACTTCAGTGGAACTATTCATGTGCATAAAGTTAGACACAGGCTTAAGTGCCTTGCCAAATCAGGGAATAAGAAGTCATACTTCTCTCACTGAACAATAGGGGTGATTGTACAAGGGAAATTCCCTTCCATGGGAAAATCTGGCATTTGGAAATTTTCCTTCATCCTGAAATTGAGATGAAAATTCAAAATTTTCAAATGTATCGTGAAACAAAAATTCCAAAATATTTCATTTCAGAAACAGTGTCGCAATCTTGTCAAAACATTTCATTTTTACTTTCTTTCTCATCTGACTATGCTATGATAGTATATGACATAAAGTCAAAACAACGTGTTAGTTCTTAGCTCACTGACCTTATGTAGGTTTGGTTTCTTTCCCCTCTCCTAAGCCTAAGCCAAGTCCTCACAGATCTGAAGCCAACAGGACTATTTCTATGAGTAAGGGTTTACTGTTTCCAGCCCTAATCTAGCAGTCCAGGGTGCGGGTAAATCAACTGCACATAACGGGCCTGAGTCTCCCTGACACTAGGGCCACTTGACACCACCCTGGCAGTGCCAAGCCACCTTACAGTGAGTGTACCTGTGAGCTATGCCCATATTATGGCCCTTTACACTCCACCAAAGTGCTTTAAAGCAGCATTATTGTAACTGAGACTCTAACCCCACACAAGTAATTTCTCCCCTTTCCCCAAATGCAGCATTGGTGACGTTTCTTATATATTCTCTTGTATATTTTTCCTCCACTGAATGCCTTTTTTTTCTCGTAGCACTCTAATATCGCTCACAGCGTCTAAGCCCCCAAATGATATGAATGCAAGAGGTACCTTTAGCAGGGTTATTCCCTTACTCTCCCTCCCAAATCCTCTCCTCCCAGCCTTAGTGAAGAGGATGAAATTGCACAACTTTATCAACACAACCCTCCGTTTGGATGTTTTGCTAATTCTCAGTGTCCCTCATCCAATATATTTATATTAAAAAAATGTAGCATCTGTATTTTGGTCCTACTTCCTTCAAGGTGTTCCCTCCCCAGCTGAAATACAACAATAAATTGAAGTAAGCTGCTAAGATGAAGAACTGCTTCATTGCCCTGCAGCATTAAAGAAAAATGCAGTGTAGATTGAACTGAGAAGCAAATTTATACTACAAAAGGGCCTGCCCTCCCTCCCATGGAGGGAACAGAAATTTTGCTGTTGATATCACTCTAGCAGGAGTGGGGCAGAAATATAAACAAAGCCACAGAAAAGACACTCGAAACACATGCTTTTTAAGGGGGCTTTAAATTGGCTTCCAAGATAAATCTATCACCCATGGACTGATCCAGTCCAGCTCACCATTTAAGCTCTTCCCCTGGCAAAGCCATATTGGGTTTGATTTTCACAAAGAGCAGGTTCACGCTCGCAGTCAAGGAGAGTCTGTATTCTGATCTTGCTCCCATTAAAGTCCCATTGGCTTCAATGGGATAGGAACATGGCCTTTGAAAAATCTCCCCTGAGACAGTCACACATGGTATTACGGGTACATTTTCAAATAGTTTATAAATGGTTAACAAATGTTTAATAGATGTTTTAACACATGGTTAATCAATTGCTATAGAGCAGGGGTCCCCAACGCAGTGCCCGTGGGTGCCATGGCGCCCGCAGGGGCATCTTAATGCACCCGCGTCCTGGCCCCCGGGAGAGCACCCACCGAAATGCCGCAGTGGCATTTTGGCGGGGATGCCTCTCGATGACGCCGCTTATCGCCGACAAGTGATGTCATTGAGAGGCGTCGCCCCCGAATTTTGGTGGGGACGCCTCTTGCTGACGTCGCTTGTCAACAGCAAGCGATGTCATCGAGAGCCGCCGCCGCAATGCCGCCGAAATTCGGCGGCATTTCAGCAGGTGCTCCACCGCCACAGTGGTCCTTCGGCTGGCGCCCGCCAGCCAAAAAAGTTGGGGACCACTGCTGTAGAGTAATCTGGAGCCCACTGAGTCAGTAGGCTGCTTAGAATCATTGCTTATAACCATCCGTAACCTCTTCTATTAGCGTGAGTAAAAAATCCTATAATACACACTAGTGATGACTGCAACACGTCTATAACATCTGTTATCAATAAAAATCCCTCTGTAAACTCCTTAGACACATAGCCTAATATAAAGTGTGATTAAGTAGATTACAAGAGCCAAGACAGACAGGGCTGGGGGGAGGGATTGCTCAGTGGTTTGAGCATTTCCTGCTCAACCCAGGGTTGTGAATTCAATCCGTGAGGGGGCCACTTAGGGATCCAGGGCAAAAATCTATCTGGGGATTGGTCCTGCTTTGAGCAGGGGGTTGGACTAGATACCTCCTGAGGTCCCTTCCAACCCTGATATTCTATGGTTGTCATACAGTCAAGGAGGGGTGATGGATGCACATAACTCACTGAAAAATGCATGTCCTGTCCCCATTAATGCCCAATCCACAGAGGATATGAGTCTGTTAGAACCTGGGCTAGAGTGCTTTGGTTCTTCCACTTATGTGACAGCTGGGGATTGAACTGGTGACTTCCAGAGCTAAAAGCATGAGCTGCTACAGCTTGAGCTAAAAAGAGAAGTCTCTCTAACTAAGGCTGTAACAGATTCACCTGAGGATTTTTCTCACTCACACACACGCTACACACAGTGCTTACCACAAACAGAGAGAGCCAATTGGGGACCAATGCTGCCCAGAGGAAGGATAGCAGTTTCCCTCCCCATTATGATGCATTCAGTATTCAAGATACAGGCCTGTCAAACATCGTGAAGAGGAAAAGTATATGCCTTCTGAAAATAGCACATTAAAAAGCAGGGAACAGCCTGGTTATATCAGTAAACTGGTATCATGTATATGCTAAGAGATCACTTAGGTGAATGAGATGTATTATAATCAGGATGTTTATCATGCATAATTACAGAGCAGGAGTAGCATTTTACTGTGCTGACAGGTTCTGATCTGCAGTAATAGATGTATGTTCATTCACATCCCCGAAGGCCAGCAGTGGTGGAGTAAGGATTGGATCCTGCAAATGCTTAATCACATGCTTAACTTTAAGTACATGTGTAGTCCCACTGGTCAAAGATCCAGATTCTCAGCTGACATAGATCAAAAGAGCATAAGCAGGTTATTCCATGGGAGTTAGGCACCTACCCTGTTTAGGCTCTTTTGAAAATTCCACGAGGCATCTATCTGTATCTTTAGGTGCCTAAACCTTTTTGGAAATCTGGCCTTAGGTATTTGTGAAAATTTTACTCCTCTTTAAATTGTGAGTGCAGAAACCAGAGCAGAAATGATAAAAGCATCAAATTTTAAAAGAAATTCTCAGACAAGTTTTTTTTTAATCTCCTTTATTATTGCATCCTACATTCCCACACTGTGTGTAACCACAACAAACTATTGACCAAATTGCAACCAGGATAAGCACGGACATGAGAGGAGCATGAATCTGCTTCTCCCTGTGATGTGCAGTGGACAGTGCACAGGATGTGAATTCTGCTGAAAGCCATTTTAATACATCCAGGCCATTTTCTGGTTTTATTTTACTGTTTATTCCTGAGGTCCCTTCCAACCCTGATATTCTATGATTCTATGATTGATCATCACTCACGTTCTTCACCCTTCGCTCTTTGTGGTTCATTGGTCTCTGGGTTAGATCATTTCAGTCATCCAGTCAGGGACCAGAAATAATATTGTGTGATAGGCCCTGCCCCAAAGAAGTTACAATCTTTTTGTTTTGCGTGTGTACAACACCTAGCACAATGCTAGGTCCATGAATGGGTCTACTCAGCATTATTAGATTAAAAATAAGACTAAGAATTTGGGTGATCAACCCCAATTTGTCAGGGATCAGAGCCAATCTCCAGGCGACCTCAGGAGCACAGCTGGCCCGCAGGACGCTGCAGGATTGGCTGCACCTGATTGGTGGGAAGCGTCAGCTGACTGGGTTTTAAGCCCAGCAGTAGTTCAGTGCCTGCTCAAAGCATTTGCCCATGGCTGTGATCATGCCTGTGTCTGCTTGTTCCCAGCCTCGCTCCTACCTTGCTTCACTCCATGTAATTAATTCCTGACCCTCGGATTTGATTTCTGTGGTAGGCTTTGACCCTTAGCTCTGGCATGTGGAGTCTGACTCCATTTCTGACCCTTGGCTCCAATGCCTGACTCCTGCTCTAACCACTGGGCATGACTGCCCACATCCCAGTCAGTGACACAATCAATGAACAGCAAATATTCACGTCAAGTTTGGTCCATGATCTGAAAATTATTTTTCAAAGATATTTAGTGGATACTTACAATTAGAGTAAGGAATTATTCAGCTAACGATTTTTGGGGGATGTGGGGAGCAAGGCTGATGTGTTAAAACTGAATCTTTACTTGGAAAAGCATCTGTTTCAACACATTTCTCTTTTTGGAGGGGGGAAATGAAATTGTCAATGTTTTGAAATCATTATTATGATTATCTATTATTATGGTTCAAAATTTAAAATAAAATGGGAGGGAGAAACAGGTTGGATCAAAACAAAAGGCCTTTAATTAATCTAATTCCAAAAAACAAAATTCAGATTTTTGGTGGATGCATATTTTTGAGATTTTGATGTTTTGTCCCTCTTCAGGATGGGATTTTTTTTTTCTTGGCCTCAGAAAGTCTCGGGATGAGAAACCACCTCCCAGCCAGCTTGATCTATAATGAATGAACACATTTAAAGAAAATCAGCTCTGTTTGCAAAGTACTTGCTAACCATCCCACTTGCGACTAATGGCTTAGCCAGCTCTGCTGACAGTTGGGGTAAAAGGCAAGGTGGCAGCTGGTAAAATTGCTAGCACAGATGAGACCATTATATGTCGTAGGGATGTTGGGAGATTGCCTGCTTGTGGAAGATGATAACAAATGTCCTCTGAGGCTCACTCACCACTAGTGGTGGTAACTCTCCAAAGGTTCTCCAGTTGGTAGAACTGTTTGCTTGTCATTAATAAAGGATTTCTCCCCTAGATGAGCATTTGATTTAAACTGAAAACATGCCTGCATGGCTACTTTTAGTCTGCTCAGTAAATCAATGTTTGCTTTCACATCCTGCCACTGAACTACTTACACAGGCCACTCTCTCTGTGAAGCTCTCAGTACAGAAAATTATCTCTAATGCACCGCTAAAGAACTCTGGCCTGCAGTCCACTGGTGCCTGCTATAAACTCTATACAGTACCTCTATTGTTAAAAAGTCTTTGACATGCCAGCCATTCTCCGGCTTTCATGAAATCTCAGATCTATTCTTCTTCTTTGGAAGAGAGACGGTAACTCTAATCACAAGTAATCACCACCAGTCAGAAAGGTATCAATGGGAATACAAGTTTTACCCTGAAGGGCTATTTGAACTCGCAGAAAAATGTTGAATTGCCCCGAAGCAATTGCCGATTAACCAGTTAATGAAGCATCTGTGGCTGCTGGCATGTCCCAGACATGTCACTGCAATGCTTGAAGGACAGAGGAGTTTAACCAAAAGATTGATTGTAGTGACTACTTTTATAGCAGCCAATCAGATATAAATGAAATGAAATTCTCTTTGGCTCATATTCCACCATCTATTTGTGCGCCTGTCCTGTTCTGTTTAAATTGTCTGAAAACTGCTTATCCTTCACTTTAGGAAGGCTTGCGCTTTACAATATGGAATATTTGGTTTATATTTTCTAGAGTTGTCTCTGATTTCCATTTGCTGCTTGGCAACTATGATACAAATATATTAGGCATGAGAGTTTAATGTAAAAATGTATATGTATGTATGTGCACATGAATTCTAGCCGCCGATAATTGCATTATATGACACACACAGTAAATTAAAGGTCAGACTTTTAAAAGTGCTCATCACCCACAGCATATTTAGATGTCTAAATAGAAGCCACTATGTAATGTACCCTTTAGAAAATTTGCCCTTAGATACACTAGATAGGGTGTGTGTATGTGTGTGTGTGTGTGTGTGTGTGTGTGTGTGTGTGTGTGTGTGTGTGTGTGTGTAAACTTTGTGTGTGACTCACACTTTTTTACAAAATTCAAACCTATCAATCTGAATCTTTTTTGTAATCTGATTACAGACTTTTGAAATGAAGCTGATTGTATTTCATAGAGTCTAAGGTCAGAAGGGACCCCTGTAGTAATCCAGTCTGACTTCCTGTATAAAACAGGCCAGAGAACTGCCCCGAAATAATTCCTAGAGCAGAGCTTTCAAAGAAACAGCCAATCTTGATTTGAAAATTGTCAGTGATGGAGAATCCATCGCAACACTCGGTAAATTGTTCCAATGACTAATTACCCTCCTTGTCAAAAATGTACGCCTTATTTCCAGTCTGAATGTGTCTAGCTTCAACTTCCAGCCACTGGATCGTGTTAGACCTTCCTCTGCTAGGCTGAAGAGCCCATTAGTAAATATTTGTTTCCCATGTAGATAATTACAAGTATTTATTTAAAATTGGTGATATACTAATCAGGCATGTAGGGCTTTTCTAGACTAATCCTTCTGGAGGTGAAATATGCAGGGTATCTACCTCATATAGCAATGACAGCAGAGTCTTGGTATAACATAAGCAGAAAATTACATTTGTTTCAAAAGAACTTATATTTTACCATATCTGTGATAGTCCGAAATGTGTTATGGCAATGACAAGAATCTGTTCTGCAAAAATACTACTTTGATATTTCAAATGCTCGCACTGCTTTTGTGTGTGTGTGTGTGTGTGTGTGTGTGTGTGTGTGTGTGTGTGTGTGTGTGTGTGTGTGTGTGTGTGTGCGAGTTGTGCATGAGGTCCCTATCTCTGTGAAGAGTTCAGTCCCTCCAGCTCTCTGCCATGGAATCAAACTCAGCTTTATTCTCAAGCAAATGAAAAGGAGGCAATCATAAAGATACAGCCACTAATTACGGACACTTCTGTGATTGTCCCTACCGCTGGGTGTTGCAATACCAGTCCCATAGCTGGTAATGTGCTGGGCGGACCACAAGTTCACAGGCAAATGCTGTGTGTGTGAAGGAATCACACTGAACATGGAGTTAATTAATGAATACAATATAGAATGAATTCTCCCTGTAACAAGCCACAATATATTTCATAAATCAACAGAGACCTCTTAGCCCTGTGAATAAGTGTTAAAGGAATACACCTGTTACAAGAATGTTTTCCAGGATTTAACACACCTCTGCTCGCTCTGATTTGCATGATTTCCCCACAGTCTTTTGCAGAAATGTTATTAATTTCAGCAAATGGTTTTTACCTCTGTAGGTTGAGAGGAAACACAACTTGAAATGGTAATTTTGCATTTGATGAGCCTGATTATGGAAGAAAGGCAAAAACGTGATGCCCTGGCTATAAAAACAGTAGTGCATCTTTTCCAGAGGAGTCCCAGCAGCATAGCCACTGTCCCCTCCACCCACAGCATGCACAATGCACATGGGACTTTAGCGCCCTCGTGGCCAAGATGGAGTCTGCTCTGCAGGCAGCTCTGGCCAAGAGAAGGCATGCGCAGGAATGCAGCAGGAGAAATCCCTTCCCCCCCAGGGGTGCCTGTTCCAACCCCCCAGAGTGAACAGACACACCCACAGGAAAAGTACAATGGATATAAGAAAGGGAGATATTTATTTACAGAGGGATGAGAGGAGATAAACAACAAGGGGAAATACAGGGGGAGCAGTAGAACAGGGCTGCATCCAAGCCAAGGCCCCATAGGCTCAGTGGTAGCACAGGCTGGAGGGGCAGACACTGAGCAATGTGTCTGCACACAGAGTTCAGGAGTCCTGAGCAAAGTTCCAGTCCAGTGGTGAGTCTTGGGAGCTCCTGGTCGTCTTCGGCACCAGTGAACTTTCCTCCAGCAAACCTCCGGTGCCCTCTTCTGCCGCTCTCTGCAAAGCCACACAGAGCGACCCCCTCCCCACTTAACTAGCTACAGCATCTCTCTTTGTTCCCAGTGCAGAGTGACCAGCCCCAGCACTCACAGCCCCATGCAGCTCTGGGCAGCCGTGATACTGGGTCCAGCTCTGGCCTGTCCTTCTCGGGAGATTGCTCCCTGGCACCGTGCTGCTCCAGGCTCCTGTCCTGGGCTGTCCCCGATCGGCCCCATCCTTGCTTCACTTTGTGACGGCCTGTGGGCTGCAGCCCTTCTCCCTCCAGAGCTCCAGAGCCACATCCCCAAGTTTCCCTCCTTTCTCTCACTGCTCCCCCCCTCAGGAAAACGATGTAAAGGGGCCAGGCTCTCTGAACCCCAAAGGGGTTACACACACAACCAGTCCAAGTTTTCTTTCATTCTTTAAAATGGCAATAAATTCAAATCCTCATACAGAGTCTGGGTGACATCACAGCGACCCCTCCCCAGGTAATAGATGCCACCTGACCTGCAGGGTGATCCCATGATGGGGCACTGGGCTAGGACTCAGCTGACCTGGGGTCTAGTCTTCAGCTTTGTGACTCTGGTCAAATTCCTTCAGCTCTGTTTCCCCTCCCACCTTTTGTCTATTTACATTGTAAACTTTTGGGGACAGTGACTATTTGTTCAGTGCCTAGCACACACCTCAGTCGAGACTAATTTAATACTTATTCATGATTTGCAATACTGGAGGAGGAATAACCCAGGTGCACAGTGCTAGGGAGGAAAGCAGAGTGAAGAAGGTGAAAAGAAGGCATTGCAAAGGAGCCATAGAGTGGAAATGTTACATTACAATATAGAAAAGTTAAATGCCAAATAAATCAGAGGCTGGAGTACAAAGCACCACCATCTCAACCTGGACTTTAATGTTCATGTTGAAGAAAATTCCCTTTTTGGGTCCTCCCCCAGAATTTTGTTTCCATGTGGCTTCGTCTCTGTTGGTCCTTTCCTTCCCGCAGTGACTCTGTAGCCTATCCTGGGTCAAAGAGTGCACAGGGGCACAGACTGGGAGAGGACTGTTGCAATGCCAGATCCAGGTGCAAGTTTCTGCATTAGACGTGGAGTTTGCTTTGTCTCAGAGCACAGCTCCCATATGTGGCAATCCCCAGGGCTGACGAGAGGCGGGGGAAAGCCAGTACGAATTACCGGGGCCTGGCAGTCCGGAATGGGGCCCAGCTTCCCCAGCTTCATCAGCCCTGTTTAGCCGGTCCGCCCTTGCTGGGGGGCATGAAAAAAATTTTTCACCGGGCCCGAACCCTGCTCTCAGCGGCCCTGGAATCCCTGCTCCCAAAACAAAGTTTGCTAGCTCCAGTATCATAAATGCTTCTTGAATTTTCCAAGGCCCTGATAGATTCCTGACCTGGCCACTTTTATTGACGCTGTTGCCCACTGCTTAAGGCTGGGAGTTAGATACCCAAATCCCATTGGAGAGTCAATGGAAGTTGGGTACCTAACTCGCATTGCCATCATCATCAAACACACATTGTCTACTGAGGATGATTGCACCAGGCAGAGTGACTATGGGTGATGGCGTCAGACCAGGTGTCGTGTAGTGAAGTTCTCCGATCTGGCTCAGACCTGAGAATCCACGAATCTCTGGGGTGACCCCTTGGGTGGTGACAGGCAGGGTCAGGGTGTGCGCACCTTCATGCACCAATGGAGCATTTGAGAGCACAGTGTGCTGGGGTGTTTTAGCCCATCCTGGAGACGTGGCCAAAGAGCATGCAACATCACTTTTCACTATAATGAGCAACTGAAGGAAGGCCAGACCTCAGCGAGCCTGTGACATTTCACATGAAGTCAAACCACTTTACGCTCAGGCTTTGGTGATGACAGCACACAGAATGCCTCTAGCTGCTCCAAATCTGCCTTAACCTTATGCCAGCTTTGAAAATACAAGCCTAAGTTTCCAGTGTCTTTGAAATGTATTATTTGCATTTTCTTTCTCCATGTAAAACACATGATCACCAGTGTCCTTTGTCTATGGAGGTGGTCCATCCTCCTTCATCATATCCATTACCTAATTGTGCTGCTAATTTCTAAAAGGGAACAAGTGATCAACCCAACACTGAATTTATATCAAGGTTGCAGTAGTGTTAGGTTGCATAATTCAATGAATTCACTTCCAGAAAACATACCATATGTTTTTCATTCTTTGTAATTAGCAACCATCATTTCTCATTTCTGCATAATAACAATACACTTCTATCTGCTACAAAGAGTTGCCAGTGCAGACAGTTTGCCATCAAAGAAACATTGTAAAAATCGTTACGTACATCTGGTATTGCAGCTTTTATTTCCTTGCTAATCCACCTGAATAAGGTCAACACTTTTAATTTTCAGGATATCAACATTTTCAGGGTGGCCAAGTAAATGATATTTAACAACAGACTGCACTATAAAGATATACGATTTCGAAATTGATTAATTCCTTTTGAGCAGATGATCAATAATATATAGACACAACAATCTGAGATCAGAAAGTACACAAGGAAAAATAGGACAGAGGGCAAGAAAAGAAGCAAACATCCTGAATTTTACTTAAAATGTATTTTAGATAACAGCAGAGACTCTGGCCTGGATTCAGGAAACACTTAAGCATGTGCTTCACTTTAGGGATGGATTTAAACATGTGCTTAACCAGGACAGCACTTAAGCGTGTGCTTAAAGTTGAGTGATTAGCTGAATCAGAGCTTCTTGGATATCTCTTCAAATAATTCAGACAGATTACCAGAAACTAAAGGGTACCAATACTGATGTCAAAATCAGAGAAGACTCTCTCCCTGCCCCCCCAAAAAAGGACAGAAATTTCAACTCACTCCAATTTAACAACCGGGATTCATTTTAGTTGCTTAATTATTTGGGCAATTCATTTCCTCCCAACACTAGTGATTGGCTCAACCCTCCGCTCCGACTCTTATTAGGCATTGTAGTACATATTTTTTCACCTTTGGAAATTTAGAGAGAACTTTTCATATAGACGCTAAAGGGGTTAATACAGGAGGAAACAAATGTATTTGTTTGTAAATTCCATCAGCCTAGGCTTATAGTCACACTTCCTCTTGAATTTCCATGCAGATTTCTTTTGTTTTAAAGTAGTATGTATCAGATTGCAATATTTTCATATTGAGTGCTAAAGAAAAAGCTGCATGTCTGCACAAAGTAGTACATTATTGAGTATTTGCTTGTTCGTTCTTTTTTTTCTTAAATCAAATATTAGTGCCGATGAAAGGTGATACATTGACAGACCTGGCGATCAACATCCTTCTTGTATTGACTACAGGTGTGGCATGGGCAGCAGCAGTTTAAACTTTAGCCTCCTCTTCTTGGATACATTTTCAAAAATGAGCATCTAAAATTAGTCCCCTTGGCCCGTATTTAGCCATCTAAATAAGCAGATTGGTTTTCAAAGCCTGTACCATAGGATCATAAGAATGACATGTCTTCGGAATCTATCTCAGAGGTTGTCAACCTTTTCCATACCAGGTCTGCCCAGTAGGACCCCTCTTTATTTAGCAACATGGGAAGGCCAGGAGCCCCAGTTGTCCGCTGTCTAGCATAGGGTTTTGTTATAGCGCACACCCTGGTTAGTTAGATGGGCAAAGCAGGGTTCTGCTCCCAATGGATTTCATGGAATTTTCTGCTCTTCTCCCTTCCCTGGGTATAGCGGCTCTGCTTGGGATAGGTTTGTGTGTGTGTGTGGTGGGAAAGAGGTACACGTGTCATCTGTAAAAGCAGCAAAGAGTCCTGTGGCACCTTATAGACTAACAGACGTTTTAGAGCATGAGCTTTCGTGGGTGAATACCCACTTCGTCAGATGCATGCAGTGGAAATTTCCGGGGGCAGGTATATATATGCAAACAAGAAGCAGGCTAGAGATAACGAGGTTAGTTCAATCAGGGAGGATGAGGCCCTCTTCTAGCAGCTGAGGTGTGAAAACCAAGGGAGAAGAAACCGCTTTTGTAGTTGGCAAGCCATTCACAGTCTTTGTTTAATCCTGAGCTGATGGTGTCAAATTTGCAGATGAACTGAAGCTCAGCAGTTTCTCTTTGAAGTCTGGTCCTGAAGTTTTTTTGCTGCAGACATGTCATCTGGTCACCATGGAAATGCTTTCTCAAAGAAGAAGGTCCTGCAGCATTTCTTAAAGGTGGGCAGACTCTGGAGTAGTCTAACATCCTCTGGAACTTGCTTCCACTGCTGGACTTGTCGTGTATAGTCTACTCACTAAGTGTGCGTTATTGTCCACCCTGTGTGGGTATTCATATGACTCTCACTACTGTAGCATCTGTCCAATCTACAATCATTTCATGGATTTTATCCTCACGACACCCCTGTGAGATAGGAAACTCTTATTTCCATCTCACGCTTGGGGAGCAGAATCACAAAGTAAATAAAGTGATTTGACCAACGTTACATAAGAAGTCTGTGGCTAAAAAAGTCTAGTGTAGACATGGCCAATGGCTCATTTGCCTTCAATGGGCCATGCTGTGTGCAGGACGAGCACTTTATCTTCGTTAATGCTTCTTTTCCTGTTTGAGTAACAGAATTACAGAGGTTTACAATGCAAACACGCGATATAACTTCATACCTTGGGATACAGACATTATAAGGAGGATTAATACATGCAGCATCCTACAGTCATTCCATAAAGTCTAAATACATTCTGATAACACTACTATCTATTTTTAATTATACTAAACCACAGGTGAGCCAGACAGATTTCCAACTGTGCATTTGTCAGTGTTCACTGAGGCCTGGGGCCTTGGCATGAGCTGGCACATGGTCTGCCAGAAGCACAGGGGTAATCAGAGCTAATAATATCAGCAGGAAAGGAGGGGGGTAATGTTGAGAAACCGGTGTTGTCAAATTTCATTACTGTGTCACCAGACTCGCAGTATTTGGTCTGGTACTTAAAGCCCTAGCGCCTGGTGATTACTTTTTTAAAGGAAAACTGCAATTCTCACGTCCACATGGTTCTATAGAAAAGCTTGAACCCTAAAGGCTTAAAAAAATACAGGTTAAATAAGTACCCAGCATTTTTTTAAAAAATTCTCCCTATTTTCACGCCAGTTCTAGGATCTGGGGGCCTGATTCGTAGTTCTTGAACACTAGCCAGTAACAATATTGGAAATCTTACAACTGAAAGCACTGAGCCGTCTCTACGGAAAATGAGCATGCCAACCAGCTGGATGTTGCCTTCCTGCCATTGTGTCTATGACAGCCCAGGCAGGCCAAGGAACTGATACAGTCACTAGTGATGCATCCGACGAAGTGGGTTTTCACCCATGAAAGCTCATGCTCCAATATGTCTGTTAGTCTATAAGGTGCCACAGGACTCTTTGCTGCTTTTACAGATCCAGACTAACACGGCTACCCCTCTGATAGTGACACAACGTCCGCTCGCTTGTTCCTGGGAGTTAATCTTTTTTGTTAAATGTGAGTCTGAGATGGAATCTGTGCACTCCACAGAATAACAGATTCCCCTCGATCCATTTCATTTCCTCTTCTTGGCACCGCTGCCATTGCTGTCCTGACTGGGTATGGTTATATCTGCAGAAGAGAAAAATGAGGGGGGATTTCTGCTTTCAACTACCTGAAAGGGGGTTCCAAAGAGGATGGATCTAAACTGTTCTCAGTGGTGGCAGATGACAGAACAAGGAGTAATTGTCTCAAGTTGCAGTGGGGGAGGTTTAGGTTGGATATTAGGAAAAACTTTTTCACTAGGAGGGTGGTGAAGAATTGGAATGGGTTACCTAGGGAGGTGGTGGAATCTCCTTCCTTCGAGGTTTTTAAGGCCAGGCTTGACAAAGCCCTGGCTGGGATGATTTAGTTGGGGATTGGTCCTACTTTGAGTAGGGGGTTGGACTAGATACCTCCTGAGGTCCCTTCCAACCCTGATATTCTATGATTCTATTATATTAATAGAGTCAGCGTACTCAGGATGGCCGCAGTCCCATTAGGTAACTCACATGCAGTGTGCAAAAGTAAGGGCAATCCTGGGGTGTTACATCTTGCCCTGAGCAGGTGACACAGCTACCTAAGAGTCACAGTTATCATCCTGGTTTCCCCCAGGCCACGCTGGCTCAGTGGTGCTGTCCTGCATGGAGGGAGAAGATGACAGAGCTTCATTGCCCCTCTCCATATGCTCCCTGCTCGCCTTCATGAGTAGCATAGTCATGTTCTCACCCATTGCCTGTACTGAGCAGTCATGCCAGGATGCCATGCAGGGGAATGAAAGGAGGGCTGAGGACACTTTACTGCCTCTTTATTTCACTGTGTAGGGCAGGAGAAATCTATCTATCTATCTATCTATCTATCTATCTATCTATCTATCTATCTATCTATCTATCTATCTATCTAATCACTACAAATCCACAAAGCCAGCTAGAAGGGATCTGAACAAATAAGTCTGGCTTTTTTTTAATAAGAAGGCCCAGTTATCATTGAATCATTCCACGCTCTTGTCTCAGCCCAGAGCCAATTGTAGAATGGAGGCTTCTGGGAAGCATGGCCAGGCCTTCCCTTTCATGATCCATCACTACAAAGAGGCTCCTGATGGGGCTTCCGAATGCTCAGTGCAGCAGAAGTGTCTGCTTTCAGGGAACCTGACATCCGCTTAGCGGGGTCAACATTACTGTGGGCTCCCCCAGCATGGATATGAAAGGCTGGTCTGGGGGAACAAGCCACTTGGAAACCATCTTTTCTTGTTCTGGAGCCCATCTGCTTGGGGAGCTGATTGACAGCTTGAGGGTGAGGGGCCACAGTCTGCGGTAATTGTCTCAGGCTTTTACTCAAACATGGCTGCAGAAAGAGCCAGTCCCCACAGGCCGGGGAAGAAAGGGAGCCTTTGTGCCGTCTGACACAGTAAATGCCACTTCTGTCATGATTTAGACTTGTTGGGGTCAGTTTTTAACAACGTGGGATGCTCTGAAACCAGTCTCTTCCTCTTTGCTTTATCTCCGATGACTTCTCTTCCTTCTTTATTTCTGCTTCATCAATGGGCATTGTTTCAGTCAGGCTTGAAATCCCTTTCAAATGGTCTTAGTCTAAAGAAGAAAAGGGGAGAAAATCCACTCTGTTGAATAAGATTTTTTTCTGGGGTTGTTGGTTTGTTTTCTTTTTTCTTTTTCTTCTCTTCCTCTCCTCTCATGTGTCACAAAGAATAGCTCTTAGTATTCTCTGAGGAGCTAGGGCATTTGCATATTAATTTAATTGTGTGTGTTCATGCAAAACTCTTCAACTCACAGTAAACTATCCACAGTTATTAAAATTAATTTGCAAAGGAAGGGAGCTATTGTTTTCCAAAATAGGAGGTGTCGAGCCATGTGCTCTTCCACGTGCTAACTGCAGCCTCTTAGCAATCTGTTGTATCATTGGCAGCAGGGAATCTCGGTGCAAACAAGTCAAGTTCCTGTGGAAAAAGTAGGGAGCTGTGAAACTTGTAGTTGAAGTGTTTGGTTTTTGGAAAGGCTGAAATACATGTTGTAGGGCTCTATCTCGGTGGTTGTCAACCTTGTCCATATCAGGTCTGCCCATTATTCAGTCAGGACCCCTCTTTATTTAGCAATATGGGAGGGGCCAGCAGGCCCTGAGCCCCAGTTCAGAAATTGTCCTTTATATAGTGTAGGGTTTTGTTATAGCGCACATCCTATTAAGAAGGTCCTGCAGCATTTCTTAAAGGTGGTCAGACTCTGGAGTAGTCTAACATCCTCTGGAACTTTGTTCCACTGCTGGACTCGCCAGGTATAGTTTACTCACTAAGTGTGCGTTATTGTCCGTCCTGTGTGGGTATTCATATGACTCTCACTACTGCAGCATCTGTCCAATCTACAATCATTTCATGGATTTTATCCTCACGACACCCTTGTGAGATAGAAAACTGTTATTTGCATCTAACTGTTGGGGAGCTGAATCACAAAGTAAATTAAAGACTTGACCAATGTTACATAAGAAGTCTGTGTCTCAAAAAAAAGAATCGGACCCAGTTTTCTTGTGTGTGTCAAAACAGTGCCCTGTCCACTAGACCAACCATCCCACCTTGCCTCCTTTTGTGCTTTGTCCTGGGATCTGTCCTGGGATCTGTGACTGCTATATTGTCCCAGAGGAGCACAGTTGCCTTGGCACTTCATGCATGGAGAGATGGTTCACAAATGGAGATAGAGATCAAGTCTCTTCTCTAGGGCCCTGCAACTCCCATGTTAACAGGCATTACCGCTGTGCATCGAGAGGAGAATAGACCCATATGGTGTGTGTTTAATATACCAGAATCTGTGTGTGACTCCCATTCAAATGATAAATCCATCTATATACTTTGTGATGGGGTAAGGCCAGATGGCTACAGTAAAGTAGTGAGGAACAGGTATGTTAGCCCCAGGCTAAACAAATCCCTGGTACCGTGGTAACCAAATGTCAGTTGCTCCAGGTTAATCAAGACACCTGGGGCCAATTAAGATCTTTCTAGAAAGCAGTGGAGACAGCTACATTGATTGGGACACCTGAAGCCAATCAAGGGCTGGCTGGAACTAGTTAAAAGCCTCCCAGTTAGTCAGTGAGGGGTGCATGCGAGGAGCTGGGAGCAAGAGGTGCAAGGAGCTGAGAGGGAGAGGGAGAGGGAGAGGGAGAGGGAGAGGCTGTGCTGCTGGAGGACTGAGGAGTACAAGCGTTATCAGACACCAGGAGGAAGGTCCAGTGGTGAGGATAAAGAAGGAGTTTGGAGGAGGCCATGGAGATGTAGCCCAGGGAGGTGTAGCTGTCATGCAGCTGTTACAGGAGGCACTATAGACAGCTGCGATCCACAGGGCCCTGGGCTGGAACCCGGAGTAGAGGGTGGGCCCGGGTTCCCCCCAAACCTCCCAACTCCTGATCAGACACAGGAGGAGTTGACCCAAACTGTGGGTTCCGCCAGAGGGGAAGATCACTGAGGTGAGCAAATCCGCCAAGAAGCGTAGGACCCACCAAGGTAGAGGAGGAACTTTCGCACAACTTATAGTGACTGATAGCACAAGAGAATAAAGATGTGAAGACTGTGGAACAAAACATTTATTTTATACCGATAGGTCTTTCTTCCATCACTTTTAGGGTGTATTGTATATAAGTAGGGCTAGTCGGGAGTTTTTTGCTCTCATGTTTTTCATTAAGAAATGCTGATAAATCAAAACTGTCCGCAAAAGAGACTTGGATTTGACAAATCTCTTGGCTCAAAAAAAAAAAAAAGTGGGGGGGGGCTTGAAAATTGTCAATGTTTTTGTTCAACATTTTGGAAACAAAAATTTCCAATTTGAAATGACTTTTTGTTTTGATAGAGGAAAATATCTAAATGGAAATGAAACATTTTGAAATGATCACAGTGAAAGGTGGGTATTGACTGTGTGGGTTTGGGGATTTGGTTGGCTCACAATTTTTGGAGATTTTGTCTGAGTCCCAATTTGAAATGGGAAAAAATTTCAACCCCTGAAAAATACTCCCGGGGTGGAAAAACTATTTCCTGCCCAGCTCCTTATACAAGGCATTATCAGTAGACTGGCTCTTCTCATTCTCCCATGTTGCCAACCGACATCTGTGTGGTTGCAATGGTTTGCCCATGTTGTGCCACACTAAAAAGGGAGCCCGGCTGTGTCCTCCAGTCTCTATGCCACGTTTACAAGAGAAGATCCACTGGGGTGGGGAATGGTCATTTCTTAGCACTGCCTCTTGAGCTCATTGCTGGGTAGGGTGATCCTTCACCTAGCTTTTCCAGCTGGGAATATGATACTGAAATGAATGTGTCAAGCATTTTGTGCTATTTGCTGCTAGCAGAAAGTAAATCCAGAGACAGGCTTCATGTATTTTTATTAGCAGACCTCTAATTGCTCGTGCACGGCACTCCAGTGCCAGCAGAGCTAGGGCACACTGGTTGCAACATCATGGTGATCTTAAAGGGAAACCCCATTGCATAGTATAAGGTATCAGAGAAGAAAGATGGTCCTGAAGTTAAGGCACTGCAAAGGGACCCAGGAAACCTGCTTTGTGTTCACCTCTGCCACAGTCTTCCCCTATGACCTTGGGTGAATCACTTAATTTCTCAGTGCCTCGGTTCCCCATCTTTAAAATGGAGATAATGATGTTTTCTTTCTCCTACCCTTTTTTTGACATATGCATTGACACTGTAAGCTCTGCAGGGTAGGGACTATCTTGTAGTGTCTACACGGCATGACACAATGGGACCCCAATCGTGTTTAGCCTTTCTAGACACAATTCATATATGTGGGAGGAAATATTTCAGCATGAGTGGCGAGGATTCACTATCTAGCCGCTAGTGGTGTTATAATCTCTGATCTGGAACAACAGTGAGAAAATATTTTATAAATAATGTAAAATGCCTTCACAGTACCGTTTTATGATTAATATAACCTTAGAGAAAAATGATGAATCGGAATCCTATAGTATTTCAGTGTGGATTTTATACTTTACAAATTTCAGCTTTTTTTTAAAGGAAGTTTGTACTCCATGATATAATTTTCAAAATGTAAAACAAATAACTTTTGGAGCCTGATCTGACACAATAGAAGTCAATAGGTGCTTTGCTATTCAAAAGCTACACAAACGAGTCTGAAACATCCTCCTGGGTTTATAATGGCCGGATCAATTAAAAATATATATGCACATCTGCAGGTTGCCACTCCTGAACTCAGCCATGGCAAAGGGAGTCCTAGACTATTTCTGTACGTAATACCAGCCCTGGGTCAAGTCATGTCCAGTGATTAAAGTGTATTATCAGAACTATAACTGACACAGGATATACAAAGCAATCTAACTTCAGCCCATGCACAGAACCATAATACGCAGTGTATTTGCCACATGGCTTTTGCCACATTTTCTCCTGTCACTGATAACAGAACTGTTAGAATGACCTTGGAGAGCTAATAACTACTCAGTGATTTGGTTTTCAGGCTCCCATAGTATTTTGCCGACTGTGTCACCTTTGTTAAGGTGAGAGATGCAAAAGTGAAGCTTGGTTCCTAAGTTTTTGGCCAGTGGCTTAGACAAGACTTTTGCGGGATATAGAGTATGTATTAACAGATGCTAGGACTCCTTTCATTTCTTGTCTGTTTCCTAGCTGTAAAATTTGGATGACAATATTTCCTTTCTCCCATCCTCGGTCCATCTTTCCCATTTAGACTGTAACTGCTATGAGGCTGGGAATGTCTCCTATTATATGTATGTACAGCCCCTAAGACAATGGAACCCTGATCTACTTTGAGGCCTCCGAGTGCTAATGTAATGTAATAACACGTCTGCCATGTGAACAAAGCAACAAAAAGGGGATGGGTTCAATACATGATGTTTAGGGTCTGAGCTTGGGGTGTCTGTCAAAATACATAGAACATTTGGCTTGAGCCCTTAGCCTAGACTCGTACTTCACTCAGAGGTTCTAACCCTAGGAGCTGCTGGGTACTCAGCACTTTTGAAAATCAGGAAACTTATTTAAGGGTCTAAATGTGGACTTAGGAGCCTGGGTTTAGGCTCCCCTTTTTGAAACTCTTCCCCTGTATGTGTGACTGTGTCCACCCCACACAGGAATGGAAGGAGTTTAAGGAGGCCTGATGAGCCAATTAACCTAGCAGATGGGAGGCTGAGAAGAAAGCCCTAATTAGAGGAACAAGCTCACCTATGCAGGAACAGGAGGGGCCTGTACAAAGCCAGATGGCTGCCTGCAGGCAGGGGTGGTGGTTGCTGAAATGGGGCAGTGTAGCAGGGTGGACCCTGCTCCTGCTGTGAGGGGTTTAAAAGTGGCCTGGCAGGGCTTGAGAGCGGCTGCTCTCAAGGCTGGGCTGATTGGGGAAGTGGCTGCAGCTGGGGCCATGCCCCAAACTGAGCCAAGGGCCTTATAAGAAGGCCAGGGATGCTAGAAGCCAAGACAGTCTCTCTCTGCCTTCAGAGAGAGAAGGGCCTAGCTGCAGGGAGCTAGAGACCAGATACCTGAGTGAAGCAGGGCTGGGGAAAGGCTGAGGAGCTGGGGAGCTCCAGCCTAGAAAGCCCAGGCTGTGGCCTAGCAGAGGGCTAATAACAGGTACTGGGGGTTGCAGAGGGCAGCCCAGGGGTAGGCCAAGGCAGCAGGTCCAAACCCCTTTGCCAGTGATGAGTGGCTGATACTGCAGTCTGCACCAGAGTGTGGGGCTAGACAATGACTGGCAGTAGCCAATATTGAGGCAAGGTGGGGCTAGAGGGTGGGGGTTCCCCAAGGAGGGGAGACCCAGTGCACCCCCATGTAAAAGGGCACTGGGTCCAGGGAGGGACACAGGGGGCCTGAGGACAGGTGGATCACCAGCCTGCAGAGGGCGCTCCGAACGCTGGACTGAGCAATTCCCGGAGTCACCAGCAGGAGGCGCTGTGGGGGTGAGTCCGGCCCGTCTACAGGCAGTCACTCCCTGGGAAGAGGAAGGGGTGTTTAAGGACTGCTGCTGGGAAAGGCTGCAGGGAAATCACCTGCATGGAGAGAGTTGGGAAGCTGGCAAACCCAGAGAGGGTGGGAGCTAGTGGTATAGAAAGAAGCCCAGGGAAACAGTAGCAAGAAGTAGGACTGTACAGGGACTCTGGCAGCTTGTTATTGGGTCCCTGGGCTGGAACCTCGTGTAGTGGGTGGGCATAGGTTCCCCTGCCAGGCAGTGGCAAAGGGCACTGGAGATGCTATCCAGGCAGCTGGTCTGGAAAGACTGAATTCTCTGAAAGAGGAGGACTTTAGTGAGCTGGCTGGAGAGCTGAGCCATGAAGAGAAGACTGCAGATCCGGGAGTTGGAGGGGCTGCAGAGCGAAAGAGACTGGGGGAAGACATCACTGGAGGGAGAACGTAAGCTGGCAGAGTGAATCCCCAGGACAGGCAGCAGGAGGCAGTGAGTGCACCCTGTGACAGTAACCCCTTGATCAATGTATGTTATAAATCTGATTGAGCTCCTCAATATCCATAAGACAGTTATTGAACTAGGGTCACATTTATAGAACCCTCTGAGCTTTCATGGGCAGAAAAAAGGTGACTTTCTTATTGATAAGTGTACAGATGGGGCAACAGCTTCCATATTCTTCTTTAAAGTGTTTTTGTTTTTTGTTTTTAATTTTGTGAGTGATGATTGTTCTCTGCTTGGCCTGGGCTCGGAGACCCAGCAGCTCTGAGGAAAAGGCTCATCAATGGCACAGAGCATGAATTGCTATGATCAGAAAGGACTGTGGTGTACAAGGAACAGGTGCTCCTGGGGAAGTTTTGAAAGAGCTTGTTAACCACATCATTCACTACAATACAAGCTTATTCTCTTTGCTGGATTATTCATTCCAAGCACCATAATAATAATGTAGCATATGAATTTTGGAGTTCCTGTTACAAGAAAAATAACTTTTTCAACCCTTCCATTTATACCTGATGATCCTTTAACTGTGGACTCTACTGCACCATTTTTAAACTGTACGTTGAAAAGACAGTGTTCAAAGTGGCAGGCTTAATTCTCACCCACCCCCTTCTGTAGTTACTGCAGGATTTGTCTGATACATTATTTTGCAATGATCTGTGCCTTTTTTATTCTGCATGTCTAAGGGGAAAAAAGAAGTAAGCTTTTATAAATTACTTTGTAGAGTGATTATTTTAACACTTTACCTCAGGTTCCTGGGCAAGTTGATTGTATTAACTATTTAAGTGCTTTGAGGATTTCCAACTTGCATTCAGCATAAAGGAATTCATGTGACCCTTAGAACATATGGAGAACACCATTGTCTGTGTCCTGCATATGCGCCGCCGCCACCTCCTTGGCTCTAACTGGGCCCTTACGCAGTTTAGGACTGTGACAGGCTGCCAATATCCTGAATGAACTTTATTGAATGATGATCAACCTTACTGAAGTAGGTACTATAATGCCTTTGGGGCACATTGTATTAGGAATGTGATTGTATGGAACTTCTTTAGCAGAAAGACCGCATGAAGGCAATCTCTGGAAGGTATGAGGCAATTCAAACATCTTTTTTGGAACAATAGGTGTGAAGCAGATTTCCTAGGAATACTTTGAGGTGAGGGGAAGGCAAATTCTCCCCTTGGATCGCACCCTTTTGAAGATATACAAAAGGTCTCTCTTCAGGGTATACTAATTATGGGGAAACTCCAGGTCAAAGACCCTTGATCTGTATAAAACAGTGGGCTAAACTTTCATGAAAGTGTTCTGGTTCTGAGCTGAAGCTGTGATGAACTGGTAACCACCTGGAGTCACTTGGGGTGAGGGTTTGAATCCATGTTAGGGTTAGGAGTTAAATTTGGTAAGCCTATTAGCATGCTTGTAGGCTCTCATAATTTCTAATGTTTTCTCTGTAGTGCTTTGAACCCCAAGAATAAAGTCAGCTACCACACAGCTCTTTCTAGGTGAGCTATCTGTAGCAAACTCTGCTGTCAGTCTCTGAAGAGAAAGCAAGTCTATTTAGGCAGCCTGTCTTTGCTGGGAAATATACAGTGAAGAAAAGGTAGCAGGAGTGCTCCCTAAAGGTGTGTGTGGGAGGCCACCAGTGCCTCTGCCCTGCCCCACACTCACTTCTCTCCACTCCCTGTCGCTTGCCCTTACGGCCTGTAAAAGTGGGAGGGCCATGGCCACCTAGTGTGCCCCCCCCCCCACCGCCCATTCCAGTGCCCCTGCAAGGAAGTGTGCAGTCTGGATATATACTGGTCAGAAGGGAGTGAGACACAGGTCTCTGCCCAAGAGAGGCAACCACTGGGGAGCTGGAAGTCTGAGGGTGGGTGCCCTGGCTTGACCACGGATCATTGTTGTGTGCAGCCTCCATCCCCTTTCTTACACATGGCACTTGTGTAATTTAAATTTAAAAACCTCACTCTAATTGTAATTTCAGTATAAAATGTGTGGCTGGGCTTTTCAAAGGAGACTAAGGGAATTAGATGCCCCCATCACATTTTAATGGCTTTTAAGTGCCTAATTCCTTTAGGCCTCTTTGCAAACCCCAGCTCTTTCTTTTGGTTGTGTGGTTAGTTGTTACAACTCTCTCTTGCTGCGTAATGCTTGGAATGTTCCAAGCAAATAGCCAATCACTTAACAGAAATCAGATGTGAGCTTGCAAAGTGATATGGCTTCAGAAGCAGCCAGTGCAAAGTTGGGCTGTAAACACACAAGCATTAATGTTATGGAAAAAGAGCTTGCAGCCCCTCTCTGTGTGACTGCCCCGGAGTATTGCATCCAACCAATTCTAGCCAGAGAGAGAGACACGCATACGTGAAGGCTGGAGGGACTGGCTCACCAGGAAAGTATAAAAGAGGTGGCGAGTAATACCGAGCTCGGCAAAGTGATGTCCAAGAGGGTACCTGATGATAGCCTACAAGTATTAGAAGAGTGAGGTTGAGGGCTTGGCTACACTTACAAGTTGCAGCGCTGGTGGAGGCTTTCCAGCGCTGCAATTAACACCCCGTCCACACTTGCAGGGCAGCCAGCCCAGCAGCGCCCCCTCCTGGTGCAGCTGGCTGAAAAAAACCCATCCCGGGGGGGTATGAGTGCAGCAGCGCTGACAGCAGCGCTGCTGCTCAGGTGGTGGACACACACCTGCTACCTGTCTCCCAGGGAATATAAGGAGCTATCCCCCAGCTCTGTTCAGCTCACTCTTGCTCTCAGTGCACTCTACTGCCTTTGCTCCCCCCGACCTTGCCTTGCCCTTTAAATTAAAAATCTCCTTCAAAAATCTCCTTCCTGTTTGCAGCAGTGCATCAGTTTATCAGTTACAGTCAGCAGGTACCCATGCCGCATCTGCAGCCGAGCAGGTGAGCATCAGGACAGGGTGTGGTCAGGACCAGGCATCAGCATCATGGCTGCGCTCCGGCAGTACGCTGTTCAGATATCTCAGAATTAATATAGTATTGAGCAGATATCTGGGGCCAGCCATGATGGGGGCCATGACTACAGTGACGCACAAAGTGCTATGAAAGCGCCTAGAGAGCCGAGGAGCTCCCCGAGAGGGGAGACCGGCCCGAGCTGCTCCCAGAGCTGATGCCACCACAGGGAGATGGACAAGATAGATGGGTGACCCCACTGCAATCCACCAACCCCACAGGAGGAGGAGGCACAGGAGGGAGAGGAGGGAGGAGGAGGAGAGGGAGGAGGGGAGGAGGAGAGGAATGTGAAGAACCTGGGAGGGGGGAAGACTGGAGAGGAGCAGGAAGGAGCTCTGCAGCCAGGGCTTCTCCAGCAGGCAGGAGGCAGAAGCAGCAGCAGGCAGACAGCAGCAGGCGGGAGGAGACAAGCAGAGGTTTTGGGGGGGGCTGGGAAAAGGGGGTGGGAGGAAGGGGATGGGGGATGTGGAAGAGCAAGGTGATGGCTGCATGTGGATGTGGTCGCGTGAATCTAATCTGCTTCAGTTATCTCATAATCTGCTTCAGTTCATCTCATCAGCAAATCCCAGCAGCAGCAGTATATGGCCATGGCAGGTTTATAGGCAGAGCCACTGTGTCCCTTGTCCCAGTGACGGACGGTGACACTGTGGGGACACTCGCCGCGCGGGGGACACTTCGAACACAGCTCCGCCGCTCTGGTCCCGGCCCGGCCATTGCTCGGCCAAGGAAACAGGCTCCGCCCCTCCCCCCTTTGAAAAATCTGGGGAGATTCTTTCCTAGGAAAAAGAAGAGAAAGAGATAAATGATGAGAGATGAAGAGATACTGGCTCTCTGCCTCTCACCACCCCCCAACCCCCATCACTCCTCACCCTCTCACCCTCCTCTCCCTCCCTCCTCACTCTCCTTCATCCCTCACCTCCTCTATAACCATTTCTTTTGTTTTGTTTTCTTTTCCTTTTTCCTGTTGACTTAGAGATGCAAGTGAGAAGAACTCCCCTCAGTGTGTGTGAACTTGTCTGTGTCTAGTGGATACAATGTGCCCTTGACAATGTTTGTGTGTTTGTGTTGTACAGTACACAGTGACTTGACCTACTGGATTGTTCATGTTCAGACAGAAGACAAAAAGAAAAAAAAGAAAGAAAAATCCAAGAAAGAAGAGCAGGACAAGCTGTAGAGAAAAGAGAGAGAGAAGAGAGAGAAAGAAAGAAGAGGAAAAAAGAAGAGAAAAGAAACAGGAGGAGAAAAGAGAAGCACAGAAAGCAAGAGAAACGGGCGAGCAGCAGAAGCACTGCTGGAGTCTATAGAGTCCATAGAGCAGCCTGCTATGCAAGCACCCCACTGCCATGCCTACAGCACCCCCGCCCCCCTGCCACCCAACCCCCCTTGTGCAGCTTCCCCAGCATCCAGCACCACCAGCAGCCAGCCCCCACTGCCCACCAGCAGCCTCCCCACCACCATCCACCCCACCCACCCACCACCCCCCAACCCCCATCACCCCCCACCACCCCAACCTATAAGAACCAATTCAACCCCCATCACCATGCAGACACAGCACCAATGGATTATATGAACAGCACATACCAACCTTCATATGCAAGTGACCCAGTGTTAGACCTTGTAAACTTGTGTGTGTTGTGTGTCTGTCTCTTTGTTTTTTGTCTTTTTGTTTCTTTCTATTGCTTTTCAAACAGTTTTTTCAGATTTTGTAACTAAAGATAATTAAAGCAGAAAGAGAAAGAGAGAAAAGTCTAAGCAAGAAATATTATTATATTAGTGGCAATAGAATAACAGATTCAGTTATTCTCCCATGCAAAGCAGGCAACAACATTACAAAGCTTCAATTCACTCCCAAATTTTTCCTCTCCCTTAGGCAGCCTCAAGCCCTGTGCTGGCTTTCCCTGCCTCCTGTCTGCCCTGTGCACCTCTCAGGACTTGAACTCTCAGCCTCATCTCTCTGTGCTCATTCAGACTTTCCTACTTGAATTCAACCTCTCTATGGGAAGCTTATGGAGCCCTTCACAACCTGCTTTAAATACTAGCCCTGCTTTCCTCCATACAAACACTCCAGCTGCTTTCCACCAAGCAAGCCTTCACTCTCAGCCTTCCCCACACTGCCTCAGTCTTGTAGCTGCAGCCTGTCCTGCTCCGCTCAAGCATCCTGCCCTGGGGTTCCTGCAAGGAGGTCAGTAACGTCTGTATAGGGTGATGTAGGTCCACAGTGCACAGTCCATTGGCTCATTTGCCCTCTTCCTGTCTCCTGAATCCTGTCTGGGGCCCTGCTGAACTGGCCTCTGTTCCTGTCCTGCATCGCATGCATCTGTTTCAGGTGCAGCATGTTCCAATGAAATGCCGCAATGATGAAACGCCGCCAGGTGATGAACCGATGCATAAAGAACCACCCGGATGCTATTTATAGATAAGCTTCGAAGGAATTGCCATCCAAGGGCCAGAATAGGGCCCAAGTCACGGCACGTGCCAAGCCAGCCACATCAATCATTTGTGCACCATCCTCCACCCCCACCATCTTTCTCCTGCTTGCATCTTCTGCATTAATTGCAGAGTCACCAAACTCTTTCCCACCCACGCGGTCTGACTTCCAAACTTGCCCACTTCAATGCCACCTTGCACCGCTTCTTGCACCACCCCCGTCTTTTCCCCCCAGTAGCTGCAGCTCTTCCACATGTTCCAGCGTCAGGCCGCTCCACGACACGTGTCCATTAGCCGCAGAGTGGGGCAGCCTCAGTGGCTTTTCCACTGAAAGTGCTTTTCTCAGTGGCAAGCCCCCAGTGCGCCACTCAGTGCTTCATCACTCTGATCCCAGTGCTCCATCCCAGTGTGCCAGCATCGCAGTGAAATCCAAGCATGCTGTGCATTTCGTGCCCCGTGCGTGTTGAGCATGAAGGATGTGCTGGACTGCCAACTAGTCAGACTTGGCACTGACACTTCAGCTAAGCACATCGCCGACGACGGCCTCATAACCTGTCATGTCAGCGTGTTGTCACTGATCAGGTCAGCAGACCATCAGTCACTCAGTCACAGAAGAGCAGAGAATTCAGCACCAGAAAGAGATCGACAGAAGAACACTGGCAATGGCGAGAGAAATGCTGCGAGCAAGAGTAACAGGAAGAAGATGCTGCATGCTCCGAAATGCGGCACAGAGTGGCTGCTTCCCATGGCGCTGGCACCACCAAATGATGGGAAACAGGAAGCCGAAATAGCTGCCCACAGGATGGACACCCACAGTGCACCCACCGTGCAGCTGGCAAGTGGGCTGTTGTGGCAGCTGCCCAGCCAGCACTGTGTGGCGTGGCCTGGCTGCAGTGCTGGCTGCCCTGCCAGCGCCAGCGCTGCCAGCGCCAGGGCTCAGCAAGCCTGCTGCAACCTGAGTGCTTCTGAAGTATGAGATACAGGGGTGTAAATTAAAGTGATGGGGAATCTCAGGAATTTTTCAGCAGTTGGTCTGTAGACCTAGAAAATGTTTGTTAATGTGCCAACTTCCTCTAAGGTTAACATGCATCTTAGGGGTTATCTTTACACTATCTTCTATTGACTTAATACATTTTTGATCCATTTTTATTTCCCCAAAAGCATGGTGCATACCAAAAAAAAATCCCCTAAAGTACCCAGGGGCTATCAAAATCCAGCTGCAAACACTTTCCAATCCTGAAAGGTTTCAGAGCCTGATCTCACACGCGTTGAAGTCCATGGCAGTACTTCATTTCAGTGGACACTGGATCAGGCCCATAGAGTAAAATTTTCAAAAACACATTAAGATTTAGGGTCAAAGGCCCATCTGTACTTAGGGCCAGGTTCACAAAAGGGACTTACATGCCTACATCCAACATTTAGGTGCTCACGGCACTCACAAACACTGCTTAGCTGTCACCTAACCCTGTAGGTGCCTAAACTCATTCAGCGCCTACATTTCTGCTGTAAAAATTCTCTAGGGCTTTAAGTTTCTGTCTCTGGGCATGTGCACTGCTGCCTCACTCTAGGCATCCAGATGCCTATACCCCAAGGCGATGCACGAACCAGAGGACAATAGACATTCTCCTGCCTGTCTCACCTGTGGGGCCTGAGCCACTGGGGTATTCAGAGCACATCAACAGAGTAGGCCTCATTCAAAAGGAGGTGGTGATGATGCCTCCTGTCCCTTATAGCTTTTATCCCAATGGTTAGAGCACTCACTTGAGCTGTGGGAAGCCCAGGTTCAGTTCCCCACTCTGCCTGATGGTGACAAAGGATTTGAACAAGGGTGTCCCACCTTTCAAAACCGTGCCCTAATCACTGATGTGGGGCTCCCTTGGTCTCCTGTTGGAGCTGTTCCACTGGAGTTAAATAATTAGTCATCAGACTATTCCATGGTGGGACTGCATCCTGAGTCACCCATGGGAGTTTCCCAATAACCAGGCTACGGAATCCTTCTCACTCTGACTCAGTGACTCTCTCTTAGGTGCCCGTCTCTCCCCAGGCGCTGTACAAGGAGCCTAGGTACCTAACCCAGGGTTTGTGAATTACTGTGATTTTTCTAGATGCCCAAGTCCCTTTGTGAATCTGACCCTTTGGAGGTCAAGTCAAATTAGTGGGATTTAGGGTCAGCTTTACAAAGGCATTTAGGCTCCGAAAGATGCTGATAGGTCCTAGCTGCATTTACAAATGGGAGTTAGGTGTCTAGGTGCTTTTGAAAATCCCACTAACTCCCATTTGTAAATCCAGCTAGATACCTATCTGCATCTTTAGGTGCCTAAATGCCTTTGTAAAGCTGCCCCAAGTGCCTAAGTCACTTAGGCTCAGATCCCCTCAGATTTTTAGGCCATTAACTCAGTGTAAGTTAGGTACTAAAATGTTTCAAGATTTGGTATTTGAGCATTTTGAAATTTTTACCCGTAATGGTCCAAGGGTTAGAACACACAACTCTGAGCTAAAAAGAATCCTGCTTAGCAGGGTGAGGGAGGTGCTGTGGGCAAGCATCTCCTTGTGCTGCTGGAAACTGGTTGAAAACACAGGACTTTGTTACCCAGCAGCTATAACAGCTAAGCTGCCCGCTGCAGAATTAAAACATACTGAAAATCATATTTAGTCTGCCTTGCAGAAAGGAACAGTAATAAATTACTATAGCCTTTTACTGTGTACTCTTACTTAGCAGTTGCTTTAAAACAAAGAGTGCATTATTGATATAGCCCTTGCAGACATGAAATCAAACTCATGATACTTTGTCAATTTTTCTCTTTAATTAATATTTTCTACAAGGATTTTTTTTAAAAAAAAACCAACCGCTGGTTTGAAGGCAGTCACCAAACACAATCTGAACGTGATGCTATGATCTCTGGGTGAAGTGCTCTGGCCTGTGGTGTGCAAGAAGTCAGACCACATGATCCCAATGCTCCTGTCTGGCCTAAATATCTGAATCCATGTAAGACTAAACCTGGAGGACTGTGCAGCACCATTAGTCCTGTGTAGATTCTTGGAGCCAAATCATCAGCTGGTATAAACTGGCTTTGGTTACACCAATTTACACCAGCTGAGGATCTGGCCCCTGGGCTTTAAAGCCAGTCAAGACCATTGTTAAAAACACAGCTGAACAGTGCAAGCTGACCTCTGGTGTAACTCAGGCCATAGAATTTCACCCACTAGTTCCCATTTCGAGCTCACTAACTTGTGGTTGAACTTGTCTGTGGAAGCCAGGGGTGCTGGAGGGGGGGGGAAGTTGGGGGTCCTTTTTGCCGGCCCTAAGGCCAAGCAATTGGGGGAGAGGTTGGAGAGGAGCGAGCAGGGGCGGAGCCTTGGGGAAGGGGCGGGGCCATGATTCAGGTGCCAGTGGGGGGCCCCTCACTTTTAGGAACCTTCTGCTGTGTCTGTAAGGCTCACTGTGACAGAGTGAACTGTCATATGGGGTGTGGGAAATCAAAAAGCCTGCTGACTCCAATTAACCAATCCTCTCAGAGGCTGCTGGGAGCAGAGGGCGTCTAGGGTCTATATAAGCCAGACCCAGCTTGCTCCAGAGAGCAGAACAGGCAATGCCAAGAAGACTGGAAGGCTGAAGGAGTTCCAAGGGGAAAAGCTGCTCCAGAAAGGGATGGGAGGAGGGGCAGTTGCCTTGGCAAACGGGCCCTGAGTCTGGGAAAACTTGGGACTTGCCTCAGAGGTCAGAGACCTTGTGAGGAAATGGGCCAACAGATCTGGGTGTAGATATTGATATATTAAATATTGATGCCCCACTTTTAGAAGTACTCCTGTGCACTCTCCGGTGACCTTCCTCTCCTCACCCTTTCTTGGTAGCCATATAAATACCTAATCCCGTTTTTAATCTTAAAATGGGTTCCAGATGATAAAATCATGTTAGTGGGGGATAGCATTTAATGTCTGCGTAAGTAGATACATGTGGACGCAGTGCCAGGTTTGAGTATTAATTTGTTTTGGAAGCTCAGCATAAATAGGATCATTTGGGGTATGTCAATGGTTAATTATCTTTAGGTGGGAAGAAGTATAAATTGATTGATTGGAATGGATGCAGTGTTAAACTGCTGTCATGGCTGTTATAGAAGAATTCCATTGCATAGGGAAGTTTATTTTTCGTACTGGAGACTTTGTCTGCACTGTTTCAGGGTTTAAATTATACTGGTGCTGTTTATTAACAGATTATTTATTTTTATTAAGTGAATGAAGTATAACAGTTCAACAGACTGTTATTCCTGTAAATATCAAGGGGGCGTGGTTTAGGAGTGAGTTTAGTTTGGAGAAGTGGGTGTGGTGGTGTTTTGGCCTCGCAAATAGACTTAGTTTTTGGGTTTGTAGGTTTTGGGTAAATTGTTCAAGCCTCTGATCAAGAGTGTCTATTTACTTAGAGACCAACGCAGAGTGGAGTAGGAGACCTAAATGCTTCATATTGGCGCAAACAGCTACCAATAGATACCAGAACACAACAAAAGCATATACCCAAGAAATTATATAGCACGCTAACAAAAAATGTGTGTAATATACATGATGTAAAATTCCACTGTAAAGATAAGTCACCATTACTACAACTTTGAAAAACCAATATAACTTAATACATTAGGATTAGAAATCTGCCTAAACATGAAGTTAGTTTAAAAAAATGTTTTCTGTAAATTCCAAAGAATTATCTCTAGAACACAAGCAACATGATAGGATAATTCCAAAATGTTGTCCAAAGCCTGTGATGTCTGGAAGGAGAAACTGATAGTCAAACAAGTAGCTTTGCTGAGCCAACTACTAAGAAAGTTCTTTTCCTTTAACTAAGATAAAGTAAAATTTGAACTCGCTATTACTGAAAAGCTGGGAGTTATTGGAAAAGCAGAACAGCCTACAGATTGGGCTAATTCCATGGTTATAATTGAAAAGACACACAAAGTAAGGCTGTGTTGATCCATGCAATTTTAATAAGGCTGTAAAATGTTAAAGATCAAGATTATTAAACTTGAAGACATGGTGGCTGAATTGTCAGAACGGGTTACCTAGGGAGGTGGTGGAATCTCCTTCCTTAGAAGTTTTTAAGGTCAGGCTTGACCAAGCCCTGGCTGTTGGTCCTGCTTTGAGCAGTGGGTTGGCCTAGATGACCTCCTGAGGTCCCTTCCAACCCTAATATTCTATGCAAGAACCATAATATTTTGTTCAGTTCTGAACATTTCAGAATTACAAACAACTTCTATTCCCGAGGAGCTTGTAACTGTGATTCTAATTTAATACAACATTAGGAAATTGTAAATGTAAGTGGATGCCATTTGGGTTTGAACTCTACTCCCAAGGTATTGTAAACCTTGATTACACAGGTCTTGTTAGGATGACTGGGCGCATCATGCATGATGTTTGAATTTGGATGGGATTAAGGCTGGAAGAAATTTTTCTGTTGAAACATTTTTTGACAGAAAATTGTTTAGTCAAAATCCCAGTCTACTTAATTATTTTGCAAAAGTCTGCTTTCCACAGAATTTCAGTTTTATATGTCAAAAAACTGAATGCCTGAATCAAGATATTTCAATTTGGAAATGCTGCCCCAGTGCCTCGTGGGTGTTGTAGTTCCACTGCCTCATGTGCTCATTCTCCTGTATTGTCTGGGTTCCCCAGCCCCATTATAACTCTCATGATGCACCATGGCCAAAGACTCCCATAATGCACCATTTCTCCTCTCTAAGAGGGGAGGCTGTGGTGCTTCATGGAAGATATATTCTGACCAGGTGTCCTACAGAGGAGAATGGGATAATAAAATACTCGAATTACAACTTCCATGGGGCATCATGGCAGCATTTGCAAACAACATTTTTCAGTTTTCAGCCAAAAAATCCATGTCCTTGGAAAAATAAACCATTTTATTAGCTTTACTTGAGACTTTTTGGGTGTCCTAGTTCTTGAGTGCCCAAGAACATGTACCTTTAAAGGGGCTGATGTTCAGAAGGCAGGTGCTCAACAAAGAAATCATTTAGCTTTGTGGTGATGTCCTTGTTCTCCTTAATTGTTGTCTTTATTCACAGTGATTCTCTTGCAAGCTTTCTGCTTCTTGAAGAACTTCTTGTTCTGTTTCTATGTTGCTAACTATCTGCTCTTTGAATTCCCTGTTAGTCCCAAGAAGTAGGGTGGCAAAGTAGGACTCTCAGAGAGGAGGAATAAGAAAGTCGTAGAGCACTATTGAAACACTTACGCAACAAAGGTGCTGTGAGGCATCAGAATAAAATAGTCCTTTAGGGTAACTGAGTATCCTGACTGCCCTGTGGATAAATTACATCCCAAGATTATTTCATCAAATCTGATTGCCTGGGGTTCCATAAACTGATGTTTCAGGATCATTCAGCACTACTTGCATTGCAAAAAAAAAAAAAGTAATGGAAACATGAGGAGAAATGACAAATCACTAGAATCCTAAATTATTCTTTTAGGCACAGCCCCCTGCAAAGGGTGCTGTGTAAGATGCACCTCCCCAGGAGTAGCTGTGACCCAGGCACCATTCTGAGTCATCATTCCCTCCCTGCTTAACTCTTGCTCCAGGGAGGGGGTGTGATACTTCAGTGCTGGTATAGGCCATCTGGATACAACACCTCCTGCACTAGCCCCACTGAACTGCCTGGCGTGGTGGAGCTGTTAAGGTTCTACCCACTCCTAGTCCTTCTTGGAGTGTCAGATGCCCACATGCTCCTGGACTCAAGGTAGGGTATCTACACTGGAGGAGGGGTGTGGAAAAACAACTCTGCAGCAGTCAGTCGCCAAGCCCAGGTCTACAGATGCTGGCTTGTGGGGCTCTCACTATGGGGCTAAATATAGCCATGTAGACCTTCCCGCTCAGGCCGAGACCCACCCCCTCACTGGGTTTCAGAGCCCAAGTTCCAGCCTGAGGGGGAACGTTTACACCACTACTTTTTTTGCCCCAGAATGCAAGTCCAAATTTGCAGGAAAGTTTTTTGGGGTGGGGTGCAGGTGGGTTGTTTTTTGCAGTGCACACGCCCCCCCCCCCATAGGGGCTAAGGAAGGTTTTTGTTCCCCTGTATGGACGTGTGACCCAAGACACTATCTAGCCCAAAGAACAGAGAATAAATGAAGCCTATCCAGTCTGTGCTGCTGAAAACTCTAACAGCCCCCATTTCCACTGATTGTGTGTGTGTGTGTGTGTGTACCATGTGAGCAGGTGACTTGCTAGATAGCCAGATACTGAAGGAACTGGGCTCTGGTTTGAGACATCACCCCCAAGCTCATGTCTGCTGTGAGAATAATAATCATTACAAATCTAGATGCTCAGTGTTGAAGCTATAACAACTGATTTTCTCACTGTTCCTTTTTCCTCCCCCTGCACTTCCCCAACTCTGCCACTCTCTCACTTCTGCCTTTCCCAAGCAGGAGCGATAAATCTTGTGCTATCTCCTATTACCCCCCTCCCCTATCCCTGTCCTGATTTTTCACACTTGCTGTCTGGTCACCCTAACTCAAGTGCTCGCTAGGGAATGAGCCGTGATGCCCATTTTTCCCCATGCACCTGTCCAGGGATGCTGGCTGCTGCATGGGATGCTGGAGCCCTGTCTCTGGCTACTCCACACCCATCCCTGCCCCTTTCAGGCGACTTGGGGGAGAAGCAGTCCTCATGCTTCCCCCAAGCAAAGGGGCTGCCATTCTAATTGGCTCTTAAGTGGACAGGGGGAGGTTCCTTACTGCCTCCTCGGTCTTCCTATAACAGCTACTTGATGTGGCAACCATGATCCTGCCCTTAACAAACTAGTAAAGCACAGCTGTAGGCTGAGTTAGTAGTCTTCTCGTGACTCGGCCTCCATCCTGACTGCAGGGGCTGGGAGGATAACTCATCTCCGGTGACTGTCCTTGGCCTTCTCACTGCCAAGCCACAGGGCTACTTTTGTAATGTGGATGCAGATCTTCTAAGCCCCAGATTTAGGCCCCCTCCTCTATGTATTCCAAGCCAGCCACAGCTCAGATGTAGCTGATGAAACAGATGCAACTGCAGAAGCTTTCTGAGTGTTCTGTTCTTTCCCCTTCCTTGGGGTGAATGACATTAGTTTGCGACTGCATGTTGTCACAGGCCATTAGCCTAGTGCCACTTGCAAAGGCAGTGAGGTGTTGCTAACATCCGGGGCACAGAACGTTTGCACTAATGACCGAAACGATAAGGTTTTATCGTGGCAGGTTGTCGAGCTAATTTTAACTTGGTGATGTGTGCTGAGGTGGCTTATGATGATATTAGATTAAACTGGTGCCCAGTCATTGGAGAAAGCTGTAATGATGCGTGAAATAAACCAAACCCCGGCCTGCCCAGTGCTGAGAGAGAATACGAAACTCTGCTGGCAGTAAAAGATGGTCTGTGCTGTTTGTAGCTGCATCTTTCTAGCTAGACAGAACTTCTCCAAGGCCAGAATGTTGTTTGTGCTTGAACGAGCACAAGAGATTTTTAGGGACCTCTCTTGATTCTATTTACTTACCGTTCTCTAAGGCAGTTATCTGCCTCTAACACCAGTGTTAATGAGCCACAGAGCTCTGTATCTCACCCAGAAACACCCTCCATCCACTATTAGGAAAAGCAAACATTTCTAAAGAACAAATATATTTTAGATCTCTGATTTCTACTACAAGTCTTATTGGGCCAGATCCTCAGCAACTTTATGCATAGTCAATCTGTCTGTCTTCCATTATACAGTCGAACCACAGTTACAAGTTCCTCGGGAATAGAGGTTGTTTGTAATTCTGAAATGTTCAAAACTGAACAAAATATTATGGTTCTTTCACAGAATCATAGAATATCAGGGTTGGAAGGGACCTGGGGAGGTCATCTAGTCTCAAAGCAGGACCAATCCCCAACTAAATCATCCCAGCCAGGGCTTTGTCAAGTCTGATCTTAAAAACCTCTAAGGAAGGAGATTCCACCACCTCCCTAGGGAACCCAGTCCAGGGCTTCACCACCCTCCTAGAGAAATAGTTTTTCCTAATATCCAGCCTAAACCTCCCCCTCTGCAACTTGAGACCATTACTCCTTGTTCTGTCATCTACTACCACTGAGAACAGTCTAGATCCATCCTCTTTGGAACCCCCTTTCAGGTAGCTGAAAGCAGCTATCAAATCCCCCCTCACTCTTCTCTTCTGCAGACTAAACAAGCCCAGTTCCCTCAGCCTCTCCTCATAAGTCATGTGCTCCAGCCCCCTAATCATTTTTGTTGCCCTCTGCTGGACTCTTTCCAATTTTTCCACATCCTCCTTGTAGTGTGGGGCCCAAAACTGGACACAGTACCCCAGATGAGGCCTCACCAATGTTGAATAGAGGGGAATGATCACGTCCCTCAATCTGCTGGCAATGCTCCTACTTATACAGCCCAAAATGCCATTAGCCTTCTTGGCAACAAGGGCACACTGTCAACTCATATTCAGCTTCTCGTCCACTGTAACCCCTAGGTCCTTTTCTGCAGAACTGCTGCATAGCCGTTCGGTCCCTAATCTGTAGCAGTGAATGGGATTCTTCCATCCTAAGTTCAGGACTCTGCACTTGTCCTTGTTGAACCTCATCAGATTTCTTTTGGCCCAATCCTCTAATTTGTCTTGGTCCCTCGGTATCCTCTCCCTACCCTCCAGTGTATCTACCAGTCTTCCCAATTTAGTGTAATCTGCAAACTTGCTGAGGGTGCAGTCCACACCATCCTCCAGATCATTAATGAAGTTATTGAACAAAACCAGCCCCTGTACTGACCCTTGGGGCACTCCATTTGATACCGGCTGCCAACTAGACATGGAGCCATTGATCACTACCAGTTAGGGTGACCAGACAGAAAATGTGAGAAATCAGGACAGGGGTGGGGAGTAATAGGAGCCTATACAAGAGAAAAACCCAAAAATCGGGACTGTCCCTATAATATCAGGACATCTGGTCACCCTACTACCTGTTGAGCCTGACGATCTAGCCAGTTTTCTATCCACCTTATAGTCCATTCATCCAGCCCATACTTCTTAACTTGCCAGCAAGAATACTGTGGGAGACCATATCAAAAGCTTTGCTAAAGTCAAGGAATAACACGCCCGCTGCTTTCCCCACATTCACAGAGCTGGTTATCTCTTCATAGAAGGCAATTAGGTTAGTCAGGCATGACTTGCCCTTGGTGAATCCATGCTGACTGTTCCTGATCACTTTCCCCTCCTTTAAGTGGTTCAGGATTGATTCCTTGAGGATGTGCTCCCTGATTTTTTCCAGGGACTGAGGTGACGCTGACTGGCCTGTAGTTCCCCGGATCCTCCTCCTTCCCTTTTTTAAAGATGGGCACTAGCCTTTTTCCAGTCATCTGGGACCTCCCCTGATCTCAATGATCCATCAAAGTTTACAACTGAACACTGAGTTAATACAGTTTTGGAACTGCTTTTAAGCATCTTTATTTAAGTGAAACAAACACAGAAGCAGTTTTTCCTTACTTGTCAAAAAAAAATTTTAACTTTCCCTTTATTTTTTAGCAGTCTACATTTAAAATGGTACTGTAATATTTGTTTTGGTTTTTTCCTCTACCGCTGTCTGAATACTTCTGGTTCCAAATGAGGCGAGTGGTTGACTGGTCAGTTCGTAACTGAGGTTTTGCTGTAGTTAGTTACATCAGATACTGCAGAGACTTGCTCTTAAAGACATGCCCGATTTTATACTCATGAGTCACCCCACTGAAGTTAAGCTTGTGTGCCTCAGGGTCCACATTTCTCCCTTGCTCCAAATTCAACATGAACAAGAAAGTAGAAAATCCTTTTAGAAAGGATTTCTAGGAAAGTCAAGACATGCTATTTGAAGGGTGCTTTCTCAGAAGCTTCTTTATTCCTAAATTAGTCAATTTAAAATCAACTTTATAGAGTTCTGTTCAGGGGTGTTGTGTATTTATGCAAAGTTCATTCTATTTTAATCATTCTAGTTCATTTGAGCTTTGATTTCTGTTAAAGTTCAGGTTAAAAATAATCTAGTCACTCGCTATGGTTAGGAATTATAATTTTTGAGGAAGAGCATCATCGAGAAAAGATTTATTAATTTGGATTATTTGCCTGCAACCTCCTGTCCTGCCTCTTTAAACCTGTCTGGTAGTACAAAAGGGAACATGAATAAAGGAATGTGCCTCCAGAACTTTTCATTATTAATGATGCTCTATGACTAAATTGGAAATCTGCTGCTGAACCCCAGGGGGGTGATTAATTTAGCAGACTAGGAGTTTTGATTAAAAGGGAATGGAGTGTCTGACACACAGTCTATTTATCAGTTATGATATTAAAACACTCTAATCATTGTGGTACCTAAATTAAGTTCAGAGCCTAAATGTCACTTCATTCGGTTCCTTTAGATTGGGGTGTGTATGTGCCTACTAGTCTGACAGGAATAAAGATGTTCGCTAGCATCTGTGCTCTTTGTCCCCTCTGTCATTGAGAGTAAGGGCTGAGGGCAGGTTTTAATATGTGAATCCTGCAGACAATTCCTTTGTGGCTCTAGGGAAAGATTCAACTCCCACTGAAGTCAACAGACCTCTTTGGGAATTGCATTCAGCCCATAGTGACGCAGAAAAACAAACGGTTGAGGTAATTGTTAAGGGTCTAATTTTTAAGCTAGACAAACGAGTGCCTTCAGAATTCGGGCCAGAAGAGATCCGCTTCCAGTCAGGTACCTAAGTGAAGTGGCCACATTTTCACATGAGCCCTCAGCACTTCCTGTTCTCAATTTCTCCTCTCGTTTCTATGGGCACAGCTGTAACTAAGCTCTGTGCTCATCAAGGGGAGCAAGCCTGGGGGTTGTGATGTGTCCTTTTACTTCCCAGCACACATGGGACACAATACTGCAGGGCGAGCAAGCATCAAAGGGCAGTCGCTCCTCTTCCTGAGTGGGGGGTGGAGCGGTAGAGGAGTGTGGGCAGGGTTGGGAAAACTCTGCCCCGTCCCCAGCATACCAGCGAGCATTCAGTGGGAACCAATTTACACCAGGCCCGGGACTAATATGAATTATCCCCCCGCCCCCGAACCAGGGAGGAAATGGGGACTCTGAGTCAGTCTGGCCCTTCAGCTCCTAAGGGAGCATAAATGTGCCCTTCCCCTTACTCGGGTGTTGTGGTAACTCCCCAGTGTAGCCCTATGTTTGTTAAAAGAACGGAAGAGAAATAAATATCTAAGTGCCATGGCCAGATTTTCAGATGCGCTCAGCTCCCATTGCTGACTTAAATTGTTTTGTCTGCATTTTTTTTATGGAAAGTAGCTTTTTTGACCCCATGAAAATTATGGTTAATTTTCATGTTGATAAAAATGTTCGTTTTCAACAACACAAAAAAGAGAAATACACAAACAACCCAGAAATGGAAAATTTTTCCAATAAAAATGTACAGTTTCCAGTTTTTAAAAACATTGTTTTTTGAAAACCAAATTTTTTTGTTACTACCAGTGGTTTTTGGAAAACTGAAAATGTTGTGGACTTACGTTTCAGGTGTTTTTTTTTTGGGGGGGGGCGGGGAGAGTAAAAATGCATTTTTAATAAATTTCCCATGAAAAATTGGGATTTTTCAACCAGCTCTAATATCTAATAATTGGTATAAAACAGAGCTGACCAGAACCTTTATTCAAGGAATAAACTAAACACTGTTTGAGATTTTTGAAAAATCTCGATAATAGTGAAGAAAAATTTTGCTCACAGTTGCATTTCCAAATCCTAGTGCAGACCAGAGGTGAGACTCCTAAAACACACTAGGATCATGAGAGGGGGTTTTCTCATGGTTGTTCTGGACCAAATGAAAGCAAAATATAGTGGAAATCTCCTTCATCTTCTGTAATATTTAAACCAGTCAGTCCTTTAATGATACTTTATTTTGTTTTAATTTCCTTTTACTTTGATAGGTACTTAAATATTAAGCACTGAGTAATGGTACAATCCATTATTTATATTGTGCATGTATGATGTGTCAGATGTACGGGTTCATACAACAAACCTTTACTTACTCCTCTCAGGGATGGGTATATTCAAACTGATTCAGGAAAAAAAACAAGCCTGCTACTTATCCTATAAATCTGACACAACTTACACAAACTTTTTTCCCCTTCAGAGCAAGACTAGCCTTAAGCTTCCCACACTGGACTGGTTAGAGTTGGGAAGGGACTGAACGCTAGCAAACTTCTAGCAGAAGCAGGCCCATTGCCTTTGGTAGCAGTAGGAAAGCATGAGGCCTGGGTGAGAAGATGTAATATGTTGCCACTTCCAGGCTGGCCCAGCAGCTCTGCCCAGTGTGTAGTGGGGAATGTGAATATTGTCCTGCCCTTCCAGTCCCCAGGCCACTGGAGGGAGTCTAGTGTCACGATTCATGCCAGACCTCACTTCTCTTCACCCTTCCTTTCTCTGTAGATCCATTACTAAACTCCACCATTTGAGCTAACAGAGTAACTGATAGCAGTAGTAGGTTGTTATCCTTTACGTGGCCTACCAGTGGAGGGGGATTGGACACTTTGCCAGTGGGGGCTCTCAGATATTTTCTGACAAAAGAGGAAATAAGACTTGAGAATCTTGGGTTCCGTTCCAAATTCTGAAGGGAATGTGCTCTCGGGGTCACAGATCCTTCTGCCCCATCCCCTCCAGCCAATCTCTTGCCCAGTCTCTTCCTTGTACCACTCTGGCTCCTCATCCTTACCTCCCACCTCCATCCAGCTCCAAGTCACAGCCTTAACCCCTTAGGATATTTTGTCCCAACGTACTCTTTCCACCACCCCAGATCCATCTCTCATCCCCTCTGTATTCAAATCCAGATACTTCCCCTTTTTGCTGCCTGAGCACTAGCGGAGGAAGACAGTCTCCTTGCTCTTAGCTCTGGTGCCTGGCCCACAGCAGCTCTTGGCAGTAGAATGGAAGAAGGGCAAGGGAAGTCGTGCTCAGTCCCTACAACCCTGGGGTGGACGATGCACAGTGCAGAGAGAATCTTCAGAGAATTCAGCTGCCAGATTCTAACACGTCTGTCTCTACTGAGCATCTGTGAACTGAGATTTTCCAACTGCTTATAACTTGGCTAACGTTGGGGCATTTTTCATGGGGATCAGCAAAAGGCATTTCTTTGATACCAGAGTGACTCCCGCCCCTACCAAATTTCAAGTCCCCGCTCAACAGCAGGGAGGTGAGGGAACTTCTCGACAAAATTGTTTTGCCTGTGTTCTTAAATAAATAAAATTGCAACCAGGTCATTTTCAAGAATGAGATTAGGGGAAAATGTGAACAAATTTTCTGGAACTTTCAAATAAACAAACTAGCCCGAAACTGATGCTCAACATGGAAAACTGTTGCCAAGAAGGCTAATGGCATTTTGGGTTGTATAAGTAGGGGCATTTCCAGCAGATCGAGGGAAGTGATCATTCCCCTCTGTTCAGCACTGGTGAGGCCTCATCTGGAGTACTGTGTCCAGTTTTGGACCCCACACTACAAGGAGGATGTGGATAAATTGGAGAGAGTCCAGCGGAGGGCAACAAAAATGATTAGGGGGCTGGAACACATGACTTATGAGGAGAGGCTGAGGGAACTGGGATTGTTTAGCCTGCAGAAGAGAAGAATAAGTGGGGATTTGATAGCTGCTTTCAACTACCTGAAAGGGGGTTCCAAAGAGGATGGATCTAGACTGTTCTCAGTGGTAGAAGATGACAGAACAAGGAGTAATGGTCTCAAGTTGCAGAGGAGGAGGTTTAGGTTGGATATTAGGAAAAACTTTTTCACTAGTAGGGTGGTGAAGAACTGGAATGGGTTACCTAGGGAGGTGGTGGAATCTCCTTCCTTAGAGGTTTTTAAGATCAGGCTTGACAAAGCCCTGGCTGGGATGATTTAGTTAGGGTTTGTCCTGATTTGAGCAGGGGGTTGGACTAGATGACCTCCTGAGGTCCCTTCCAACCCTGAGATTCTATGATTCACTTTGAAGGGTTAAAGTTTGGCAGTATTCAAGCAACTGAAAACAGGGTCTTATCCGAGGCTACCTGTGCTGGCTGATAGTGGGGGAAGTAGAAGAGGCAGAGTGAGGGCAGCTGGCTTCAGCAATGTTACTGAGCATGCTCAGTACAAGCATAGCCGCACATTGTGGGGAGGAAATGGACATGACTCCGCATGCCCCCAACCCCCATGTGTTGCCTCTGGGTCTTGTAATGGGAAGTGTTGGCAACCTCGATTATCGGCAGCAGTTCCCAGCTCTGTCAGTAATAAGGGCCACCCTTGCTATCTGTCATTGCTACTAAGCGCTCTCGTGATTGCTGAGTGTCATCCATCATGGCAAGCCACAGGCGAATAATTTCTTAGCATCACCAAAGCCTGAGGCAGCTTCATTTAGGGGCAAAGACTATCCAACAGGGGTACTTAAGAGTGCTTTTGAAAATCAGCCCACTTATTTAAATCTCCATCTATGGATTTAGGAGCTGGACTTTGGACACTCCTTGATAATCTTGGCTTGTCATGTTTCCCTGATTCCTTTTGGGGCATTTTTTCTATTGGCCATATCCTCTGTCCCTGCTAGAACAATCTTTGCAAAGGGGTTTATGGGATTCTCCTCCGTGATCACAGGGAGACAGCAGAACTGCTTGGGGATTGTTCCTGCAGCCTCTCTTCTGGATGTGTTGTGAGGAGATCAGGCCATAGATGGATAGCATGTGGATCTGCCCCACAATGCCGTAACAAGGGCTGCAGGGTGAGGCACTTGCCTCGGGCGCGCAAAGTGGAGGGGCGCAGCTTTACCGCGATCGGCAGCGCTTTGGCGGCAGCTCTGTCGCCACCACTTCTTTGGTGGCAAGTCCCTGAGTCCCTCTCGGAGGGAAGGACCTGCTGCTAAATTGCCACTGCCGCTTCATTCATTCTTCAGCGGCAATTTGGCGGCAGGCCCTTCCCTCCGACAGGGACTCAGGAACCTGCCGCCGAAGAGCCTGGAGCCGGCCCTTGCCTGAGGCGCAAAAATTCCTTGTTACGGCTCTGTGCTATTCTCCTGACTCTCAAACTGCCTTCTGCACCACTGCAGAGAGAGCTGTCCCATGCCACCAGGTGACACACATGTTTACATGCCGTGCTGCCACAAGGCCTGGAAGTCTAATGATGCTGCTACTGACCATAAGGGCAGGCCACGTGGTGGTGGTGGGGGCATGCGGGATCTGAGCTTAAGGGAGTCAGGGCTCTTTAAAGCAAACAAGGGAAGTGACACAAACAGATTAAAAGGCACATTCCCAGTGAGAACAATTACAAACAGTGCTCATAGAGCCGAGAGGGATACTTGAGCTGGGGAGGGAGGGGATGAAAAGCTCATTGGTTATGTACTGTACAGGTTGTTTTATTTCCCCATTAAAAATATGAAAATCTGTGGGGCTGAGAGAGCTCCATGAGGGGCTCTCTCTCTTTTAAATGGAATAAGTAAATGGGAAACACAGATGAGCATTACTGGAAAAAGGCAGCGCACACCCTGACCCAATAGCGTTTGCTTCTGGCTGAAAAGAACAGGCTTGCTGCCCTGCACTTCACTGGTGCAGGTGAAGAAGCATGAAGAGATCACCTAGATCATGCTCACCACCTCCTCCCCCAGTCTCAACCCGTCCTCATCCCTCGGGGCTTCCTGCAGCTGATTTTTTTGTGACACCACCTGGGTGGGGCTTTAGGAAAATGTCTCTACAGCTACTCTCCCAAGGCCTCATAAGAGGCTTCAGAGTCTAAGCAGGCAACGCTGGTAGTCTCAACAATAGCTCCTCTTTTATTTGCCTGCTGGGGAAAATTATGGTTGCATCAGAGTCCTTTTAAAATGATGTATTGAAACACGTTCATTGTCAGCCCAAGTGGGGCTGGTTATGTAAACAATAAAGTGCCATATGGCATGCGTTCTCCATCCTACTTTATATCCAAGAATAAAGTACTCAGTTTTTGCATATTGTGCAGTGTGTCATACAGGCATTACTGTTCCATCAGCAAGATCTCAGAACTCAGTAGAGTTGTCTAAGTGGTGGGGAAAGGGAGAAATTTTCCTTTTTTTTTTCCTTGCCAAATATTTTCCTAACTTTTAAAAAATTAAAATGCAATGTACAATTTCATTTTTTTTCAAAATGGTGCAAAACGGAGACCTCTATAGTTGGTCGAAAAACAAGAGGCCGTGGGGACAGTTCTGGGGGAAAAAACCTTCAGTGTTTCTCCTGATTTTTTTTTTTCAATTTTTGAAATTTCATCAAAATTTCAAAAATTTCAACCAGCTCCAGAACTGAATTTCCTACAAGTCGAGAAGGCTGTTCCTCAGTTGAAGGGGGTTCAGAGAAGAGTCACAATAATGACTGATTAAAGAATTAAAAAACATACCTTATAGCGATACACTCAAGGGGCTCAGTCTGTTTAGTTTAACAAAGAGAAGACTGACGGGTGACTTGATCACTGTCTGTAATGGGCTCTTCAATTTAGCAGACAAAGGCATAACAAGTTCCAATGGTTGGAAGTTAAAGCTAGACAATTTCATACTGGAAATTAAGCATATATTTTTAAGAGTGAGGGTAACAGTTGGAACAACTTACCAAGGGCTGTGGTGTATTCTCTGTCACTGGCAATTTTTAATTAAGATGGGATGTTTTCTAAAATGTGCCAGTTCAAAAGGAATGATTGTGGAGACGTTTATGCACTGTTCTAGAGGCCGTTGGACTGGATGATCGCAACAATGATCCCGTCTGACCTTGGAACCTATGAAACTCGTATGCAGTATGATAGCTCACTGATACCTTTGGCCACTTGGGAGCCTTTATTCTTGTATCATTCCTTCAGAAGCAAAGCTCCCTTGTGAGTGCAGTGCTGGGCACAGAAATGCTGCCGATAATACACTGTTACTACAGTAATATCTGTGGACAGTACTGGTTCCTCAAATCCTTCTGCAGCATGTGGCATACTCCAAGGAAAACATGCGGATCCTTAGGACTTCATCAGGCAAAGACTTACACATGATAGCAACAGGCCCTTTGATTTAGTCAAATAATTTAAGTCCAGATGTGTCCATTAGAACTTCTATTCCAAACTCCTATATATCATAGGCCATAGAATTTCACCCAGTTACCTCAGTATTGAGCCCTGTATTGTGTTTGACTAAACTTCCAGTAAGGCATCCACTCTTGATCAGAAGACATCTGAAGATGGAGAATCTACCACTTCCCTTGGTAGTTTGTTCTAATGGTTAATCACCATCACTGTAAAAAATGTGGCTTAGTTCTAATTTGAATGTATCCGGCTTTAAATTCCGCATTTGGGTCTTGTTACACCATAAATTCCAGGTATTTCCTTTACTGCTAGGTTGAAAATCCTATTAGTACCTGGTGTCATCTCCCAGTGAAACTACATTTACCCTGTAATCAAGTCACCTCTTGGTCATCTTTTTGAGTATCTAGCCAACAAAAACTAGGTCAAATCCAGCTGGTAGGAAGCTGAAGCAAAATAACTTCAGGCTGAAAAGAACTTGCACATTTTTAACAATTTGTAAAGTGGTGTGGTGGATTTGCTACCCCTGGAAATCTTTAAATCAAGACTGGATGTTTTTCTGAGCTCAGTCAGAGGCTGTGCTTGAATCTTGATGCAGGAATTACCAGGAGACATTCTATGACCTGCGCTGTGCAGGAGATCAGACTGGAGGAGGATGGTCCTTTCTGGTCCTAAAAAAAAACTATAAATGTGTATGTGCTTAACTTTATGCATTGTGCATAAGTGTGAGAATAGGACATCTCTATTCCAGCTGTGTGCATTCCTTGGCATGCACCTGGAAGCAGATGAAGTTGCTGTGGTAGGGTCTTCATGAACATTAATGTCCTGCTCTGGATATTTCCTTAGTGGTGTGGAGCTGGCCAAGTGGGGAACTGTGAGAATGGAAAGAATCATTCAGTGTCTTAGCAATGGAAATTTAATTGGGCATTTGTTTACTTCTCACCCTTAGCTTTCCTGAGGTCTTACCTGAGATGACTCTTGGCCAAATGAATTCCTATACAGGAGCTGTTTGCTTGCCACTAAGCAGAAGAATGTCCCAGAACAAATAGGAGACTGAAGAGTGCTCTAATCGTAAATATACTGAAAGGTTTTCTATAACATCCCCGCACATGGCAAATCCAATTCATCACTGTATATATCAGTGTGGCAACTTTCTCATTCCTGGCCAGTGTGCTACTGGGTAACTGAGGATACGGTTTATTTCAGGCTTTTGCTTCCCTTTTGAGATTCATTCTTTTTCATCTCTTTCTGTGTTTAGGATAATGAACAGAACAGGAGCCGATGGCAATGTGCTGGGAAAACAAGATTCTATAGTAGTAGTAATAAAAAATAGCATGGGGGAGAGATGAGAAGGTATTTCTAGTCATAGAGGTCAGTAGCAAAGAGCACCTCTCTTTCCACAAGGACCAAAGAAAATTAGTCTGATGTCCTTTTTGTCCTACTGCCCTTCTTACTTGGGAGAAGCTTTGGCCCAGATCCTCAAAGGTGTGTAGGCACCTAACTCCCACTGATTTCAATTTTAATGGGAGTTAGGCACCTAAATATATTTTGAGGGTCTGAGCTTTAGGTACTCAAAGGATGTGCGTGGATTTGTCAATCAGAGCTTCTGTGTGTGGAGTTTGTTTGAAAATCTGCCCCACCAGGGTATAGCGATACAAGTTGCTTTCATCCGTCAGCTATTCATTCAAATACAGACCAATGGCCAAAAGTTTGTTACTCTAAAGGCCACGCAATGGCCTTTTAAAAATGAGTTTGGTGTTCTCATTTCCCAGTGGGTTGCTGGGCAAATCATTAAAAGCATGGACTTCTTGAGAAGGTTAGGACCTCCTTTGGGCTGAGCACTTCGGGAAATCTGGCCCTCTCATTTTTCTGCCTACATGGGAGCTGATTTCCTTTGAAAATATGGCCCCAACTGTGCAAATCTGGCCTGGACGACACAATTGATACTCTTTAGTAGAGAGGCCACAACTGATGGGGTCAGATTTTGATCCTCTCACTTACAGTGAGTAGTCCCCACTCAAGTCATGGAAGGATAGAACTCGGTGGGATAGCTCCTAGCATCCGGCATCACTGCAAGTAAGAAGATCGGAATGTGGCCCCCAATGCATATAGAGAGCTGCCCTGTTACCCTCGAGGTCGCCTAACAATGTATCTCAACCTTGTTCTGCCAAGGCCAAGTGGCGAAGCTTACCCTGTCTCTGCTTTTTACCGGCGATTGTAGCTCTTCTGCAGGTAGACAGAGAACCTCAGATTTCAGAAGGGAAATCTGGCACCTTTTGCCAATTATTCCCCTCCTCCCTCCAAACAAGAAAAACATAACAAATCTGCCATGCTTGGCTTAAACCCATCTCTAGCTACTGCTGATCAGCATGAGCCCTAGGTGGGGGAAAGATTATCCCACTGCAGGGTTTCTTACACCTTCATCTGATGCCAGCCACTATCAGACAGGACAGTGATGGTGGACCATGTGTTTGATCCACTTTGGCAATTCCTGTTTTTCCATTTTGCTGCATAGGCTACTGTAGACCATCTAGTGAGGGTCAGACTGGCAGGGCGGGGTAACCCATTCGTGCGCGCGCGTGTGTGTGTGTGTGTGTGTGTTTCTGACCAAGAAACCGATCCTTCATTGTGCTCCATTCTGGCAGATTCCATTGGGTACCTGGCCCAATGTGGATGGTCAGCATCCAATGCTATAGCACTGAAATATCAAGATTCAGTTTTTGAGAAAATACCAGGATGGTGCTATGCAAGTCAGCCATAGCATTTCCAAACCCAAGACCTCATTAAAATAGGCCTGATTGGGGCAGCTAATCACATAAATAAAGAATTAAATAATAGCATTAACCTTCTACAGTGAAACCTGCTCTAGCATCACTGACAAAATTAGGTCTATTAATTATTTACATGGTCATTTGATAGAAATGTACATTGATGGCAGATTACAAGCACTTGAAGCAATAAGTTAACCATAAATTATTGCTCTGATAAGGATCTTTTAATATTTTGCTCTTAATGTCCTGACCAAAGAGCCGCCACGTTGCTTCTATCTCTGTAAGATATGAATATCATTTATCACTGACTACCACACCCCACTGGAGAGCAATTCTGCACCAGGGAGAGCACTTTCCATCTCTGCTCCAGTCCTTTAGTTTCTTAGAAATTCTTTCCAACTAAACTTTGTTTCCATGCTTGAAAGGATTCATATAGGGAGCCAGATCCTCCCCTGCTGTCAGCTGGCATAGCTTGAAGTAAACTGAGCTGTGCTGATTTACATCATCTGGGGATATGGTCCATTGGCTTTAATGGAGCTATGCTGATCTACACTAGGTGAGAATCTGACCCACAGTAAGTAACAAACAGCTGTGAGTTCTGGAAGCCCAATGAGATGCAATTCTGTGGTGGGTTCTGATTGCATAAACCAGTGGTCCCCAACCTTTTTCGTCTGGCAGGCGCCAGACGAAGGACCGTGGTAGCGGTCGAGCATCCGCCGAAATGTCGCCAGAATTCGGCGGCGACGCCTCTGGATGGTGTCACTTGTCGGCTTGCTGACAAGCGACGTCATCCAGAGGGGTCGCCGCCAAATTTCGGCGGCATTTCAGTGGATGCTCGAACACCAGCCAGGATGCGGGTGCATTTAGATGTCCCCGCAGGTGCCACACCCGTGGGCACTGCGTTGGGGACCCCTGGCATAAACCATTCAAGAGAGTTTGTGTCTTCGCTAGACCCTAAAGTTTAACTAGAGCCTCAATACTTCCAAGTGTTTGTATACTACACAATACTAGCTCCATGCACTGCAGACTCCTACATTCCTTTCCATGTTTTATTCATCTAGGCAGTTACACAGCCTGGTACACCATAGTGCCCTGGGTACCTCAGGGCACGCCTAGTAGGTAAGGAAGTTGTGTTATTCTCTTAGTTAGTATCTGTAGCCTCAATTCCCTATTGCAATAAGTTCAACTCCCAGTTGCTGGTTTCCAAGTGCAGTGCCTTAACCACCCTTCCTCCTAAGGCTAAACCACATGTACCAGAGGGTGGTTTACATTTAGCCACACCTGGTTTATAGGCTCATCACACTCCCTCTGCGTCACTCTAGCTGTTTCCCACTCCCTTCTGACCTCTGCTACTTCCCCTTTCCACCTCTACCTCTAGGTCTTATGGAGATGTTCCCACTGCTGCATTATTCTTCAGCCTCCCTTGCCACAACTGTGCTGTCGTCATCGCCAGAGGGGTTTGGCCCCAGCATTTCCGCAGACTTGCATTCCCCACTAAACTCCAGTGGTTTCTCAGTTGAATCCCATAGTTCCCTGGTGTCGTGTAACACTGCCACATTGTGTATTCGTTTGCATTGGTTATTGAGTGCTTCACACTCCCTGTATTAGATTCCATTAAATGCCTCCTAGATTCTGCCTTTATATCTCAGCATTGTTTGGAACAAATACTTTTGAATTGGACGGGATGGTGAGTTCATTGTTTTAACAATATGTAAGCCTGCTTGTGGAAATGACAATGGTGCTAGATGGGCTTACTGGCTGACCAGAATTTGAATGTACATCACCAGCTAGCACACAAAGGACCCGGGTATGTAGAGTGGAGGGAAATCTGTCATTATTTATGGAAATATCCACTATTCATGGAGCCATCTGCTGTGAATTATTCAACTTTGAGAAGTGTCATAAAATGGAAAAGAATGATGTTAATGCCCTGCCTCACTCAAGAACTGAACCACTGAATATTTAAAAAAAAACAAAAAAAAACCCTTAAAAAAAAAAAATCCTTTTGTAAATCTTCTGCCAGACACCGAGAAAGACAGATGATATTTCTCAGGTTCCCCTCCCCCCTTTCCATTTGTTCATTCCCAGACCCTTAGTTATTCAGTGCTGCTTTTTCTTTCCTTTTCTTACTGTTTTTGGGGAGAAGCTGAGGGCGGGAGGTGCATCTGGTAACCTGTTCAGACCTTAAAGATTAGTGAGAACATTCTTATTTTATCCACACATCACTAGCTCTCCAGTAGTGAAGCCCTGATGCCAGTGCTTGCTGTTTCCCCATCTAATAATACCCAAGTGTTACATGCATTTCGATCTTCAGAGCACATTACAACACTCCTGAAGTACATACTAACCCCACTGTTTCTCTTACCAGATGGTTTAGATAGTTCCCAAACTACTTCTATTTCCCTTAATGATATTTGTCTTTAAACGAAGAGTTAAACCTCTTTCTACCTATTCCTAACTCATGAGTATAATATGTTTGTCCTTAAACATCTGGCACATTTTCCTGGTGTATTTCTCCTTGCATCTTACTTCACTTAATTTTATCCTATTATTTTTCTGTGCATTACAGTAGCACCTAGCAGCTGAGATCCATTGTGCTTGGAGCTGAAAAAAACATGTAATAAGATGCAGAATCTGCAAAACAGAGCATGAGAATGGCCATACTGGGTCTGATCAAAGGTCCATCTAGTCTAGTGTCCTGTCTTCTGACAGTGGCCAGTGCCAGGTGCCCCAGAGGGTATGAGCAGAACAGGCAATCAAGTGATCCATCCCCTGGCACCCATACGTTCTAAATAGGCAAGAAAGGCAAAGAAGAAAACTGAGGCGACATGAAATTGCCCAGAGTCACTCAGTGGGTCAGCAGCAGAGCCAGGAATAGAACCCGTAAGCCTGACTCCTAGGTCAGTGTCCATTGAACCATACAGCCTTCCTGAGCCTGGCCCTGAAAAATTTCAAGCTACAGAAAAATGTTCCTGTCTCAAATTGGGAAGAAAAATCAAACTCAAATTTTGACAAACCAAAACATTAGGGGGAAAAAATTAAATTCTGGTCAGTTTAAATTTTTGTTTTTATAATTTCTAAATGTTTGGTTTTGATTTCTAAAGTTTTTTGTTTTTTTTTTTCAAAATGATGGCTTAGATTTCTAAACAAAATTGTTTCAAACTGGAAAATTTCATTTTTCACTTTGAAACTTAAAATTTTCTTTTGGCAATGTGAAAACTTTTTTCAACATTATTTTCAAGTCAAAAAATTCATCAAACGTAACCCTCATCCACAAAATGTTTTGGTGTAGACAAATTACATTTATCACCAAAGTCTTTTGATGAAAAATTCCCAACCAGTTCTAGTTACTGCCACATTCTCATCTTAGCTGCATTTCATGGCCTCATTCTAACATCTCCCCTGTATTATTTGATTCCAAGTCTCCAGCTGCCTTCTGGCTCTGCAAAAGCTGAGTTAAAAACAACTGTGTACCAGATCAGAAACATAGCTTTAGCCTAATTTCCTTTTCTTTAAATGCTTCAGTCCTGTTTGTCTTAATTAAAAATCTCCTAGTACTACCTCTCTGGCCTTTTAAAGCACCTCCTTCCTTTTAATTTGCTCAATCGTTTCATAGTCCAGTTCCATTTGCATCAGGTGGCTTATAAATTGTAATATGTTCCCATAACTTTGCAACATTGTCTTTCTCCAGCATTTCCAGTCTCATTCCATAATGATTATGGCCCCAATTCAGCAAAGCACATAAGCATGTGTTAAAGCCCCATTGACTTCAATTAAGTATGTTCTGAAGTGCTTTGCTATAGTGGCACCTATGCCAGTTTGTCGAAATTTTCCTAACAAACCCAGCATCATGAGGAAGCCTCTAGATTAGTGCCTCATTGACACTCTCCTGCTAAATCCATCTCAACATGGAGGCTGAAATCCTGGCCCCCTTGAAGTCTATGGGAGATTTGCCATTGTCTTCTGTGGAACCAGGATCTCACCCATATACGATCTACTAACACCCCAATTGTAATGATATTATATGGTGGATGGTACCATTATGACTCAGGAGGAGAGGCTGAGGGCTAGTCTACACTTACCTGCCGGGTCGACGCGGTGAGTTCGACTTCTCGGAGTTCGAACTATCGCGTCTAATCTGGACGCGATAGTTCGAACTCCCCGCGCACTCCAGTCGACTCCGGTACTCCACCACTGCAAACGGCGGTGGCGGAGTCGACCTTGGAGCCGCGGACTTCGATCCCACGGCGTCTGGACGGGTAAGTAGTTCGAACTAGGGTACTTCGAGTTCAGCTACGCTATTCACGTAGCTGAACTTGCGTATCCTAGTTCGACCCCTGCCCTTAGTGTAGACCTGCCCTGAGGGAACTGGGATTGTTTAGCCTGCAGAAGAGAAGAATGAGGGGGGATTTGATAGCTGCTTTCAACTACCTGAAAGGGGGTTCCAAAGAGGATGGATCTAGACTGTTCTCAGTGGTAGAAGATGACAGAACAAGGAGTAATGGTCTCAAGTTGCAGAGGGGGAGGTTTAGGTTGGACATTAGGAAAAACTTTTTCACTAGTAGGGTGGTGAAGAACTGGAATGGGTTACCTAGGGAGGTGGTGGAATCTTCTTCCTTAGAGGTTTTTAAGGTCAGGCTTGACAAAGCCCTGGCTGGGATGATTTAGTTGGGTTTGGTCCTGCTTTGAGCAGGGGGTTGGACTAGATGACCTCCTGAGGTCCCTTCCAACCCTGAGATTCTATGATTATCACCGCTTCTTCTGCACCACCAGGTGAGACTACCCTAGATGCATTGAGCAATGCTCTTTGAGCAAATGGCTCCTCAGTTCAGAAAGTGGCAAAGCATTTTCTCTAAAGGCTTCTCACCTCTGGCATTTGTGCTTCCCTTGATTTGTTACTCTTCAGATTTGTCTTTTTGTTCAGACATTTGGAGAATCAGGCCCCGGGGGAGAGGGGATTCGTTGAGAATCATGATGCTCTATGGTGGCTAGATGGTTAGTGTGAATCAGTGGACAGCCCTCTTTAATGATTGGGCCTGTTTCTGCCATACTTACACCGAGTAGTACCGTATTTGGTAAATAGCCCCATGGCTGCCTGCAGAACTATGGGGAACGGTAATATACACCATCACTACAGGTAGCAGGACCTCTGCCTCCTGACACGGTTCATCCAGCTGATCGCGTTTAAATCTCTGAGTGACATTGCAACCTTTCAAATGCTCAGAGCAGTGGTTCTCAACCAGGGTTCCGGGTCCCCCGGCAGGGGGTGGGGGAGTGCAAGCAGGTTTCAGAGGGCCCACCAAGCAGGGCCAGCGTTAGACTCACTGGGGCCTAGGGCAGAAAGCCAAAGCCCCAGTGCATGGGGTTGAAGCCCGGGCCTCTGAGCCCCACCCCTTGGGGGTGAAGCCTAAGAAATATAGCTTTGCAGGGGGCCCTGTCATATGGGGCCTCTGGCAATTGCCCTGCTTGCTACCCTCTAATGCCAGCCCTGGCTTTTATATGCAGAAAAACAGTTGTGATACAGGGGGGCCGTGGAGTTTTTATAGCATGTTGGGAGGGCCTCAGAAAGAAAAAAGCTGAGAGCCCCTGCTCCAGAGGACAGCTGTGAGGTACAGGACCACGCTGTCCACAGCTCAGTGAGAAACGGCGCTTTGTTTGCTTGGGACACAGAATCTGTCACAAAAAAGCAATTATTTGCAGCTAATCACCACAGTGATTTGTATTTGTGTTCAGTCCCACTGTGCTAGTAGAGACAGCTGGAAAAGAATGAAAAAAAATCAGCACAAATAAGCCTGTCCGTAAGAACTGTCACTTCACACCACGAAAAGCTGCTGTAGGCGCTGCTGCTGTCTCCAGCCGAGGGAACTCGTTTTATGCAAAGTTCGTCAGCTGCGATTGTTTGATTAGAATGTGGAAGAGAAGGGCCGAGCCTCTAGACATTTTAGGCCCATCCTTAACTGATGCAAAGCAGTGTACATCCATAAGTGTCATCTGAGCTTGTACCTATTTACGCCAGTTCAGGATCTGGTCCACTGGAATTGTTCCATTTACGTCAGTTTAGACAAGCTGAGGATCTGACTTGTTGGGGAATAGATGTGATGTCGTTCGAGCCGTGCTTTTGTGAAGACTGAAAGAGAAGGGTATCCATCTTTCCTAGCATGGCCACCCGAGCTTGTGCTTCCTTGACTGCCAAGGTTCACTGGATATGGATTGAATTTCACGAAATCACTACAGCTTGCAGGGCCACGTCACTAGGGTAGCAAAGGCTGAGCAGAATTTATTAAACAATTTTTATTCACAATTTTCATATTTTTATGGTTTATAAACTTCTATTCAATTTATTGGTCTTGAACCAGCAAAAAGCTAATAGCAGTTCGTTTACTTTCACAGAAATAGGCTCCTTCCCATACCAAATGTCAATAAAATCTGATCCTTATCAATGGAATTTGGCTCACAACGTCCTGCTACCTGAAATAATTCATGTTCTGACTCCAGTCCACACCGAGGTAGAATCCATGCTAAGTTTTGCACAATGGTTAGGCAAGAGATGAACCTCATAGAATCATAGAAGATTAGGGTTGGATGAGATTTCTGGAGGTCAGCTAGTCCAACCCCCTGCTCAAAGCACGACCAACCCCAACTAAATCATCCCAGCCAGGACTTTGTCAAGCTTGGCCTTAACTTCTAAGGATGGAGATTCCACCACCTGCCTAGGTAACCCATTCCAGTGCTTCACCACCCTCCTAATATCCATCCTAGACCTCCCCCACTGCAATTTGAGACCATTGCTCCTTGTTCTGTCATCTGCCACCATTCAGAACAGCCTAACTCCATCCTCTTTGGAACCCCACTTCAGGTAGTTGAAGGCTGCTATCAAATCCCCCCCCCCCCCCGACTCTTCTGCAGACTAAACAATCCCAGTTCCCTCAGCCTCTCCTCATAAGTCATATGCCCCAGGCCCCTAATCATTTTTGTTGCCCTCCAATTTCTCCACATCCTTTCTGTAGTGGGGGGCACAAAACTGGACGTAATACTCCAGATGTGACCTCACCAGTGCCGAATAGAGGGGAAAATCACTTCCCTCGATCTACTGGCAATGCTCTTCCCCCCAATATGCCATTAGCCTTCTTGGCAACAAGGGCACACTGTTGACTCAAATCCAGCTTCTCGTCCACTGTAATCCCCAGGTCCTTTTCTGCAGAACTGCTGCTTAGCCAGTTGGTCCCCAGCCTGTAGCAGTGCATGGGATTCTTCCGTCCTAAGTGCAGGACTCTGCACTTGAGATTTCTTTTAGCCCAATCCTCCAATTTATCTAGGTCATTCTGGATCCTCTCCCTACCCTCCAGCATATCAAACTCTTCCCCCCAACTTAGTGTCATCTGCAAACTTGCTGAGGGTGCAGTCCATCCCATCATCCAGATCATTAATGAAGACCTTGAACAAAACTGGCCCCGGGACAGACCCCTGGGGCACTCTGCTTGATACCGGCTGCCAACGAGACATGGAGCCATTGATCACTACCTGTTGAGCCTGATGATCTAGCCAGCTTTCTATCCACCTTATAGTCCATTCATCCAATCCATACTTGCTGGCAAGAATACTGTGGGAGACCCTATCAAAAGCTTTGCTAAAGTCAAGATATATCACATCCACCGCTTTCCCCATATCCACAGAGCCAGTTATCTCATCATAGAAGGCAATCAGATTGATCAGGCATGACTTGCCCTTGGTGAATCCATGTTGACTGTTCCTGGTCACCTTCCTCTCCTCCAAGTGCTTCAAAATGGATTCCTTGAGGACCTGCTCCATGATTTTTCCAGGGACTGAGGTGAGCCTGACTGGCCTGTAGTTCCCCGGATTCTCCTTCTTCCCTTTTTTAAAGATGGGCACTACATTTGCCTTTTTACAGTCATCCAGGACCTCCCCCAATCACCCTTGGGACTGTCACCTGATGTGCAGAGACTACCTCTGAGCCCATTTACCCTGCCAGCTTGGGACTTCAGTACCCTGTCTTGTTGAGCCAGACATCCTAGCATGCCATGAACACACACCCAGGTCTGAGCCACGTCCCCCAAACGCTGCAGACTTAACTGAAAACAGTGTAAGAAGTGCTCCTGTCTGTAGCACCCAGATACCCAGTTCCCAATGGGATCCAAACCCCAAATAAATCCATTTTACTCTGTATAAAGCTGATACAGGGTAAACTCAAAGTTTTCTGCCCTCTATACCGCTGACAGAGAGAGAGATGCACGGCTGTTTGCTCCCCCAGGAATGAATTACTTTGGGTTCAAAAATGATTTTATTAAATATAAAAAGTAGGATTTAAGTGGTTCCAAGTAATAACAGACAGAACAAAGTAAGTTACCAAGCAAAATAAAACAAAAACACGCAAGGCTAGGCCTAATACATTGAGAAACTAAATACAAGTAAATCTCACCCTCAGAGATGTTCCAATAAGCTTCTTTCACAGACTAAACTCCTTCATAGTCTGGGCCCCATCCTTTCCCCTGGTACAGCCCTTGTTCCAGCTCAGGTGGTAGCTAGGGGATTTCTCATGATGGCTCCCCCACTTTGTTCTGTTCCACCCCCTTTTATAGCTTTGGCAGAAGGCAGGAATATTTGGCTGCCTGGGTCCCCACCCCTCCTTCTACATGGAAAAGCACCAGGTTTAAGATGGATTCCAGTACCAGGTGACATGGTCACATGTCCTGTGAGACCCCAAACCTTCATTCTTCTGGGCCTGACTCACAGGAAGGCTTGCAAGTAAACAGAGCCATCTACAGTCAATTGTCCTGGTTAATGGGAGCCATCAAGATTCACCATTAATGGCCCACACATTGCATATTTACAATAGGACCTCAACGTTATATTTCATATTTCTAGTTTCAGATACAAGAATGATACAAATAGGATGAACACACTCAGTAGATTATAAGCTTTGTAATGATACCTTACAAGAGACCTTTTGCATGAAGCATATTCCAGTTGTATTGTATTCACATTCAATCATATGGAGTGCAACGTCACACCCTCCTCCTGAACTTACTGCCACAGACTTGCACAATGCCATGGCGGAGGCAGTACAGTATACCTAAAATTCTTCTTTGTGCTCCCCTCTGGGGCAGACACTCCTGTGTCCCCCAAAAGGGAAGGTGACCCTGATCCAGCTGTGGGCTCACAGTTACCAGCTATGACAGACCCTTCACTGGCCAGCAAAATTCCCTCCCCCCTTCACTCAGGTTGGGCTTGCTTCCAGCTACAGAGTCCTTGGGGGTTTGTTCCCACCGCAGCAGTCATCAGGACCCCAACTTCCACCTCCAGGATGCATGTCTCTGTGCACCTCTTCCACTCCATTACAGCCAATTCATGCTTCTGGGTTTCAATTTGTGCTCGTCTCTGGGCCTTTTCATAAAATCATATGGTGGGCAATGTCACTTCTCTTGCTAGCTGTAACTCCAATTGTGCTTTGGCTTTCCTGATTACACCCCTGCATGCTCAGGCAATATTTTTATACTCCTCCCTAGTCATCTATCCAAGTTTCCACTTCTTGTAAGCTTCCTTTTTGTGTTTAAGCTCACCGAAGATCTCTCTGTTTAAGCCAAGCTGGTCACCTGCCATGTTTGCTATTCTTTCTGCACATTGGGATGGTTTGTTCCTGCACCCTCAATAAGGCTTCTTTAAAATACAGCCAGCTCTCCTGGACTCCTTTCCCCCTCATATTAGCGTCCCTGTGGATCCTGCCCGTCAGTTCCCTGAGCGAGTCAAAGTCTGCTTTTCTGAAGTCCAGGGTCTGTATTTTGCTGTTCTCTGTTCATCCTTTTGTCAGGATCCTGAACTCGACCATCTCCTGGTCACTGCTGCCCAGGTTGCCACCCATTTCTACTTCCCCTACATTCTTCCCTGTTTGTGAGCAGCAGGTCAAGAGGAGCATGGCCCCTAGTTGGTTCCTCCAGCACTTGCACCAGGAAGCTGTCCCCAACACTCTCCAAAACCTTGCTGGATTGTCTGTGCACTGCTGTATTGCTCTCCCAGAAGATGTCAGTGTGATTGAAGTCCCACATGAGAACCAGGGCCTGTGATCTGGAAACTTCTTCTGTTGTCTGAAGAAAGCCTCGTCTACCTCATCCTCCTGGTCTGCTGGTCTATAGCAGACGCCCACCACAACATCACCGTCATTGCTCTCACCTCTAAACTTCACCCAAAGACTCTCAACAGGCTCTTCTCCAGTTTCATATTGGAGCTCTGAGCAGTCATACTGCTCTCTTACATACAGTGCAACTCCTCCACCTTTCCTCCCCTGCTTGTCCTTCCTGAACAGTTTATACCATCCATGACAGTGCTCCCATCATGAGAGTTACCCCATCAAGTCTCTGTTGTTCCAATCACATCATAGTTCCTTGACTGTGCCAGGACTTCCCATTCTTCCTGTTTCTTCCCCAGACTTCTTGCGTTCGTGTACAGGCACCTAAGATAACTAGCTGATTGCCCTGCTTTCTCAGTATGAATCAGGAGGCCTCCCCTGTTCCACCCTCTTCCTTGCGTTTCCTCCCAGTATCCCACTTCCACACTTACCTCAGGGCTTAGGTCTAATTCCCTGGCGAACCTCGTTTTAAAGCCCTCCTCACTAGGTTAGCAAGCCTGCCTGCAAAGATGTTCTTCTCTCTCTTCGTTAGGTGGATCTCAACTCTTCCTAGCAATCCTTCTTCCTGGAACAACATCTCATGGTCGAAGAATCCAAAGCCCCCTCTGCCACCACCTGCATAACCACACATTTACTTCCACAATTCGATGGCCCCTGCCTGGGCATTTTCCTTCCACAGGGAGGATGGACAAGAACACCACTTGCACCTCTAACTCCTTTATCCTTCTTCCCAGAGCCACGTAGTCTGCAGTGACCCGCTCAAGGTCATTTTTGGCAGTATCATTGGTGCCCACATGGAGAAGTAGGATGGGGGTAGTGGTCCGAAGGCTTGATCAGCCTTGGCAGACACTCCTTCACATCCTGAATTCCAGCTCCAGGCAAGCAGCACAGTTCTTGAGTTTCCTGGCCTGGACGGCAGATGGATGACTCTGTTCCTCTTAGGAGGGAGTACCCAACCACCACTACCCATCCCCAGGACAATGCATCCCATGCCTTCCGGTTGATGGGGTCTCCCTCTGATCCCTTCCCTCAGATAACTCTTCCAAACCATTCTCCACCATAGTACCTGTGCAGACAGCCTGAAAACAGTTTCTTACCTCTATCTGCATTGGGGGTACATGGGTTCTCCTCTTTCTTCTTCTGGAGGTCACATGCTGCCAATTTTCTTCCCCGTTCTGCACTGCTCTCTCTGATTCTTCAGCATACTCTGCCTGCAATACCAAACACTGACTTCTATCCAGAAAAATCATTTTCTTTGATGCAATGCAGGGTTGATACTTGGGTCTCTAGTCCTTTAACCTTCTCTCCCAATATGGAGACCAGTTTGCACTTCGTACAGACTAAGTCACTTCTGTCCTCTGGGAGAAACACAAACATGGCACATCTTGTGCCAGTTACAGCTGATTGCTCACTAGCCATAATGTTTTCCTTCTAAGAGCCTCTTCAGACATTGTATTCACTGCCCACAGAAGCCTGAAAGGCAAAAACTCTGTGGGAACTCCCCCTAGGTGAACTCCCAAGCAAACACCCTCTGTTTGCCAGAATGAAAACTCTGGCTCCAAACTCCAATGGCAAAGTTAGACAAGTAAAAATTAGAAATAAAGCAAACATTTTTAACAATGAGAGTAACTGACCACTGGAATAACATCCAAGGGATATAGTGATTTTTGCCATCACTTATAAACTGTGTGTATGTCTCTAAAAATTACTCACCAGTTACTGTGCTCACTGCAGGAATCCCTGAGTGAAATTCTTGTGTTGTACAAGAGGTTAGAGTAGATGGTCCTAATGGTCCACTCTGGCCTTAAAAATCTATGAACTTTGGGAAGGAGGGACACAAAATCTGAACCCGGAGGCAACTTTTGCTGCTGAGCTCTCGCTCTCTCTACTCTGAGCTGATCCAAACATCATGAATTTTGGGATAGATCGAAGTCTGCATTGAAATGTTGCGTCTTGGGCCTATCTTAAGTCTGGACTTTACTTTGAGCACTATGCATTGTGGATTGAGGGGCCAGCCTGTTGTTGTTCCCTATGGGTCTGATTTTGTCGCCCTTTCTCACACTGAGTGGCGCTTTACTCACGGTGGTCCAAGGAACCTGGTGCTGCTCAATGGTAGTTTCATTTGTAAATCAGTGGGACTAAAAATCCAGTGTATTGTACTGTCGCTTGGTGCAGTTGGGAATTATATTGGGCCCCTAGAGAAAATGATGTAACGGATTGGATTCAGACGTGGATGGAACTGTTTGTTTCACAAACAAGATCCTGGCCAAACGTCCCCATGGGGTTTTATTATCATCATGATTAATACATGTGCTGTGACATAACTTATCAAAGATGATGCCCTGGCACTAGAACAGCATCTCACAGAAGAATCCACTGCAGCCCTGGAGCTATTTTCACTGGTTCTGCTATTATACTCCTGTCTCCTGAGCAGATTGAAATGCTTGGTAAACTCCAGTCTTGAGGACAACAAAAAAGATGCAAATATTGAAACAGACCCCCGCAAACAGTTACCTTCTTCCAGTGTTTTTCCCTTTTTTACCTTTTATAGTGCGGCTCTGGTTTAACATTTAAAAAGCTCCTGCTGCACTCCATTATCAAAGACATATTTGTTAAAATGTGCATATAAAAGGGTTTGTAATTGAAGTGCGGCTTTGATATATTTAATAGGATGTAAAACTGCCATCCCTTTTCAATAGGAGCTGCTTTATGTGCATTAGCGGTAATATAATAATGCCTCTCCACTGTTCTCTTGCCATTAGCAGCTGGGTTTTTTTCTCTTTCTTTTAGTTAATCTTAAAACTTTAATGTAATCTAAACACATTAACATCTTTCTCCCCTTTCGGAACTTGTTGGGGCTTTCAGCTGAGCTTTGTTTCAAATGAGGGATCGTTACAAACCCAACATCAGTATAATTTACCCCAGTGCTGTCTGACATCTGGTCCATAAAGGCAGCTTCTTGCCTTGGAAATGCTAGCAGTTACGAGTGCTTGTGCATGACAAAGAGCATTAAAATGAATAACCTTGCAAGTAATTCAGCAGAATTAATGGTGTGCTCTCCTATATTCCCCTGTCCCAAACCTAATCAAACAGCATTGCACGGTTACAGTAACAATAGTTACAGCAATAATAATGAATTAATACTCATTCATATAGCTCTTTCCAGCTGTAGAGCTCAGAGTTTTACAAAGGGTGAGAGACGTGGTCCCACTCAGTGCAAGAGGGTAGACCAGATGACCTCTCCTTTCCAGCCCTGCGTTTCTATGACACATCATTAGTCCCATGTTACAAATAGGGAAACTGAGGCACGGAAAGTTGACGGACAGGATTTTTAGAACTAACTAGTGACTTTTGGCTGCCTCCATTTGTGGGTGTCCAATCTGAGATCTCTTCAACAACCTTGATTTTCAGAGGGTGGTCACTCATCACCTTCTGAAAATCAGGCTCTTTAAGGCATCTCATGTAGTCACCCAAAATTGACTAGACTTTTGAAAATCTTGGTGTAAGAGTTGCCATAGGCCTCACAGCAGAGCAGTGGCAGAAATAGGATTAGAGCCCCATCAGGAATTAAAAGTAAGTGTTAACTCTGATCACTGAAAGTATAATCACAAAAATACTATTGACCTCACCAGTAAATCCATCTCTCCTAACAAAAACAAATGTCTTATTCCAACCGGCCTACTGCTCTTCATCAGCTGGGATCAGCTTTGCATTGTAATTGTACGTTAATCATAAGAACATCTGATGTATCCATTTGCTAATGCCTGTTAGCACTGGAATGGGAAAAGTTTGTGCTTATGAATTACAAGGGCTAGATTACCACAGCCACAGCCATGTGCCTTTGTAGGATGAATGTTACCACCCACTGTGGGTATGACTTCACCGCAGAGTTAGCCCCAGTGTTCAGCACCTCAGTCTGAGCACCGGGTTGGCCGGAGCCAGGTGTGAGCAGCCACACTGCAAAGTCCTACCCAAGTTACTGTGTCCTCACTGGAGCTATACACCGTCCATGTGTGTTGCAAGGACTTCTGGGAGCATGATTCTTTGTCCTGCAGTAAGCTGAGCTACAAAGTGGGTAGGTTCCAGCCCGAGTGAAAGCAGAACCTATGCTCTAACCCCATCCCCAGCTAGCCTGGGTTTAACACACCACCAAATTGTGATGAGAGGATTTGTGTGTGGACAGGAAGAGGGTTGGGGCAACAGCCAGGTAACAGCCTGAGTTAACTCTGCAGTGAAGACAGACCCTTCAAATAGCCATCTCTGTTCATTTGTCTGTAGGGTCCTATTTTTGACTATCTTGACCAAAATGTTAAAAATAGTGCCCTTAAGAATGCAGCTAAAAACACATCCAGATGGTACAGCCCTAATTCATGTTGAGCAATTTTTCATGGACCTAGTTGCACTGAAACTGGTGGGGCTATTTGCAATAGCGAGTGTTCCCCAATGAGAGTTAGCGATCCACACTCTGGCAAAGTTACACAAATATTACGTGTACTCCATCAACAAGCAAAGTTTTACAGGTTAAAAAAAACGAGTTGTATGTACAGAATATGTACAACAAGCAGTTCATGCAACTAGAGTGGCTCAGTGCTGTTGCAAAAGTAGACTAGATGCACATATTTTCTTTTGAAAATAAACACTACAGTTTCATTTGTTTTTCAATATACTTTCAAACTACAACAATTGTGCATGGAGGTTCGGTTGTTTTTTTAAAACGTGCACAGATTTGCTGACACAAATGTGTGTGCAATTCAACAACGGCACCTTTAGCCAAACTGCAAAGCATGCTCTGTGCTAAAAGAAACTAGTTCATGATGAGCCTGAGCTGACGCCAATGGAAAGGTTCTCGTTCATGTAAGTGGCCTTTGGATCAGGCCCTCTATACACAAATTAGTGGAAGGGTAAATTCACATGTATCTGGTTTTCGCTGGCCCAAGCCATGGCTTTGGATCACATCACAGCAACAACAATCAATTAGTGGTTGGCCTCTGGCTGGGGAGAATGACTGACTGTACATGGGACTCTGTCCTGCTTAAACTCAAAGACCTCTAGGAAAATATGGTCAAAATATGCCTGGTGCGAAGGTTGCGGATCTCTCGAGGCATCTAGATAGACTTATGTGTAGTGCTGGGGAGGAGCCGGTGGTCGTGGTACATGTAGATACCAATGACATAGGGAAGGGTAGGAGAGATGTCCTGGAAGCCAAATTTAGGCTGCTAGGGAAGAGACTGAAATCCAGGACCTCTATGGTGGCATTTTCAGAAATGCTCCCAGTTCCACGCGCAGGGCCAGGTAGGCAGGCGGAGCTTCAGAGTCTCAATGCGTGGATGAGACGATGGTGTAGAGAGGAGGGGTTCATGTTCATTAGGAACTGGGGAAACTTCTGGGATGGTAGGAGCCTATACAGGAGAGATGGGCTCCACCTAAACCAAAGTGGAACCAGACTGCTGGCACTAAACATTAAAAAGGTTGTAGAGCAGTTTTTAAACTAGGAGATGGGAGAAAGCCGACTGCTGCAGAGGAGCGTGTGGATCGGACACAGACTTCTCTTAGGGGAGAGTCTGATGATAGAGAATCTCCAGGTTATAGTCAGGAGCAGAGGAATGAGAAGTATAATGTAAGGGCCGGATCAGATGATAAACAGTCACATAAAAAAGAATCTGGCACATCAGAAAAAGGCAGGCTAATAAACAGGGACAAGTTTTTAAAGTGCTTGTACACAAATGCCAGAAGTCTAAATAATAAGATGGGTGAACTAGAGTGCCTTGTGATAAAGGAGGATATAGATATAATAGGCATCACAGAAACCTGGTGGACTGAGACCAATCAATGGGACACAATCATTCCGGGTACAAAATATATCGGAAGGACAGAACAGGCCGTGCAGGGGGAGGAGTGGCACTATATGTTAAAGAAAGTGTAGATTCAAATGAAGTAAAAATCTTAAGCGAATCCACAGGTTCCATAGAGTCTCTATGGATAGAAATTTCATGCTCTAGTAAAAATATAACAGTAGGGATCTATTATTGACCACCTGACCAGGACAGTAATAGTGATGATGAAATGCTAAGGGAAATTAGAGAGGCTATCAAAATTAAGAACCCAATAATAGTGGGGGATTTCAATTATCCCCATATTGACTGGGAACATTTCACTTCAGGACGAAATGCAGAGATAAAATTTCTCGATACTTTAAATGACTGCTTCATGGAGCAGCTGGTACGGGAACCCACAAGGGAGAGGCGACTCTAGATTTAATCCTGAGTGGAGCGCAGGAGCTGGTCCAAGAGGTAACTATAGCAGGACCGCTTGGAAATAGTGACCATAATACAATAGCATTCAACATCCCTGTGGTGGGAAGAACATCTCAACTGCCCAACACTGTGGTCTTTAATTTCAAAAGGGGGAACTATACAAAAATGAGGGGGTTAGTTAGACAAAAGTTAAAAGGTACAGTGACTAAAGTGAAATCCCTGCAAGTTGCGTGGGCCCTTTTTAAAGACACCATAATAGAGGCCCAACTTCAATGTATACCCCAAATTAAGAAAAACAGTAAAAGAACTAAAAAAGAGCCACCGTGGCTTAACAACCATGTAAAAGAAGCAGTGAGAGATAAAAAGACTTCCTTTAAAAAGTGGAAGTCAAATCCCAGTGAGGCAAATAGAAAGGAGCACAAACACTGCCAACTTAAGTGCAAGAGTGTAATAAGAAAAGCCAAAGAGGAGTTTGAAGAACGGCTAGCCAAAAACTCCAAAGGTAATAACAAAATGTTTTTTAAGTACATCAGAAGCAGGAAGCCTGCTAAACAACCAGTGGGGCCCCTTGACGATGAAAATACAAAAGGAGCGCTTAAAGATGATAAAGTCATTGCAGAGAAACTAAATGGATTCTTTGCTTCAGTCTTCACAGCTGAGGATGTTAGGGAGATTCCCAAACCTGAGCTGGCTTTTGTAGGTGACAAATCTGAGGAACTGTCACAGATTGAAGTGTCACTAGAGGAGGTTTTGGAATTAATTGATAAACTCAACATTAACAAGTCACCGGGACCAGATGGCATTCACCCAAGAGTTCTGAAAGAACTCAAATGTGAAGTTATGAACTATTAACCAAGGTTTGTAACCTGTCCTTTAAATCGGCTTCGGTACCCAATGACTGGAAGTTAGCTAATGTAATGCCAATATTTAAAAAGGGCTCTAGGGGTGATCCTGGCAATTACAGACCGGTAAGTCTAACGTCGGTACCGGGCAAATTAGTTGAAACAATAGTAAAGAATAAAATTGTCAGACACATAGAAAAACATAAACTCTTGAGCAATAGTCAACATGGTTTCTGTAAAGGGAAATCGTGTCTTACTAATCTATTAGAGTTCTTTGAAGGGGTCAACAAACATGTGGACAAGGGGGATCCGGTGGACATAGTGTACTTAGATTTCCAGAAAGTCTTTGACAAGGTCCCTCACCAAAGGCTCTTACGTAAACTAAGCAGTCATGGGATAAAAGGAAAGGTCCTTTCATGGATTGAGAACTGGTTAAAGGACAGGGAACAAAGGGTAGGAATTAATGGTAAATTCTCAGAATGGAGAGGGGTAACTAGTGGTGTTCCCCAAGGGTCAGTCCTAGGACCAATCCTATTCAATTTATTCATAAATGATCTGGAGAAAGGGGTAAACAGTGAGGTGGCAAAGTTTGCAGATGATACTAAACTACTCAAGATAGTTAAGACCAAAGCAGATTGTGAAGAACTTCAAAAAGATCTCACAAAACTAAGTGATTGGGCAACAAAATGGCAAATGAAATTTAATGTGGATAAATGTAAAGTAATGCACATTGGAAAAAATAACCCCAACTATACATACAACATGATGGGGGCTAATTTAGCTACAACGAGTCAGGAAAAAGATCTTGGAGTTATCGTGGATAGTTCTCTGAAGATGTCCACGCAGTGTGCAGAGGCGGTCAAAAAAGCAAACAGGATGTTAGGAATCATTAAAAAGGGGATAGAGAATAAGACTGAGAATATATTATTGCCCTTATATAAATCCATGGTACGCCCACATCTCGAATACTGTGTACAGATGTGGTCTCCTCACCTCAAAAAAGATATTCTAGCACTAGAAAAGGTTCAGAAAAGAGCAACTAAAATGATTAGGGGGTTAGAGAGGGTCCCATATGAGGAAAGATTAAAGAGGCTAGGACTCTTCAGTTTGGAAAAGAGGAGACTAAGGGGGGACACGATAGAGGTATATAAAATCATGAGTGATGTTGAGAAAGTGGATAAGGAAAAGTTATTTATTTATTCCCATAATACAAGAACTAGGGGTCACCAAATGAAATTAATAGGCAGCAGGTTTAAAACAAATAAAAGGAAGTTCTTCTTCACGCAGCGCACAGTCAACTTGTGGAACTCCTTACCTGAGGAGGTTGTGAAGGCTAGGACTATAACAATGTTTAAAAGAGGACTGGATAAATTCATGGTGGCTAAGTCCAGAAATGGCTATTAGCCAGGATGGGTAAGAATGGTGTCCCTAGCCTCTGTTCGTCAGAGGATGGAAATGGATGGCAGGAGAGAGATCACTTGATCATTGCCTGTTAGGTTCACTCCCTCAGGGGCACCTGGCATTGGCCACTGTCGGTAGACAGATACTGGGCTAGATGGACCTTTGGTCTGACCCGGTACGGCCTTTCTTATGTTCTTATGTTCTTAAGATAGTCAAACACCTCCTTGCAATATCACATTGTTTTTTCTACACTTGTAAGGCTCGATGTTCAAACAACCTCAGCATCCAGCAGCCCTCACTGTTCTCAGTGAGATTTGCTGAGCACCTGTGGAAATCTGGCTATTTCACTTAAGTGCCTACGGTGGCGCTGAGCACATCTGAAAATCCAGCCCCAGTAGAACCTCCGAGTTACGGACACCTCGGGAATGGAGGTTGTCTGTAACTCTGAACAACATGCAGCTCAGGCTTCAGCTCCAGCAGCTGGCAGGCCAGGCCAGGATGCAGTAGCAGCTGTGAAACCTCGTCAGCCCTGGCATGAGTTCGCAAGCTTGTCCCCCTCTGGACAGAGGGGAGGGTGTGTGTGTGTGTGTGTGTGTGAGAGAGAGAGAGAGAAAACAGCTCATCCCCCTCCTGAGGCAGGGGTGAAAGCTATGCAGACTCCAGCGCAGCATAAGTGGGGGTGGAGTGGGGACAGGCAGCCCAGATGTGCCGCCCTTTCGGATGCAATACAGGCACAGTACAGTATTTTTTTTTCCCCTTCTGCTACCAGCTTGGTTACTTCTGGTTTCACATGGTGTCCAGTTGACCGGTCAGTTTGTAACTCTGGTGTTCATATCTTCAACGTTCTACTGTACTGGTTTAATGTGCCTAACCTGGCTCTGTTATGTGACTCTCACCTAAAATGGTTTTGCTTCTCTTTTTAACTAGAGTTAATTGATTACTAGTTAACTTGAGGTAGCGAACTCGTTTGTCAATGCAAGGCTAGGCCTCCTGAAAAGGGTTTGTTCCAGGACAAATGTATGTAGTTGTTGTTTCTTTTGCTTGTTATACAACACACAGAATATGAAGGAACTGCATAGATGCAGTGAGATGCAGTAACCGTTTTTACTGACTATACATGCAAGGCCTGGCAGCATATACACCAGATATGACTAGTACATGCTGATAGTTGGGGGGCACAATTTAAAGGTTTGCCCTCCCCAACAGCCTGTCACATGCCCCCCCTTACTCTCAGCAGCCCCTCCCTGCAGCTCCCACGGACAGAGTTGGCAATGGGCTTTGATGCAAGGATAGTTTCCTGGGTTAGGAACACTAACACTAACAAAGCCTGATGCCAACTCTGTCCCTAATCACATCAGCCTAATCACATCAGCCACACCATCAGAGGCTCTTTCACCTGCTCATCTACCAATGTGATATATGCCATCATGTGCCAATGAGAGCTTTTCCATTGTCTTCCCTGGGAGCAGAGTTACGCCAAAGCCATGGACTTCACTTGGAGTAAAGTTAGACCAATAGTGAGTGCTTCTGAAAACCCTATCTATGCTCTCTAAAGTAATGACTGGAAAATGATATTGAATGGCTTTTTAGAAGGGGAAAAGTTGGGGGAATGCCATGTAGCAGGTTACAAGCAAGCTTTTCGCACAACACCATTGAACAATCCATGTTGCCATTTGCATAAACACTACAGGTATTCCCAAAGAACCAGTCATGTTCTCACAAGTGCTTAGCAGCCCCAGTTGGAGCTGGGTTTTAGAAAGAGCGCTGCATCCATTCATCCATCTAAACAGGCCTAGGGCTCTCTTGAAAATCCAGTCACTGCTGGGGTATCTAAAATGAGAAATGCTGGGTACTGCTGAGCTCTTTTGAAAATGTGGTCATTCTCATGTGGTGGTGGCAGTGACAGCCAGACAACCAGAGTATTATCTTCACATCATCTGAACTGGAAACACCAACACTATCACACTGATGCTGTACATAGAACATTAAACTGTGACTTTATGCTGATGATGATGTCTTACTGTTAATTAAGGACGATGCTTCCCCTCCCACCGATAATGAATATTGCTCTTGGAGTACAAAGTTATCACTGCACAGAATTAATGACTCCACGGCTGTAGTGACGTTGCTTTCTAGATTTTGCACTTCAGCCCTGTCTGTCTCCTGGAATTTTAAGTGGGTACCCAAAAATGTGGTCTATTTACTTAGGAGCTGAAATTAGTCAGTGTAATTAAAGAGACATTTGAATCCAATTATAAAGCAGATTACAAAAGATTGGGAGAGATGGCTGGAGTGAAATATGTGAGGGAGTCAATGGGCCAGATTCTGTTCGCTGTTGAACTCGGGCAACCATATAGAGTTGCACAGGTATAAATGAGTGCAGAATTTAGCCCAAAAGTCATCAGAGATGCTCACAATAAACATCCCACAATGCTATTTTACACTAGTGAGAGAAATATTTTATAACCTTCTTAGAATAAAAAGAAACCCCAATAAGCTAAAATAATTACTTAAAAGCCTGCCTGGGAGAAAAGTAAATTGTAACACTGATCTGCAGATGGGAACACATGACCTACCACAGAAATTGAGCCTCTATTTAAGGGTGAACAGGAGCAAACACACCAATGTTTATGTCAGGAAATTAAAGATACAATAGCCACCTAAAATTATCAGGGGAATTTTATGAAGCAGAATATAATCTCCCAAATTTGTAGTTGACCAAAACCCCATGGTTGAACAAAATCTTGAAAGTTCTCACAAACCAAAAATCCAGAAAAAAATTTTTTGTTCGAGCCAAAGTTTTGTTTAAATATATTTTTTAAATTGTTTTTACTGTAATTGGCTTAATTTAAAAAATGAAAAACATTTCAAACTGGAAAACCAGAATTTTTATTTAGAAAATTTCAAAGCAAAATGTGTTTTGTCAATTTTGAAACTTCTTTTTGTTCAAAATGTTTTTGAGACAAAAAATTGGTTGAAACTTTTCCTGGGGGAAAAAATCAGTTTTGATTTAGCATTTTCCAAACAAACAAACAAACAAACATAAAATTGTGTTGAAAAATTCCCAATCAGCTCTAATAATCAATCATCTGATCACCCAACAATCTGGAAAGTCACTGTGCAATGTTCTGAGTGGCTGGAACAAAAAATAAGCTATATACAAAAAAATCACATATTTGATAAAATTCACAAATATAAGGGTGAGTTGATGCTGTGACATCATTTGAAAAGTAAAGTACAAACTAAGAATGTGAGGATTTTGTATTTCATTTTGATTTCACATAAATTGCCTAATTTCACAAAAAAAACGTACAGAATTCCATGGTTTTTTTTCATTCATAAAAGCAATATTTTGAGTGAAAAAGGCCATATATGAATATGCCATTTTCCCCTTCCTACCTTAAACTCTTGTATAGTATCACTATTAAACAGTGGCTCCATTTCAGTGGCTCCATCTCCCTGGTGAATTGGATGATCCTGTTTCATAGTTTGTCTGAAAGGCATTGTATAAATGTAATGTGTTGTTTTTGGAACTGCTTGAAAAATGAATTCATGAGAGTTTCCAAGGCAGTGTTGTTTGGCCAGTTTTCTAAATGAAATGAATTTTCATTGTTCCAAATTTTCTGTCGCATTAGCTTATCACAGGGGTGGGCAAACTTTTTGGCCCGAGGGCCACATCTGGGTTTGGAAATTGTATGGCAGGCCATGAATGCTCATGAAATTGGGGTTGGGATGTGGGATAGGGTGAGGGCTCTGGCTGGGGGTGTGGGCTCTGAGGTGGGGCCAGAAATGAGTTCAGGTTGTAGGAAGGGGGTCCAGGCTGGGGAAGGGGGTTGGGCTTTGGGGGGAGGGCTCTGGCTGGGGGTGCAGGCTCTGGGGTGGGGCTGGGAATGAGGGGTTTGGGATGTAGGAGGGTGTTCCGGACTAGGATCGAGGGATTTGGAGGGCAGGAGGGGGATTAGGGTTGAGGCAAGGAGTTGGAGCACAGGAGGGGCTCAGGGGTGCAGGCTCCGGGTGGCACTTACCTCAAGCAGCTCCCGGAAGCAGCAGTATGCCCCTCCTTCAGCTCCTATGTGGAGGCGTGGCCAGGTGGCTCTGCACGCTGCCCCATCTGCAGGCGCCACCCCTGTAGCTCCCATTGGCCACAATTCCCAGCCAATGGGAGCTGCAGGGGCGGAGGTAGGGGCAGAGGCAGTGCTCAGCTCCCTGGCTGCCCCTAAATGTAGGAGCTGGAGTGGGGACATGCCACTGCTGCCGGGAGCCACACGGAGCGGCCACCGACCCCACTCCCTGGCTGGAACATGGGAGCAGGGCAAGCCCCAGACCTCATTTCCCAGCAGAAGCTTGCAGGCTGGATTAAATCAGCTGGCAGTTTGCCCACCCCTGGTTTATCAGGAGGAAAAAAACTGTGAGGAAAATCTAGTCCAATAAGTGTGGTTAAATTCTTTAAGCATGTTGCAGGATTATTAGACAAGAGTGAGAGAGATGTGGGGAGGGATAGCTCAGTGGTTTGAGCATTGGCCTGCTAAACACAGCGTTGTGAGCTCAGTCCTTGAGGGGGGCCATTTAGGGTTCTAGGGCAAAAATCTGTCTGGGGATTGGTCCTGCTTTGAGCAGGGGGTTGGACTAGATACCTCCTGAGGTCCTTTACAACCCTGATATTCTATGCTATGTTATTTCTTCTATCTGAAGATGAGAGAAACAGTCAGTACTGTTACACACAACTGATTGACCTACTAAGACAGAAAGCAGGGTGTGGAGGAGAGGCCGGTTGAAAAACATTTATAATGTGCTTGAGGGTAGGAAGTAAAAGGTGTCACTAAAAGAAACCAGGAAGATCAGCCATCAGGCAGTATTTCTTCATTAATGACCTTGAAGATGGTATAATCCTAAAATCGGGTGATCAAATAAATGTTATTGCTATAGGACAGCTTTCATGCAAGTATATCACAAAACACATGATACATGGCATTATTAATATGGGGGCAGACCTGCAGAAGTGCTCAGTACTCAGTAGTTCCCAGCACTGGGGTTTGAGAGGTGGCTTTAGTTGTCTCCCGGAAAATTGGTATTGCTAGAGCATTGCTCCTTAATTTCTAGACTTTCCTTCTGCACTGGGCATGCTTCCAGGGCCCACTGATCTCCTACATCAGGCTGAAGCAGACACAGAGAACCAAACCACTGGACAGGACACAAATAAAACAGATCCTCCCCCATCTTATTTTCCCATCAAAAGAGACTTTGACTTAGCAGAAGGTGCACTAGGAGCTTATGAGTTGTGCTCTCAACTCATCCTGTGTTCTTTGCAACCCATGTGACTGAGCAAGGCCTCACAACCCCATTCTAGGAGGGAAGCAATTGTCAGCACCTCCCTCCCATTTTACAGAAATGGTAGTTTCACATGGTCACTTGTGGGAGGACTCTTAGCTATAACATGCAAACCTAAGTCATACCTTCCCCGCCCCACATTCACCAACAGAACCTGCTACCCCTATGTATTTGGCTGGAATGCTTGTAAACCAGGCATCTCCTGCCTGCATAACCCACATCACACTTCTTAAGGAGCTGCTGGCTGGCAGGATGGGAATGGCCAGCTGCTGCTGCCTGGGCAAGGGGTGGTGATTTTGGATACTTGGGGTTACCTAAGAGTTGTGCTTGTCGCCATCAGTTGCATTAGGAGGAGGAGGAGTGGAGGGCATGTGAGACAGAGGGAGAAGAATTTTCCTCCATGCTTCATATGTAGAATTCTAGAGTTATCTAGTGCTCCTCTGCCTACAGCAACCATTGTCTGGACTGATAAGCAGCTCACAGAGGGGTAACATCATGTAAGCCTGTCTCAATTCAATGTACAGGAGCAATATCACACTTGTAAGGATCTTGTAAGGACCATAAATATGGCTGTGGAACCTGGACCTGGACTCAAGTAAACCTGTGCTCAGTACATGAGTAGTTCCCAAGTCAGTTGAATTCTCACCCAAGTCACTGGGACTACTCACATGCTTCAAGATAAGCCTCTGCTTATGTGCTTTGCTGGATCGGGACATAAATGGGCTGAAGCTGAGGAGAAGATAAGCCAAATGGGTCTAGAATATTGATGCCAATGTCTAAATCAAGAGCATAAATAAGTATTGTGCTGTAGATTAACTAAGAGGGAGCTGGAGAATGACAGTCTGGAAAAAATGGAAACCAGGGAGCGGGCAGTAGTAGGCATGTTACAGTACTAAGCACACAATGGCGATTATAACAGAATGTACAGTATCTTGACTGGTATTTCCTGGTGGATTATACTGTTTCCTGCTGCTTCTTAATGGTCCCTGGTTGTGACCTTATATTAAAGTAAAGGAAAATTTCTGGTGGCAATAATTTTAAACATTCAGCATTCTAGGACACTTTTAATATTTTTATACATACATAACTTTCTCTCTCTGATGGAAGCTTTTAGGAATTGGTGAACATCGAGAAGGCATCTGGGTTGAGATTTTCAAAGCAGCCCAGGAGATTTGACACACATGTTTTCAGAAGGATTCATAAGCCATATTTCCCAGTGTCGATCCCCACAACCGGGGCCAGATTTTCTGTTAATTGTAAGGGAGATTCATCCAAATCCCACAGGCAGCTTCGAAAATCCCAACCCTGTTCTTTATGTTTTAGGATTCTCATATCTCCAGTGGCTTTTCTGATGTTCCTGGTGGAGCTGGCCTTACTAACTGTTGGACAACAATGAATTGTTGTTTGCAGGCTACAGTGAAAAAAGAGAAATTGAAGGAAACATCCAGTAATGAAAAGTCTTCCCATACATGCACGTGAACAAACAAGCATTTCTAAGTACCAAGGGAGATGGTGGATTGTGAAGTCGTACAACAAGATTGGGTGTCTTTCTAAAAGATACATTATAGCTCAACCACAACATCTAGACTTTATGTGGAAGTTAACCTGGTGAAATTCTATGTCCTGTATTTTTACAGGAGGTCAGACTAGATGATCATAGTGGTCTCTTCTGACCTTTAAAACCTATGTATCCAGAGGGCAATCAGTAATAATTGGGCTTCAGTATAAAACTCCACACTGGCTTGATGGGTAACTACATTCTGTGGATTAGCTGCTTCAAGACGTGTATGTTTAGCCGGCAGGGCCGGTGCTACCGTTAAGGCAAACTAGGGGGTTGCCTAGGGCGCCAAGATTTGGGGGCGCCAAAAAGCGGTGCCCCCAATTTTTTTTACAGCATTCCTGGGCTGGGCTGCCGGCGGCGCACTGACACGTGCGGGTCAGACTCCCTCTCCCAGTGCAGTGGCCACTCCATGCAATTATTGTCATTGCCAGCGGGGGCGCCGACGGCTGGGCAGAGCTTTGCTTAGCGCTCACGTGGCACAAGCCCAGCGACAGGCGCGACAGCAGGGTTTCAGCTCAGCCTCCACCAGAGGCTGTGGGGAGCCCAGAGCCCTTAAAATCCCGCCCACAGCTCCAGCGGCTGGGCTGGGGCCAGGATTTAAAGGGCTCGGAGCTCCCCGCCGCTGCAGGAAGCCCAGAGCCCTTTAAATCCCACCCGCGACTCCGGCGGCTGGTCTGGGGCTGGGATTTAAAGGGCTTGGAGCTCCCCGCAACCATGGGAGGTCTGGGCCTTTTAAATTCCGGCCCCAGCCCCCAAACCCTTTAAATCCCAGCTGGAGCTGTGGTGGGGGTTTAAAGGGCCCGGAGCTCCGCGGCAGCTGGAGCCCTGGGCCCTTTAATTTGTCCGTGAGCCCCAGGGGCTCCCAGCCACCTCTGCAGCTGGGAGCCCTGGGTTGATTTAAATGTATACATGTATCATGTATGTTATTTATTTGGGGAGGGGGGGTGCAAGGTGGAAGTTTCGCCTAGGGTGCAAAATATTCATGCACCGGCCCTGTTAGCCGGTATCCTTGAGGACAGATCATGTCTCTAGCATAGAGTTTCAGGTTCCATTTATCTGAGGGGTATTTTAGTTTCCAGGGTGTTGCTACCGAGTGCTTAGCTGGCCTCCATTTTCAAAAGCACTTATTGCTGCCAGAAGCTTGGCAAGTGCTGCCATTTGTAGTATTCTCTGACGGACTTGTTGGTCTTGGCATTGTCCAGAGTCACATTTCTCTAGGCTTCCAAGTGACTGTTTGTAAAATGGGTTCCTGAGGTTTAACTGAATGCCTAGCTCTAGTAAGCTGCTTCTCAGGGGCTATTTATGCTAGTCTGTCTCTATCCAGACAGCCTCGGCTGAGTGCTGTCCTTATGAAGAGCCATTCATCTGAGTCTCAGGTTAACACTTGGATCCTCGATGTGGTACACATGTCAAACACGATGGTGGGCAGGATGGATTGGAAATGGAGGCATTTTGGCCAGGGTATGTTGTGATGGGTTGGATCACAGAAACCCCCTTGGGAACTGCCAAACCGATGTGCCAAGACTACTTCTGCCCCTGCTTTCCCCTGCCAGCTCGGGACCCCAGCACCCTGTCTCGCTGACCCAGACATGCCAGTCTGTTCCAGCACAGACCCAGGGTCTGAATTACTTGCCCCAAAGCTGTAGACTTAACTGAAAGCAGCTCACAGAAGTGTTCTTGTCTTTAACACTCAGATGCCCAACTCCAAATGGGGTCTAAACCCCAAATAAATCCCCAAACTCATAAATTGTTAATCCTCTGTAACAGTGATAGAGAGAGATGCACAGCTGTTTGCCCTTCCACACCCCCCTCCCCAGGTATTAATACACACTCTGGGTTAATTAATAAGTAAAACGTGATTTTATTGAATACAGAAAGTAGGATTTAAGTGGTTCCAAGTAGTAACAGACAGAACAAAGTGAATTACCCAGCAAAATAAAATAAAACACACAAGTCTGTGTCTAATACGGTAAGAAACTGAATACAGATAAGATCTCACCCTCAGAGATGTTTCAATGAGTTTCTTTCACAGACTGGACACCTGCCTAGTCTGGGCACAATCCTTTCCCCTGGTACAGCCCTTGTTCCAGCTCAGGTGGTAGCTAAGGGAGTCCTCATGATGGCTCTCACTTTTCTCACTTATATATTTGTCATAAGGCAGGAATCCTTTGTCCCTCTGGGGTCCCCCCCCCCTCCTTCTCAATGGAAAGACACCAGGTTAAAGATGACACCAGGTTAAAGATGGATTCCAGTTCAGGTGACATGATCACATGTCACTGGAAGACTTCATTACCCACTTGCCAGCACACACACATACAGGAAGACTTACAGGTAAAACACACCCGTCTGCAGTCAATTGTCCTGGTTAATGGGAGTCATCAAGATTCCAAACCACCATTAATTGCCCACACTTTGCATAATTACAATAGGCCGTCAGAGCTATATTTAATATTTCTAGTTTCATATACAAGAGTGGTACATTTATACAAATAGGATGACCACACTCAGTAGATTATAAGCTTTGTAAAGATACCTTACAAGAGACTTTTTGCATGAAGCATATTCCAGTTACATTAGCATATTTTCATAAAATCATATAGAGACTGAGGGCCTTCTGTGCATGGAATGCTATCTGTAGGCTGCAGGCCAATCAAAATTATCAGCTAATACAAGTCCTCTGAATGATCCTTAATCAGTGATGTTACTTGACTGGGCCCGTAGGAGGAGCTTAGTTCAGTGGGTGGAGGCAGAACGCATTTTTGGAACACTGGGAAGCGGGCCGAGGCTTTTGAGTCTCTCTGTGTATGTCCACATTGAAGACAGCTGTGGCCGGCCCGTGCCAGCTGACTCAGGGTCGCTGGGTGGCAGGGTCCCAGAGCTCGGACTTCAAGCCACCTCCAAATGTCTATGCCACAATTAAACAGCCCCAGAGCCTGAGCCCTGGACCTTGAGTCAGCTGGCATGGGCCAGCAATGGGCGTCTAACTGCAGTGTAGGCATACCCTCTGTCTCTGACTCGAGGCCAAAGAAGCTGAGGAGAAAAGGTTTATCTTACTAGATACCATCAAGACTTCATCTCACTAGGATTTTTTAATGCATCCATGGTTATATTTCAGACTTGTAGCAAAAGTAATAGAAACACATGGGTTATTTTATGGGACTGCAAGGCTGTAAATTATATATATTTGTTTTTATCTGGGTCTTCACTAAGTCTGGTAGAAAAAAAGTGATTATTTTCCACACAAAATTGTAAACAAACATGGTTTCATTTTGTTTTAATTTTATTTGTCAAAAGAAAATGAAAACGTGTATTTAGCTTGGAAATGAAGCAAAAAAACAAAAAAATTCAAATTTTCAGTTTTTTTTCTCCTTTTCACCACCAAAAAAGAAGGGAAAAAAGTTAAAAAATGAGATACAGGGAGAGATGATCTATAACTAAATCATTTTTTATTTTGTTTTGAATCAAATCACAGTGAAATCTTTTCTTTCATTTTGCACTAAAGATTGTTTAAGTGAATTGAAATCTTTCCACAAAAGTTTCCAAATCATTTGAAAAGAGGTTGGTTTCGGGGGAGAGGGGGTTAAAATGGTGTAAATTGATGTCACTTCATTGACATCAACAGGTCAGATTCTCTCCTGGTGTAAACCACCATAGCTCCACAGAAGTCAACATAGCTACACCAGTTTATACCTACTGGGGATCTGGCTGCATAGGTTTAGCTTTTCACTCAAATCTTCCCCCTGAAATTGTCCATGAATAGGTTCACCTGATTTTTTAGCTTGTTATAGTCTCCAGCAGTGTCTTTCAATCACTTGGCAGGGGGTCAAGTCATTTAAGAACAGACCCATTTATTTTCTCCCATTATTAGGTTTACAGTAGTTCTGTGTGCAGTGGCTGCAGTTCTCTTTGGGAGACATGGAGACAAAATTGTGGCACAACAAATGCAGTGTGTGGTATAATGAATAGGGCAAAGGACATGGGTTCTATTCCTGGGTCTGCCTCTGCTGCCTGAGCAGAATGAGGTCCTTTCGTTCTTCAGCTTATCTATTGTACATTCTTTGGAGCAGGGACTGTCTCTCTCTGTGTTTGCACAGTGCCTAGCATACTACAAATGATAACAATCATTTTGTATATGATCAACTGCACAGTGATAATTTTATTTCTTCTGGGCTTTAATCATCTTCATTTGATTGCATCCTTGTCCTAATTTTGAAGAAGCAAAATAATAGATTTTCTAGGGAACAATCCCAAATGTCATCTCTATGACTGATGTGCAATTCAATATAATGGTCTTTTTGATGGATTTTTTTCCCCTTTCAAATTTGAATAATATCATTTGTGTGATGTTAGTCATTCTCTCGGTTTTAATTTGAAACCCTATTTTTAATCAATTAGAAAGAAATGACCTAATTAAGGACTAATTTAGTCCAGGAGCCTGAAAAAAACCTCAACATTGTTTTATAAAGTAGTTGAATTTAATTGGAGACGTGCTCAACGAACTGTATCGGCGAGTAATTTGGAGAAGTCAGCCAATGGGAACCCCCGATTGGCTAGTTCAGACTTAATGTAGGCAAAGCTTCACTAGTATTAATGCACTTGCTATTTATTATTATTAGCAAGACAATACTGCCCAGAGATGCCGAGTGATATCAGAGCTCCATTGGGCTAGGCACTGTAAGAGACCATTTTTTCCCCCAAGAGCTTCTAATCTGAATTGATCAGACAGACAAAGCAGAGGCATGGACGGGTGAACTGACTTTCTCAAGGTCTCACCGCAAGTCAGTAGCAGAGCTAAGCATAGCAGCCAGGTTTCTGGAGCACAAATCCGTGCCCCTATCCACTGCATTAGTCAAAGTTATTGAAGCAGAACTCAGAGCGCTAAAGTTACCATCCATTCATCATACACGTTTTTAAAACATTCTTATAACTGGATTATATCTTATATTTCACTCTTTTTTCCCCACTTGCTTCCAACATCTAAAGGGCTGGGTCTGGGTTTTACAAAGCTGCTGTCCAATTGCCATTAAAATGAATGGGAATCAGGTTCCCAAATCTCCTAGATGGTTTTGAAAAACCCATTCCTAGTTTTCGGCGGTGGGCAAGCCATTCTGGAAATTTCTGGTTGGAAAAATCAGCTATTTCTGGGCAAAAAAATGTATCTTTGAAGTACTTAAAATAAGAGAAGTATTTCTCCCCACCCTTTTAAAACTCAGAAATGACAGAATGGATTTTATTGAAACTTAAAAAAAAAAAAATCTGTGGGCTGAGAAAACAGTCTCTGAGCAAATCACACCAGGGGTTTTTCACATAATTCCTGACATCTTTCCATATGGTTGGATAATGGTGTTGGCTACATACCTGTGCACAGGAATATATGTGTATCCCTTTGGTGAGTGTGGTCCTTTTTCTACATCTCTTCAGCCGAGGATGTATTTGTTACAGCTAAAGCTGGCTCAAAACAGGTTTTCCCAACCCATAAGAATTTTCAAGGATTGAAACATTTTCTTGTCTTGAATTGGGACAAAATGGAAAAGTATATGTTTTTTCAAAACTAAAAACACAGGAAAAAATGGATTGGGTCAATCCAAACATTTTTTTTGCTATTTTTCAATTAATTTTTTACTGTAAATTACCTTGAATTTCTAAACAAAAAGTGAGTTTGAAATAAAAGCTGGAACTTATCAGTTAAAAATACTGAAATGGGATGAAACTTTTTGTCAACTTTTTTAGGAATGGGAAATTCATCAGAACTGACCCTTTCCTGTGAAAAAAAACAGGAGTTCTTGTGGCACCTTAAAGACTAACAAATTTATTTTAGCATGAGCTTTCGTGAGCTGCAGCTCACTTCTTCGGATGCACTTGTGGCACCTTAAAGACTAACAAATTTATTGCAGCTCACGAAAGCTCATGCTAAAATAAATTTGTTAGTCTTTAAGGTGCCACAAGTACTCCTGTTTTTTTTGCGGATACAGACTAACACGGCTGCTACTCTGAAACCTTTCCTGTGAAACGTTTCCATTTTGACAAATTGCCATTTTCTGATGAAAAATACCATTTGTTGCAAACTTCCTGAGCAGTTCTCGTTACAGCCCCAGAGGGGTAGTCTTGGCTCTTTAACTTCAGCTATGGTAGCTCATGCTTTTAGCTTGTTCAGTCCCCAGTATGCGTGATGAGATGGGCCATCAGCAAAATATGCTTCCCCCTCGATATAAACATCCTCAGCAAAGAGGAGGCAGGAACAGAATTGGAGCTAAAAAGGACTGTCTCGGAATCACATCAGCTCCAGTGTGATACAGCTTACAAACTGACTCTTACTCAGAGCTATATGTACATTCTAGCCTATAGTGATGTTCTACCATGCACCCTTTGTAATAGTCAGCAATGATGGGAAAGGACATGGTGGCTTTCATAGAATCATAGAATCTCAGGGTTGGAAGGGACCTCAGGAGGTATCTAGTCCAACCCCCTGCTCAAAGCAGGACCAAACCCAACTAAATCATCCCAGCCAGGGCTTTGTCAAGCCTGACCTTAAAAACCTCTAAGGAAGGAGATTCCACTACCTCCCTAGGTAACCCATTCCAGTTCTTCACCACCCTACTAGTGAAAAAGTTTTTCCTAATATCCAACCTAAACCTCCCCCTCTGCAACTTGAGACCATTACTCCTTGTTCTGTCATCTTCTACCACTGAGAACAGTCTAGATCCATCCTCTTTGGAACACCCTTTCAGGTAGTTGAAAGCAGCTATCAAATCCCCCCTCATTCTTCTCTTCTGCAGACTAAACAATCCCAGTTCCCTCAGCCTCTCCTCATAAGTCATGTGCTCCAGCCCCCTAATCATTTTTGTTGCCCTCCGCTGGACTCTCTCCAATTTATCCACATCCTTCTTGTAGTGTGGGGCCCAAAACTGGACACAGTACTCCAAATGAGGCCTCACCAGTGCTGAGTAAAGGGGAATGATCACATCCCTCGATCTGCTGGAAATGCCCCTACTTATACAACCCAAAATGCCATTAGCCTTCTTGGCAACAAGGGCACACTGTTGACTCATATTCAGCTTTTCGTCCACCGTAACCCCTAGGTCCTTTTCTGCAGAACTGCTACCCAGCCATTCGGTCCCTAGTCTGTAGCAGTGCATGGGATTCTTCCATCCTAAGTGCAGGACTCTGCACTTGTCCTTGTTGAACCTCATCATATTTCTTTTGGCCCAATCCTCTAATTTGTCTAGGTCCCTCTGTATCCTATCCCTACCCTCCAACGTATCAACCACTCCTCCCAGTTTAGTGTCATCTGCAAACTTGCTAAGGGTGCAGTCCACACCATCCTCCAGATCGTTAATGAAGATATTGAACAAAACCGGCCCCAGCACCGACCCTTGGGGCACTCCACTTGATACCGGCTGCCAACTAGACATGGAACCATTGATCACTATCCGTTGAGCCCGACCATCTAGCCAGTTTTCTATCCACCTTACCGTCCATTCATCCAGCCCAGACTTCTTTAACTTGCTGGCAAGAATACTGTGGGAGACTGTATCAAAAGCTTTGCTAAAATCCAGAAATAGTACATCCACTGCTTTCCCCTCATCCACAGAGCCGGTTATCTCGTCATAGAAGGCAATTAGGTTAGTCAGGCATGACTTGCCCTTGGTGAATCCATGCTGACTGTTCCTGATCACTTTCCCCTCCTTTAAGTGGTTCAGGATTGATTCCTTGAGGACCTGTTCCATGATTTTTCCAGGGACTGAGGTGAGACTGACTGGCCTGTAGTTCCCTGGATCTTCCTTCTTCCCTTTTTTAAAGATGGGCACTACATTAGCTTTTTTCCAGTCATCCGGGACCTCCCCCGATCGCCATGATTTTTCAAAGATAATGGCCAATGGCTCTGCAATCTCATTGGCCAACTCCTTTAGCACCCTCGGATGCAGCGCATCCAGCCCCATGGACTTGTGCTCGTCCAGCTTTCCTAAATAGTCCCGAACTACTTCTTTCTCCACAGAGAGCTGGTCACCTCCTCCCCATACCGTGCTGCAGAGTGCAGCTGTCTGGGAGCTGACCTTGTCTGTGAAGACAGAGGCAAAAAGCATTGAGTACACTAGCTTTCTCCACATCCTCTGTCACTAGGTTCCCTCCCTCATTCAGCAAGGGGCCCAAACTTTCCTTGACTTTCTTCCTGTTGCTAACATACCTAAAGAAACCCTTCTTGTTACTCCTAACATCTCCGGCTAGCTGCAACTCCAAGTGTGATTTGGCCTTCCTGATTTCACACCTGCATGCCTGAACAATACTTTTATACTCCTCCCTGGTTATTTGTCCAATCTTCCACTTCTTGTAAGCTGTTCTTTTGTGTTTAAGACGAGCAAGGATTTCACTGTTAAGCCAAGCTGGTCGCCTGCCATATTTACTTTTTTTCCTACACATCGGGATGGTTTGTTCCTGCAACCTCAATAAGGTTTCTTTAAAATACAGCCAGCTTTCCTCGACTCCTTTCCCCGTCATGTTATTCTCCCAGGGGACCTTGCCCATCAGTTCCCTGAGGGAGTCGAAGTCTGCTTTTCTGAAGTCCAGGGTCTCTGTTCTACTGCTTTCCCTTTTTCCTTGTGTCAGGATCCTGAACTCGACCATCTCATGGTCACTGCCTCCCAGGTTCCCATCCACTATTGCTTCCTCTACTATTTCTTCCCTGTTTGTGAGCAGCAGGTCAAGAAGAGCTTTTCCCCTAGTTGGTTCCTCCAGCACTTGCACCAGGAAATTGTCCCCTACACTTTCCAGAAACTTCCTAGATTGTCTGTGCACTGCTGTATTGCTCTCCCAGCAGATATCGGGGTGATTAAAGTCACCCATGAGAACCAGGGCCTGTGATCTAGCAACTTCTGTTAGTTGCTGGAAGAAAGCCTCGTCCACCTCATCCCCCTGGTCCGGTGGTCTGTAGCAGACTCCCACCATGACATTACCCTTGTTGTTCATACTTCTAAATTTAATCCAGAGACACTCAGGTTTTTCTGCAGTTTCATACTGGAGCTCTGAGCAGTCATACTGCTCTCTTACGTACAACGCAACTCCCCCACCTTTTCTGCCCTGCCTGTCCTTCCTGAACAGTTTATATCCATCCATGACAGTACTCCAATCATGTGACTTATCGCACCAAGTCTCTGTTATTCCAATTACATCATAATTCCCTGATTGTGCCAGGACTTCTAGTTCTCCCTGCTTGTTCTCCAGGCTTCTTGCATTAGTGTATAGGCACTTAAGATAACCCGCTGATTGTCCCGCTTTCTCGGTCTGAGAGAGGAGTCCTCCCCTCTTGTAATCTCCTGCTTGTGCTTCCTCCCGGTATCCCACATCCCCACTTACCTCGGGGCTTTGGTCTCCTTCCCCCGGTGAACCTAGTTTAAAGCCCTCCTCACTAGGTTAGCCAGCCTGCTTGCAAAGATGCTCTTCCCTCTCTTCGTGAGGTGGAGCCCGTCTCTGCCTAGCAATCCTTCTTCTTGGAAGACCATCCCATTGTCAAAGAATCCAAACATTTCTTAAATGTCATACTAATATGGATGAACCCTGGTCTGTTAGCACCCCCTAGCAGTGGATAGGGAGCCACACCATACTGACTCTCTCTCTTATGTCACCACACTGAAGTCTGTGTTCATCAAGACCTTGTTATGGCTCAGCCCTCTGGCCAGGTTCTTAATAGTCTCTGCCCCTTTCAGGATAAGTGAGAGATGGAAGTCTCATGGCTCTAGTGAGGGCTAGACAGCCTTAGGTCTCCTGGGTTTAGCGATGCCTTTTCCAGCATCCTTGGCTGGAGTACATAGGGGAATCCAGGCCTGCCCACTCCACCGGTTCCAGCTCAGGGCCCTTGTTTGAGATAGCCAGAATGAGTCCTTGTTCACTGAGCTACTTCCTGCCTCTCCTTCTCTGTAGGCTTCCCCCTGCTTCTCTCTCTTTGGAATATTGGCTTCTCTGGAAGCTTCTCCTCAGTCTTCTGGAGGGATCCTCTCTCTGCAGTCCCTCTGTCTTTCTAGCAGCTTCCTTTCTCCTCAGGAGTTCCTCCTCTAACTCAGGTCCTCAAACTTGTATCATGCCCAGTCCCTGCCTAATTAATTGCCTCCCAGTTACTCAGTGACTTAATTACTCCCAAGTGAACCTGAGCTGCCTCACTGCCCTTTGTGGAGCCGATGCAGAGGTAGGCCGGGCTCCGACCCCTTGAGAGAGCTAGCTACCTTCTCACAAATAGCACGTGGTGATGCTTGTGGGGAGAGTGCTGGAGAGTAGCTCCAGATACAGCCCCAGAATTTAATTCTCACTAGTGGGCCTGGCAGGTTGCACTAGAGAACAAAACCTCAGAAAAGTACTGCTCCAATTCCCATCAAAGTCAATGGAAGTCTTTCTTCTGTAGCGGGAATCGCCAGCATTGCTTTTCAATGAGACTGAATGTCTATGAGGAGAACAAACCAGTACAGATTGTTGCAGTGTTAGAAAGATATATTTATACCTGAATCTGGCATTTTGTGCCATCTAGCTTTATTGCCATGCTCACTCATTTTCCTTGCTATCTGCATTGTGCTATTTTGAGGGTGTGGTGGAGGAACCGCTAAAACTCTGCTTTGGGCATCAACAGAACCTTGCAAGGCCTGTGATTTCCAGCTGATCACTGAAGTCTGCTTTACCACAAAATCGATACTGCAGGACAACCGAAATAGTGTACTTTTTATTAATGTGAATTAAAAAACCTTTCTTCAGATAACGACTCTCTGAGAAATGCCTCCTGGACAAAACCCTTCCAGTATATTGACAGAAGTTGGGTGCATGCTTTTGCTTTGTGACAGGGAGTAACAATATTGTATCCTGTAAGGACCAGGACATGTTGAGGAGAGTTGTAGGCTCGGATCACTTCAGTTTCATGGTAATACTTTTGTCATTTAATTTCATGTCATGTTATTTGTCTTCTGAATCTTCTGGGTGAGCTCTTGGTCCCATTAAAGCCAATGGGAGTTTTGCCATTGACTTCAGAGAGATCAAGATTTCACCCTTTGTGCCTGTCGTAACCATGAAGGGTTCCCTGGAGACTGAGGTCCATCCTTTAATCCACAAAAGAGGCATGACCTCGCCAATGAGCCTTCACTGTAATCCATGGGGCCCATTTATCTGGAGAAGATGGCAATTCCATCTGCGGGCAATTGAGTGCTTGCCTAGTCTCCAGAGCCTGCCATGTGCAATGATGATGTAACATAGACACCTATGAGCTGGGCTGAGAATGGCTGTCGGATAGTATTGACTCTCACCCATCACCGACCTGGGGCGGCTACCGACCAGTGACTTAGATGTGAAGTATATCCCGTTCCCAATATTCAGAGCCATCCACTCCCCAAAGATATCCGCTTATGATGCATGCTATGGACTGCTCAGCCTTTCTGTACTCTTGCCCAGTAAATTAAATGGTGAGTAATCAGCAGCATTACAGACTGGGATTGACTGAGATGGTCAGTATGCTTCCCGATCTCTCTGTTGCCATGGATATCCCTGTGATTTCTGGACTGATCACATGCCAAACCTGGCACCTTATCGGTGCTCTAAATACAGTAAAGCTATTAACTATTTCACTGAAACCTGCTTATACAGACAGACTATATAAGCTCACATGGCAGAGTGGAGCAAAGGGCCCTATGCCCATATGCAGCTCATTAAAATCCATCTGGAATGCATGGCTAAAAATCTGCATCACTTTAAAAATGAAGTATGCCCTTGTAAGGTTGCTCCTTCCTGCCTTTGTATTCAGATCCTGAACTCCTGAGAGGTCAACAGAGGGACCAGGGCCTATGGTTCTTTCCATGAAGTCATAGCAACAATATCATTTTATCAGATTGTCTCATTTTCCAGCTACACTAAATCTAGTCTGACAAAGGTGAAAATCCTAGTGCTTTGCAGCCTAGTGAAGTGTTAGCAGAGCAAAGGGCCCTTCCAAAATATCAGCTTTGATTTAAAATCGTGTCACATTTTGGCGCAGAGAATATGCATTCGCTTCATCCATACTGCTGACTCCATGAGCCCGTCATTTCAGAGATCGGATAGCGAACCCACTGCAAATAGTGGTGCAGAGGACCACGCCCACAAAGCTTTACTCATGAGAGTAAAGGATTGCTAGTGGGGGTATGGGCATGCAGGACTGGACCCCAAGTAGACCACAGAGAACGTGGGTCATAGGAGGGATGCAGCAGCAGACTTTTAAGGTACATCTACACAACGTTTAACTGGGACTGACGCTGGGGCCCAGAGCTCGGGCTCCGGCTCAAGCCCAGATGTCTACACCAGAATTTAACAGCCCCAGAGCCCACAAGCCCAAGTCAGCTGACATGGGCCAGCCACAGGTGTTTAACTGTTGTGTGGACATATCATTAGATTTTCAAAAGAACCCAGCACACAACAGCTCCTACTGAGGCACCTAAAGATGTGGTCAGATTTTCAAAAAAAAAAAACCTCTGCTCCTATTTAGGCCCCTAAGGCTGGGGGTTTCAAAAAAGTTTGAGAATTAGGTGTCCAAATCTCACCGGAATTCAGTAAGAGTTGGGTGTCTAACTCCCTTAGACTCCCAGCCTCAAGTGCATAAATGGGAGCTGAGTTCCTCTGAAAATCTGGTCCCAATTGTTGGTGCTCAGCTCTTTTGGAAATGTAGCCCTGGATACATCTGACCAAAGCTTGTCTTTGAGAAGTATTTGGATTTTGATCTTCCTATACTGCATATGTAGGCTTGGCAGAATTCAATTATTTTATTTATAATTTCAACAGATGATGTTTATTTTTAAGCATTTCTTTTCTTTGTTCTCAATTTAAATGTTCGCAGTTGTGGGGAAATTCTGAGCAGGTCAGACTGTTGGAGTGAGGATAATTATTTACTGAGATTCAAAAAAATGGCGATTCAAGAAGTTGAAGCTTTATAACTGTTAAAAAGCCAATTGTCAACATTGCATGTCAAAATATACACGGTAAATATCCTTCCATCAAACTCTAATAATGTTCTCAAGCAGCATTTTTCTTACTTTGCCTAGCTGTGCATTTCAGTTATCAATGGAAATATTTTTCTGTTGATTTGAGGGTGTTCTGTGAAATCAACATTTACTGCCACTTAACAATAAAAATCTAATCCTCCGAAGACTAACACCTCACTCCAGGTCAGCACCATATGGATACATTATTTTGGTGCTGTGCATGTTTCAGAAACACTCATTAGTTCTTGCCGATCTAAGGGTTAGTGCCTTCAGGCACAGCCCTGAGTAAGGACTGATGCATTAATGGCCGTGCCCCAGATGAAGCTCTAGGAGGCGCTATGACACCCCACCCCCCCATAAGGCACAATTCCTTCCCTGCTTGCCTCCGATCTTGTGGGGAGTGTAGTAAATTGTCGAGGGCCTACACCAGCAGCAAATTCTGACACCTGAGAAGACTCAGCTGCCCAGAACCAATGCAATGGGAGTGGAGACAAGGCTGTGTCCATTCCCTGCCCACATGTGCCAGGTAAACCTGACACGGTTTGATAGCCAGTTACCGTAACTAATATAAGGAGTGTTTTTACTCTCCTAACTCTCCTGCATGGGTGCACTCTGAGTCATGATCTAGACCAACATTTCTGGATACAGGCCTGTTTCACCTATGGACCTGGCTGAAGAAAGCTGCAGTATTTGGCCTCAATATCTTTGTGCCTTATGCTACATTTGACACAGTCTGTCCAAGGCAAGCACTGTGTGAACCATATAGAGCACTGGAAAAATGCAGCTGCGCACCAAGTATTACTTAAATGTAATACCTGCACTGAAAAACAATGGAGCCAGCAGTCAAAACACATCAATAGCTTTTGCAGATAATTTATTATTTCCAAAGTGTGGCTACCCACATGAACTACAAAAACACAAACTAATCAATCCAGACTGATCTAGTGCAAATCACCCCAAAAACACTGCCTGCAGCACAAAACAGATCCAACTGAACCACCGGCACAAGAAGCTTGCCTGTGGAAAGCGCTGTTTGGAAAATGCAATTTTTGATCCCTAGGAAATTCTGATATTTATGAATTTGTTTTTGTCCCAGATCAGGATGAAAAGTCAAAATATCAATTTCTCATGGAATAGAATGTCCAAAAGAATTTTGCTTTGGAAATGTTGAATTGTTTCATGTTTACTTGCTAGGTCTGATATCTCCTGAGCTGCTGTGGTGCTCAGTGGGAGATGTAGTTCAGGCACCTCGTGCTCCCCTTCTCCTTTATGGGATGGGCTCTCTGACTAGACTACATCTCCCATGATGCACTGTGATCAAGTGACTCTCAGGAGTCACAGTCCTAGTTCAAACAGATGGGAGACTGGTGCATCAGGGGGATGCATATTAATCTAGCAGCTCTGGCTCAGATCCTCAAAGATATTTAGGCTCTTAATTTCCATAGATTTCAGAGAGAAAAGGTGGGTGAGGTAATATCTTTCTCTCTCCAACAGAAGTTGATCCAATAAGACAAGCTTACAACGAGCTCTTCTTCAGGTCTGGGAAAGGTACTCCCTGCGTCACAGCAAAATGCAAGGTGGAACAGATTGTTTAGCATAAGTAGTTAGCACATATTGTAATGAACCATTCAAGGTAGAGTTGGCCTGTTAACACCAGTGCAGTCATCTGATGAAAAGAGAGAGTTAGTGGGTTACAGATTCTTGTAATAAGCCATAAATCCAGTCTCTCTGTTCAGTCCATGATTTGTAGCAAAGTTATGAATTTAAGCTCTCAGGCTAGTCTTTTGAAAGTGTTGTGCAGGTTTCCTTTGAGCATGAGGACTGAGAGGTCAGATATGGAGTAATCACTGTGTGAAAAGTATTCACCCACAATGATATGAAGTTTTTGTCTTTTATTGTTTTCCTGATGAGCATTTTGTTGTCTGGTTTCATCCACATAGTTGCAATTGAGGTATTTAGTGTGCTAGATGGGGTACACCATGTGTTGTATTAGGCGTGAGTATGATCCCTGGATCTTAAAAGCTGTGTTGTGACAGGGTGTTGATCATTGTGGCATGTCTATAGGTTTTGCATCTGTTGTTCTGGAACGGTCATGAACTAAACAGAGACACTGGATTTATGGCTTATTATGACAATCTGTAACTCACCAACTCCCTTTTTTTGTACTATGACTGCAGAGGATAGAGCCGTGGACACGGCCTGTAAAGATGGCCTACTGTCACCTGGTTCCCTCCTTTTGCTTGGGGTGGTGAGAACATCGTTCTGAATAAGAAAACAAGAGGCCTAAGAATCATACTACCCCTGCTCAGAGTTCTTTCATAGGCGCCACATCGCCTGCACCAAATTCAAAATTCTCATCTGTGCCTTCAAGGGACTTCACTGCTCTATCCCTGCCCCCATCTCCTTCCATCTCCCGCTCAGGTGTTGTGCTCAGCCACTTCCGATTCCTTTATCTTCTGCCTTGTCTCCTCCCAAAAGCACCTCAGCAGCTCCCTCAATGCCCCCACCCTCCTTGCCTGCATTGTGCCCCCCTGGACCCTGCACATCACACATCCTCACTCAAAAGACTTCTGTCAATGGGCTTCTTATAACTAACAACATTAGGCTGTGTTAGAACATGACCTTGAGGAGTGGTGGTTAAACCTTGGCTCCAGTGAGGTTTGCTGTCATGTCAAACACAACTTGGTCTTAATATGACTTTTCAAAGTTGTGCTCTGATTTGCTTGGGAAGTCAAGCCCCATGATGGTTAATCACATCAAAAATGCTCAAGAACCTCTTTCAGGTCAAAGTGATGGTGACTGTACACCCCCTAGCTGCTCTGACACTGAAGAAAGAATACAAAATGTTTCATATTCATATTTTAAAAGTACCTTCAGGGGGAGAAAATAGTGGGTACTAAAGGGCTCTTTAGTTTAGCTGACAAAGGCATAACACGAACCAGTCACTGGAAGTTAAAGCCAAATATGCTGAAACGTTTATCACTAAGGGTGATTAACCGTTAGAACAAGCTACCAAGGGAAGTGGTAGATTGTCCATCTCTTGATGTTTTTTTATCAGGACTGGATGTCTGTCTCGAAAAGATGCTTTAGTCACACACAAGTTATTGGGCTCAATGTAGGGATAAATGGGTGAAATTTTGTGGCCTGTACAGGAGGTCAGGTTAGGTAATTGAATGTCCCCTGATCTGCCTTTGGCCTGAATCTATGAACTCTCCAAACTCTCTGTAACTGGAAAACATAAGGAGAGTTTCCCCTTTTCAAGTTAAACTGATCAACTGGGATAAATGATCACCCCAGAGAAGACATTTAAGCATGCCAAAATTTGCAACTGGTGAACAGTTCTGAGGTCTTGGCTTGACTGTCAGTAACGACATGTGTTGTTGAGTTTTTTTAAAACAGTGTACTTAGCTCACAGTATTGTGGTGTGTGCGCTTTTTTCAATCCGGTAAGGAAAGCTGCTCTTTTTTCCATCGGCTCTCATCATTTGAAGTTAATTTGAAATCCTGCTGCCGTGTCATGTTCCCCTTGTTATCAATTTGTGATACAAAACTTACTACAAATCAAAAACGATTTTTGGTTTATTTAAGGGAGGAAAAATGTAAATGAATTTATTTACCTTCTAAAAATGAATAATAATTTACATAATATAAACACTGAAAATTGAAACCCCTCTGTACAGCAGAAACTAGTCAGAAAGCAGGAAAAATCTGAAAGAACTACATCTGAGAGCCATGAATTGCCCCAGCTCAGAGCTTCATGACTTGCCAGCTGCTTCTAGAATCAGTGCCTAGCACAATGTGACCCCCCCACCACCCTACTATAATACTACTAATAATTAATACTCATGAAGAAAATTGGATCCTATAAGTGCAGCTTTGTAATGGGTTCTGCATTACAGACTGATTCATACATGTACTGGGAATGGCTCTCATCAGAAGACATTAATTTATGATGCAACAAAATAACCTTGGTGTTTTGCTGCTGCATGCCACACAGCCCTGAACTTCCAAACAGGACAGCAATCCTTAGTGAGCAACTTGCAGGATGTGGTCTTTGTAGAGTATGAAGTCCTCTCCTTAGCCACAGAACGGAGGGAGTGTAAGCTTCCTCATGCTGCCTTGGAAGTATCCCTCTATGCTGATCATGGGGGGCCATGGACTCGTAGACTTTCAGGCCAGAAGAGACCATCGTGATCATCTACTCTGATCTCCTGCACATTGCAGGCCACAGTACCTCACCCACCCACTCCTGTAATAGACCCCTAACCTCTGGCTGAGTGACTGAGGTCCTCAAATCATGATTGATAGTCTTCAAGTTATAGACAATTCACCATTTACACTAGTTTAAATCTGCAAGTGATCCATGCCTCATGCTGCAGAAGGTGAAAAACCCCAGGGTCTCTGTGAATCTGATCCCGGGGAGAAATAGCTTTCTGACCCCAAGTATGGCATCAGTTAGACTCTGAACATACCACAGATCATCCACATGCCATTGTAGGAAGTCTCATCATGCCATCTCCTCCATAAAGTTATCAAGCTCAGTCTTGAAGCCACTTAGGTTTTTTGCTCCCACTGCTCCCATTGGAGGGTGTTTCCAGAACTTCCCTCCTCTGATGGTTGGAAACATTTGTCTAATTTCAAGCCTAAACTTGTTGATGGCCGGTTTATACTCATTTGTTCCTGTGTCCACATTGGCACATAACTTAAATTACTCCTCTCCCTGCCTGGTACTTAGCCCTCTGATGTATTTATAGACAGTAACCATATCTCCCCTCAGCCTTCCTTTGGTTAGGCTAAGCAAGCCCAGCTCTGTGAGTCTCCTTTCATAAGACAGGTTTTCCATTCCTCAGCTCATCCTAGGTGCCCTTCTCTGCACCGGTTCCAGTTTGAATTCATTTTCTTAAACATGGGAGACCAGAGTTGCGCACAGTATACGGTGTGAGAGCATTTAACTCTCTATGCCCATTTACTCCTTGGCTTTTCTACCTGTTGGTGGGGGTGGTATTTGTGATTGAGATACTGGTCTACAAAGAACAGGACTGATATCACCAGACGTTCCCAATAAACCTTCAGATGGTAATAAGTTTAGTCTTCATTGATCTGAGAGGGATTTGACCCAAAGACCTAGAGTGGAAAGACTCTGTATCCTATTACAAATCACCCAAACTTCCAGTTCCTCATTGCAACTGCTTTCAAAACGATCAATCACTTATTCACCAATGGCAACATGAAAGTCTTTACCCCCTATATGGGGAAGAACTGTCATTTGGGTTTGCCTGTCCTCATTCTAAAGGTAAGTGCATAATGCTAATCTCAACGTACCGAGGAGGGCAGGGCGTACTAAGGAGAGGATGAGGTCATGAAACAAAGGCATTAATTTCCCCATGTGCTATGTTTGGGATTTATTACTCTTGGTGGACTATTATTATGTATTTTTCTATGATTACATGACTAGAATTGGTCAGAAGATGGGCAGGTAGAAGGCAGTCATGTGGGTGCTGGAGAGTCAAATAACTATACACAAAAATCAGTTATTTACTGTCATCTCTTCATGGATATTACACCACCATTATTAATCATTAAAGGACTTCATAACATTTTGACGGCAAGATAGCAAGAGCTTAGATCTAATAAAATTTGTTGTTGTCATTTGAAATTTGCATTATTAAATCAGATCAGAAAAGAAAAGAATATCTCTCCTAGCATAATCTTATTTTCCCTGAGCCATACAAAACTTTGCAAAAAGACAGTTCAGCTTTACATGATTTTTTTTTAAATAAAAGAAAAGACACTCTTTCTAAGTTCTCTACAGAAATAAAGTCTAGGGTAGGACTTTTATACCAGTGGAATCAAGAGCAAATTAATTATAAGAACTAAAACAAATCAAATCTCAGTGATCAGAATAATGGGCTAGATTCCCCACTGTTGAAAATAATGGCTAATGAAACTGAAGCTCTGGACAGGACACAGACAAAGATCAATCGATCTATGCTGATTTTCACCAGTTGAGGATCTGGCCCAATAACAGTAGAAGATTAAGAATTCATAGCCCTGGGAAGTGAACTGTATAATTCAATATCTTATCTTTCCCTCAAGCATGAAGGAAGGAAGTAGGCACTCAGGTAAGAACTAATCAGTACAGCTGAGTAAATCATTTATAGAGCTGGTTGGAAATTTTCTGATGGAACATTTTTTTTTTCTGCTGGAAAAACGATGATTTGACTAAATCAACGTATTCCATGGGAATGTTCCCGCCTGTTCCTGTCTGGTTCCCTGTCAGCTGATCCACTTCCCCAGCAGGCCACCATAGCAGGCTGCAACAGAGGTGGGGAACCAGGCAGCCCTAGGAGTCCCAACGGAAGCCAGGACTCTCTGGTCAGTCATTCTCCAGCTAGACAGCAGGTCTCTGGGGAGCTCAGGGGAACCTCGTCAATTCTGTTTTCAAAAGCCCAAATTAAATGTCTGCTTCATTGTTTTTTAAATACAATTTCAGAATTCCTAGTCTGCAGAGTCTTGAGCTTTCATTCCAATGCAGACCACATTAGGTTTCTGAATCTCCCCCGGAATGGGAATTCCAGGTTCTGACCAGTCCTAATAATTTACTGAGAATTTACTCAACAGATTTAACATCATATCTGCTCATGGGCTTCACTGCACTAGTAATTACTGGATGAATTTTAGGCAGTGTCTCAAGATGCGTCAGTTAGTCCTGATTAGCCACGTGGTATGGGCTTTGTCCCCTGATCGGATGACTGTAATTTCTATTCCCAGGAGGCAGGAATGAAGCCACTGAGGCCCAGACCCTAAAGCTAACGCCCATAGCCTTGAGGAGCTGTACCTGAGTGTCTCAGAGGAGCTGGATTTTGGAGCAGCTAATTCAATTCCTAGCTCAGGTATGGATTTCCTGTATGACCTTGGACATGACTTGCAACTGCTCTGTGCCCCCGTTTCTCCATCTGTAAAGCAGGAATAACAACACTTTTTTACTCCCATTTCTATTTAAGCTTCAGTCTGACACGGAGAGATTGCACAAGGACAATGGGTAAAGGTAAGTACTTGTGTTAATTTCTGCAGGATCAAGGCCTGAGGTTGAAAGCGTTGTAGGGAAGGGACCTTGCTTTCTATATATGCATGTATAATTCCCAGACAACTTGGCCCTGATTTTAGTCGGGGCTTCTAGGAACTATGGTAATATTATTTATTATATAGTAATTTGTAACACAGCTCAAGCAAATTCATTTTTTAAATTCACCTGACTTCTTGTGGGAATTTGTTGCCTGCTTCTGTTTATCGGCATATAGGTAAAAGTTATTAAATCAGTTTAACCTACTAACACAGTTTCATTCTGTCCTGTCTAGCCCCTTTGAGTAGGTGAGACCAGAGAATGAGATGATTCTGTTTGCAAGTGCTCTACCTATTTTGTCATACAAACACAGAGCCCATTAGCCCCTCCATTTGCAGATTGTCTGTTATTTTCATCGCTGTGGATTTACCATCATTAATTGGAATAAAGCTTCTTCTCGCAGTTCTCTGTAGTTCCTCAGAGCCACACGCTTTCTACTAATGGGCCATCGTTATAGAACATGCAGAACTGGGACTGCTGACGAGCAATGGACTTTCCATAGCAAAAATATGACATTCGTACCTGAACGACTATTCACTCCCAATTTAATACAAAGGAGAAAGAAATGAACTCTGTAGGAAAAGTCTGTAGCACCTGAGAACTCATGTGCCGCTCCTTACTGGTTAGGCTGGAACTGGCTTCCACTGACATCGGTGGGACTATATTCACATGCATAAGTTTAAGCATGGGCATAAGAGTGCTTTGTTGAGTGGGAGCCTACAGACGGGCTTGTGACTTTTATTTTTAAAAACCCAATACAAAAATGAGACCTTTCCCACCACATTGTTTGTATTATTATTAACAGCCAAGTCCATGATGATAATTATAATTCAAATACCTCTCTGTACATGTTCAATGTGTGTTACAAGTGGTCGAGAATCCACAGCCATCCCCGCCAAAACTAGCTCTGTAGAATCGGTGAGGTCCTCCTTCCTCTCCAGCCTTTGGAAAAGAGGAGTTGTAACTCTAGGAAAAGATAGCACGAGCTCTCTCTGCGACATTAATATTCAATCCACAGCTAGGCTACACGTAGGTTGTTGCTGGTTTTTTGTACCAGTGTAACTGTACTGATTTAATTTCACTAGTGCTTAATGCTCCTGTTTAATACAGTAATTAATAGAATTAGTCTACCATTTCCAAAAGCATCTATATGATGCAAGGTCAGCTCCCAGACTATTGCACTGGGCAGCACAGCATGGGGAGGAGGTGACCAGCCCTCTGTGGAGAAAGAAGTGGTTCAGGATGTGACAATGTATCCCATAAGGCTTTATGGGGGGTGCTTATAAATTTACATATGATATAACTGGAATAGAGTTTTGCTACATATGCCATGTAACATATCTATGTAAAGGTTATTATCTACTAGTTGTATGCAGGCACCATTTGTGTGTTCAGAGTTATGAACATTGGCTATATAATTGGTTGATTTAAGTAGCCTTAGTTAGAACATTTGGTCACTTCTTGGGAAAGGAATGTACTCAATCAAGAAGCATTTAACAGACAAAAGAGCTTGGAAGACTCCAATCCACATAAAAAGTCTACCTGAGGACATTCAAGGTAGCATGTGGGTAATGACTGCTGCCTGCAGGTCCTGAATCATGCATGAGCATATGACTTGCTCATGTGATTCCAAATCTCCATTTTGTGACTGGATTCTACACAGGGTGAGGAGGGGGTCTCCACCCACAAGAGAGAGTCTATTTAAACCCCCGGGAGACCCCTCCATTTGGTCTTCAGCTGGCTAAAGAAGGAGCCTCTCCACCACCCTAGGATACTTAAAGGAAACTGAAACAAAGAACAGTAACTACAGGGGGTGTGAGTGATTGCTGGACCCAGGCTAAAAGGAGATAAGCCTGTAAAAGGGAACATTCTGGAACTGGTGAGGATCTTATCTGTATTCAGTTTGATTAGACATAGATTTGCGCATTTTATTTTATTTTGCTTGGTAACTTACTTTGTTCTGCCTGTTACTACTTGGACCACTTAGATCCTACTTTATTTAATAAAATCACTTTTTACTTATTAGTTAACTTAGAGTGTGTATTAATACCTGGGGGAGAAAACAACTATCAGTGTTATAGAGGGCGAACAATTTATGAGTTTACCCTGCATAAGCTTTATACAGGGTAAAACGGATTTATTTGGGTTTAGACCCCATTGGGAGTTGGGCATCTGGGTGCTAAAGACAAGCACACTTCTGTGAGCTGTTTTCAGGTAAACCTGCAGCTTTGGGGCAGGTAATTCAGACTCTGGGTCTTTGTTGAAGTAGACAAGAGTGTCTGGCTCGGCAAGACAGGGTGCTGGGGTCCCGAGCTGGCAGGGGAAAGCAGGGGCAGAAGTAGTCTTGGCACATCGGTTGGCAGCTCCCAAGGGTGTTTCTGTGATCCAACCCGTCACACAGGACTATTTAGAAAAGCTGGCCGAACACCAGTCCATGGGGCCAGATGCACTGCATACAAGGGTGCTAAAGGAGTTGGCAGATGTGATTGCAGAGACATTGGCCATTATCATTGAAAATTCATGGCAATCGGAGGAGGTCCCAGATGACTGGAAAAAGGCAAATGTAGTGCCCATCTTTTAAAAAGGGAAGAAGGAGGATCCGGGGAACTACAGGCCAGTCAGTCTCACCTCAGTCCCTGGAAAAATCATGGAGCAGGTCCTCAAGGAATCAATTCTGAAGCACTTAGAGGAGAGGGAATTGATCAGGAACAGGCAGCATAGATTCACCAAGGGCAAGTCATGTCTGACTAACCTAATTGCCTTCTATGATGAGATAACTGGGTCTGTGGATGAGGGGAAAGCAGTGGATGTGTTATTCCTTGACTTTAGCAAAGCTTTTGATATGGTCTCCCACGGTATTCCTGCCAGCAAGTTAAAAAAGTATGGGCTGGATGATTGGACTATAAGGTGGATAGAAAGCTGGCTAGATCGTCGAGCTCAATGGGTGGTGATCAATGGCTCCATGTCTAGTTGGCAGCCAGTATCAAGCAGAGTGCCCGAAGGGTCAGTCCTGGGGCCGGTTTTGTTCAATATCTTCATTAATGATCTGGAGGACAGCATGGATTGCACCCTCAGCAAATTTGCAGATGACACTAAACTGGGAGGAGTGGTAAATACGCTGGAGGGTAGGGATAGGATACAGAGGGACCTAGACAAATTGGAGGATTGGGCCAAAAGATGATGTTCAACAAGGACAAGTGCAGAGTCCTGCACTTAGGATGGAAGAATCGCATTCACTGTTACGGACTAGGGACCGAGTGGCTAGACAGCAGTTCTGCAGAAAAGGACCTCGGGGTTACAGTGGACTAGAAGCTGGATATGAGTCAACAGTGTGGCCCTTGTTGCCAAGTAGGCTAATAGCATTTTGGACTGTACAGGTAGGAGCATTGCTAGCAGATCGAGGAACATGATCATTCCCCTGTAGTCAGCATTGGTGAGGCCTCATCTGCAGTACTGTGTCCAGTTTTGGGCCCCACACTACAAGAAGGATGTGGATAAATTGGAGAGAGTCCAGCGGAAGGCAACAAGAATGATTAGGGGGCTGGAGCACATGATTTATGAGGAGAGGCTGAGGGAACTGGGATTGTTTAGTCTGCAGAAGAGAAGAATGAGGGGAGATTTGATAGCTGCTTTCAACTACCTGAAAGGGGGCTCCAAAGAGGATGGATCTAGATTGTTCTCAGTGGTACCAGATGATAGAACAAGGAGTAATGGTCTCAAGTTGCAGTGGGGGATGTTTAGGTTGGATAAACTTTTTCACTAGGAGGGTGGTGAAGCACTGGAATGGGTTACCGAGGGAGGTGGTGGGATCTCCTTTCTTAGAGGTTTTTAAGGTCAGGCTTGGCAAAGCCCTGGCTGGGATGATTTAGTTGGGGAATGGTCCTGCTTTGAGCAGGGGGTTGGACTAGATGACCTCCTGAGGTCCCTTCCAACCATGAGATTCTATCATGGAAGACCCTAAATCTGATTTTCAAAAATATCTATGGGCCAGTTTTTCAATGGTATTTAGGGGCTTAAAGGTACACATGGGCACCTAGCAGGATTTCCATATGTGCCTAAGCAGGTTAGGCACCTCACTCTTCAGTGGGAAATGGGAGATATCTTTCGCAATCTGGCCCTGAGACACTTCCCGTGCATTGAAATTAGGGGTTTGCAGTGCACCCATTTTAAATCAAATTTAATTTGCAAGCTTTCTAACATAGGCAACTGTTCAGTAACTTCTGAATACACAGGGAGAAACAGTAAAGCTGACAGATGCTAATTAAACAGAGTTAGTTTGATGATCAATGTGTCCTCATGCCATGAATTGTCTATTTGGGTGGAAACACACACACACACACACACACACACACCCTTTCTTTGTATTTTTTCTCGACTACTGATCTGCATAGCAGAAGGAGAAGGACGCATGCATTTTATCACCTTGCAGGGATTAGTGAATCCCTCTGTCAATCCCTTTTGCCAGTCAAGTATGCTCATTTTATTACGAGAATTAACACACGGTCTTGCAGCCACATAGTATTGATAGCGTGCTGGTTTCTTATCAGTGATACTCCTCTCCCCAGGGCTACTGCAATATCCAGGAGTGGGGGTTGTTGCCAGAGTATAAAGAATAGATTTTAATTAGTACATGGGGGGAAAAGAGAAGCACCTGTGTGTGGCATTTGTTGTTAAGCCAGGCAGCCTTTTCAAGGGCACTTTGTGGTAGGCAAGCTGTGAGGATTCACCAGGGTACATGGACTTGGTGCCTTTTGGTACCAATGCCCAGGCCCTTAGAGTCTATTTGCAGGTTCCTTTCTTTTCATCATGATGGAGTCAGCGGCCCTTGGCAGGGATGGCTCCAGCTTTTTTGCCGCCCAAAGCAGCGAAGAAAAAAAAACAAAAAACAATTGAGCTGCCACTGAAGTGCCACTGAAGAAGAAGGGGAGTGAAGGACCCGCCGCCAAAGACCCGGACATGCTACCCCAATCGCGGACGGAGTGCCGCCCCTTTCTATTGGCCACCCCAGGCACCTGCTTCCTTTGCTGGTGCCTGGAGCTGGCCCTGGCCATTGGGATCTGGCCTAAGTGCTGCAGCCCTTCAATACTGGAGTGGTCTGGTTTGGATTGGGATGTTTTTGCTCCATTTCTATTGGGTTGTTCTTGGGAGCCAAGTGTGGCTTACAAGGCGTGCACACCCAGTGCACTTCTGTGGAGGAGGAGTCAAAAGTAGCATACAAGAGCCTTGTATTCATGTTGCTGAAGAGGATGGGCTCTAAAATAGGTGGGCCATCAGTTGCCACATTTGCCAGACACTTCAGGACAGTATCTAGATGCCAATTAAGAAAAGCATCCTTAGTCAGGAAAGCACTTCAACACCCATGTTACAAGATCAAGTTAAGAATGTCTTACGTGCTGTACTGAACTGGGATAGTGCTCAGCATCACCTCAGTGTAAGCTGGTTGGTACTGAGCAATTCTGAATATCTCTTCTTACCTGTATGTTTATTATAAGCCAGCCATAATGTGGGCTATTTCTTTAATATTCCATGACTGACAACATGAACCGGAATGTTTGTATTCCCTATCACTGAGTATATGGCATTCGTATCTGTTGTGAAGACCCTATAGCTAATCATTCACCCTTATGCATTTTTAAATTAATCCAAAATTAGAAAAAAAAATGTAATAGCCACCAAACTGTATGAAAAAAAGTTTGATTATTCCAGTGCCAATTAAATACCAATTCACTTGATGTCAAGGTGAGTTTAACTAATTTGTGGTCCTTCCACAGCGTTTTGATGATAGCAGATTAAGAATTATTGTTCTTTTAAAGTTTGCCATACATGTTTATTCAGCCACTAGATCAGTGGTTCTCAAACTTTTATACTGGTGACCCCTTTCACATAGCAAGCCTCCGTGTGTGACTCCCCTTATAAATTAAAAACACAATTTTGTATATTTAACACCATTATAAGTGCTGGAGGCAAAGCGGAGTTTTGGGTGAAGGCTGACAGCTCGCAACCCCCCCCCCCCCCCCGCGTAATAACCTCGTGACCCCCTGAGGGGTCCCAACCCCCGGTTTGAGAACCCCTGCACTAAATGTATCTGTCTGCTGTATAGCAGTCCAGACAGTGTGGGGTATCTGGTAAGCAAGAGAGACAAAGCTAGAACATGAGCTATGAGGAAGCTTATTTATTTGTGTTTTCAGTTGTAGCTCTTTTTCTTTAATAAACCCCTGCCGTTTGCGAAGAAGATATGATACACTGAACTTCCAGAGAGGCAAATCTACCAGATTAGTCATTGAACAGCGATGGCTGGGCATGTGAAAAATAGCATTCCCCTCACCACAAGGTATTTCCTAAGGAAATTCACTTTGCACACCGTGTTCTAAAGACCTTTGAACATCCTCATCCCCTTCCAGAGATGGTCTTAAGCTTGTGATCTGCTTTAGCAGAAAGATATTAATGCATAAACATTTACACGTGTAATACAATGAACTTCAAAGGTGTTAATCTCTAAGTCAATAGGGTTGACCTTAAGTCAATAACAGTTATCTTAATATCCTGAACAAACTTTATGGAATTGTCAATCTGTCACAGCATAGATTCTAAATAGACATGGGTGGGGATCAGGAAGGGTTGACAGAACAAGGAGTAAAGGTCTCAAGTTGCTGTGAGGGAGGTTTAGGTTGGATATTAGGAAAAACTTTTTCACTGGGAGGGTGGTGAAGCACCAGAATGCATTACCTAGGGAGGTGGTGGAATCTCCTTCCTTAGAAGTTTTTAAGGTCAGGTTTGACAAAGCCCTGGCTGGGATGATTTAGTTGGGTTTGGTCCTGCTTTGAGCAGGGGGTTGGACTAGTTGACCACCTGAGGTCCCTTCCAACCCTGAGATTCTATGATTCTATGATTAATCCTGTTTCACAGATGGGACAACTGAGGCACCAAGGCTATTAAATTAGTGGTCCAAAGTCCCACAGGAAATCTGTGGCAGACCCAAGAATGGAACCCAGCTGTCCCAGGTCCCAGGCTAAGGATTAAGCCACAAAACCAGTCTGCCTTCTTATTCTAAGCCTTTTTCCTCAGAACATGCTTGTATCGGAGAGGGTAGATGGTCCAGGGGTTAGGTTGCTATCCTGAAAGTTGGATAAATGAGTTCAATTCAGTGTTCTGTCGCAGGCTTCCTGTGTGACGTTGGGCAAGTGTCTCAGGTCCTCCAGTTGTCCAATAGGGTTGATAGACCTGCCTGCTCGCCCACCCCAGAGTGTTGTGAAGATAACTATGCTAATAAATGTGGGGTGCTCATCTACTACAGGAAAGGGGGTACACCTTAGATAAGCTTTGTAATGTCACGTTGGTTATGTTTTTTTAAAAGAAGCACAATCGCTTACCTAGCCTTGTTCCCCACAGCTTAGTGTGATGAAGCCGCTGACCAAGAAAGCAGAGACGCTAATGTTTTGATCAGATTCCATAGCTGTATATTTGATGCTGGTTCTTCTGATTCCATCTGTATACCATGTTTCCTTCTTGGGAACACAGACTGACAGGCCTGTTTAATCTTTTATATTGGCCACAGTGCTAACTTCCTATTAAATATTTCATATTGTTGTACTGATAAAGAACATAAGACATTATGCAAAACTTGGCACAAACACAGTCCAGAGGCGCATCTGCTTTAAAATAAAACACTTGAGAGATCTGGAACTAAACAAGTAGTCGGGTGGCTGAAAAATCAAGCTAAGCAGCTCGTGTTTTCAGCAACACTGCAAGAGTCTCATTATGGGTGTGCACAGTTCCATGTTTCAACCAAAAATCTGCTCAGGTTGTTCTACAAGTTATCTATAAATAGACCTTTTTGTAGATTGCTCTTGTTGCTGTTTTTTCTTAGTTAATGTATCGCAATTGTATTTTGTTATTTATTGCATGGTTCCAAAGTGCGTCAGTGTAGACAAATGCGAGTATTAACTCAGCAGTCTGACCATAAAAGACAAAGATGTACGTGATGGCGTCTGGCCCTCTTTTACAAGGTAGTGCCAATGCAGCCGTGTGGAAGTTGAGAGCTACATGCTTTGATTATTAAATGTTTCCATTTAACACAGGGCAATAATAAGTGGAAAAATCTGGAGAAAGAATGCTTTCAGTGATGTTAAACTGCGGGCTCCAGTTATTGCGTCTTATATTAGGCATGGAGGTACTTACTGTGGACAGTTTCTCACCTGCCTTTTGCAAGGTAAATTCCATCAAAGGGCATCATGGGCAATTAGATGGAGTGCTGATATGGCCTAAAAGTGACTGGCTTTGGGAGTTGGTTTGTGAGAGACCAACAGTGTCCGGGCTAAACATTGCATCATGCTGTCATTACGCAGCTGTGTAATGTATCCCGATTATTTCATAATTCATGGGGGAACATGGGGTCCTGACCCACAGCAAATTCAGGATTCATAATGTCTTGAAAGCTAGCACTGCAGGAAATAGGGCAGGCATATCGCTGTCACCAGCAATCATGTCAAGAAGATGAACACAGACAAAGATGGAGTCTGTAGGATCTAACTTAGTGTGAAGGCAGCTTGGTGAAGCCAGAAAGAGGGAATCTGCATGCTACGGGGTGTGGGGGGGAAAGAGGTTTGATGTAAGAAGCGTACTGAGCTCTGGGCCCCTAGTGAAGAGGATGACCTGGGAATGGAGGAATCCTGTTAGCAGAAAGAAGGCATGAGAGCTGAGAGGATCTGGGCCTTGAGAGAGGGAGGCAGAAAGGCTGGAGTCAGAATGGAAAATGGAGATGTAAATAACTGCCCAATTTGTGGTAACTAGCTCCCCAGCTATTGCCTGAGGAATAGAATCTCAGGGTTGGAAGGGACCTCAGGAGGTCATCTAGTCCAACCTCCTGCTCAAAGCAGGACCAATCCCCAGACAAACTTTTGCCCCAGATCCCTAAATGGCCCCCTTAAGGATTGAACTCACAACCCTGGATTTAGCAGGCCAAACCACTGAGCTGTCCCTCCCACAAGGGAGGGATGAGGCATCATCATAGGATGACGTGTTCTACTAGCTGGGGAGCTGTTTAACTCCAGGCACTGGGAGTCCAAGGTACGTTTTGTACAAATCGTGTTATTTCTTAGCAAGTGCGGCAAAGGGCTGTCATCCAGCTTCTCAACCGTGTGGAACAGAATGACTGTCAGAACATTTCACACATTTAGATTGGAAGTAACGGAGGAGGAGAAGGACCTAGGAGTCCTGGTTGATCGTAGGATGACTATGAGTAGGCAATGTGATGTGGCCGTTAAAAAAGCTAATGCGGTCTTGGGATGCATTAGGCGAGGTATTTCTAGTAAGGATAAGGAGGTGCTAGTCCCGTTATATAAGGCGTTGGTGAGACCTCATTTGGAGTATTGTGTGCAGTTTTGGTCTCCCATGTTTAAGAAGGATGAATTCAAACTGGAACAGGTACAAAGAAGGGCCACTAGAATGATCCGAGGAATGGAAGGACTGACGTATGAAAGGAGACTTGAGGAGCTCGGTTTGTTTTCCTTAACCAAAAGAAGGATAAGAGGAGATATGATTGCACTCTTTAAATATATCAGAGGGATAAATACCAGGGAAGGAGAGGAATTATTTCAGCTCAGTGCTAATGTGGACACGAGGACAAATGGATATAAATTGTCAGTCAGGAAATTCAGGCTTCAAATTAGACGAAGGTTTCTAACCATCAGGGGAGTGCAATACTGGAACAGCCTACCGAGGGAAACAGTGGGGGCGAAGGACCTCCATGACTTTAAGATTAAGCTAGATAAGTTTATGGAGGAGATGGTATGATAGGATAACGGGCTTAGTCAATAGGTCAATTAAGTGCCACACTGAAGTAAATAGTACAATGGGTCAATGATATGATATAACCTTTTTCAAGAGGGTATGGCTGGAGAGTCTTGCCCGCATGCTCGGGGTTCAGCTGACCGCCATATTTGGGGTCGGGAAGGAATTTTCCTCCAGGGAAGATTGGCAGTGGCCCTGGAGGTTTTTCGCCTTCCTCCGAAGCATGGGGCAGGGGTCGCTTGCTAAAGGAGTGGGTGGAGCGGCTTATGTGGCCTGCATCTTGCAGGAGGTCAGACTAGATGATCATAATGGTCCCTTCTGATCTTGAATTCTATGATTCTATGATTCTATGAATTCACAAAAGGTTCCCCGTTCAACCCCCCGAAACTTCCTTGAGTTCTACAAGCCCTGTCTCCTGGGAATGATCAATGTCATTCCCCTCTCTCTGAGCCTGAGTCCCATGGGCTTTGGATTAGTCTTCTCTCATTTTACCTCCCATCGCTTGTGTTCCTTTCTGTTTATTCACGTTGGATGGATTTCTGTCTTCTAAAATATACTTGCTCTCTGCCTCAATCATCATCTGGTACCTTCCCCATGTCATCCCACCTGGCCAGGCAATGCAAAAATTGGTGCCACAAGTTTAGGCTCCTAAGGCCCCTGTGCAGCTGCATCACTGTAGCGCTTAATGAACATACTACCTATGCCGACAGGAGAGCTTCTCCCATCTCCATGTCCCCAAGAGGCAGTTGCTATGGCAATGAGAGAAGCCCTCCCATCAACACAGTGCTGTCTAGAGCGGGGCTTAGGTCAGCACAATGGCACCGGGCAGGCGTGTAGATTTTCCACATGCCTTAGCAACTTAGTTATACCGACATAGGCATGGTCTACACTACCACCTTAAGTGGCCTGATTTTCAAAGGTGCTGCTGCATAGTGGGAGCTGTGAGGTGCTCAGAACTTCTACAAATCAACATCTTTACCTAGGCTGGATTTTCAAAACTGCCTATGGGAGATAGGTGCACCAATCCCATTGAATTTCAGTGATGGACTTGCTTAGGCTCCTTTGAAATCCAGCCTCTGGAGCCTAAACAAGGATTGAGGAGCCTAGCTTTAGGCTCCTAATTATGAAAACCTTGACCAGCTTTTTTCTCTCTTGCCGTCCTGAATTCTGTCAAATTAATGTCTATGCTGGCCTGCTGTGACTGGCACTGTGTGCTTAAGAAGCCTCCATGCTGAGTCTAAGGATTTTAATTCAGGCCCAGTTTATTTCCTAGACTTGGAAAGATGTAGCTTGAAAGCATCCACACTGCAGTTCATCTGAGAGCTAGATACGGGGTGGGATTTTCAGAAGCACATAAGTGTAGACAAGCTCTCAGTCACTTCAGCATAGACACCACCACCGCCCCACCAGAGGTTCTCCTTTCAGCATAGGTGATCCAGCTCTGCGAGAGGTTGCAGCTCAGGTGGCAGGAAAATTCTCCCATTGATCTAACATGGTCTACACTGGGGGTTAGGTGAGTTTAACTGCATTTCCCAGAGGGGTGGATTTCTCACACCCCATAGGGACATAGTTATTCTGCCCTAATTTCCTAGTTTTGCCCAGTCCTGAGGTAAAGTCCCACTGACCTCCCAACAGGGCATGTGCTCCCCCACTAATTCCACTTACATGATGCGTATGCTAACTCACCTGGGCCCTTTTGAACAGTCCACCCGCTACTATAAACTCTGTACTTTCCTCTGATTTACAAGCCTGTTTGATGGAGAGAACTAGAGGCCTGAGTCAATACCAAAAATGTCAGTGTCTGTAAAGCACATGGGCGAAGTTAACAAAAAATATCAAAACCTGAAACCGAAAACATAACAGTATTCATTGGCAAAGCGCAAAGGGGAAAAAACTGGGAATTTACTGAAATTGCTGGTTATTGGAAGACTAGAACAGAGGGCTGGTGCTGTCATTAATGATAATAGTGTAGTTCTGTAGGCTAAAAACACAGTGAATGCACAAACTGAGACATGCACGTTTATATTAAATAGAAAAAGAACAGTAAAAGACAAGTTGATGAATAAAAGGTAGCTTGACAACTTAGGCCACAACTATGAAGGTAGATAGCACAGCACCTCGGAAAATGCAAGGCAATTATCTCTCCACATGGCCTCTGTGGGAAACTTGCTGGTTACAAGGGAACATAGTTTCAGAACTCACGAGTTTGTTTTGAGTTTTTGCCTCCTAAGAACATGACAATTTAAGGCAGAATGCTGCCAAAATTGTATGTAAACTGGTGCATTTTACCAAAATGTGGCTGGATTCCTCCTCACCTGCCTCTTCAATGGTGCTAATCCTCCATAAGTAACTCTCCATTTCAGCATGAGCGAACTGCATTTTTTCTCATTAAACATACCTACAAATTACATACAGACAATATGTTCAAGGAAATTATTATGGTTGTGAAGACAAGCACACAGAAGAGTTAGGAAATGTCACAATTTACACACACACATACACACACACACATACACGCTGTTGCCAATGAAAATAATTCAGATCTGCCAAACAGCAGCTTGTCTGTCAATCTCAAAATTAGCTGGGTGGATAACAATGTTTGCAATCTATAAATATTTGGGAAAATTAATTCTAGAAAAGAAGCGCAAACCCAAGCATGTCTGTAGAACAGCTAACAGGCGAATGGAAATAGTGTAATATGTACAATTATTATAACAGACGCAGCCCTGAGTACACAATCTTTGGAATGCTACACTTACAGGAGGCAGTTAAAGTGGGCCATCTTTTTCCACAAATAGAACTCGCTACCCTGATTGTAAGCTACAAAGACTGAACATAAGAAGGCTGATATAACTGCTCCTGCAGTATTTGATTGTGAAAAACAGACAACCTTAACTTCTCAAATAAACTGCCCTCTTTAGTTTTTACACGTTTCAATTTGTGGTGAACTATAAAGGCGAAAACTTTTCTAGAGGGGCATAAAATGTTATGTACTGGGTGGGAAAAGGAGTGGGGGGCAGACAGGGCAATACAGAGAGAACGAGAGAGAATTAAACAGCATTCTTCTTTCAGGCATTCAAGCACCCGAGTGCTAAAACCTGATCTGTTTGCTTTCATAACACCTGACAAGCACACCAAAAAAAGAGAGAGAAAAATACATGCTTTAAAATGGTGCCTTAAAGCGAATGAGTAGCAAAAGCCTCTGCCCAGCTCTAGAGCTAGTAAAGCTATTTCAGACCTGGACATTTTTTGATGGAAAAAAAAGGATAAACTTTGTCATCAAAAATGTTCCCATTTTGTGACCCTCGCTACCCAATGCCCAGGAAAGGTCAATGGACATTGGGCTCCCGTATTCCCTTAGGCCTCACTGAAATCCCAGCCTAAAGCTAAATTTAATTAAACATATTGTTTTGTAAATGAACTGCACTTCTTTAAGGACTGGTCTTAATTCGCCTCTTGCTTATGCTAGTGTAAACTGGGAATAACTCACTGATGTTGTGAGAGCAGAAGGAAACCCACAGTTCACAAACTGCAATGTACGCAGGCAGCCTGGGTGGGATTACGAAAAGCACTCGGCATTTGGCCAACTCTGGCTCCACTATGAAACCGGTGGGAGTTTTAATCATTGACTCAGTGGGGAACAGACTCAGGTCAACATTGAGTGCTTTCGAAAATCTCGTTCTATATGCCGATCAATTTATAATTACATCTAGCTCTTATCTAGCACTTTGCATCAGTAGCTCTCAAAACACTTCACAGTCGCTAATGTATTTAGTCTCTCAGCAATCCCGTGAAATAGGAAGTGGGAAACTGAGGCACAGAGGCTGAATGGCTTGCCAAGGTCACAGAAGGTCAGTGGTAGAATGGGGAATTCAACTCAGGTCTCAAGGCCTACGCACAGGTCCTACACATTAGCCCATCCTTATAGCACAAATTGGTCAGCATTAGAGTAATAATCCTTTAGTAACAGAATTTCATCGCTGTAATGATGTGAATAATATTATGGCTCATCTTTGAGTGCCGCACCTTTCTCGTGCCTTTTCAATGTCTTATGGCTACCATTTATATTGATCGACATGGGGCAATACTTTTCTTTCCAGAACCTTGTGATTTCAGCACGACTTTCTCACTGATGATAAGGGTACATCATCTTCTCGGCTCCTGGCTGTCAGCTCTTTGCTTTGTAACACACAGCTTGGGAAAAAAGAAAGTGAAAACCCTCAGAAAACAGCTGGTGTGTTTCCTGAAAAAGATTTAGGGCCAAATAAAATGAGCACATATGGCTGGAGCCCTTATTAAATACAGACATCCTTATAATAACAACATACTGGGGTATGCAATTATTATTGATATTACAGTAGCAGCTAACGGCCCCCAGCTGAGATCAGGACCCCATGTGAGGGCCAGAGTGTAGGGTCTTTATGAAATGAATGGTCTGATGGAATATATTTGCTTTTTAAAATAGATGTATGCTACAACATCGATAGGCACAGTATGAAAACACACACAAAAATAAATCATCTGGACAGTTTCAATCTTTTCTTTAATTTTCCCACTTTTTTTCCTCCCCAGATTTTATGAAAAGGTTGTCAAGATGCACCGTCTCTCTCATCAGATATTTATTTATTCATTTAAAATATTAATATGGGAGAATCCTATTACAATACTGCCATACACAGACATGGACTGCAGCCCAGCAGACAGCATTCAGTGTAACACCTCCCAGAATATATTTTTTTTCTGCTTTTATTTTATCCCTTCGCTGACTCCTGTTGCAGAGAAACCTGCAAGTGCTTTCCCACCCTGCACAGGAAACAGAATTGTACTGACACTGTTTGTTGGAAATGGTAAATCTCATCGGTGTCAGGTGGAGATCCAAGATAAGTGGCCGAGATATCAGTGTGGCTGCTCACTTTTGAGGCCTGATGTTCAGAGACTACTGAGCACCCACTCTCTGAAAGTCAGCCCCCTTTATACTAATACCCAGCTGTTAGCATCAGGAGAGCTTAAAGTGTTTACAAAGGAAGTCAGGCTGATGATCTTTCCTTTACATATGAGGCAACTGAGGCACAAAGTAGTAAAGTGACTTGACCAAGGTCACCCAGCAGGCCAGGGAAAAGAATACAGGTCTCCTGTATCCCACTCTGGTGCACTACCCATTAGACAACACTCCCTCCCCCTTTATGGCATCTCCAATTGGCCATCCCACAACCTGAGGCACTCAGCCTCACTTGTCCTTTTGAAAATCTTGCCTGCGGGTGTTTTAAAATGCTGACCCTATTTTCCTTCCCCTCCAGTAGACACTGCGGCATTGTGTTTTCTGGATGACTCAACCTAGCAGCGACCGCGTGCAGCTCAGCCCTCTGCCCTCTGCCTCCCTTCTTCGTGCCCAAACTCAGTGGTAAAAGTTTGCTAGTTGCAGCTCAGTTCTCGTAATAACACATTTAGCACAGCCTACGTAGCGTTCAGCACAGCTTACCCTTTCTGCTGTAGAAAGGAGCAGGGCGGAACTTGCACGAATGCTGACCCATCTTCTAGCACTAGAGAAGGCAGCCCCTCCAGGTCACAGCTGAGGGCACTGGATTTGGTGGGAAGTCTTAGACTGTCTCTACTCTAGTCCCCTCTCTCCTGGATTTTCCAACGTCCCCAGCTCCTGTTGTTATTTTGTATTGTGGCAACAGCTAGGGGACCCAACAGGGATCAAGTCCGCATTGTGCTAGGCCCTGGACAAATGCACGACACAACTATGATGACAATGGACGCTGCTGGGGCCCCATGGCTGGAAAAGCTGCCCCCAGCTGTGGTATCGTTTAAGATTGGGCCCTCCACCAAAACGTGCCTATTCACCAGATTAATTTGAGGCAACGTAACACATGGCTTGGCGGGGCAGGCACGCCCGCGCTAGCTTTCATCCAGCTCCAGTAACAATAGTGGTGTAGCTGCAGCAGCATGCATAGTGGCATTGGCTAGCCGCTCCAGAATGTGCCCCCGGTCCTGGGAAGGCTGTGCCCCAGACACTAGCCAATGTTGCTGTTACCCGAGCTAACTTTGATCTGGGGTATGCCAACACGTGTTGCAAGCACACCTCCTGACTGCAGTGCAGACGTGCCCTCTTCGGAACCTGCTTCGGTGTCCTTGGGCATGTGAAACCAAACACCCTGCTTTTCACCCTCGGTTTTAGGGGCTAAGGACAAAGACCTGCCTGAGACTTGACTGCCACAGCGCTCATGTGCATACACACACTCACCAGGTATGTTCACAGGAGTTTGCACCTGCTCAGTAGCATGCAGCACTTATTTTGACACACAAAGCACATTTTCCCATGCTACTGGATGCTGAGCGCTTTTGAAAAGCTGACCCTTAAGCTATACGTCAGCTAGACAGTGGGCGTCATTGTCACATAGCAGGTGTGCATCCCAAGAGCTTCCCTGCCTAGCTGCAAGTGGTGAGATTTGCACACACCGTGCTTTAAAAAGCCATGCAGCACAACACAGGACTTTCTTGAAAGGGTGAAAGAATGTAGCTTTAAGCAATTAACACAGTAGCAAATGTCCTTAGCGTTGCTCCATATGGTGTGTAATTTAAATCATCCATCTTGTCTGCTATGAATGCTGCTAAAATTGATACAACACCATTTTCAAGCAGACAGATGTTTAATTACACAAATCGCCTCCATTTCTGAGATCTTTAAAAAAAAAAATAAATAGAATCAATGTGCCCATGTTCCACTGACATTGATGCATCCAAAATAGGTTTGGGGAAAAAGAAGTGCCTGAAATTCTATTTTGACCCTTAACAGAACAACACCAGTGCCTGGGAGCAGTTTGCAGTCGCTGGGCTTATGTTTTAGTACATGATACTAGGCTGGCGGAACAGCCCATTGGACATGTCAGGGCGCTGCCCAAATATAGCTCACACAATGTGGAATCAAAAATGACAAAAGGAAAGAAACTTCCGAGGCCCAGTCCCCCTGCCCTGACCCAGCCATAACCCGGGGGGTTGTTGACTTTAGGCGTACAGACAACAAATTCCTCCGGGGCCTCAGAACTCCCGGGGGTGCTCACTTCTTCCTCAGGGAGGTGAAGCCCTGGCTGGAGACAGAGGAATTGACCTCACTGGATAAGGGTTGAATTAACACTTTTGCGGGGAGGGGGAAGACAGACACACCTAGGCTCCAAAGAGAAAAGGAAGGAAACCAAGGAGGGGCTGAGATGTGTTCCCCAGGGGCCTGGCGATGCCCCACCCCCATTCATGTCACCTGCCTAATCCCTTTCGCTACCGCCAGCATGAGGAACGACTCGTCTGCATGCCCGAGGGTCGGACGGTTGGGGCCTTTGTGCATTTTGACCATTGCTAAGGCCACACAGAGCTCCAGACCCGTGACAGTACCACCGCATTGGCCACAGGCCTGGGTGAGACAGCCGTAATTTATCCCCTCGGGAGTAAGACTCAGTTCATCCTTTAGGTGGGAAAAAGATTTCAAAAAAACAAAAAAACAAAAACCCTATAAGCAGCAGGGTCGAGGGGCAAAATGCCATACATTTTAGTTTGGAGCGGGTCCTCCTCATCCCACCCATTGGTGTTGCGTGGTTCTTTGTGATAACTTGGAGCCTGATCTGGCAAACACTTGCTGGCAGGTATAAAGCCAGTTCCTGTTCCCATTGGAGTCAATGGCAAAACCCAATAAACTTCAATGGGATCAGAGTCGGGCCTTTTATAGATTCCTACTGCGAAACGCACCATTGATTTAAATAGCACTCCACACCCTAATCGATGCTAGGGAAGGACTGTTTTGCAAACTCAGATACTAACAGTGCTTTTGTTGTCAAACAATTCATAAAGTTTTTGCAAGCAGGAAAACAAACTCTAGCTCACTAAAGATTTGAATAAGGTAGATGGGGACATGTACCATCCACTCGCTCTGCGGTGAGCCGATGGCACAGCCAGTAGGGGAATGGTGGGAGGGTTTAATAAGGGGAATTCACATACTGGAAATCTGCTTTCCTCAAATGAAAATTAAAAAAATCCAGAAGGCTACTGCCATGGCACTTGTTCTTTTAGAATGCAGAGATGCAATGGCTGTTGAGCTGTGCTTTTTATTCCTCTTCAATAATATAGCTTGTTGCATGACTTCCCTGTAAAAGGTAGCCCCCCACGGCATATTCACATACTTGGTGCGGCGTTATACAGAACTGACATAAGACACTTCTAGTTTTCATAACCCAGCAAAAAGAGAAAATAAAGCAAAACCAAGATATATTAGGGCCCTACCAAATTCACAGTCCATTTTGGTCAATTTCACAGTCATGGGATTTTAAAAATTGTAAATTTCATGATTTCAGTCTATTTACATCTAAAATGTCATGGTGTTGTAATTGTAGGGGTCCTGACCCAAAAAGGAGTTGTGGGGGGGTCATTGAAGGGGGGTTGCAGTACTGCCACCCTTACTTCTGCGCTGCTGTTGGCGACGGCACTGCCTTCAGAGCTGGGCAGCTAGAGAGTGGCAGCTGCTGGCCAGGAGCCCAGCTCTGAAGGCAGAGCCACTGCCAGCGGCAGCGCAGAAGGAAGGATGGCATGGGATGGCATTGCCACCCATACTTCTGTGCTGCTGCTGGTGGGACGCTGCCTTCAGAGCTGGGTGCCTGGCCAACAGATGCTGCTCTCTGGCCGCCCAGCTCTGAAGGCAGTGGAGAAGTAAGGGTGGCAATACAGTGACTCCCCCACACAACTCCCTTTTGGGTCGGGACCCTCAATTTAAGAAGTGAAATCTGTATAGTAATAGGGTAAAAGCATGCAAAAGACCAGATTTCACTGAGGGGAAGGGAGGGGTAGCAGGGTGGAAGAGACCACATTTCACGGTCTGTGACATGTTTTTCACAGCCGTGAATTTGCTAGGGCTCTATCTATTATATATGCAATTATGATATAATGCTTATAACTCTAAATTTGCCTATTTAGTGAAGCCAAGCTATTTTCATTTAGACTCCTTCTTCCCTCTCAGAATGAAATTTTCGGCATGCGCCTTAAAATTATACCTCTATTACATTTTGCACGAGAGATACAACTTTCTCAAGTAAGGGCTGTTTTGAATAACTTAAAGCTAAAATGTTCTTTTAATTATAGTTTCAATCCTTCCACCTGCATTTCAATATTTGATACAAAGACCAATTTACAAGGTATACATACCTGTAATCCTTATTTGCATGATAATGATTATATTAACACACACGATTAGTTCCATTGAGGTCAGTTGGCCTATTCACATAAGTAAGGATTAATGTGATTAAGAATAAATGAATCAGGCCCATACTACAAACACGATATTGACCTTTATTTTACTTTGGGACCTTGGAGTCTAAGACTCAAAATGTATTCGGTTTCCAATCTTCCATAGGAACTGTTCCATCTCATTTTAATCTGAGCACATCTCCTTACATATATTTTTGTAGGGTTGTTTTTATATTAACTAAGTGAATATTAGTAAATACACTTTTTTTATTTTAAAAGTTGATCTAGGTTTAATATGAAATTTAATTCACAAATGAAATATATAACCATTTTAGGGCAGGATCTTGCATCAAGATTCATTAACCTCACTCCTTGCACCCATGTAAAGTCTTATTGATTTCAATGGGACTTCACTAGCATGCGAGGTACAGGATACCACCATTTGGATTTGGGACTTTACTGTATATTGTAACTCCCAGAGAAGTGCTGAGACCATATTTTCAGGATTTAAATTTGAATGCAAATATATCTCAGATTTTTTAAATAAAAACGGCAATTAATTCAAGAAGGGGAAACCCTACTGATCTAAAACCCAAAACATTTACTTTTGCAAAATCAGTAAAATTAATACTTCCTAAAAATCAGCAAATACTAGTGATAAATTCAATCCATTATCAGACAAATTATTGTTTGGAAATATAGTTTCAAATTTATCTGTTCCTCAGATAAACAATTTGTTATAAAAAGACAGCTACACTTATAACCTTGAAACTCAGAAGGTTTTCAAGAAAGTTCATGAAGGAGTAGTTTGATTTTGCTATTAACATAAACATATTGGCTTTTAAAGTAAGCAGGCATAAACTAATTATTTACTTGTCTTTCATTTGATGATCTGGTTTTCTACTTGCAAGGGCAAAATGTAGGTCGTTCTGATCCTCCTTCCTTCTCTTACAATCTAGTTCAGAAGCTTTGTTTTTCTGCAACCTTCTGCTGTGTGTACATTTACATTTTCCTACAGTCCCCAGAACTTCAATTGCTGACAGAATGTTAACACCACCTATCAAACGGGAAGCAGAATCTATTTTCAGAGCTTCAAAATTAATTAAAAAGCATCCATTTTGACAGGGTAAATAATCATGCTTAATATTGACTAGATAACATTTGAAGTAATTTACAAAGCAGGGAAGAGTATAAAGTGATTGTCTTGAAAGATACAGTTGGTATTGGTGTATGATCTGATCTTACAACTACCAGGGGAAACCGATACTGATCACAGTGCTTGAAAACCCAGGACTGTAAACACTGAGGCTTTTGTACCGATTTTAAGAATAGTCTTTCAAATATTGGGTTTTTTTTAAAAAACAATCACTGAGAAGACTCAGGGCAGTGAGGCTATTGCTCATGCAAATTTTAAACTACAGGAGTGTACAGAGCATCATTCAATTGCATCCTTTCCTTCCTTCCTTTCTTTCTTGGCTTTACTGAATATAAAAAAAAACAGCAATGTAGATTTCCTTTTTATTTACTCTGGCAATTGGAAGAGGAAGATGCAATTTGATGTGGTGAAACCAGTTACTTCTCTGTTCCTCCTACAAATCAAAACAAATTTACAAAGACAAAAGGATGGATTCTTTGGCTTGATATTCACCCTTAGCCACCCATGTATCACACATAATTAGCAAGTGAAACCTACAAATTAGATGTCGTAATTTGGTAATTATACCACAGTCTGTTACTTTTTAACCTTTTCTTACCCAAACTAGAATGCTCAATGTTATTTTTGTTTTTCACAAAACAAATGACAAAAATGAATGCCTTATCTGCCCACATACTGTCAATCTTTCATTCTGAAAATAGAATATTTGTGGTAAATTAAGTTTATATATATCATGGAAACATGCATTATTATTGTTCTAAATTTAATAGAAAGCTAATTACAAAAAAACTGCACATATGCCCTACCTTATTCACACACACACACACACACACACACACACTACAGTATTTACTGTATTTCTTCACCAAAGACATGTACAAGGGGATTGCATATTAAAGAAAGTTGTGGTTATGAATGTCTGCATGAAAACAATTTGCAGGGTAACATCCAGGCATTTTATGTGCAATGCCTGCTCTATTTATTAGAATTGTTCGCATGAAAACTCGAAAAAGATTTGCTTGTGTTAAATGAGTAGTCAAGTGATCCTTGCCCTCCACACCCACTCACAGAGAAACGAAGCAGGATACATATTTTATAACTATTTGCCTATATGATATGTTGGGCCTGATTCAAAGCAGCTGAAAGACTCCCGTAGATTTCAATGGATCAGGGCCTCTATTTGTTCAGACACTCATTTTTCATAACGGTTTAAGCAGCCCTTTTCAGTGCCTCCTGAATCGTGTAGTTCTTACTCAGTCTTAAGCTATAGCCGCAAATCTGATTAGAACCAACATTTTGTTACTTGAAAAACTGCTTCCACACAACAATACCATAACTGAAATCAGAGGAAGGAAGAATAATTCTTCCAAAGGGCTTTAAGATGTGGCGGGGTGGGGGGGAATTCTAAAAATGATTTACAAATTGCTGGAAACACAACTAACCCCTGGTGTTGATCTCAGGCCCTTCAGTTTCTTCTGCAGTGTAATTATTGTTGCCCAACTACGGCCCTGATTCTGAAAGCCTAATTTTAAGCACATGATCAGTCCAACAGGGATTACCACTATACAGGAATATGCAACAGCAATGTTAGTGCCATTGGCTATCAAAGATTGATTCTTTGGTGTATTCTGCACACCTTGCTATTGAGACATTTATTTAATAGAAGGTTTGTAAACAAAATAAGTTATGTTTTTCAATTCTCTCATTGCAGCACCTTTTTTCACCCCACTAGCCTTTGACTGTCTTCCATTCCCATTGGCTGGGCAGCACTCTTTGGGAAATGTCTCTCTTCTCAGAGGCTGGCAGTAAAGAGCACACATTAACTAACAGGCTGATAGCTCTTGGAAATGCTCTGGATATATCAATATAATTAGAAATCCAATTAATATTTTTCCGTGCCGGCTTTTTCAAATAGAAAAAGCCACTTGATAGTGCTCTAAGGCTTTGCTATTTTTACTTAACGGCACCAGGGAAAGTGCTGACAAACTGCTCTTTCGTTCCTTTGATGAAGTCTCTAATAGCAAAAGTAAATTAAGGCCAATTTTCCCGAATTGTGACATAAAACTTAATAAATAACTGATTGTCCTTTTTTTTTCTATCACTTGAAATAAGCTATTTCCTAAAATACCAGGAACTATGGCTGACCAGATGCCAGGCCATGCCAAGGTGCCCAGGCCTCAGTGGAACACTGACAAATAGAGCTGGAATCAGTCTGCTCACCTGTGTGTTAGTATTGTTAAAAATAGGTATTAGAATTATGCAAATATGCTAGCCTTTATTGCATGCTTGTATGTTGCTGCCTGCATTAATCTGACTTATAACATCTGCATCCCATACTGTAAGGTAATATTTAAGCATTTGTCTTAAGCCTCTGGGACTGTGTAAAATCACCAGACAGAAGAGAGACATTAACTAGCATAAAGTGCTGATCTCCAACAGAAGGAGTTATGTCCTGGCCAACAAGGAAGGCCCGTCAACACCAGACAAACTATTGTGAAACATGAAAGGGGACAAAAATTTTGTTGATTGGTCTCCCCCCACACCCAGCCCCATGAAGATGAGTCATGCAAGTGAATGTCTCTCGTCAGCTAATTTTGCAGCTCAAAGCACAAGGGGGGAAGGGAATAAAAACTCCTAATCAAAAGGAACTGTATCTCTGTGCTACGTGGACTCTGGAGGGCAGGGTTTTCTAGGCATAAGCAAGAGATCCCCAGCTGTTTAGCCTGGGTTAGCCCTAACGGACGTGTAGAGCTAGTTTATTATAGAAGCTTCTATTACCTTCTGAAACTTAAGATTGTAAGTCATTTGTGTATATATGTTTACCTGCTTTAAGCTTGTAAATAACACTCTTGTTTCCTTTTCCCATTAATAAATCTGTATATAGTTTATTACAGGATTGGCTACAAGTGTTGTCTTTGGTGTGAGATCGAAGGAGCAACTCACCTGGGATAAGTGGCTGGACCTTTGGGATTGGCAGTAACCTGAATATTGCTGGTCTGTGTTGGAAGGGACCATCTATCACAAAGGCAGGCTCACCTGGATGGTGAGACAGATCAGAATACCCAGGGCGACTGTCTGTGCCTCCATGTTCGGGCTGTTACAGTGACTGGGGAGTTCACATTTGATATTTGGCTGGTGAAATCTAAGTGCAGGACTCACAACCAATTTAGGGTTTGTGCTCTGCTCCTTAGCTCTCTGCTCTGATGTTGGTACTCATGCTCCTGAGCCACTGCAAGACAGCTTGACAATGGTAAAAATAAAAAAAAGTCAAATGATAAACTAATCTTCTGCCTGATTAAATTGATGCAGAAAAGGTTTATGGAAAGATGAATAAAAAACACTTGAGCAAATGTTTTACTGTTTTTACTGGTCGGGGCCGGGAGCATCCATCGGCACCGGGGAAAGCTGGCGCCTATGCCTCCCAGTGGCCTGTTTGCACAGCCTCAGGGAAGCAGTCAGCACAGTGACCTCATCCTGCTTCTGCAGCACTGGTCTGTTCTCCTAAGACTCCCTTCCCCCATCCTCACCTTTGAATCCTTGGTCACTACCACCAATACGTTACCCTGAAGCACATCTCACTTTGCAGGGCAGCTATCACCCTGTTTTCAGCCTCCTGCCCTCCTAATCACTTCACTACTTCACCTTGTCCATCTGTTCTCCATGTCCCTTATTACTTTCCATCCTCTTCCCTCTTCTCACCCCATGAGTTCCTCTGCCTCGTCTCCCACCACCTCACCTCCTCCCTCCTATCTCCTCAGCGCCACTGCCTCCTCCCCTCACTCAAGTGTCAATCACACCTACATGTCTTTCTTATTTTTTCAAGGTGCTTCACCCAGTCCATGCCCTGCCCACCCTTCATACCAGACGCTTGCCTGTCCTGCAGACCAACTCTGGAGAAGGTCACAGGACTATGCCAAATTGTGGCCTTCCTTTGTTATCTGCGGCTAACCACTAAACCTGCCCCAGCTACCATGTTCCCCCTGTCGGCTCTTTTTCCTCCTCATTTTTAATTGTTAACTCTTTCTGTCCTCCTACCATCTTCCCAGCTCATTTCTGCAGGCCAAAGACTATGTGCCTTGGGTCCTCTATCCTAGAAACGTTTCCAACTGCTACTGCAGCTTACTCCTCCAATTGTCTCCAAGTCTGGTATTCTGGCTACCCCACCACCTAGATTTTCCTTCCACCATCTTTCTCCTACCCGCTTCCCTCTCCATTCCATGGCTCTAAGGTCTCTAATGACCTTCTCCTAACTATAACTGCCCCTTCCTGTTCTTCTCAATCTCCCCAGTGCCTCAAGGCTAGCTCTCTCCTCCCCTGGTTCCACCCTACTCTAGGCTTCCATAACACTATAGTATCCCTGTTTTTTTCTACCTTGCTGGCCATTCCTAACACTTCTTCTTTGATGGCGCCTCATCCTTCCCTTACTCCATACCTCTTTAGGTGCCATGGTTTCAATAAGACCCTCCCTATGGCTTATTCCCAATGTTACCTCTCTGTGCCTGGCCTTTTCTTCACTGACCAGTCCTGAATCTCCAGGAGTGGACAGACATTAAGCATGGCATAGCAGAACAACAGAACTGTGCAAGTTAGAGGTGGAGAAGTTCTCTGAGCTTAACCACTCCAGCCTCATGGGGTCATCACATGATTATTTCCCACTGTACATTTACTGGAGATTCATTTATTCTAGTTATAAACATTCCAAAGGATAGTCATGGAAGGTGATGAGGTATAGAGGGGGACAGGAAAGGAATAAGTTTTACCCACATGTAAAACTTTCAGCACTTTGTATTTTCTGGATTTAAGTCTCTTAGGCACTTAGGGTCCAATCCTCCGCTATTGAAGTAAAGGGGAATTTTGTCATTGACTTGAATGGGAGAAGAATCATGTCCTTCAAGTTTTCAAGGTGGTCAAAGGGGCCCTCTCCCCCTCCCCATATTGTCAGCTACTTCCACATTGCACCCTGACGTAACTCTCTCACAAGGCTACATCTCCCATGGACCTTCTAACGTCTGCTGGAGGGGGTCTTCATGAGACCTGGTGGGGCAGGGGTTCCCTTCCTCCTGCTGCTGCCCTCATACATCAGCTTGGTTGAATAAAAACACAGGGAAATTCCCTCAAACAAAAACTTTGTTGAAACAAGCGTGAAGGTGGAAAGTGTGTTCCAATGGAGTCCAGTGGATATCCCACACCACTAGACAAAAATTCTACACATTAAAAAAACCCTCCACCAGCAACAACCCCAAATGACCCAATTGTTAAGAAGTCTGGAAATGAACAGTCCAGGGATCCAGCCAGTTCCTCACTGCCCTATAACTACAGGCTCCAATTTGGGGTTCCACTGTGGCCCCTTTTTATTAGCTCCGTCGAAGGAAAAGGGCAGGAAAACCAGCAAGCCAGCCTCCCAGGAACCCTTTCTGCGCAGGAGGACTCCCCAGGTGGCACAAAACCTGCAGAATGGCTCCATGCCACCTTTTCCTGCAGTCCCCAGAACAGGACGTGTCTGGTTTACATAAGCGTCAACCCACTTCCCGGCCAGCCACAGAATCTAGGATGGGGTGGGCAAAAAGGTGGTACCCGTCCACTTTGCCTGCCCTTCTCCCCCAGCCAAGTTGCACCAAGCTTATCTCAGCCGCAGCGCGATGATCACTCCACCAGCCATGCCCACCCAACGGTAACTTTTCCCCCTTTGCAAAAATATTTGTAAAGGTCAAATGGACAAATTCCTGGGAGATAATGATGCTGAGAATTTGACATTTATATTGCAGCACCAATATATGGGGCCCACTTAGGCTGTTCAAACTGAGGCTAGAGCTCTCTTGCCTAGAGACCTTACCGAGTGCTGCTATTGTGCTTGGAGACGTAGTGTTATTACCCCAGGAGCTTTGCAACATTTCATCAATCAATCGTCCTTCCTTCCTTTCAGCAAGGGATTGCCTAGTCCATACTGATGGAGGAATTGGCCCAGTGAATAGAAGAATCCCATGAGACTTCAATATGAACATAAAAATAAACGGACTTAATTTGATTAATTTCTCTCCACTCCCGTAATGACTCCGGAGCTTTTAGTTATTTCAGCTTTTGGAAGGGGGTGGGTAAACTGGAGTAGGGGACAGACAGCGTTCCTGCCCACCCCACCTCCCTCTCCTTCTTGCTCCAAGGGGAAAGGAATTCTCTCTGCGAATCTGCTGTCAGCCAGTTACATTGCACAGCGAGCCTGTGGTTTTCGTTTATTTTACCGCCAGAGGAAATTAAGGTCAGCACTCACAGGGTTAACGGAGGGGGAAAAAAAAACCTCTGCAATGTTTTCCTAGCGCCAAAGTGGAGGTTTGGGTGTCTCAAATCGTTGACAAATGTTCCAGCAGTTAAGCAAAACTTTGTTTATATTGCGTGCCTCTCAACAGAAATTAGGAACCGTGGAAACAATCCACGCAAGTTCCTGGCAATCTACTCTGGTTCTTTCTTAGCGAATATGACAAGCTCACCTGCTGCGGGAGGCTGGAAATAAAAAGGACAATCTCACACTATTAATAAAACATGAGCCACAGCCCAATCACAGGCCGAGTTACCCACCAGAGACCTAGTATAATGCTTCATTTGGTCGATGATGGAAGTGCTTTAGCCTGAGGTAACTTTCAGGGAGGCCATGTTTGCGTGCAAGCCTTCACTTAAAGCAATACAGCGCAGCCAAGCTAATGTTCACACGAGTGTAAACGTACAGAGAAATGCACGAACCGCATGAGATGTTACATCACTCAAGCCTGTCAGCTTTGGTAGTGGCCTAATGTTTTATTGAAGCTTCCTCCTCAGAGGACAGCTAAAAATTCACTCGGCGCCTGCAGAGAAGTGTCTGTTTTGGCTGTAGAGAATGGTTCCCAATCACGGAAAGATAAAAACATCAAAATAAGCTAATAGGGATCTGCCTTGAAATGCCCTCCCTAGTGGGCATGGGGCCAGGCTTCAGGGGGACCACATTAAGCACAGAGCAAGGGTTTGCAGCACGCAGCCGCACTTGGAGCTGAGATACGGCAGTCAAGCAGATGTAAGCGGATGCTGCTCCAGTGAAGGCAGACAAGCCAGAGAATTCTCTAGAAAGCCGGAGAAACCCATCCTCAGAGCTTGTTATAAATCAGTGCAGTGCGGAGAGGTCCCCCATCCCCTCAAGCCAAAGAGGTGGGCACATGTCCAGGGGTGGGCAAGGAGAACTGATTGATTAAGCTTCCAGAATTCATTAGCCAAGTCTGGATAAAAAAGGGGTGAGATTCTCTTTGCTGCTGCAGGCCTCTGTGGGGCTGCAAAGAGGCTGTCAATAGCATGCGAATGGCGGGGAGAATTGCCTCCTCACAGGGTGGCCGTAGACTGCCCTACGCGGCCTCATCACAACCCCGCCTGCAGGGGGCAGGCCAAGAGTAATGAGTCCCTGTAGCACAGGCTGCTCTGTCAGTTCCTGGCCACGCCCGCCTGCCGCGGCCCAAGGACAACCCAGGATGGCTGTGTGGGCGGCCATAGGTTAGAAGCACCTGGCTGCCCTCATTGTATGCAAGAATTGAGGCACGGTGCAATGGTGGCTTAACGCCACCTTCAACTCGCGCCCCCTCTTGAAGGCACAGCCCCTAACTATTTGTTCCAGGAAATCTTTAAATCACTGCAGGCATTAATTCTGTGTTCTTGCTCTTCCTTGAGATAAAGTCCCGAGCAAAAATTAGCATCGGTCCTTTTTGATTTTGAGTTGTCTCCTAAATTGTAAGCTTGCCGGGGCAGGGGGTGTGCGTCTGGTGTGGGGGGAGGGAGGTCCTGATGCTCGTTTGTGGTCCTTATGTGCAACCGCTCTGGGAAGAATAAATACATAATTATGCCAACTGCTCATTTCTGTATGTCTTTGCCACAATCCTGGTTTGTTAGGTCCTTGAATAGTTATTCATGTGGCAAATGATTCAGTTGGGGGGTGAGTTTAGAAAGGGTATTTCCACTGTGTTTTAGTGGGAATGGGCGTCTTTTCGGCATTATTGCAGACTCCGGGTGAGCAGGGATAGAATTACAGCTTTAAATCGCACGGTGGGTTGGGAGTCTGTGTGCACCCGTGTGTGGTGGGGGGTAGACGGGTGTTCATTGCTTAGAGTAACATATGCAAAACCTCTCTCCTGACCCAGTTTGCCAAGTATGGGTTAGAGCTGGGGATAGAAAATGCAGATTTTTCCTTCATCTGCTAAATTGCAGGGGGTTGGCTGTAATTATTAGCTACAGCACTTGCCTTTGGGCAGTGGAACTGGCTGGCTCACTGATATATTATGTAGAGCACTGCCCTCTTAGGTCTCAGGATAAGAAACAGTTCGGGCTTACAGCATTGTCAGATCAGTACCACAATGGAGGACAAAAGGGGCTAGGTAGAATGTCTGTGTAGCTATTTATTCATCTGAATATGTCCATTATTGGCCAAATAATTCACTGTCTGCTGACAAGTAATAAACACAACTAAAATTCCTTTTAAAAGGGTTTTTTTTTTGCATGTAGTTAGCATTTTAGCCTTTTTTAAATTTTAGTTTACAGAGGGGAATTGTATAAGAAATTCTATCGCTTACAGCAAAAGTTTAAAGAACTGCTGATACCATCTGGAAAACTCTGAAAAACCTTCTGTTTAGCCTAAGAACATTCAATTTCTCTATCAGATATTTTTCTGTTTTTCTTCCCCAGATTTAATTATTGATAAGTTACATCGACATAGGTACAAGAACTTTGGCCAAGATATTAAAAAATAAGGATCTAAAATTAGGCTTATAAGTAGAGGTGTTCAGGAAATTAATCTCTGCCCCTCCCTAATAAAACTTTAAAGAAAAAAATCATCAAATTGTTTTCTTTGAAATTCTTCATGTGTTGGGTAACTTAAAAATGATTTTTCCCCCCTGAAAAATGAAAAAAACAAAAACAGTTTTTGGATGAAAATATTTTTTCCATAAAAAAACAGATTTTTTTTCCCTACAAAAAGTTGATTAATCAAAAAACATATTTTGTTGAAAAAATGTTTGGTGGGAAGTTTTTGACCAGTCTTCCTCATAAGCTTATATTCAAGATCCTACATAAAGTGGTCTGACTTTCACAAGTATTGACACCCAGCAGCTCCCCTTTACTTCAGTGGGAGCTGCTGGGTTCTTAGAAGATTTGAAAATCAGGCCATTTATTTAAATGCTTAAGGCGGGATCAAGGAGTAACTTTAGATACTGAGTTTTTAAAATCACGGCCTTTGTTCCTGAAGAATTTGTCTACTGAGGTTGCTGCTTGTTCCCAACCTAGAGTTACTATGCTGTGACAGAGCAATTCATGGCAACTAGGGAAATGTCCAGCCTGCAAACTCTGAATCCATATCGGGACTAATGCCAGGCTCCGAGATGTTCAGAGCCTGGATTGTCGTTTGGACCCATCTCTACTTGTGGTGTCACTTGCTGAAATATTTCCACTTGCCAACTCAGTAACGGAGTGGGTGCCCAGGGTGGCTTGGTCTCTGGGATGATACAGCAGACAGACTTTTTTCATCTGGTTACATTACGCTCTTCATAAGACCAAAATGATTTCCAAATATGACATGCCGCCTCCTCCTCCCCCCCTTGCTAAGTAGATAAGCAGACTACTTAAAAATCTGGACTACAAGAACTGGCATAATAAGCGTTTTGGGGAGGGTTGTTTCGTAGCTCTCTTACAAGGAGATTTTCATAGATTCGTAGAGTTTAAGAGCAGAAGGGACCACATATCAGCTAGTCTGAGCTCCTGCACAAGACAGCCCATTAAATTTCATCCGATTACAAAGGACAAATGGCAGTTAGATGAATAACTCCCTTTGAAAGTCAGTGGAAATTGGCCACCAAGCTGCCCTTTGTGCCTCTGAAAGTCTCTCCTGTTGTCCCCATCTCTTAGAATTCTGGCTCACAAATATACAAATGAATCCTAGAGGGTCTTGGGCCAGATCCTCACCAAGCCTATGGTGACCTCAAGGGAGCTACTTTGATTTACACCAGCTGAGGATTTGGTGGTTTGGCTTTAGGCTTCAATGTCACCAAATGCAAGAATGTAAAAGTCTTCTTTACATGAAACAGTCACATTCACTCAGCAACAGTTAGGCCCAGGTCACTGATTTATTTGGTCACATGTTATAATGAATGTTTTTTGTTATTTAGCAATGAGCAGAGCTGGCCTGAGCATTTCAGCCAGAGCTGCAAATCAGATTTTACCCTCTGACCCCTCCAGCAAGTATCAGTGATTCCTGTCCACTGTTATCACACAAGACCAACCTCAGGCTTTTGGACTGGGTTTGAAAAATGGGTCTTTGGGGCATGCATAAGGGCTGAAGCGCAGGCAGGAGAAGGGAGAACAAAAAGAAGAGGATGGGGAAAGGGAGCTGGAGAAAAGCAAGAGAATTGTAGGTGAATGCAATTGTAACGGCCAGCGCTGCAGGGAATGAACTAGACCTCAGCCTTAATCTCCAGAGCTTGAGCTAAAGAACCAGGCGGGGGTGGCGTGGGGACCGTAACAGCCTCCCGTCCTCTGCAGATCAGGCCCAGAGGGAGCTGGTAACATGCTGCCCAGTGGGCTACACAAGCAGAAGGCGTGCAGAGGAGAGACAACGCAGAGGTTCAAAGCAGATGCAAGACAGAAAAAGAAGAGGTGAGGAGATGAGATACAGAAAGTGAGACAATAAAATGTAACTAGCACTCAAAGAATGAAATCATAGAGAAAACAAGTGACAAAATCAGGCTCATGAGACGAAGGGTGGAGATTTTCAAAAGCACATGGCACCAGGCTAGCTGCTACTGCTGAAGATTCTGGGTACGCAGCATTTCTGAAAATCAGGTTACCTACTTTGGCCAAATTTATTCCCCCTACCCTGGGCCCTGAGGTTATGCAGGAGCAGAAGGTCTGTAGCGACAAGGACCCTGACCTGCCACCACGTACAGTCAGAGGGAATCGTATAGGCCTGTGCAGCTGGCCTGGCATAATATACAAAAGAAGGCGGAGACACCCCAGGTAAGGGCAGGGTTATGTAAATGAGCTCCCTAGGTGGACCCCGTGTCAGCAGCAGGTAGCAGGGTGTCCTAGCATATAGCTGATTACCTCGCCGGCCCTGGGCCAGAGGGAACATGGCTGCCCACACGTGTCGTGCTGGTCAGCTGAGCCGCGGCGTCCTACCAGAAAGAGAGAGAGAGGCCCAAAGCACAGGCCAGGTCGCCCCGCTGAGACAAGGCGCTGGCCCAGGCTGCAGTATGCAGGCGGACATTGACTTACCCAAGGATTTGGGGGATTTGCATAGGACTTGCTGGGTTATGAGCCACCTGCTTTGTTTACTTCCTTTCAGGGGCAGTCACAGCCACTCCTTACACAGCCAGGGTGTGCTGCAACGATGTGATACGGGAGATGGCTTGTACAACGGCTCGAACAGCTTACCCTGCAGTACTGGCTTACCGGCTTCCTCTTAGGAGCCTAAAACCGGCCTTAGCGGCTTCACCTTAGGCCCCTGGTTTTGGAAACAGGAGCTAGTTTAAAAAGAAACCAGATCAGTAAAATGGGGGAGATTAAGGCAGAGCCAGGAACAAAACAAAGGAGAGGAGGACGTCTATGTCAACTGACATTAGCAAGAGCTGCTGTGTTCTAGTTCTGTAAGCATTTTCTCACTACACTGGCAAAGGTTTTGGTCTTTCCATGTGTCATGAGACTGGCTTAAAAATAACGAGATTTAAGATGTAATAAATCTTGGGGTTTTTTTAATGTGCCGTCTGGTTTTTGAGCCCTTAGGGGTCACCTTTTCAAGCTTCTCTCTGCAGTCATGGGGGCTAGAGATTTTTTTTTTAAATGAGTCTCTCACATGACCCCCAGGCTGAGGCTTTGACAAACACACCAAATATCACTAGGCTTGTGTTGAGCTGGCAACACTTACACATAAGTTAGAGAAGCAGCCCCCATAGTGCCACTGTTTCAGCTGCTGTTGCGCTTTGCAGTGTTGGTGCAGAAGCACTCATAAAGGGATGTAGTGGTGCCTAGTCCCCTCACCTGTTTGTCTATGCACTCCCTATCCGTGGCCCCACGAAGTCGCGGGATCTCCTTGTCAACCTCCTCTTAGTCCTGGCCAAACTGGCCATCTATAAAACCAGGGAGAGGAGGTTGGCCGATGGGATTTCCTGCGACTATGGGGCCTATTTCCGTTCCTCCGTCCGTTCACGCATCCGGGCGGAGTTCCTCTGGGCGGCGTCCACTGGCTCCCTTGACGCCTTCGAGGAGCAGTGGGCGTTGTCCGGGGTTCTCTGCTCGGTGTCCCCATCTGGTTCCCTTCATTTAGCCCTGTGACCTCACTCCCGCTCCTGTTTTTTTCATTAGTTGTCCCACGTACTTAGTTAGTGTCCCGGACCTGTGGATCCTCTCCTTAGGCTGGGGGGAGGTCCTTTAGCAGTGGGCGGGCTTCGCCCGCCCACTTCCTGGATACTAATAGGACTAACACCCCGGGGTTGGACTCAGAAGACCTACATTCAATTCCCTGCTCTGACGCTGGTATATTGGGTGTCTAAGGCAAATCACTTCCCCTTCCTGTGCCTCAGTTTCGCCATGTTTAACAGAGCTAATGATACAGACCTCTTCTGTAAAATACTTTGATAACTATGGATGAAAAGCACTATATGGGAGCTAGGTTGCATGAAAGGGAGCCCTTCTGACAAACAGCACAGTGCTAGCTCTGTCTCAGAAATCTAATTGTAGTAGAGAGTTAAAATCCAGACCCTGTTTCACTTCCCCTTCTCCCTCCATCAAATCAACTGACTGAAAGCTGTTGTACAGCCAGCGAGAAGTGGAGAATTGTGCCACCTGGGCCCATCTAATCGCTGCTCAGACAATCTGCCACACATTTGGAGAACGTTAGGGAAATATGACAGTGAATCATTATCAAGATGAGGGGGGAGAGAGTGGCTAAAATATGGATCCTCTTAGGGGAGGAGGAAATTCAGAGCTGGTCAGGAACATGTGCCTGCCTGTTTCTCTCTTTATAATAGCTCTGGGTGATCTCTGCAATCATGTGACTGCCTCCTGTAAACACCTGTATGTGTCAGAGGGATACAGCTGTACAGTGCCTCTGCAGATCCATTAGCAGCATGTGCTGCATGCCAGTTGCTTGTCTTTAGGGAAGAAGGAAATGCATTAGAGAGATGGAGGCAGACACCGAGGGGGAAAAAGTCTGCAAGCAGACAAACCTGCTCTTCTGATTGCTGTACTGCTTTAATCTTCATGCTTTCCATTGCTTTCCCCCACCTTCCCTTTTCTCTTTCACGCTGCAGCAAGGGTGTTGAATATAGTGCAAGCACCACTGTAATTTGGGACTAATCACTTTACACATGTATTTTTGGAGTCCCAGGTCACCAGCTATTTTCTGTGGTACCTATGAGGTATTCATCCAGCTCTAACAAACGAACAGAACTCCACAAATCCCCCAGTGCAGCATAGCCAGCCAGCAGAACTGCAGACAGCACGTGTTAGAATGCTGTATTTTCAATGACTACTTACAGAGGAGGCATTCATATTCCTAGTACGACAGCACCGAGAGAGCGAGGCCCTAGTGTGTTAGGCTCTGCATACACAAACCCTGCCCCAAAGAGCTCACAGTCCCATTGCACACACACCTACCAGGCACAAGGGAGGCAGTGACTCAGCCAGCGGTACAGAGGTTGTACTTTCACTAGGAAAAGAGGTGGGTTCTTAACTCATGGATTTTAACTTGAGTTTACTAACTTGGTGTAAATTCCTAGGGAAGCCAAGGCAGGCTGTAGTTGTCATATGAGCTAGCAGGTCATGTTAAAGACTAGGATCCCCCAGTCCTTAGCCTTACCTGCTAACTCATGTGAAAGTGATGAAGTGCTTTGTCTTCACTGGGATTTTACCTCAAGTTAAGCCACTTCCCCCTCGCCCACCCCAAGTGAAGATGCTGGCCAACGGGATGGGCAGCGGTTGTGCTAGGAACAGACTGCAGCTTGCCTGAGTGCCGGTGCCTGGCCTGAGCCACCAGACCACCCTCTCTAGCCATTTACTTGTAAGGTTGAACTGTTTTATTTTGTAAAGAGAGGTCATGATTCTCCACTGTTGTGCACCTGGCGCAGTCACTTGCACCAGGGCAAAGTTGAGGTAAAAATGCAACCCACTTAGAATGTGCTGTGTTCGACGCTCAAGGTGCAAGGCACAGAAGAATCAGGCCCAGAGAGCTGACAAATGCTTCACGTCGCGTGCTTTGTTTAACACAGTCACTTTTTTCTCATTCGCAGTCTACATTTATTTCTTTGGGTTTAAAATACACCTGCCCATCCTTGCAGGTGCATTACAATATTTATTTACAACACCATGCAAATATAAAATGTATAAATGGCTGCAATTAACCCCTCCCACTCCCATCCACAAAGTACAACTCACCTTGTCCATTCAACCGTCCCTATTCCACCAGGGAATCCCTGGGAAAACAGATGATCAGTGGAACATTCCCTGAAAGGGAAGGGTGTGTGTGTGGGGGGGGGGGGGGTAATTTCAGGGCCAAGGAGACATCACTGAAAATTCACTGCCTCCACTCTTACTCGAGCCTGTTCACACTCCTAGCACAGGAGAACCATCTTCTCTTTTTGCTGAAGAAGTAACCTTGCAGGTATTGTCATCCTGCCATTTTCTCATAACATGCTACAGACCGGGGGTAGTCCATTATTTTGTGTCCAGGTCCAAATTTCTTGGTCGAGGTAGAGTCTAGGTCCAGACTCCACAGAGACATTTTTCATATGGCAATAACAATAATAATAAATAATAATAATAAAGTAAATAAAAAGATGATTGTGGTCTGTTCAAAAGCATCTGGCGGTCCAGATTTGGCCCCCGCTCCACCAATTGACTACCCCTGCAAATAGACCATAGAACACAGACCAGGGCCAGATTTTCACAAGTGATTGGCACCTACAAGCAGACCTGGTTTTTCAAAAAGTTCAGCTCCCAGTTAGTCAATAGCCAAGTCCCTAGTTTAGGGTCTGCAGAGGAATACTGCCCATTATGTGTTACATCAGCAAAGCCACCCGGCCAAACGATGGATCAACATTTCCACTTCCTGTTTCAGGCCTCCTAGATTGGTATTTGATCTTACACAAGCAGAGATTTAATTAGAGAGGGTTTTTAATAACTTAACAAATGCTAATGAAGACTAGTCTGAGTGCCCTCCCTCTGGCCACCTAGTAATAGTAACATGCCTAACACCACACAGAAGCAGCAGATCCAGTTAAGTGAGAATTTAAATGGGGTTCGTTACCTCTGACAACAGTGATTCAAGGCACTCGGGGCCCCTTTGTGGTACTAGCCTGAGTAGGGAAGAGGAAGGAGTGTGAATTGAAGCTCCTGGGCACAGTTTTATACCTCCGGGACTTCACTGAACTCAGCCAGGTTCACCAGTCAGATCCATGGAGTTCCCTAGGAATTCTTCCATCAAGGGGGAGAGTTTGCTCAGCTGTGGTTCTGTCTCATTAATCTATTGATCCCACCAGATCCATGTGGCTCTCAGGGGGTCTGCAGAAGGCCAAGGGGCATCTGCATTAGATGGCACGTTGACTCTGCTCTAAGTCCAACCAACATGCTGCTTCCTGGGTCCTCCTGTACTAGTGCATGCCCCCGAAGGAGGATCTCCGCTACACACAAGGGCAAGCCAGTGTAAGAGAACACAGCCTCTCTCTCTACTAATTTCTGCTTGTTCACAAAGCAAGTTTTAGGAGGAGAAACTGGAGCAGCCTAGCTGACTCCCCCATCTCCTTGAAGCTGTGCCAGGATAAAACCCTGCAATGTCCCCATGGAGGAGGGTCAATGGGGCTGGGAAGCAGAGGGGTGTATATGCCATGGGTCCCCAGGCTCAGCTCCACCTCTGTGGATTTTCAAAATTGCTGAGCTCCCAGTTAGATTCTTTTGAAAACTTCCCCATATGTAAATGAGCTGATTTTCAAAAGTTGACACCCAGCAGCTGCCATTAACTTAAGTCCCCCCAAAAAGCACAATTTTCATGGGGACGTGTTCCTAAATCCCATAGGCACATCTGAAAATCTCCCCTGTAAATTCCTAAATAGGGACTTAGAAGCCAAACTTTAAACTACTGGCTTTGAAAATCTTGAACGTAATTTACTGATGCCAAAGCAGGACACAGAGGACACCATGTTCCAATTCCAATGTATATGCTTCTGAAATGGGGCCCATATTTAAACAGACTGATATCTAGACAAACTAGTCTAGATAGATCCCTGGGTGCTCAGCACAGCAAGAAAGAGGCTGACCACCCACTTACTGTTTTGCATATTCCTTTGCCGTTGATATTGTTGCTGAGTTATAATCGCTTGTCCGTATGACAGCCCTAAAAAGAAGAGCAGTTTACCTGTGGGTCTTACTCTACATTTTAAGGTGACAAACTGAATCCAGGTAGTACTTTTGGCATATGACCATAGACAGTGAGGGGGGGGAACAACCCAGCCCGTTTATTGTGAGTGAGTGCTCCTTGTCACTTCAGATTTTCTATTTATGTCCCTGCTTGGAGCTTGTCAACCCACATGGATTAGAAATTAAACTGTAAACGAGCCTTTTCCATTTCCTGCCTAAGGAAGGATTAGCATATATTAAAACATGCTCAGGGGTTTTGCACTTTCTGTAATGAAACCTGTTCAAACACATAATTGATATGCAGCCACTAAATAAACTTAGCAGCTCGAGGAAACATTGTTCTCTTTTCTTTTCTTTCCTAATTTGCCTTTCTCGCCCCAATCAGCCTCTTCCCCAAATTAACGTCATCCATTTTTGTTTGTGTAACTAACCCTGGGTGCACATGTTCTGGGCAATGGATTTGGAATGGGCAGAAGAATAGATCCATAAAGCAGACTCCCAAAGCAGAGTATGTGGGAGTTGACTCTGCTATCAAACACACTCGCGCAAGAAAGAACACACAGGAGAAAAGAAAGAGTAAATAAATAGCACAGCAGTGTATGTTAGGGGCATTAAGCAAATATCACTCAGGTGGTCTGCAAACACCTTCAGTTAGGGGGACCGACATCCTGATATTACCAGGACTGTCCCAATATCAGGGGCTTTGTCTTATACAAGCAACTATACCCCCCACTCCAAAAAAGGTGTCCCAATTTTTCATACTTGCTATCCGGTCACCCTAGCTTCAATCACTCTCTGAATGGGAGCTGAGCTTGTTTGAAAATCTGGCTTTAAGAATTATTGTTAGAAAGTTACCAAAATGACACTCTAAAACTGCCAGTCAGACTGCAACTTGGATCGGAAGGTTTGTTTCGTTAACATTTGGCACCACCATATAGATAGAGGGGTGGGGGCTGGGAACAGAAGAATAGATAAAAGTAGAGCCGTGAGCTAACATCAATGATTTTCATAACCGTGGTGCTGAAAACCCAACAGCATTTAAGTCATTAGCATCTGGATATTAAAGATGCTTCTTAAGTGGCGCACATCAGTATCGCTTGTACCCATGTGGCACATTTGTGCTTGAGTTGGCTGGTCCTCTTTCATGGCAGCTGTATCATTGCAAGGAGAGACCAAGTACTTCGTTATCTTACGTCCTCGTTCCCCTAATCTAAGTCAGAATCTCAGTATTGATATTAGTATTAATTCCAGTAGCACCTAGAAGACCAAACCACAATCAAGCCCCATTGTGCCCGGCGCTGGATACAGGTGGAATAAGAGGCAGTCCCTTCCCTGCAGAGCTTTTGATCTAAACAGACAAAGAAAACATTATCACCCCCATTTCAAAGACGGGGAACTGAGGCCCAGAGAAGTTAAGTCTGGAGTTTCCCACTGAGCCCATTTGGGTACTTCACTTCTTTTAGGTTCCTTCTAAAACCCCAGCCAAAGAGAATTGTCCAAGGCCCTCCAGGAAACCTGTGGCACAGCCAGGAATGAAAGCCAGACATCCCAAGGCCCCAGCCGGTTCCTTAATCATGAGTTAGGTTGTGTACGAGGCAGTTTTGGCTGGAATTCGCCAAGCACAGGTGTTACCATACTGTTCAGCCTATGACACAGGGCTAGACTCAGTGCTGGCAGACACAGGCAGGATGTGTTCATTCCAAACCTGATGCTCTGTAACACCTGTTGTAAAGCATTTCCTTCTGGTTACCTCCATAACAGCTTTTGCACTCAACCATAAAGAATGTTTAGTGGAAGATAAATGGGAAATAGGCCCTGGCTGTTAAGAAATGAAGTCTGCTTTTGTTGGGTTGCCATTTGCTGTTGTCACTGGGTGCTGGATAGCTTTCCGGTAGCATCTGAGAAGTTACAGGAACATTGCACTTCTCCAGCAGGTATTTCACTACAGAATCTGCAGAGATTTTGGGAGCTACACACATAGTAAGGGATCTAAGTATATTTCCCTTTTGTAATTCCCTCTTGATCTTTGCTACACTTTCAAAATTGAGCTTTTCCCCAGATAGTAGCCTAAGTAGACTATGGAACTGAAATTTCTATAAGACACAGGAGAGAGGAAAAGCAAAGGTGTGTGAGATGCTGCTGACAAGTTGCGGTAATCTGCAATGTGCTGAAATAATGTCTGGGCTGAAAAAAAGTCCATTTTTATTACTATTTCTACTACAGCAGCATCTAGAAACCCCAACCAAAATCAGGACCCCAGTTGTGCTAGGCTCTGTACAGACACATAGTGAGAGACAGTCCCTGCCCCAAAGACCTTGCAGTCTAACTAGACAAAAAGGGAGGCACGGAGACTTGGCCAAGGTCACACAGCTATATGGAAACCCAGCCAGAGATCCACTGGACCTCTCCACTAAGACAAACGCAATTGTGTTGTACCGTAAAACTACAGAGATATTCTCAGATAGGTGGCCTTGCCGTGAATGAAAGATTTTTCTTGGAGAGAGGCACCATTTGGTGCCTGGTTCTCTCTCTGCTCCAGCTGGGAATTGATCTGCAGTAGTCCCACAACGTGGCTCAGATTACTTCATGCCAGCTCTGCTCCTCTGCTCCATGTCCCCTGTGCACGACGAGGAGTAGCAGCCCCATGAAGGCTGCTCCCCACGCTCCTTGTGCTGTGTTCTGCAGTATCAGTAGCCTCTGCAGGGGAGTAAAGCAGGCCAAAATGACACAGAGAGGCCAGGAGACAGAGCTGCTGCACATGGCGGTGATTGTTTGGTTAGCTTCTACTGCCCATCTCCTAAGACAAACACAAGGGGACATTTAATTAAATGGAGAGGTGGCCCATTCACAAGTGCGAAAAGGAAATACTTCTTCCCTCAACATGTAATTAGAGTTTGGAACTCATGGCCTCAGGATGCCATTGACGTCAAGAAGTTAGCAAGATTCAGACGCGCTGGATGTTTTTAATGGAAAAAATCAGAATATCCAGAGTTATCATAATTAATGACAACCGCAGTTCTGGAAGGAATATAAAATCTCATGCTTAAACCAATCTAATATGGGGGGAGGGGCAGATTATCCCATATCTGCTTGCTGTGGGGTTCTTCCACCTTCCTCTGAGTTATCTGGTGGTGGCCACTGTCAGAGACAGGATACCAGATTAGATGGACCAGTATGGCAATTCCTGTGTAACAGAAGATGGGTTTCCTTCCTCCTAGCCTCACCCAAGCATTTTCTGTGCTTGAGTTTGCCTAAATAATTCAGAGCAAATTATCCAAGTAATTCGTAATACCAAATAACTCCGGTTGAGCCTAATTAGTTTGCAACCATCTGAACAAACAAACTATAGCACTTGGGGACCAGGGCACCTGCCAGGGCACAGTGTCCCATAGCTGGCCCATCTCCAACATTTAATTAATCTGTCATCTTTCATTAGATCTCTGCGAAGCATCTAAATATCTTCCACATCTAAGAAAAGAGCCACATTTATGAGAAATTGACTGTTGCATTATATAAACCTAGCAGGTTTAGTGATTTCAGTCTCTTAAGTGCCCATGTCATTTAAAAGGCACATCGACCCTTGATTACATTGTAAACTCAGTGGCATTAGTATGAGTACAGCAATAAAGCACTTGTTTGGGAATCTTTTGGTTACAGCTCACAGTGACAGAGGAATGAAATTAGGTCCTGGGCATGGTTTATTGTTACATATACTTCAAAAGGAAATAGCTACTTTCTACCCTGTGGGCCTTTCTGCTTCCTGAAATTTCTATTAACAAATCTATGGTAATAGCTTCATGGGAAAGAAATAATTTTCAATTGCAAGGACAGTAAGCTGGTTGCAGCTTTTACAGAAGCAAAGCCACTCGGCCCCAACATTTCACGAGGAAGCTTGTGCATAACTCATGAATGTGCAAATTTCCCTTTTGCAGATGTTCACTTGCTTAGGAACAACGCACAATGGGTGACATTTGTGGCATGCCTTCCGACATGCAAATGGCTTTATTTCTTGGAGGAGATTTAAAAAAAAAACCCATAAATTGTCTGCTGTCCCTGCCTTTAAAACTATAGCACCAACTGCTGTAGAATTAAGGCAACATTTAAACACATGGTTCCACCCAAAAATACCATGGCTAGTGGTGGGGATGGGGAGGGAAGGGGAATGAAAAATGGGGTACAGTCAGTCTCCAGGCCCTGAATAAAAGCACAGTGAATCTCTGCATAAGACAAACACTATAGGCAAGACTGGGTCCTGCCCTACCAGCTTTTCTGGGTGCTATGCCCCTTTTCTTCCCTGAATGGAGGGAGAGCAGAGCCCAGAAGGGGTGAAGGGTGCCAATTGCAGCTGGAGGAGACATACCCACACTAGCTCTGACTGAGCTAGGATGATACAAATAGAACTTGGTGCAGTGATGTGAACGGCAGAAGGGGGTAGCTGGCATGCATACCCAGAGACGACCCACACCTGCGGAGTACAGCGGGACAGTGTTCAGGCGGGTTTGTACACAGCATGGCTAGACCATGCCACCACATGCTGCTACTGAGGCTACACTACTATTTTTAGTGCACTGGCTGGATGAGAGCTAGTGAGAGGTGTCTATGCAAGCGGGAAATCACAGACAGACGAAGGCTAGGTAACAATTTTATGTTAAATTCAAAACTGTCCCTTCAGCTGGAGCATCCTGAACTCCCCTCCTACCTGTTCCAGAAGGCTAGCACACGGGCACGTACGGCCTGCTTATTCCTGCATGGCCGGACCTGCAGTCTCAATCTGGCTCACTGTGATTGCTGCCGTCTCAAATACTGCCCAACACGGCTTGACTTCAGAGGGATCTATTTCTGCTACAAATGGGTTATTTTGAATCTCTTTGCCTTACTGTACTTTCCAGATCTCCCAGCCAGCTCAGCAACAAGGCTCTTAACCGAACTCATGGACGTAAAGGCCGACATGGGGACTTCAGCAGATCGCTCACTTTGACAACACAGGTCGCTGGGTGCTCTGTTTACCAGCCAGCCCTTGGACACTGACAGTGCTGGTGGAGGATGAGTCCCACAAAAGGAGACCTCCACTGCACCGGGCACCTTAGCACGCCGCCGTTGTGTGCAGTGCGTTCTTGGGCTGCATGTGGCACTGTGCACTTCAAGGCAACGTATTTATGACACTGGGGGGAAGCTTTATGAAATATTAACACGTGTGTTAAATCCCAGAAGCCTGGCACTGCTAGGAACACAAGATTCCTGTAACTCGGGGGAGACAGGTGTAATACCAAACTCAGACAGGAAGAATGGATTTTTACCCATTTTAAAAAGTGAATTTTATACATTCAGGCCCAGAGTCTCAGCTGCTGAAAATCAACATAATTCCAGTGAAGTCAATGGGGCTACACCAGTTTACATCAGTGAGATGTACACTTTAGTTTCTGTGGTAAAATAAAATTGGTCTACAAGTGTAAGACAAGACCTAGTTTTAAATAGTGCTTTTCATCCACAGCACTTTATCAAGGGAAGTCACATTCGTCCAGTCTGCAGATGCAGAAAACACAGGCTTCGAGAAGTGAAGTGACTTTCCCAAATCACCCAGCTGGCCAAAAGGAAAGCCAGGAACAGAAGGTGGGTCCCCTGGGTCTTAGGGTTTGTCTAGATAACCACTTAGTGCGCAGCAACCTGGGAAACAAATCTGCAGTGTCCTAGCCCGCCGTGGGGACCCTGATACATGCTCTAAAAGCTGTGTCGTGAGGGTCGGCCTACTCCCATGTCAAAACCATGCAGCTCAAAGCAGCCCAGGGAACTTTTAGTGTGCGGTAGCAGGGTCTGCATGAGCCGTCAGTGTGCAGCATGCTACTGTGTGCAGATTTACATCCCAGCTTGCCACACACCAAGGCTATGTCCACTCTTAGGGCAGAGTGCAGAATACATGCCCTGCCTGCCAGCTAGCACAGGTACACACAACATTTAGATGGTGAGGCACATCTTAGGTGAGCAAAGACACACCAGAAGCTTTGGGGATGTACCCGACATGGTTCCCTACACGCCCAAGCAGTGCCTCCCCCTGCTACACTGCTATGTTTAGCAAGCTTCATCCACTCTGGCTTGTATAGCTACATGCGGCAGTGAAAGGCTCTGGCCACGTCTTTCACTGCTGCATGTAGCTATACCCAGTAGTGTGGATGAAGTTTGCTTTTTCACTGTGGCGTGTAATGACATGTACCACTGCAAGAGTAGACAAGGCAAACTGGTAATCTGGACAAGCCCGGAGCCCACTGCCTCAAGCTTGCTTATTAAAGTAATATTAAATTCCTGCTGATGTCTCATGAAAAAAAAAAAGATACAGCTTATCCTGTTTAGAGAAATTTCTGCTTCATGTTATGTGCTGCCTGCATTTCTCATGCCCTATTGTGGATCTGTTACTGGGAACACTTGCACGCCACCAAGACTTCCGTTGTAAAGGGTTCATCTGCTCCTGCTTCTAGTTCCCCACCTACATCTTGGACAGTACACATGGCTGCTGCTGAAATGATGATGATGACGAAACTGGCTACAGGACTATGACTTCGGGAGGCTAGTAAATAGTGGGAAAACATCAGTTCCCATGCAACAGAAATCCAATTTTAAGGCAAATGTTTACAGCAGCAAAAAACCCCAAGGGAACAAATACAAAACAAAAAAACAAAACAAAAAAAGAAGAAGCAGCGACTCTCTTATACAGAATGCAGGCAGGAATAGACCCTAAACAATGCACTTTAAAACTGTCCAGGTCTCCGCTGCTCTTTATTAACACATTTGCTTCACTGTGTCATTGATGAGATGCTCTGGACAAGATCCTGGGATCCAACTGGTGGCACGTGGCTCAGCTCCGGAAGGTGGTGCCTTTGTATGCCTCCAGTGAGTAAAGGGATGTGCTTTAGGGTGGCTGGAACAGTGCTGCTCCAACACATGCAGAGCAGAATGCACAAGAGTGATGAGCACTGACGTATCCGTTCTCATGAAAGTTGCTGACAATTTTACCATTGCTTCCAGTGGGAACAGAGGTAGGCCAGCACTGAGCACCTTTGAAGATCCCACCTGTAATGTTGAATGACCATAGTGCAGAATGACACCAGTGCAAAAGTCTATTGGCAGAGTAAGGTACTATGCAGTGTGAGTACAGGTAACAGAACTGGTCCTTTAGCAATAGGGTCTATTAAAGCACTAATATTTGGACTTATTTCACACAAACATATACAAGGTACAGACTCAATACTCCTTATATACTAGCCTTATTACAGTAGTGTTGTTTCTCACAGACCTGGAAATATATACCTGATCAGGCTAGCGAAAATTCCATTCATTGTTATTAAAGAATGTCTATTATAAACCCATGTGCCATGGCCACTGGCTCATGATATCCAAGACCGAACCTCAACCAAACATCAATTTAGATTGTAATCTCTTCGGGGCAGCGACTGTCCCTTTGTTCTGTTTGTACAACACCTAGCCCCATGGGCTCCTAGGTGCCATGCTCATTTAAATAATAAACGGTTTACAATGGCATCGATACTCATCAGTCCCTTTTCAACTGCCCCAATGCAACAGTTGGAAATATAACTTGTTTTTTGGCCAAGGTCACGTGAGCATTTGGGACCAGGCCGCAAACTAGCAAACTGGCTCTCTGGCAGACTGCACGTTCCGTAGATTTGTGTTAGAAAACAGTGCTGGGATGTAGCACTGAAATATTTAACGGAAGACGCAGTGGTTAACTCCGGCTTCCTGACAGGGCACACAAAAGCCATGCTGCATGTTACACTTTCAACAGTTACTTAAAGGAAATTACATACAATTTGCCACAGCTCTCTTGTTTTAGCCTAATTAAATGTCTGAACACTTGTTTTAATAGAAGATTAAAAAATAAGCACACGTTCAATGTATTCTTTTTAGAAGAAGACCATACCATGTTTATTACTTATGTAAATTTCCCTAATTACACACCAGATAGGTTATCTTATTTATTGCATTTCCATCCTTTTAATAGTCACTAACTCTTTAATTAACTCACAGGAGCAAGAGGTGTCTTGTTAATTGTAAATTAAATAGTTTTAATAGACAATAGACTACAAGTGGTAGGTTTCCTTTTCCATGCACTGAAGAGTTGCTGGAAGGCCTGAAAGTGCTTGATGCTGTCTGCTTCAGTCTGCAGGTGAAACCAATCAAAACCTATATCCTTCAATGCAGAGGAAAGGGCAGCAGGGCAAAAGTGAGATATTGGCAGGCTGGTGTGGAGGGTGAGGCTCATCAGGCATGATTTAAAGGGGAAAAAAACATTCCGAACCAAGGCAAAATCCCTCCAATCAAAAGAAAAAGAGAAGACCTTTAAATCAATCCCGCGCATGGAACCACATTCCGAAACGAACACACCACGGTCTGAAAACAGCGCACACAATCGCTGATTTATTTCACCAGTCAACAGACAAGAGGGCCATTGACTAATCTTCCCCCAGCACTCTCTGGTGATCTATCTGCAAAGGTGGCACCAATGTGCTTTATGTCTGCTGGCAGCCTGAAGATCAGTGGCCTGACACCTGCAGTCAGCCTTGCTCTCATAAATGGTTCCATGCTTTGCCGCCCTGTTTATTTAAGGGGGATTAAATGCTGAACTTGGATGTGGAAGGAAACCATTTTCATTTAAGATTGTGCTTTGCTGCTCGTAAAGGCGACTCAAGTGTACGCCGCACTGCAGCTGTATATGGTGTGTGAAAGATACCGACAGTCATGTTTCTAGCCATCATTTCCCACTTATTTAATATTTACAGGCAGGAACCATCTTTGTGTTCTGAGTTTCTCCAGCAGCTAGCTCAATGGGGTCCAGGTCCGTGGCTGGTGCTCCTACCATCATGCCAATACAATAAATAATGACCAGCGCGTGCCTTTATACTATGTCAACGAAGTCCTGACTAGAGATCTGAGCACTGCTCTAATGTTATGGTAAGACATTGTGTTCTACATTCTCACCATAGATTTGTAGATTCTAAGGCCATTTGCACTGTGGTCATCTAGTCTTGCCTCCTGCAGAACTCAGCCAGAGAACTTCCCCAAAATAGTCCCCAGAGCAGATCTTTGGGGAAAAAATAGGTAATCTCAGAGATGAAGTTTCTCTATCATGACGTTTATAAGAAGGAACAGATTTTCAAAAGAGCTCAGCTCCCAATTTGGACTCAAAGGCCAGACTTTGTTCCAGCCCATTGGCTTTTCCGAGCCCTTTTGAATATTCAGCCGCTTAGCAGCAGCACAGTCCAGGGGGTAGGAGAACCAGGAAGTGAAACTGTCTAGTTTATCATCATTGTCCAAACTGAGCAAAAATGCCAAAAGCAAACAAATTAGAAAATAAATGGGGAAGATTAATTTAGACTTTCAAAATCTTGTCAGTATGTATAGATCACCACAGATTAAATACAATGTGTGAAATCCTGACTCCACTGAAATCAATGGCAAAACTCCTATAATAGTCAGCGGGGCCAGGATTTCGCCATATGACTTTTGTGTCACCTGTGTCCCTTTAAATTCACAAGCGTCCATCTCATAAGGCATTATATTACAAAATCCAAAATAAAACAGACTTTTATTCCAATGTATACAGTATTTATAAGTGAGTTTGATAGCTCTTTGGGCAAGGACTGCCTTTTTACTATTAGCTGGAATTTTAAAATGAGATGCCTAAAGACTAAATCCATATTTAGGCACCTAGATAAATAACCATCATTTTCAGAAGTGCTGGTCCCTCTAACTCCACTGTCTCACAGAAGGATCTCTTGCATTTGCACTAGTGACTGGGGAACCCTTGGGGAATGACTGAACTTTTAAAATAATCAAATACAAGGGTGAGTTTCAAAGGATGATGTCTAAATTACCCCCTTCAGCCGCTGTGCTCCATTGCCCAGAGGTCAAGGAAAAAGCTCCCACTGAGTTCCATGGGTATTGTATCTGGTCCAGTTTATGTCTGCAAACACACTATTTGTGCACAAAATGGACATATGAATTGCACCTGCAAATACCAGTTTTGTACACACACATGTGTGCCTTGTGGGTGCAGTGAGTGCTGATAAACATAGTAAGCAGATCTGAGCAGCTAACTTGGACAGTTTGGACCAAAAATCTATAGCGGATAGAAAAACTGTCTAACTAAAGGATCAAATGATGTTAAAGCCACAGAAGGTGGTTATGTCACGTATAGCAGAGGAAGGCTGATCCAATACCATTGCTTTTTGTGGTGTCTGCAGTATAGTTTAGCAAAATGAACACAATTACAGCAATACTTTCACCTGGAAGCACTAATGAACTAGATACATAGTGAAAGATGCACATTTCTGTGTCCTTGTATTAGATTGTGTACATCAGTCTTGAAACAAATAGAGAGGGTGCCTTTTACATACCCAGACATACATTTTTGTTAAAAGCCACTATTGTAAATCATTGTTAATGTCCCAACATTACCACAGAGATGAGCAGCATGGCAATTATTCTGTACCAGGGCAATATGTAGAGGGCGTGTGCGCTTACATTTCAAAATTAGAAATAAAATTGATCTGTGCCACTAAAGCTGCGGCTCAGGCGGTTTTGTCATTCCTATAATGCACTGTGAAAACATAATAAGGGAATACACGGAATGGCAACTTACAGTAATTCTTTACAGAATGCACATCTAGTCAATATGTCTGGATTACATTGATAAACAGATCCATTGTAATAACCAGCGGAGGCAATGATCACACCATTGTTAACCTTCATGGGACCAATTTTCATCAGGGTACATGGGGTTGGGGGAAGGAGAATGAGACATATAAATCCCATTAACCTTAATGGGAAGGTGGGGGCCAGCGCCTTGACTGGTATAAATTGGTATAGCTCTACTGGCTTCAGTAGAGCTAAACTGACTTACATCAGGATCTGTCCCTACAGGAGTCTATTTCCCACCTCCCATACACACCCCCGTTGGCCAAACTAAAAGGCTTTACACCTGAAGGTAAAACTGCAAGTGGGGAAGTGTCGATATGAAATTGAGAGCCTTTTAGATTGTTAGAGCAACACAACAAAATAAATGAACGCATTCTTTTAAATATCACAATTCGAGAGATCCCTGAGCAAAAAAAGTCTACTTTGTGAAGAGTTACAACAATCTGCTCAGGATAGACCGGTAAGCTTAGCAGGAGCCGTTCTGCTTGTGCATATGCATGTTCATCCTTACCTATATATCTCCATCCTTTACAACTGGTATCCATGGAGACTATGGAGGGCAAAGGTCATGATTTTGCAAAGTATGTCCTCAGGTAATTGCTCAATTTTCATAGCTCAGTAGCAGCCACTGGTGAACAGTTAGGTTTCGTCCCCTTGGGCTATTCATCATAGATATTTGCCAACTCATTCATTTTTAAGTGACCTGAAAGAAGCCTTTCTAAATTGGAAGCTATCAAGGCTTCTGTAGCATCAATAGAGGAAAAACAAGCCAGGAGCGACCCCTTAGCATTCGTATCGAAAGCCCGCACACAGAGGCATAAGGATGGCAAAGAAGGGAGCTATTGGCTATTTGTCTCAGCAAGTAAGTAATAGTCGGCCAAGCCTGTTACTTGTTCCTTAATTCCTGGAGCAACCACGCAACAAATAAAGGACATTCCATTGGTTGATGCAGAAATGTGCTTTCATTATTCCTGTAACAGCACCTGCATATTGTTTGGGGGAAGGGATCTGATCCTGAATGGGGTCGTCATTGCCACCACCGAGCAAAGCTTCGTGACAGGTAACACACCCCGCATTGACTCTGACAATAACAAATGCGAATACACTTTTCTAGCATCGCCGTGATTTTCATATGGAACGGCACCTGGCTGCATGAACTGGCCCAGTCCATGAACGTCTCTGGCTGGATTGGCCTTACTAAGGGGAAAGCTGCCAAGCGTCAAGGTCAGAAAAGTCTTTGTCTAGGCCTCAATCAATCATCCTGTCGTTAGCTGCTTTTCAGGGAGGAGCAGCTCAGCAAGGCGACCAGTGAAAAGACACCCCCACCCCCCCTTCACAGTTTCTGGCCAGGAAACTGAACCTTAACTGTGGAATAACAATAAAGAGAAAGATTGTTAAGGGCTAGATGGGGCCTCTAGGCAGAGCCCTGTGTATAGGTCCATGTGTGAACAGCACTGGACTAGTCTGCATCCCTGGGAATCTCAATTCCTTCCCACGTCTCCCTCACCTAGGACACTGAGGGGTGTAAGAATCGGCCACAATTGAAGATACCCTTCCCTGGGCCAGCTCAGCTGCATGCACCAGGGACTTGAACCCAATTCTCCCTAGAAGAGTGCCCTAACCACTGGGCTCTACAGTCAGTCACTTGCTTTCTCTGGCCCCCGTGAACATTTAATACAAAACGGTACAGCTTTAACAGGAGAGAGTGAGACGCCCCTCACCCAGAATACCCCACAGCCTAGGGCACTCTCCGGGTGAGGTAGAAGACCTCAGTACAAGTCCCAGGTCCAAATTAGAGTGGGGATTTTAATCTAGGTCTGAAAATGCACTGAAGCAGATTAAAGCCAAGACTGGCTGGGATTTAAAAAAAACAAAAACATTCAGTGTGCTGTCAAATGCACAAAATTGTAAATAGCCTGAAAAGGCGGGGGGAAGTGGGCGGGAAAACAACAACAACGACGACATTGTTTTCCCCTCTAATCTCTTTCCATTCCAGCATCTCAGTTGTTACCTGGAGCTATTGTTAAAAACAGTTCTGTTAGAAGTGCGATTTTTAAGTTGACAGTTTCCCTTTAATTTTAAGGAGCTGAAAAACATTTCCAGGGTTGGACAGATTGAGTTTTAACAACACGACAAACACATCCATTTGTTGATCTCAACTCCTCGCTATCCAACTTCAATTAACACGATAAAAATGTGGCAGGAATCCAGTGTTATGGCATTTGTCTAAGTAGCACATGGCCTAGCAGTTGGAGAAAATGTTTGTCATTGATGAATGATAGAAGATAATTTATGGTGTGACACCTGGCCCACATAACCAAGTAGATGGGGGTGGGGGAGGGGGGAAATCAGATATGATGCTAAAAAAATAATCTTTCAACAAAACCCAAAGAACCATTTAGCTTACAGAGGAGCCAACTAAGAGTGAAATGATAGAAGTATATAAAATAATGAATAAAGAGAAGGTAAATCAGGTTCTCCAGCCAGTGTGGAATGAGACAGGGCAATTAATGCAGTGGCTTTGAGCATATTAGCCCTATTCTCTATCAACTACCCTGATTTGATTTCCTTTCTTCTTACAGATGCAATCCAAGGTGTTGGTTCTGCCCAGCACATGCTTTGGGACATGGATATTTTAGAGAGCAGCTTTCCCTGTGTAGTAAGGAAGAAAATTGAATGCATTGCTTGAAAAGTAAATAGCTCTCTATGGGAAGAGATCGGCCTTGATTAAATAAAAGTCTGTAAATAAGTAATTTGATAAGCCGCATCTAAAAATCGTACAAACAGTATAAATATTGATCGTATAAATATGAAAAGAATGTTATCTGATGAATGATAATCCAGACATCAGTGAGCCAAAATGAAAACTCATTTTATGAAGTTTCCTGCCTGGGATTTGCAAGATCTTCGGGCTGAGCTGTAACTCTTGGAGTAAGGTGCTTCTCAACAGGAGTAAAGGTGGCAGGATCTGTCCCATTGGTGCAGTTTCTACCTTTATGTACAGCCCTCAGCAGGGGTGGTGTACAAGCCACGCCGATCCAGAAGAAACCTCAGAAGTTGCTGTGACTGGGCAATGGCCCTTGGAGACCATTCCCCGTCCTGCTCCCAGGGGCCAGTCATTTATGGCCAGTCTATAGCAGCAATCAATTGTAGTCCTTCCCCCTGCCACCTGCTCCCACGCACACCAGCTCAGCTATTCTGGGCAGCAGGTAGGGCTGTGAAGCCAAAGCACTCCCCCAATTCCATAGCCCTCCGCCACCCATCTACTGTAGGGAAGGAGCATTCCCCACATGCTCCTTGGACCTTGGGTTTGAAAGGGAGCTCTGATCCCTGCAGCTCCCCTAGGCAAGCATGCAATCCAAGTCCCAACAGGCCCTTGATGCTCTATGGTGGCTCTCCTAGACTTACCCCCTTCGCCTTCCCTGGGATCCCTCAGGAAGGCATGGACGAGATTGAGCCTCTGGATTGTGATGACTGGCAATCACCTGCCAAGGAGAAGCTGCTGGCAGGAATGTGTTTTTGTGAAAGCGGCGGTACCAGTATTTATGAAACACCTCAGTTTAATGAAGGTGTCAAAAGAAATTCTGTCAGACGCCTTCCCAGCCATCCCCATGCCAGGAGCAGGCGCATAAACAATGCTTGTAGCATAGCCAAAGCGAGGCAAGAGAAATCCTAACCATTGTCAGACAGACGCAAACCTGGTTCGTGTCCTCCTGCATTAACAAAAACTGCTGCAAACAGAGCTGTAGTCAGCTGTAACATGAGGTCCTTTGAAAGCAAACGATGCTGCTCTGAGTTCACGGAGCACGGCAGGCCAAGCCCTTGGATTTACATTCACTTGCCAGTCTCATGGTGTGTAGTGCTAGATAATATATTGTAACACGTCCGGGGTGGGTGTATCTTGCTGCTGAACGATTGTACCGCTACTAGGACCTACCAAACGAGGACAGTGCTGGCTATCTGGATGCCCTGTGGAGTGCGAAGGAGACAAGGTCTACAAACACAAGAACAGTGGGGAATATTAAGGGCAGCCACGTGGCCCCAGAGACACAAGGCACCCTCAACAAAAGCAGCATGGGCCCGCCAGCGGCGGCAGTCCCCACCCTACCTGAGTCCCACTCTTCTCCACCCGGGGACAGCAAGTGCAGAGCTGAATTCAGTGCTGTTCCCATCTGGGTTAACTTCCATGTGGGTATCCACGGAGTCGCAAGGGGCTGAGAGCTGCTGCTCCTCAGCTCTACGCCCAATTCCCACAGACTGAACATCGAGGGCATTTCACATGGTCCAAGGGAAGGGCAAACACTCAGCAGAAGCACTGCCCCTCCTCCCCACCATCTGCATCTGCTTTTCCTCTCTACCACCTGCATACAGGGAGGGGGCTGCAGAGCACACAGCAAGAGAAGAGTTCTGATTATTTTAGTCCTGTTTAAATAGTGACTATATTTGTGCCTGGTGGGATATGGCCCCTCTGGATGAATAAACCAGCTAAGGACACCTCCTTGGTCCCTAAGGCAGGTCACTCCATGTAGTTGACATTTGCATCCCTGAATAAGGACACCATCTGATGGGAATATAAATCGCCAATAAAAACCATTGCTGCCTTCCCACCCACAGATTTTCCTCCCTACCTCCTACCAGACCCCATTTGCCATGATCTGGTAGGACACCTTCTACTGCAACTCTGACAGCTGCAGGTACAGTTTCCTGGCATCTTTATCCTAAGCCCCTCAACTAGCAGTCAGTGTCCTGCTTGCAATCCGGTGCATCCCCCTGGGTACGTACTAGCTGCCCGGGGGGGTCCGGACTGCACTTGGGTGTCTAGCCAAGCCCACTGCCTGCGCCATCTCAGCCAGCTGGAGCAGAGCTAGTGCATGGATGTCTGTCTTCCTGAGCTAAGAATTACACCTCCCAACTGCTGTGACGATGTACCCAAAGTCTTCCAACACTGGGGCTTTCATTTGCTTTTCTCTTTACCTTCTTCACGGTCAGAAGAACAAGACCTTGTGTGTGAAGACACTATTGCTTAAGGGCATCACTCCTCAGAGGAAGCTGTATGGAAATAGCGGGTTTCACTCACCGGATATCGGGTAACATTTTGATATGGGATAGGTACAAATATTAAACACTTGTAAAACATTACAGGTACAGTGCCGCAGAAATGCAGCTGCTTCCAGGGTGGAAGGTGGCAACTCCACAGAACACAACACACAGTGCAGGCTTGGGGGGAAGGAACTTAAGCTTTTTAGAATTAGGCAGAGAGACTGTGCTCTAGCCACCAGACCAGGACTCCTGGGTTCTGCTCCTGGTACCACCATTGACCTGTTGTGACACATCAGGTGTGTTGTTTCACCTCAGCTTTCCCTTCCACCCTTTACCTGTCTTGTCCATTCAGACTGTGCTCTCCTTGAGGCAGAGGTTGTCTTTTACTGTGTGGCTGACCAGTGCCTGGGGGCCCCATTCCAGCTGCAGCCTGTAGGCACTACAGTAAGCAAACCGTAACGATAGGCGAAGAGAGGCGGGATCTGGGGACTGCTTTCTGTGATCAGGCCGAGCTATGAGAGTGATCAGGAGACTTGAGAATGACGAATAAGACTATTGAATAAGGCAGCTTGTCAGGAGTCATTAGGAGGGAATCTGGGTGTCAGAGACATAGCCGGGATGGGTACGAAATGGAGGATGGTGGGAGAAGGTTGTCTGTGGTCAGCCTGGGAGAAGGAAGATCTTCAAAAAACTTCAAATAAATGTGGGCAAGCTTCAAATATATATCAGGGATCAAAACCCAGACCTGTGAATATCTGCTTACCAGTCATTATGGCATTGCAAGTTTTTGAAAGAACCTGTATCTCAAATAAGGCCTTTGGGCCAGATTGTCACAAGGGCTCCGCCCCCAAAATTGGGGCTGGGTTTTTGAAACAATTCTTATTCCCATCTAGGTACCTATGTGAAGGGGTCAGATTTTCTGCCTATTCAGGAAATGCAGAGAAAACAACATTTGATCATTGTTATTTTATTATTGCATTGGTGAATGTGGATAAAGATTTTTAAAAAATAGCCATTTTGCTATTTGGAGAGACAAATTCAAAAGAAAACTGTTGACTTTACATAAAAAGTCCAAAGGACCAAGAACTAAAAACACCAATAAAGACTAAATTTCAGGTACTCTAGTTAGAATTGGAGGGGAGGATGGGAAGAAACCAATATTTTCTAATAGGATAAGCAAGTCAGCAATCTTTGAAATCTTATTCATCTTTGAAATCTTATTCATCTTTGAAGACCCAGGGGATGTTCAGGTAATTGAAAAGAACGGCAATAATACAGTGATTTCTAATAGCTCAGCAATGCTGCATATGTACACACACACACCGAACCCTCAGTAAAATTGTTGTACATTGCTTAGCAAGCAAACATGGCAACAATTTGTAGCTGGTAAAGATTTTTTGTCCTCTCTTAATGCAAAATAAAGGAATTTTATGTATGTTTTAAGAATAAGAAATCAGCGTATAATTTATATTTTTGCCAACTGTCTTATAAACCAAACCAATGCATCTGAATGTTGAAGATGCCATCTATTTCCCATATGTTGAAGGTGATGGTTTAGCCCAGAAAGCACTTGAGTAGAGGATGTGCTAATTAGAAGCCACTTTGCCAATTGCAAACATCCCAGAAAGCAGCTATTTTGGGAGACCCTCTAACCTGAGGTCACAACCCTCCTCTCTGGGTTTTCTCTTGCAGCCTCAGGATTTTTCCTTTCTGCTGTGCAAATGCAGGAGTCCAAAGCAAATGTGCGTTCTTCAAAAATCAGTGTCTGATCCAGCAAGGCACTTAAGCACGTGCCTAGTTTTAAGCACAAGTCGTCCCATTGATTTCCACAGGAGTACTCCTATGGTTCAAAGTTCAGCAAAGCTCTTTAGCATGTGCTTGGCCAAGGTTGCCATATAATGGCAGAAATACTGTACACAACTTGAGTAAAATACTAGCTTTAGGAGTGATATAGGTTCCCTTTCTGATGCCTTGCCACCTATCCTGAATCACCCATCTAGCCCTTTGCTTTCAGAATTCCCCGCCAGCCTGGCAGCCTCATGGTTATGACACTTCCTCTCTCATCTCAGCCCTTTGTCTTCCCCTCGCTCTCTTACTGTTCCCTCCTTACCTCCCTTCTTCTTTCCTAGGCTGCCCCAGGCAGCAGTTCACCTGAAGAACTCTGAAAGGACCAGAGGATACTTAGATAAATGGGGGGGAAAAAACAAAAGTAGCACGCGACCTTCAGGTTGATAGCAAAAAAAATGGGCTATACCTGGAACCAGCTAGAGCGAATGGCCCAGGATAGAAGACTCTGGAGATCTGTGGTTGGCGGCCCATACCCCGGTTGGGGTGACGGGCATGAATGAATGAATGAATGAATGAATGAATGAGCAGGATCTCGTCAAAATGCCACTTTTCAAAGCCCCAGAAAACTTCAGCTTTGACAAACCTTCACAATGGACCGAGGAAGCAGTATTTTGCAAGATTTCAAATTGCTACAAAACTCCAGAAAGAAATGGAAGCTATCCAAATATGTTCTTTAATTTATGCTGTAGGGAAGCAGGCAAAACACCTCTTTAGATCCTTTTATTTGACTGAAGAGGGTCACAAAGATGACTATGTAAGGGTTCTGGCTATGTTTGATGCATGCTTTATGCCTCAGAAATGTGTTTTATGAAAGAGCAGGTTTTCACCAGAGAATTCAAAGACCAGGGGAAAATGTTGAATGTGTTAAAAGAGCTCTGCAGACATTGGCTGAAAACTGATTTTGGAATTGCAAAAAAGACGGTTACTCGCCGTTGTAACTGTTGTTCTTCGAGATGTGATGCTCATATCCATTCCATGTAGGTGTGTGCGCGCCGCGTGCACGTTCGCCGGAAGACTTTTACCCTAGCAACTCAGTGGGTCGGCTGGGCGCCCCCTGGAGTGGCGCCACCATGGCGCCGGATATATACACCAGCCGACCCACCCACTCCTCAGTTCCTTCTTGCCGGCTACTCCGACAGTGGGGAAGGAGGGTGGGTTTGGAATGGATATGAGCAACACATCTCGAAGAACAATAGTTACAATGGTGAGTAACCGTCTTTTCTTCTTCGAGTGATTGCTCATATCCATTCCATGTAGGTGATTCCCAAGCCTTACGTAGGCGGTGGGGTCGGAGTGAGATGTTACAGAATGCAAACTGCTGAGCCAAAGGTTGCATCATCTCTGGACAGGAGACCAAAAAGCGAAGGTCCGGATCGAGGACCAGGTAGCAGTACGACATAGCCCGGGAAGGGTATGTGAGTCGGAAAGGCAGCAGAAGAAGCCTGAGCCCTGGTGAAACGAGCAGTAAGGTGGCTCGACGGAACATGGGCCAAGTCACAGGAGGCTCTGGGAGGAGACAGGTAGGCCCTTCATCCGGTCTGCCAATACAACAAAGAGTTGGGGGCGTACAAAAGGGCTCACCTGCTCGACATAAAAAGCGAGCGCCCTAAGGACGTCTAGGGAGGGCAGATGTGCTCCCGTCGCAATGATTGGGCTTCGGAAAGAAGACCGGAAGGAAGATATCCCGGATGATATGAAAGGTGAACAGCACCTTAGGGAGGAAGGCCGGACGTGGTCACAACCGCTCCTCGTCCTTACGCCACATAGTGTACCGTGGGTCCACTGTGAGAGCCTGAAGCTCGGAGACTTGCCTAGCCGATGCAAAGGCTACAAGGAAAAACTGTCTCTCAGGACAGGTACCTCAGCGAGCATGCTGTCAGTGACTCGAATGGAGCAGGCATAAGTCTGCTTATAACCAGGTTGAAGACCCATGAGTTGGTGGGGCGGTGAACTCGGGGGCATAAATGCCCCAAGCCCTTGACGAACGTAGAAACCACAGCGTGCGAGAATATGAAGCGGCCACTCTCCCTTGGAAGGAAGGTAGAGACAGCTGCCAAGTGCACCCTTAATGATGAACTGCGCCAGGCGCTGCTGTTGGAAGATCATAGGCAATCCCAGAGGAAATAGATCGGAGCCTCTGTGGGGGAAACATTGTGTTTCGTAGCAACAAGAGAAAGACTGCCAGTTGGGCAGATATGTTAGCCGAGTGGAAGGCTTCCTACCACCCCGGGTAATCCTGTAGGACCGAGACCGAACAATGTAACTCGGATCGGTTTAGGCCCGCAGCAGGCATGCGGAGATGTGCAGGGATTGCAGGTCTAGGTGGTAAAGTCTGCCATGATCCAGCGTCATGAGGTCTGGGCAAAGAGGCAGGGGAATCGGATGGCTACTGACAGGTCTAGCAACCTGGTGTACCAGTGCTGCCTGGACCACGCTGGAGCGATCATGATCCGATGCGCTCTGTCCCTGCGGAGTTCTAGCAGGACCTTGCGAACCAGCGGGAGCGGTGGGAAAGCGGACGGCGGACGGCTCGTCTACAGCATCAGAAAAACAGCCAAGATCAAGTCCTGGGAGAGGCCTTGGCATGAGCAGAACTTGTCTCTCGTTTCGTTCCCGCGAGAGCGAAGTTCCGGAAACGTAATGGATAACATCCAGAGGAATCAACCACTTGAGAGACCGGAAGAAACTGTTAAGGCGATCCGCCAGAGAGTTCTGGACCCTTAGGAGAAAAGGCGCTACCAGGTCCGTCAATTGAGCTGTGCAGGAGTCCCGGAGCTGGCTAGCTCCCTGCAAAGAGAGGAGGACCGTGCTCCTCCGTGCTTGATTATACAACGGGTGTCCGTTGTGTTGCCTGTGAACACTGAGACACAAAAGCCTCGTAGGTGCTGCTGAAGCACCTGGTAGACAAGGCAGACTGCTCTCAACTCCCGGACACTGATATGCAAGGGCAGCTGTTGAGCCAACCAAAGGTCTGGAGTGGGAAACTAACCCAAGTGAGCACCGCAGTCAAGAGATGGGGGCGTCCATCCTGAGGGACACCGAGGGTGAGGAGGATGGAACAGCACCCCTGCACACATCAGGGAGGGCGTCGACCCCCAGTCGAGGGAGCCTAGGATGCTCGTGGGGATCGAGGCGACCATGACCATGCTGTCTCTGGCCGTGTGGTACACTGATGTGAGTCACGGTTAAAGTGTACGGACGTGAAGCCTGGCATGTTCGGTTATGCACATGCAGGCAGCCATGTGGCGCAGAAAACCTCGGCAAGTTCAAGCCAAAGATGCCGGGAAGGTCCGTAAACCTTGTACAATGGTTACCATCGCGTGAAAGCAAGGCGTAGGTAAGCCGGCTGTGCGATACTGAAGTCCCGGGTGGCCTCATTTAAGTGTATACCCTAAGTGGGAATCCGGGTGGATTTCGCTATGCGGATTCTCAGGCCTAAACGCAGGAATAGGACCTCATCGACACCCACAGGAGTGGTAACTTGGGCCTCGGTGGTCCCTGGAATGAGCCAAGCGTCCAGACACGGAGAACGTGTATCCGACGGTGGCGGAGTGGGCGGCGACTACAGGCAGACACTGTGAATACACATGGGGCTGTATAGAGGCCGACCGGGAGGACCGTAAACTGGAAATGACGGTTGGCCACAAACCGGAGGTACCTTCTGAGAGGAGGATAAATGGCGATGGGAAAATACGCGCCCTTCATACCAGTCTCCGGGATCCAAGGATGGGATGACGGTCCCCATGGATACGATGCGGAACTCCAGGTATATCATAACAGGTTGAGTTCCCGCAGGTCTAGGATAGGTCTGAGACCTCCCTTCACCAGCTTTCCAGCACTGGACTCGACAGCTCTTGCCTGGCCGGAGTGAATGGTGCGGATATTGTCGGTGCCACGGCAGACATCGGTGCCGGGCGATCCGACTGAGCATAGCGCTCGGCTGCAGAGCAGGCGGCTCGGACGCAGCAAGGATATTGTGCCTCTTCATCCTTCAGGCCGAGTGGACGTCGGAGCCAGCGACGGTCGGCGCCGAGAGGCCTTGGCGGTACCGGCGATCCGGTGCCGAGGGAGCGCTCCTTGAAGATTAACCGGCGCTCGGTGCCGAGAGTGGAGGAGCAAGAGCTGCCTCCCTCAGGAGCTGTTTGGGACGAAAGTCCCGCTCCCCTTTGTTCTCGGATTAAAGGCCTCACAAATGCGGCACTTATCTATGAGGTGAGATCCCTCGAGGCACTTAGGAGAGGATCTCTTGTCGGCATCGGCTTGTGGCCGGCTGAGCAATATAAAACCCTGTGGACCGGGCATCGGACCCGGCACCGGGTGAGGGGAAGGGGATAAACCCCAAACCCTGTGAAATAAATACACTATACTATACTACAAACAATGAAAGTTAACTACAACTATAAACATCTGAACTATATACGTAATGAGAGAAACTATGAGTAGCTAGGGAAGTGGAGGTCAGCTAAGCCGCGCTCCACTGTTCCAACGACCGACACGGGCGGTAAGAAGGAACTGAAGAGTGGGTGGGTCGGCTGGTGTATATATCCGGCGCCATGGTGGCGCCACTCCAGGGGGCGCCCAGCCGACCCACTGAGTTGCTAGGGTAAAAGTCTTCCGGCGAACGTGCACACGGCGCGCACACACCTACATGGAATGGATATGAGCAATCACTCGAAGAAGAACATGAAAATATCAGAGACAGGATGGTTATTGGGTTAACAGATAAAAATCTTTCACAGCAGCTACAATTAAAAACAGACTTAACCCTACCCAGAACTATTCAAATAGCAAAGCAGTCTGAGATGGTGAGACAGCAAAACCAAGAGCAACTTGCCGAACTTTGAAAAAAAAACAAGAAATTAGCTTAGAAGATGTGAAATACAGCATGAGTGCTATAAGAAGTTCTCCCTGAGCCGAGGAGAGAACTCTCAAACTAAGAGGGAGAAATTCTAGTCAAACACCAAAGCCTTTCAAGCCTAAATGCAGGAGATGTGGAAAAATGCTTAGTCCTCAGATGTATGATTTGCCAAAGGTACATGTTTTAATAAATGCACAAAATATGGACCTTTGCAGCTGCTTGCCACACAAAAGCACTCAGGGAGTTGACTAATATTGCAGGCGGCCAGGCACCAGCAAGCATATAAAGAATAAAGTATTGGCATGTGAATGCTGCAAAACGAACAGTCCAACACAAAGAACCTTTAACAACACCTCTACCAACAGACCTTGAACAAAACTAGCTGAAGATGTATGTAAATTTGGAGGTCAGCATTTCCTGGTTGTAGTGGACTATTTTTCCAGATATATAGAAATAATGTACTTGAAAGACATAATGTGTCAGTTTTATCAAGAAACTCAAGTGCAGTTTTGCTCACTTCAGTATTCCAGAACTTGTCATTGCAAACTAGATACGATTTGATTTCAGCCACATAACGTACTCCCTGGCTGAGTTGTCATTCACTCCCACTATGCTTCCCCCCACCCTTGCGTCAAAGGAATATTTCTCCCCTCTCACACAGTTTTTATGCACTGTCTTTCTCCTGTTGGAACTGACCGAGTGTGAGATGAAATTCATTATGATTGTGATGCTCTCCTAAGCAACCAGATGCAAGACAAGTATTGTACCGTTCTTCAAAGGGACTACTCACCTACTTAGAGATAAGCACCTGCTTATGTCCTGTGCTGGATTAGGGCCTAAGACAAGGGGCCATCTGCCCTGCAGAGTCTTGTCTTTTTTATTATTATGTTACAAAACTATAGAAATTAGGAATTTGGAGAGTTTTATGCAATAATGATTAGTCTATGTGGCAGAGTTATTTTAAAAAATTACCCTGGTGCACAGAAAAAGAGTGAAACTTATTTTGTGCATGTGGGGAGGTGAGCGTGTGACTTCAGCAGGGTGGAGAGCTGAGCTACTGAGTTGGCATGTGCCTAATACCTTAGCAATGTTCATTTCCTCCACTTGCCCTAGGCTGCTTCTTCCAGCCCTGCCTCAGATTTCAGTGTAATGCTTGCCAATCGGTTACAGTCTTTGGCCCCATGTCACTTTCATCCCATTGGATGACTGTCACGGGAGCTGCCCAATGGTGCGCCACTAATGAGGCAGTTTAAAGAGCAGCTGGGGATGTGCAATTGTTGGATTAGGGTCAAGGCCAACAAAGCAAATGGATGAGAGAGACAGAGGCTGAATGACTGCCAACAAGCAGGGTTTCTATTATCCTGCTAAAGCAGGACATTCATTACCATCTATTGTAACATAATTTGGGTTCAGTCAAGCTGTCTCTCCCTCTCCTCAGATTTACAATTCAAAACTATGCATGGGCCAATGAGCACATTGTCCCATGTGGCCACGTTACTCCGGGAGAGGAGAAGGCATGTCAGAAATGAATGAGGCATGAAGTCCAAACTCAGGGTGAAGCCAGAGCCGATACCTCGTTACTGGGTGCTGAGACATAAGTTAAGGGTAATGTGCCTGGAGATTTTTGCATCTCTCTGATGCTTGTTTGTTCATTGAGCAGAGATGGGATTTTAAAAAAAATCCTTGTTTATCCTCTGGGGGGAAAAAACAACCCTCCAAATCCTACTGTATCCCCAGAGTAATTTCACCTCATTTTTGCATAAGGCTGCTCCAAAGTTAGCTTGCCATTAAGGTGCAACTCTCTTTTTTAGTCCAACTTTTTCAAGCTCGTTCCTGTTATCGTTTTAACTACGGGTGGATCTGTGATATACCAAAAAAAAAAGTGACATGAACAAAATGGACTTGTAAGACCTTTTTTCTGCTCCTCTTCTTAGCACAAAGCTCCTATTTTAAGACGGATAAATGTAACCTTTCCCCACTGATCTTCAGTAATTACACAGTTTATTACTGCTTAGCTTCATTTTTAAAGCCCGCCTGCCATCTGGACTAAAGGAAACACAGCATGATTGTTTGTGTGCAGTGTATGGCTAGGAAAGCAGTGGGTTTGGGTGTTGAATTGAAAACAAGTACACTAATTCATAGCGCAGGAACCAAAGCCTCGGTGAGAAACTTAATCATTATGCTCAGGTTCTGTGGGGGGGTTTGGGTGGGGGATTTCTTTTAAACAGAAAATCCCTTGTCTCAGCCAGACGGATGACGGGGGCAGGTGGCTACATAGTGAACGTAGATGGACAGTGGAAGTTGCTCTCTTAGGGCTTTGGATTGGGTTCTTAAGTCTAAATTAGGAGTTCTGAGCAGGACCTTCTCACCTAGCAGGAAGAGCTCCATATCCACAGGTGCTGGAACTAGGGGTGCTGCTGCACCTCCTGGCTTGAAATGGTTTCCATTATATACAGGGTTTATAGTTGGGTTCAATGGCTCTCAGCACCCCCACTAAACAAATTGTTCCAGCCCCTCTGTCCATAGCTGGGTCAGAAAGGACAGACAAATCACAGAGAAGGGATGTTGAATGCAGTTTTAATCTATTTTAGATACATTTCCAGCCCTCATTACCATCCTGTCTGAGCACCTCACACAGGGTTTTTCTCCTCACAGCACCACTGAGAGTTAAGGCCATGCTATTATCCCCATTGCACAGATAGGGAACTGAGGCACAGAGAGGCCGAGTGACTTGCCCAAGATCACACATGCAGCTTGCAGAAAAGCCAGGGAACTGAATTCAAGACTCGAGCTAGGCAATTTTTTCTGATGTTCAGAGATGCTCCCACTCTACTGGAGCTGCAAGTCCTTAGCACCCCTGAGAACGGAGCCCACAGTATTGTGCACAAGACAGGTGGTGCGCCCCTTTAGGAGAGGCTCTTTTGTAAAACAAAACAAAAAATCTGAAAGCAAACTCAAATTCTCTGCACAAATCCAGGGACAGACAGCAGAGATGACACCACATGAGAACACACCATTTAACCAAACTTTAGAGCACAGCATGGAACAGTGGACTTTTTTTTTTTAAAGAAAAACACCCCAAAACAAGCTAACAAACAATGGCTAACTCATTGCACAACACACATACTTGTGAGAATGAACAAACAAATATTTGCTCCAATACAATGATGCAACTTCACCAACAGTTCTTAAATGCTAACAGAAAATTCAGATTTTAGGGTCAGAAGGGATCAAGTTCATCTAGTCTGAGCTCCCACACAGACGCTATATAATTTCACACCGTTATTCCTACATCCAGCTCAATGACTTGTGGGGGAACTAAAACAACTCTTTTAGAAAGATATGCAGTCTTGATTAAAAGATTTCCAGGGATAAAAGACCCACTACATTCTTTGAAAAGCTGTTCCAATCATTTGTGTCCCTCACTGTTAAAAATTTGCACTTAGTTCTATTTTGAATTTGTCAAGTTTCAAATCCCAGCAACTGGCTCTTGTGTTGCCTTTCTCTGCTACATGAAATAGCTTTTAGTATCGGATAGCTTCTCTTCATGCAAGTACGTCTAGAACACAACCAAGCTGCCTCTGAACCTGCTCATCAATGAGATCAATATATTGAACTCCTCTGGAGTCACTCTAAGGCAAGTTGCCAGAGAGAATTCCCAGTCACTCCTACTAATCCTGTGACAAGATTTCCCACTGATCTCTCAACACTTTGCCCCACACCTCCCTGCAGAGAACACTTGGTAGAAGGTGAGTCTTGAGGCATCTCTGGAACCAACTCCCAGCCCTGATGAAGGATGGCCCTGATCCAAACTCCACTAAGTCATTCAAAGTCTTGGTTGTCTTCCCATTGGATACAGCTGTGAAGTATGAAACAACTTTCAGAACCTCGGACTTCTCACTAAGAAGGTCCCATCACTAGCTTCCTTCTGTTGACACCAGGAGATGGCTCTCATCTGAAGAGCTTTGGATCAACTGCTGTGGCATCATATCTATCTATGGAACTTATATGGCCTTCAGCACCATAAGAATCTTCCATAAGTTAAATGATAATAGATGATAGGGGGAGCAAGAATTCTGTCAGGTTTGTGATATCCAAACTCCCTTACGATGAAAGCTGGCCATAACATTTCAAATGATTAAAGAGTTTACTAAACATTTTTTCAGACTCTCAACCAGCCCTGGTGGGAATGTGCTTTACTTAATTAATACTCAATTTTTACTCATGATAATACAAAAAATGCCAACATTCTTCACTTTCACCCTCCCCCCTAAAATTAATAAATCAATCAAACAACAACTGGAATTGGTAGCTTCATTTGGGCACAAAAGCAGCAGCAAATTCATTTAGAACTAAGTGGATAACTGATATTTCGGTTTTGCCCCCAAACCAAAACTGGAAGTTTTTTATTTTTTGCCAAAATAAAATAATTTTTAAAAAATGTGTTTGCTCAAATGAAGAATTTTGTTTGACCCAAACATTTCAGGGAGGGCTTCATTCCATCTTAGGATTGGGGGTGTTCACCATTGCTTGGTGGTAGGGTTTTATCCCAAAAACACAACTATAAATAAAACCGTTTGAAAACAAAGTCAAAATAGTTAATTTTGAAACTGTCAAAATGAACCATTTAAACTTTTTCTCAAGCTGTATTAGACCTGAATTCACAATTAGGTTCAGAGCCCTGAAAAATGCACGTTACAGCAAATTTACTATTCGTCGTAAAAAAAGTCACCCAGTTCTAGTTTCATTCACATTTTGAAGGTTGCCATCTAATGTGGCTAATCAGCTCATGAAGGCGATTTAGTACAGATTCCCAAGGAAGGACAGAGCATTGTGCACCATCAAATAAAAGCCACAAAGCACCCCCACGCTCAGTGCACTCCAGTTTGCAGCAGGCTGGTGTACAGAAGCAGGCAAATGTATGCAAGAAATGCCATGCATTCAGAAGTGTGTTAGCAGACAGATATCACTAAATGCTGACAGTGGTTCTCCTACCACCCACTGGCTGCAGATGGGATGCGGGGCAAGACTTTCAAAATAAGAGGTGTAGCGGGGTGATCACCCCGCTCCGGCCCTGGAAGGGTGAAAGCAGCGCAGGAGAGGCCTGTGGCAGGGTGAGAGAGATTAAGAATGGCTGGGGAAGCTGAGTGGGTAGCTGACCATAGCTGCGGCTGGCTTAATGAGGGCCCAGCTGGCCCTTATAAGAGGGCTGGGGCCAGAGGCTGAGAGACAGTCCCTACAGCTTCTCTGAGAGAGAAGGCCCTGGCTTCCTGGGAGCTGAGCAGGGTACCAGAGGTGCAGCAGTGCTGGGGAAGGGCAGAGGGAGCTGGGGAGCTCCAGCCTGGTAAAACCCCAGGCTGCAGGCCTTGTTAAAGGATCCAAAGCAGGTACTGGGGCTGCAGGGGGGCACTCCAGAGATAGGACCTGCTGCCTTTGCCTAACCCCCTTGCTGCTGATGAGTGGTTTACAGACTGCAGTCTGCCCCCGAGAGCGGGGGCTAGATAGTGACTGGCAGTAGCCACGGAGGCAAGGTGGGGATAGAGGGTTGGGGGTTCCCCTGGGTGGGAAGACCCAGATCATAGGTTACTGCTGGGGCAGAACCCTTAGGAAAAGGGGCACTGGGGTCTGGGAGGGACACGGGGGCCAGCAGCAGGCGAGACACCAGCCTGCAGAGGGTGCTCTGGGCTGGAAGAGCTAATTCCCAGGACAACCAGCAGGAGGCGCCGTGCCAGTGAGTCGTCACCCCACCACAAGAGGCTAAAGTTAGGCTCTTAATTCCAGCTTTAGGCACCTAAATAAATGGCCTGAAACACTGACTTCACTGGGAGCTGCTAGGTACTCAGCAGTTTTGAAAGAGACTATTTATCTAGAAGCTTTTAAAAAATTTTTTAAAAAAGGATGGGGCCAGATTTTCAAAATTGCTCAGCTCCTAGCAGTTCCCCCGGTATACAGCAGCTTGCCCCTGATGTCAGTGGTTCAGAATGATATCCCAGGCCACTTAAACGAGTGCCTAAATATGGATTTAGGAGCCTAACTGCCTATTTCATGATGTTTTCTGGCCATCATTCTGGCTTTACACTTGTAAGACTCCTATCAATAGGACTGGGGTGCTCTCAGTCACCAAACGGGAGGCCTCCACAGCAGCATTTTTCTATTAAACAACATTTTAAATTCCCCCCGGATGTTAGATGCCAACAAGGCATTGGTGCTATGTCTCCACACGACTAGCAGATTGAGTACGGGACGTTACAGAATGCTCCGGGTTTCCTGGCATGCCAATTCAGCAGCAGCTTTTCATTTCTCATCGGCCACGCTACCACACAAAGGCACAGCTACGGGTTCCTTTGGCCAGTTTTCTATCCTTGACTTTGATGGCTGCTTCCACAACGGAGGCTGTGGGTAAGACATGGAAAAGCAAACCTCTTTCATCCATCTGCCGTATGTTCTTAGGCGGGTAGCCAGAACACATCTCAAACGAGTTTTGTTTCCTATTCACAGCAGACTCCTTACAGACATAACAAGCCTGACCACATGGGCTTTTTTAAGTTTATACATTAACACTTTCTCCAGCTCTCAAGCCACCCATTGCTTGAGCCAGAGTGGGATTGCCTAAAAAGTTGAGAGGATTTAAACACTCAGATCCCATTGAAACTTAGTTGAGCACCTAGTTCCCATAGGCCCCATTGAAAATTTTAACCTTGAATTCACATTTCCACACTCACTTTCCCACCTTCCCTGACTTGGCTAGAATTTGTAGCCCACTAACAAGAACCTCCTTCAATCTCACAGTTCCATAATGCTCACGTAGCACTTTGTTGGAATTGGGTGAAATTTTCAAAAATGGCCAAGCCAAATTTTCAAACACAACTTAGTTCCATTGGACTTTGGCTCCTCAGGGACAGATGTACAAAAGCATCTGGGTGCTTAGAGATGCAGACAGGTGCCTAGTGGGATTTCTGAAAGCACCTACAGGCAATGTCTCCACTACACATCGCTGACAGACAGCAGGCTCAGGCTGTGTAGTAAGTTTTGTTGTCAGAAGGGGGTCATGCTGCAATGAAGTTTCAGAGCCGCTGGTCTTCACAGAGCTTAGGTCGGCACTACTGGAATATAAAGAACAATAAATTATTATTATTACAAAGTGTGTTGCACACCTCCTCCCTCAACAAACCAAGCAAGAGACTCCATGATTGGCCTTAAAAGGATCACTGTCAGTCCAATGTGCTTTTCAAGGTCAGGCGATGTCTGCAATTTAAAAAAATCTGCATACTTTCCATCTAATTATCACCCCTCCCTTGATAGCTCCAGGAACGCATTATTAAGTCTGTTGCTGAAAACGGGAAACATTATGCTATTTTAATACTTGTTTTCCTGTCTCATTAAAGTGTCATCTTTGCATCTCCCAGCCAACTTGGAAAACATAAAATTAAAGCTATGTCACAGGCATCAGTGATCAGTGCTGGAATGGGAAAGCTAAATGAGAAGAGTGGTATAAGTCAGCTTTGCTAATGTTCTCTTGCTTTTATCTGTCCTCCGTGAGTTTATTTCATTACTGTCTGAACTCAGCCCAGAAAGAAAACATTCAAAACAAACTGGCCCCAAATCAGATCCAGAAGGAACTGTCGGGGGAGGGAAGGGGACAGAAAACCCATTAAAAATTAAATGCTAATTACTCAGCCCAGTTTGCTAAGGAGAACGTTGGATGGGGGCACAGTGCATCAATCAATGCCATTTACCTTTGGTGAACTGGGTTTAAAGCCTAACTGGGTCACAACTAGTGACACCTGATTGGGTTTGCTAGAGCCAAGTGATTCATGCATAGCAAATCACTCACAGTAAGAACTTCACCTTCTTTTACTATTATCAAAAACATCCACAAGCAATTTCCTGGCCAAAAATGAGTAACTTGCCAGAACTTCCAAATATTAGAGAATGGATAGACGGCAAAGCACTGCTGAGCGATATAGACCCTTCTTCAACAGCATCCGTGTACTGCTTTTGGTTTTCAAATTTCCTTTCCCTGTTGAGATAGTTCTGCTTTGTGCTGTGTAAGTTATGCTTTTTCCTACATTTCTTCTCGTTCTGATTCTGCAATTTGATTGAGAGCTACTTTAGGTTCCTCAACTACCGCTGGGTAGGAAATTGATGGTGTGAACCTTAGAGCTAGCTTTGGCATTTTATGTTACGCGGCAGTAATGCAAAGGAACCTATCGGCCTGTATCCGGTAAGACAGTGGATCTCACCCTATTTACCATTGTGAGCCGCATCCAATACTACCTGGATGGCCCTGAGGATGTCACATGGGCCGCAGCTCTGTGTTGATTGGGCTGAAGGTGGCCCACGGGCTGAGAACCACTGCTATAAGACACTAGCTGAAGCAGTTAGCATAAGGCTTTGAGGTCTGTGAACTTTGGCTCAGGTAAATGGACCAACGGTCACCCTGAGTTTTGGGGAACTGGGAAACGTGTACTGGAAGGGGAATTTTAAACCAGGAAATCACAAAAACATTGAATTGATACTAAGCTTGGATATTTTAGCATAAAATATTGGCAAATGCTTAACCGTGAACTTGCCTTGGAAACAAACTAACGTATATGGTAACAAGATTATTAATCAATTAACCTATAGAATCATAGAAGATTAGGGTTGGAAGAGACCTCAGAAGGTAATCTAGTCCAACCCTCTGCTCAAAGGAGGACCAATCCCCAGACAAATTTTTACCCCAGTTCCCTAAATGGCCCCCTCAAGGATTGAACTCACAACCCTGGGTTTAGCAGGCCAATGCTCAAACCACTGAGCTATCCCTCCTTCCACAACATTATTAGGGTGAGGCAGTTAGATATGGACAAGGGAGGCTGAATGAATATTCATGACAGCCCCTTGGCCCTATAATGGCCAGACTACCATGTAAGAAGGGTCAGTCAATCTCTCTCTGGACCACTGGATTTGCTGGACCTTTTTCCTCTTATCACCAGATGCCCAAGGAAGGCTGTGATTGTGTGTGAGAGGAACGGTACAAGATATTGCTTTAATTCTGTATTTTTGTTATCTTTTTATGTGGCTGGAAGGGTTTGTGTCTTTACTATTTGTGCTAATAAAACTGCTTAGCGTTTTGCTTTGCCCTCACTGCGAGTGTCTTCGTTGTGCACACTGGAGTTCCCAACTAGACACTGAACTGGTCAACTTTGATTGTGCTGTGCCAGATTCTGAGACTAAAACTCTAGCTTTTTAAATTAGCTTTTTAAATTAGAATTAATTGGAAACCAATAATGATCAATAACCACTAAGAATTGGGCAACAATGTTTTCTCCCTTTTTTTTTTTTAACCACACCATAAATGGTTATTGTGTGTGTCTTGGATTTATGATCCTACGTGCTGGTCTATACATGGACATTTTTAATTAGAGGTATAGTTCAACCAGACAAAAAGCCCTAGGGGAGTGATACCCATATAAAAGAGCTTATCGCCATATGGTTTATGCTGATTGATGAACTAGTATAAGGCACAGTTATAACGTTATTTCTGCATCCACACTAAGGTACATATCAATAACTATATTGGTTAAATATAGTCACACCCTAACTGACATAGTTATCTGGTATAAACTTTCTCCTGGTGTAGCCCAGGCCTAAATCATTTGGGTGGGATTTTGAAAAGCCCCTACTGTGTTTAACTTATGGTCTCCTGCCCTTCTACCAGCTCCTTACTAGTGAGCACAGCCAAAGGTAAACAGCTACCACCATCTTTAACCTAGGAGGGCAGTGAAAGACAGGGGAACTGTGCTCTGGTTGACTCCAATGCTGTTGCTCTCAGTAGAAGTTTGCACCTTCTCTACACTTAGCAATTATAACAGCCTCCTCTGCAGCTGCCCATGCTAGCAGGGCCTTAATTTCCAACTCCAGAGGGCAGGATATTCTTTGGCAACCAATTTGTTTTTTGCTCTGAGAAGTATAGTCAGGCAATAAAGTATTCAGCATTTATGAAATATTAACACCAGGATAGCAGAATCCATATAACATTTCACAGGAGAATCCAACATGCCTCTTTCCAATCATGAGAAGTGGGAAGGAAAAAAAGCCACACCCTTGGATGACATTATTAATTCTAAAGTATAATACGAGAGGAAAAAACGCTTCAGTTTAGGAATAGGGAGAGCTGGGTCCAAGTCCATGCTTTGCCACAGACTTCCTCTGTGGCCTTGACAAGTCACTTAGCTTTTCTGTGCCTCAGTTCCCCATCTGTGCAATGGGGATCTAGCACTGCCTTGGTGCATAGGAGAGTTCAAGGTAAATGCATTAAAGACCGAAGTGACGAGACGAAGACCACATAAGTTCTTTAGCCAGAACCTGGGCAGCACTTGTAAATATGCAAAATGGCTATAAAATCTCACCTTCGTTTGTCTCTCATCATTTTATCCTCCCATAAATTTTTCTATCCTGCACCCATGATGGAGTAAGATTTAGAGAGAGGAGGAAAAGGTACGGGGAGAAATACCACCACCTTGTTTGTCATGGAATAAACAACAAATGAATGAATGATTCTATTTCACTGCATTGGAATCAGGAAAATTGCATGCATGTTTAAAAGAAAATGAAATCAGGTAAGATGAGAAAATATAATGGCAACACAAATAAGGTCCTTCCAGAGATAATGCTGATTAGACTGTCAATGGCATTTTCCGTTAAGAAACGGATGAAATTGAAGTAGAGAGCTAAAAGGCCATTTTAAATGTTGGTGACATTTGAAGAGCAAAGGTGAAAGCTGATGGTGCCAGGATCAGAACTGAAGGCCCATGAAATCATTAGGGGGTAACTTCTGCCTTGAAAAGTGTAAAAATGCAGAAGAGTGCTCCTGAATAAATCCTAAAGGCAGAATCACAATGGAAAGAATTCATCTTCACTAACGCCAGGACTCCTGGAAGACGTCCAAACAGCACCTTTTGCAGTTTGCCAGGGCCGGTCACCCCCAAGTGTTAACAGCAACACCCAATCAAATAGTTTGAATCTCCAAAAAGATTCCAGTCCAGCCCTTGTTTTGGGAAAGGCGTGGATAGTTTCGTAGTTGATCCAAATAGAGCTCTACAATTCTCCTCCTATGAATGTGAGCGGCATATACAGACTACATGATGTGGCATAAGAGTGTTTCCTCACTCGTTTGTGAGGAGCTGCATAACTTGTTGCTTCACTGCTTGTGAAATATGAGATTTGCCCAATGGCATTCCGTATCAGCTCTAGGTTAGAATTGGTCACAATTTTTTACCAAAGAAATGTTTTAAAGGAAAAATGGGTTTTATCCAAAAACAATCATTTTCCACAGGCAAAGGTCATTTTTGGCAGCATTATTTGAGTTTTTCCCTATAGGAAATTCCAGAACAAAAGTGTTCATTTATTTTTAATTGAATTGTTTCATTACAGTTATTGATGTGTTTTCCCTCTTTCCCTTGTTACTTTTTTGTCAAACAACTGATTAGAACAAAATGTGTAGTAGGGGATGGGGGCGGGGAGAAAGGGGTCACCACTCCTTTTTCTGCCCTCCCCAACTCGAGTAGTTTGCAGAACTTCTCCAACTGTGGAAAAATTACAAAGTGGCAAAAGGAAAAAGTAAATTCTCTAACATTTCAGAAGCTGTAAACTGGCAGTGAGACTAAACTATAGCCTGACAGACTCATTTTTCCACTCTTCAACTTTTCCTAAATTGCAGATGTTTGGAAAAAAGTTACAAAATGCAAAAGGAAACAAGAAAAAATAAAGTTAAAAAGCTTTCTACTTCTACATCATTCATGATAATGGATTCGGAGGCAATGCAGGAATAAAGGGGCGGGAGGGATGAAAAAAATATTAAAATTTGGAATTTGAACTATTTGGTTAATTTTTGTTTTTTTTAAATCCAAAATGAAACAATTCAAATTATTTCATTTTGTTTCAAAATTTTCCCAGAAAAATGTGAACAATTTAGAATGAAAATTTTCATATGAATTTTTTTGCTCAAAGTGTCATAAAGACCCAACTTTTTCAATCTCCTCTAATCTAGATACAGAGTTGGATTTTCAAAGTGCCTAAGGGAGTTAGGCACCCAACTCACATAGAAAGTTAATGGGATTTGGACATCTAAACTTTCTCAAGTGCTTTTTAAAATCTCTCTCTATATACACACACAGCACATGTATGTTCATTCTTATAAACATGGTTATATACTAAAACATGCAGTAGAGTATATGTGGATTTATAATTTATAACCGAGTATGTGCTCTGTCCTGACTCAAACACTGTGACCTAGAATGATGTCTTAAAGGTTTCTGTATGTATTCGATTATCCTACGCAGCACAAAGGTGCCTGATAGCACTAAATATGCCTGGTGATGACTGGAATAAATCTGCTTCTGTCTGTGTTGTAAGCTTAGGCCTTTGTGACATGTCATTTCTGGATGTTCTGTTTTACAAGATTGAAATTGTCCAAAGTCACCTACTATTAGAAGCTGGATCAATACTGAAAGGGATTTACTACCTGGCTGAGTGCATAAATCTATAGTGATTAAAGCTGAGATTGGAAAAATATTGTACTTATGTTGGAGTTTTTCTTCTTTCCACTGAGAAGGAAATGAAATGCATTAATGTCAAGGATAGTCTGGATCTGAACAGGTTTGTGACACAGTTGAAATTATCTAGGGCCTAATTTAAACATGCTTCTCTCTCTCCCACCTGTAAAACAAGTGCGTATTTTTATTATAGGTAGAATGGGTTAACTACTCTACACAGTACGTTATCATCAAACATCCCTTCCCCACTCCAAAATGTGAAGTTTCAGTTAGAGAAGAGTGAATGTCCCAGCCAATAATGTATTCAGATAATGTAGCCTCTTTTTCTGCAGCCTATCACTTTAAAATATTTTATTCTGACTATTTTTTGGTCTATAGCTAGCTTGTAAGCCATTTAAAAATCAAAAATTAAGCACCTGAAGTGGGCGGGTTAGTTTTCATTGAACGTATAGGTTCACGGTACAATTTCTTTCCTCTGATTGTATGAATGTAGCTCAAAACCAAATGTCTGTTCCTAATATTCATATTTACAAATGAAAAGACTACTTTCTGAACATATTCTCTAATCACCGCTTCGACTTTGCTGGCTCCGTGAGCGTTCCTGTTGGTAAACCTGTTTGCTAGAATGCTTGTGGAAAGTGAACACAAAAGAGCCACAAACATAGCTGAAGTGAACGTAGTTTTGTCCAGCTCTGGTGACCAAAACAAAACTGTCTCTACAAAAGAGCTCAGCTATCGCTCTCACTAGGAACCACTGGGAGCAGAGCTCTTTTGAAAAATCTGGCCCATAATATCTAGGGGAAAAAATACTGAATATCACTCACACTCTTTGGGTTTTACCACTATTTCAATGGGCACAGAGCCAGGCCAATGCTGAACATTTTTGAAAAGCGCACCCTTTGTATGATGGGATAGCCTAATTTTGACAATGAATTTGGCAACTGATCTTTGATTATCAGCAGGTAAGTATGCCCAGTGGTCTGTGATGGGATGTTAGATGGGATGGGATGGGATGGGATGGGATCTGAGTTACTGCAGAGAATTCTTTCCTGGGTGCTGGCTGGTGAGTCTTGCCCACATGCTCAGGGTTTAGCTGATTGCCATATTTGGGGTCGGGAAGGAATTTTCCTCCAGGGAAGATTGGCAGAGGCCCTGGAGGTTTCTCGCCTTCCTCTGCAGCATGGGGCACGGGTCACTTGCTGGAGGATTTTCTGCAGCTTGAGGTCTTCAAACCACGATTTGAGGACTTCAATAACTCAGACATAGGTTAGGAGTTTGTTACAGGAGTGGGTGGGTGAGATTCTGTGGCCTGCGTTGCGCAGGAGGTCAGACATGATCATAATGGTCCCTTCTGACCTTAAAGTCTATGAGTCTATGAGTCTTCCCAATCCAAAGCTTTGTGGCATCCCAGGAGCCCTTGCATTGACTTCAGTGGGACTCGGATCAGGCCCCAGGACTTTCAAGTGGCCCTCCCCTTAACTTCAATGGGAAACCCAGGGCTGTGCTCATGCAAGAGTTAATTAGTTAAATGGACAAGTTAAAAGACACACGGGCCTGTGCACGGAGAGGAAAGGGAACACAGTTCCACCCTTCCTTGGCAAGAGAAACAAATGTGAAAAGAACCCAAACCCTTCCCTTGCATACTGCCCATTAATTATTAAAACACGGAGGGCCTAGCTGGCTTTTCAAGAGCAATGTCTGCCAAGAAAGAGGCAGAAAGCACGGTCACAGCAGATGCGCTGGAAAGAGCCTCACGCGACAGTTTGCCTTTAACGGACCTTTAAAATGTCTGAGTGGAGGTTTGGGGCTTGTCACTGCATAGCTCCTGTCAAGGGGCCACACCCTGGGGGCCTCATTCAGAGTTTGAGGTCCTTTGCGTTGCCCAAGTAAGGGCAGAGTACAAGTCAGAGGCCTGGAAGAGCCAGCAAGCTACCTCGGTGGCCCATGTACCAGAGACCACTCTCCAGCCATTGGGTCCCTGCCCCTTTTCTTCAGGGCTTTGGCTTGATTTCCTCCAAAACAGAACTGTTTAACACAAGTCCAACCTAGCAACAAGGTCTTCTCCCATTGGCCCAGGGTCTTCTGCAGGAGCCGGTCTACTCCCTGACTCACCTGCGAGCCCTCTCTTCTACTCCCCAGCAGGCAGGCACGTGACTCCGTCGGCTGACCCCCTCTAAAGGGGAGTTTGATCATCCTCTCTGCACCCTCCCAGTCCCCAGTGCTTGTTCTCCAAAGAGCAGTGCTGGCCTCCCCCGCAGCCCTTACAGAGGCACCCTGCCATGTTGCAGCCTGTTCATGCCTAAGGCTCTGTCCCCTGCACATACAGATCTCTGCCTCTAAATGCTCTCTGTGGGTTGAGGAATTGAAGCTGGAAAGGGGATAGACAGTGCCTGAGCCAGGGGAGCCTGGGGATCTGGGATTGGAATGTAGGGTTTCTTCCATGGAGGAGGGTAAACCCTGCCTGCCATGAATGGGAAAAACACAGAGGAATGGCCACGAGGGGCGAGTTAAGACTCAAGGTAGAAGATGTCAGCCCTGCAGAGCCAGGCTCCATGTTCTCCCCTAAGTCAAGAAGGAAAACCTGGTGTCACCTAGTACTGCCAGTCTTGAGCCCCATTACATACCTGGGATGCCAGCTGGGGGCTTACAAGCCTGCATTTGCATATAGGGAGCTAATGGCAGAATGACAAGGGATCGCGCCATGCACACACCACCCCGCTCACTGCCATGCGGCCAACATTATGCTTTCCAGCATGCTGTCTGCCCCACCCAGCCAGTGGGATGCTCCTGTGTCACTCGGCTCTTTCAGAGGTCAAGGATCTTGTAACATGCTGGCTGTGTGTACGAGGATCATAGAATCATAGAATCATAGAATCTCAGGGTTGGAAGGGACCTCAGGAGGTCATCTAGTCCAACCCCCTGCTCAAAGCAGGACCAAACCCAACTAAATCATCCCAGCCAGGGCTTTGTCAAGCCTGACCTTAAAAACCTCTAAGGAAGGAGATTCCACCACCTCCCTAGGTAACCCATTCCAGTTCTTTACCACCCTACTAGTGAAAAAGGTTTTCCTAATGTCCAACCTAAACCTCCCCCTCTGCAACTTGAGACCATTACTCCTTGTTCTGTCATCTTCTACCACTGAGAACAGTCTAGATCCATCCTCTTTGGAACCCCCTTTCAGGTAGTTGAAAGCAGCTATCAAATCCCCCCTCATTCTTCTCTTCTGCAGACTAAACAATCCCAGTTCCCTCAGCCTCTCCTCATAAGTCATGTGCTCCAGCCCCCTAATCATTTTTGTTGCCCTTCGCTGGACTCTCTCCAATTTATCCACATCCTTCTTGTAGTGTGGGGCCCAAAACTGGACACAGTACTCCAAATGAGGCCTCACCAGTGCTGAATAGAGGGGAATGATCACATCCCTTGATCTGCTGGAAATGCCCCTACTTATACAACCCAAAATGCCATTAGCCTTCTTGGCAACAAGGGCACACTGTTGACTCATATTCAGCTTTTTGTCCACCGTAACCCCTAGGTCCTTTTCTGCAGAACTGCTACCCAGCCATTCGGTCCCTAGTCTGTAGCAGTGCATGGGATTCTTCCGTCCTAAATGCAGGACTCTGCACTTGTCCTTGTTGAACCTCATCATATTTCTTTTGGCCCAATCCTCTAATTTGTCTAGGTCCCTCTGTATCCTATCCCTACCCTCCAGCGTATCAACCACTCCTCCCAGTTTAGTGTCATCTGCAAACTTGCTAAGGGTGCAGTCCACACCATCCTCCAGATCGTTAATGAAGATATTGAATAAAACCGGCCCCAGCACCGACCCTTGGGGCACTCCACTTGATACCAGCTGCCAACTAGACATGGAACCATTGATCACTACCCGTTGAGCCCGACCATCTAGCCAGTTTTCTATCCACCTTACCGTCCATTCATCCAGCCCAGACTTCTTTAACTTTCTCTCTCCTGTATGGAATCTTTAACATTTCTCTCTCCTGTATGGAATCAGACCGGCTTGGATGGGTCACCACCTCCAAAGCCACGCAGTGGAACGCCATCCACAGGAAGGACGTGTGTTCTACACTAGCACTCGTGAGAGACGTGACTGCTCAAATTCTGCCTTCCCCACGTTTGTCAGGAAAAGAGAAAAAACACCTGGCCCCCAGAGAGTTCTCTCTCTCTCTCTGGTCAGGCAAAAGATACTAGAAGCTCTGGATGTGCCGTTGGCGGGGTCCAAAGGTAAAGTTTCTCTAACAAGCCATGTGCTCCAGTCCTCTAAAGATTTTTTGCAAACTGGCAGTTGTGAGACAGCAATAGTGGTAGTTAGCACTGTGCCTGTGATAATCACAGCGTAATCATTTCTGATGCTACTTGCAGTTCCTTCCATAATCGCTGTAATTTTAAGTGGATTGAGTGCCATTTAAGTGACAAGATTGTTCTGAGTGTCAGCAATACATGCATCCAAAGTTATTCCAGCTTCGAAGATGTTCTTGGCATGGAGTGCTTAATGGCATTTAATGTTTGTAAATCTTGAGATGAGTTAAATGTTAATTACCACTGGAAAAAAACCTCCCAAGCTGAAGTATGCAAAGAGTGCAGCATACTTGCTGTTCCTACTATATTCTCTTCTTTCTAATTACGCGGTAAACACCGCATGCCCTACCAATAATAAAGACATGTCTTGATGTTTATTATTTTGATTTGTTATAATTTTTTTATAATGCTTATTCAGGAATGAAGTACTCTTTTGTTAGAGCCAATTGAAAAATGGGGAGGGAAAACAATTCCCCCCCCCAAATCTAAATTTCAGTTTTTCTTCATTGCACCAGGTTCAAAATGGACCCATTCTTGACTTCCTTTCAGAATTTTTAATCAAAACATTATTGAAATAGCTAAAAGGTTTACTAAAAATCTAATTTTCTATAAATGAAAAGTTTCTATAACCATTTTGGTGCATCAAAAATCATGGGGAAAAGTTAAGTTAAATTTTAATGAAAAGTTATCTAGAAAAAGGCTATTTGTCAATTCATAAAATGTCAGGCAAATATTTCAACAAGCTCGACATGTTACAGCTTGGATTTTCGAAGAGGAATAAAGAAATTAAGTCCTCAGCTCCCACTGACTACCTGCCCATCTGCCATTTCTTTCAAGTGAGTCCCTCAATCTACCAACATCACTTCAGTTTTGTCTACATGGGGCTTGAGCCAGCTAAACATCATCCATGCTCCTTTCTCAGCCAAATATCATCACTGGCTAAGTCGGATGAGATACAGCTCTAGAGCTGGATGGCACTAGGATTCTGAAGGGACTGCCGTTTCTTCACTAACCTTCTGAATGGCCCCCCATGCGCTCACTGAACTGGAGGGGAGAGCTCACATTCCTCTGGATCCACACAGGAGAACAATCCCGGAGACTGCACCACCCTTTGAGAACACTCAACAAGATGCGAACAGGCCCAGCCGAGAGCAGCTCCTTTCACTGCAACTATGCTCCGCAATACATCTGCTGATTTTTATCCATTGCCAGGGAGGGGACCATTGATCAAGGTAAGCAACACAACCTCTGCATCTGCACCCAGACTAACATGGGGTCAAGGAGATCCACGATTTCTAAGTGGTCAGAGTTCTCTCTGCAATCTTTGCAACAATCCTGACCAAAAATGGAAGATGGTAAGTGGCCCAGCTGCTTGATGGTAGACAATAGGTGGACAGACTGCCAGTGTCAGATGGTTTCCTGAGCACTTGCTTGCTTGAGAGAAACCAGCAACCTACCTCTCCTCTCCCTGCCCCCTCAAGAGAGGCCCTGGTAACCTCATTCTGCAGTGGTCCCAGTGAGTGATCTGCAGACTACTCATTATTTAGCACAAAACATTTGCTAACAGGAACTAAAAAAAAAATAATTTAAGCTCTTCAGCTACATTATTTCTTTTGTATCGCTTGCTGAGTACTAGGAATGGAAGCCATCCGCATGCCCGTCTGCAGTAAAATTTAGCCCAGATGTTAAGTCATTTAAACAGCATGCTCACTTTTTGGTATCTCAGCAACATTTTAAAGGAAACTCAATGATCCAGGTCAGATTCCTACAAGAATTGTTTGGTAATGAGTGGTAGGGAATGGAAGGTCGGTCAATTGACTTCAGTATTCCTAGTGGAATTTATTTTATTGGATATTATTTGGCCAGTTTAAAACTGGCCAAAATAGTAGAGTGAAATATAACATTTTATTTAGATTAAACCCTCACAAAGCCCCAGTGATTCCGTCCCCTCCCCCCAACTACGGGATTCTTCGGAATACTAAGACCCTATTTATGAAGCTACCAGCCCTGCTCCCCGCTATTAAATACGGGCAAGGAAAATTACCTGTGTGTGACTATTTGACCTGCCAGACAGCCAATCTGCTACAGTGTTGGGTCCTCCTTTGCTTATCTCTCAGGCAAATCCACCTTGGCAATAAATAGCAACCTCAAAGCATGGCTTCAGAATAAAGTGCACTTTTTAAAAAAGAAAGTGTTTGTTCTCTTTTACAAGTATCTCAGCAGAGAGACTACTGCCTGAGTAGAAAATGATAATCTGTTTTAAATCCTTACTGCCAAAGATCAAGACATACATCAAACCTGGTCCAAACATCAATTTGCACTGTGCGGCTTAGGGAGTTCTCTATTCAGCCCACAATTCACTCTAGTGTTCCTGGGAGTTCTTTTGCACATTATAGAGCAACTAGAATATCTGCCACCTAAGAACGATTTTGCTGGTCATAAAAACTGCCAGACAAGAGTGAATCACTAACACAGTAACTCGCTTTAAATTTAGGCTAATTAATTTATCATTTGCTCCCTAGAGCAGGTTCACTTTTTCCTTAGGCATAATCATAAACCTGTTTATCACTAATTACTGTCTGAATAAGGACCTATCCTGCAAATACTTATGCATGTGAGTAACTTTACTCATGATACCAGCCAATTGACTCCAATGGGATTATTCCTATGAGTACAACTGCTCATGTGGATGTCTGTGGGATTGGGCCCTAAACTATTTTAGGATATATTTTACTATCTAGTGTCAATACTGGCATTAGAATATTTCCCCTTGCAGAAGGAACATATTTCCATCAAAGGTAGGAGAAGCATTTTATGAGGAAAGCATTGGCCACTTTCGGATGAAAAACCCCTCTGGGCTTCATCGGTCTGTGTAATAAAATAAATGAAAAAAGAAGCTAGATGAAAAACTGGAATCAGTGGTGTGACCATGCTGCTCTGTAATAGGTATTTACAGTTTTTAGCTAATCAGATCAATAATCATCTTCTGCCATTTAGTTATAACCCAAAAATGTTATAGGTAAAGGGCCAGATTTCCAAAACTGTTTAGCACTCACAATTTGGGCCAGGTTTGTTTGTGTTTTTTTTTTTTTTAAAAGAGCTCAGCTCCATTTAGGCATGTAATTTAAAGTGGCCAGATTGTCAAAGGCTGAGAACCCAGCAGCTCCATTGTTCTCAACAGGATCTGTTCAGTGCTGAGCATTTCTGTAAATGTGACCCAATATTTGTATGAACTTACACCGTATAATCAGTATGCCCCACGAAACAAAAATCTGCTATTCCTCCTCTGCCTCAGTTTCCCTGATCTGCTGCAGTTGCAGGCAGCCAGCTATATTGGCTGTGCTGAGCTGAATAGGAAAGAATATCGTACCACATTGTTGACATTGATGTAAAAGGGACTTTGATTTTGCCAATAACCAAAATCAATGGCTGGCTTGTTCTTGTCAGCCATGTCAGGCCATAGCTACACCTTTGTTCCATTGATTGAGTAAATAACACACATTATGCATTAATGAAGAATATGCTCTTATTCAAAAAAAAAAAAAAAAAAAAAAACATAAACATAAATCATCAACCTGGAACCAGACCAGGAGCTCAGTCAGCCAAGCTAGACCAATTGAGCGAAGAGGAGTTGCTGCTGTTTTTTTTTTTTTTTTTTTTTTTTTTTTTAAAAAAGAAAAAAAAAAAATTAAAACCTAATAGTATACCCCTTACTCATCCTGTTTACTACTAGGCCCTTAAGCCACTCTTCCACTGAGAACAGCTGGAAACTATTCCTGAACCACTGAGGCACCAAAACAAGCAAACACTGAGCAGGCTGTCTTGTCTCTTATCCCCCAGTCCCTCCACCTCCATCTCTCATCCATCATCATGCAGCAATGGGGCATGGGCTGCAAGTGCAGCTGCTGGGCAGCTTGCTTGTGGGCCTTGATGGCTCTCCTAAAAAAAAATAAAAAAAAAAAAAAAAGAAAAAAGAAAAAGCCTCAGCCATTTCCTCATGGAGGAGGGAAGCAGCAGTTCAGGCGAAAGTCTCAACTCCTCTTCTCTGCTCACTCACTGGTCAGGTCTGGGGTCTTCTGTCAAAACAAAAAAAAAAACAAAAAAAAAACCAGACTTTCCCTCCTTCTTTCCTTTGGGGTGGGCAGGGCAGCAGCAGCCAGCATTCATGTCAACCAGTGGTGCAGGTCCCCCCCAGTGCAGCAGCCCCACAGTGCCACCCTGTGCCCACTGCACTGCTGTGCCCTCCTCCCTGCCCTGCCTGCCCTCCCCCTGGCCCTGCAAGCGGGTTGTGCAGAGGTCACAGACTGGTGACCTGGGCAGGACCACACACCCCCACACATGTGCTTCATTTTTAAGCAGGTGACTAACTAGCAGCAGACACACATACTGCAGCACAATGCATAGCATTGTACAGCATTCTGGGATGTATCAGCATAGCATTGCAGCACATGCATTCCTCTCTTCCTCTCTGATAAGGCCTGAGCTGGAGTCAGCCCATGTGTGTCAGTTCTGGGCACAGTTCTGAGAAAAGAAATTGGAAAGGGAAAAAGGAGAGAAAAAATGAGAAAAATGAGAAAAAAATAAAAAGTGAGAAAAAGATTGAAACATGAAAGAGTGAAAACATTGGAAAAGATTGGGGAAGACAAAGAGAGAGGGGACAGAAGACAAACAATTTAAGTTTATAACAGTTATAGGAGGAAAAGGAAGAAGATAAAAATTAGTTTTTAAGAAGGAGAATAGGACAAAAGAAGCAAAGAATAGCAAAAAAAGGCAAGGTTGGACATTGGGGGAAATTAGAAAAACAAAACTAACACAAGTCAAACTAACAACTTGAACCAATTGCCTGGGGAGTTTGTGGATCATCCATCATTGAAAGGTGGTAGACAGGTTAGACAGACAGACCTCTAAGAGTATTACTTAGTTACTGACTGAGCTGACTTGGACTGACTAGACTGGAGAGTAGATGACCCTTCCCTTTTTCTCCCTTTCTTCAAATTTTTTCTATGTATTTTTATTTTTTTCTGTTTTTTTTCTTTTTTTTTTTTCTTTTTTTAAATTGCATTTAATTAAAATATTAAAAAGGAAAAGAAAAACAACACATTTTAACAACAATGACAACACATCTGACAAAGGAAAAGGAGAAGAGGGGATGAGAGAGGGAAGAGAAAGAGGTGGTATTGTTTTTTTTGACATTGACTTTTTTTGTTCTTTTCAAAAGGAAGGATTTGGGGTCAAAAACCAAAAAAAACAAAAAAAAAAAAAAAACAAAAAAAAAAAAAAAAAAAAAAAAAAAAAAAAAAAAAAAAAAAAAAAAAATAAAAAAAAAAAAAAAATTTTTTTTTTTTTTTTTATAATTATTAAAAAAAAAAAAAAAAAAATAATAAAAAAAAAAAAAAAAAAAAAAAAAAAAAAAAAAAAACAAAAAAAAAAATAAAAAATTTTTTTTCAAAAAAAAGGGCACAAAAATTGAAAAAGGAAAATCTTCCAAAAAAATTAAATTTTGCAGAAATTCTCATGACCACAGAACATAATCAGATCATAGTTATCCACTGTCAATCTGATCAGAATCAGGTCAGGACCAATTTCCCCCAAACATCCTTCCCAGACAATCAGGAGGACCAGGGCCTATCACAGGATCTAGGCTAACCCAACCCCAAAATAGGACCAATCCAATCCCCAATCATCAAAGCCCCAGCAGGAAGCTCCAGAGCCCTCTAAAAAACCTCTCTAAGGAGCTTCTACCACACCTTCTCTCTAACCTTCCTTCACTAACCTACACCTCTCCTAACCTCTAACCTAACCTCCCCTCCCTGTAATTGACCTCTGTGCTCCTTGTTCTGTCATCTGGTTTCCTCTTTAATCTCTCTTTTCTGATAGCAGACAGAACCATCTATCCTCTTCTCAGCTCTTCCTTCACAGTTCCCCTCTCTCTTCTCTTCCTCACCTCTCATATCTCAGTCTCTCCAGAAGCCAGTCTCCTCAGCAGCCGCTCCAGCCTCAGCCAGCCCTGCGGGCCCCAGCCAGGGGGGCGGCCCGCGGGGCAGGCCCAGGCCTGGAGGGGCCTGGCCCGCTGGGCAGGTGGGGCGACGAGGTCGGGGCGGACGGGCCCGACGACCCGGGCGGCCGCAGGACGCCAGCAGGACGGGACGCTGCGGGCTGGGCTGGGCTCGCTGCAGGCAGCAGGCTGCAGCGCCGCAGCGGGCCGCCAGAGCCCGGCGCAGCGGGCTGCGGCTGAGCGACCAGCCAGCGAGCTGCGCCCAGCGCCCAGCATCCGCGACCAGGCTCTCCGCCTGCTCAGCTGCCGGCCGCTCGCCCAGCTCCAGGTGCGCCCAGCGCTTTGTCCGCCGCCCCTTTGCATCGCCCCAATTTTCCCTCCCTCCTCTTGCCTCCTTCCACTTTTTCCTTTCTCTTTTTTTGTCTTCCCCCTGTTTTCATTTTTTTTTTTCCACTTTGGCCTTGCGTGTCTCTAAAGATGGTTCTAAACATGGACCCTAGTTTAGATCTGGTAATGCTGCCACCAACCAAAAGTATAGTGTTTTGGTACACTTTCTACTCCTCCCAAACCTTCCCTGGGAAATCCAAGACCCAAACCCCTTGGGTCTTAACACAAAGGGAAATAAACCATTCCCCCACCTTTCTCCCTCCCTTAGTCATTGGGAGAGATTACCTTGATTCAAACTCCTTGAATCTAAACAAAGAGGGATTCACCTCCCACCCCTCCTTTCTTCCCCCCACCTGTCCCTGGTGAGTCAAACTAATCCCCTGAGGTTTCAAACAAGGGAAAAAAATCAATCAGGTTCTTAAAAAGAAAAGCTTTTATTAAAAGAAAGAAAAGAAAGTAAACTCTATCTCTGTAACACCAGGATGAAAGATATTACAGGGTCTAGCCTAAAAACTAGAGGGACTCCCCCGCCACTTCCTAGCATAAACACAAACAGCAACAAACAGAAATAAAATATTGTTCCAGCAAACACACATTTGCAAACACAGAAATCAATCAAAAGACTAATCCGCCTTTCTAATACTCACTATATTGAATAGAGAATATTTCAGGAAGCTTGGAGAGCCTGGATGTACGTCTGGCCTCTCTTAATCCCAAGAGAGAACCACCCCCAAAACAAAGAACACAAAACAAAAGCTTCCCTCCACCGAGATTTGAAAGTATCTTGTCCCCTTATTGGTCCTCTGGTCAGGTGTCAGCCAGGTCTACTGAGCTTGTTAACCCTTTACAGGTAAAAGAGACCTTAACCCTTAACTATCTGTTAATGACAGGCCCAAAACTGGACAGTACTCCGGATGAGGCTTCACCTATGTCAAATAGAGGGGAATGATCACATCCCTTGATCTGCTGGCAATGCCCTACTCATACAGCCCAAAATGCCGTTAGCCTTCTTGGCAACAAGGACACACTGTTGACTCATATCCAGCTTCTCGTCCCCTGTAACCCCTAGTTCCTTTTCTGCAGAACTGCTGCCTAGCCCCTCGGTCCCTAGTCTGTAGCAGTACATGGGATTCTTCTGTTCTAGGTACAGGACTCTGCACTTGTCCTTGTTGAACCTCATCAGATTTCTTTTGGCCCAATCCTCTAATTTGTCTAGGTCCCTCTGTATCCTAGCCTATCCCTATTCACGAAAGGATTTCTTTTATCTCCTTTCTGAAGCTAATGATTTTATTTTAAACTTGTTCTTGAATTTCTAGAGCACTTTGTAAAAGAAATCTAAGCGACAGGGAGATGTCATTCCTAGCAGGGGTAGACATACATGCACTAGTGCTCCTTGAGCGAGCACCTGAAAATAGCAGTGGGGCCTTGGGGACACAGCTGCTGTGTAGCCATAGCCTGTGTATCCCCAGTTGTGCGCTGCTCATGGACTTGTAGGGTGAGGACCCAGGAAAGAGATGAAAGGAGCTAATCAAAAATGTATTTTTGCAGGAAATGGAAAATTTTGTTCAAGAAAATTTCTGGGTTTGTCATTGTTTTGTTTTTGATTTTTCAACAAATTTGGGTTTTTAATTATTAAAAATTAAAATGTCCACTGGAAATTTCAACAAAGTTTTGGTGGAATTTTAATTTTCACCAATTAAAAAACAAAACTTGTTGAAAAATCAAAAACAAAAAACAATGACAAACCCAGAAATTTTCTTGAACAAAATTTTCCATGCTGTCAAACAGCCATTTTTTTACTGGGGAAAAAAATCATTGATGAAAAATTCTTGTTCAGCTCTAGAAAGGAATTTAAGAACCTACATGTAGGTGCCTAGGTTTGAAAAGCTTGGTCCTCATTACAAAGTACCAAGCCGTCTACCTGGATCAACAGCACTGCTTTAGCCTGGCCTTTTCTCTAACATCAATAGGACGATGCTCCTGCACTAATGGAAGGTTTGAAAACCATGGCCTTAGTTTCTTGCCAGTCTAGCAGTGTTTTCCTTACTGTTCCTATTGGTGAATTCATATAAGAAAAAAAAATGAGAGGTTTAATCAATGCTATTTTCTCTTTCTATGACAATCATCCCCTCTCCCTCCCTTCCTCTCCTCTCCCCTCCCCCAATATATAATTGATTATGAATTAGTTGGGTCAGTCATTGGTGGGGACCTCAGAGAGAAAGCTGAGTTCTCACCATGGGCAGGCAAAGATAGGGGGAGATAATAGCTTATGTGCAAGGTCTCCGGCACAGAGAAGGTTGCCATCACCCTCCATTGTGGACATGGTGAGAACCACGTGACCCAAGAATCTCTTATTGCCAGCTAGCAAAAAAGGGCACAGAGGGGGTGCATAGAGGTATGTCCCGAGTCTGGCATGAACCTTCTAGTTCACTGAAGGTCGTCATGTGAGGTCTCTAGAAAGAGCTTGTGTCACACTGATCCTCATAATCATTGAGGGATTATGTATGGATGATATTTGAGGAGCTGTGTATGCGTAATGAAAATATGTTTTAAAGTCTGTCACCAACTGAAAAGAAAACCGGTTTCTTCCACACAGGAGGCCAGATGTGCATCCATCAAAAGGGAAATGAAGCATCGTCAGCCAACACAACGGAGGCCCCCTTTACAGACAGAGTCAAAGTAAAGAGCACACAGGGAAAAAAAACCAAGCAAGCAGTCAGGGTTAGCCTGGCCATGTGTAAAGACAATGAACTTTGGTAGAGGGAGTATATGTAGGAGGCAAGGACGACACCCCTTTATCCTTCACCTAGGAAATAATCAGGCAAAGTGATTACATCCATGAAAATTGGACCTCAGGCTTGAAACACTGCCAAGTACATTTGGATGTGAAACTTATTTGTCCTGCAAGTTAGTCTGTTAGTTTAGGAAGCATGTTCTGATGTTGTTTCATATGTAACCCTTTTGTTCCCAGTATCCTTACCATCTCTTATCTTGATCTTTGATAATAAGCTCATGATTCTTTTTCACTCTAACTATAGCTCAGTGCTGTGGTATCGCACAAGGAGCTGATCCTGAGCTGACTCATTCTAGTCGGTGTGCACACTGTTCCCTTGGGGACAGCAGACCTGGCATTACTGGGAGTGTTCAGTGGATAAGGGGCTAAACATTACAGGTGCTTGGGGACCAGGGTGCACCTACTGTTGCCCCGCAAGGCAAAATGAGGCCTGGCATTGCCCAGAAGAGATTGTCTGGGTGGCTAGCAAACTGCAGGTGGCAGGGAGATGATGCCCTGTGTTTAACTGGGTGAGTCTCCCTCTCACTGAAGGAAGCAGACTCTCAATCCTGGATACCTTGAGAACTGTCCCAACCAGGGGCTGGGATTTTCCATGTGGTCTAAGGGAGTCAGGCACCTACATGTTTGAGGCCCTCCAGAAACATGTAGGTCCCTGACTCCCAATGACTTACCCCTCATTAAATCCCATAAGCCCCTTGGAAAATTCCAGCCAAAGTACAAGTTTTAACAGGGTCTGCAAAATGCATTATACCCTGTGCACCTAGAGCTACACCCATCACTGGTGTTATTCCACATGTGAATTTGGCCTGCTACATCTGAGGGCTTCTCTACATCTCATCTGGGGTAACATGCTCTACGGGGATGTGATTTCTAAAGTGCACTCATGTGCTACGTATTAATTGGTGCAGTGCACCTTTAGCGTGCACCAGCAGGGTCTACACAGACAAATTCATGCATGGCACATGCGTGTGCTTTAGAAATCACACTCCTATAGAGCACAGCACCCCATCATGTAGACAAGCCCTAATCGTAGCACAGAGTTGCTAAAATATACTACCCTTCCTGAAAGCAGTTGTTTCTTCCCCAAGAAAGTCTCAATCATCTCTCCATTTAGAAAAAAAGGGTTATTCATTTCAGAGCAGGCATTCAGAGACTTTCTCCCTAGAAACATCAGTCAGAGTTGGGAAGTGGCTGCCTCTGAGAAGGGCCAGAAGATAAGAATTGTAAGTGTGTAATGAGAATGCACTAGATTATGTTCATATCAACTCTCATTACAGTCTGTCGCTGCCCGGAATGGATTCAAATGGTATCATTTTCTGTCCCTGTTATAATCTTTGTCACACACACACACAAAAGTCTTGCATCCAACGAAGTGGGCATTCACCCACGAAAGCTCATGCTGCAAAACGTCTGTTAGTCTATAAGGTGCCCCAGGATTCTTTGCTGCTTTTACAGAACCAGACTAACACGGCTACCTCTCTGATACTTAACACAAAAGTGACTCATTGCACGTTAATCCTCCCTCCCCATGCTTTTTATTGTAATTTTCACAGACTGCATTAGAACAATACATTGTGTTTCTCACATAAAACCATGCAACAGCCTGATAAATATCACTGGTGCCCCGAGATACAAATCCACAGGCCAGAGAAGGGAACTGTAAAATGAACAGCAGGCCAGACGGTGCCATCCTTACTCACGCGGCGCATCAGTGTCGATCACAAGTGCTGGGGCAACTTGTGAAGTAAAGTGACTCTGGTGGTGAGTGAAGGGGTTCACAATCTGCCCAACAGAAAAACAAATACCTATGCCAAGATCACCCCCACCATGCACACACCCCTACCATTGCCCAACAAAAAATGCTAAAGGTAGAATTTTCAAAAAAGTGTTCAGTGGTGCCCTAACGCTGCTCCCACTGAAGTCAATGGGGAAATTTTCACTAAACTTCCCCAGTCTAAAATCCCACCCTAAGTCCCCAGAACCACCACCACCCACCTTGTCTTCAACATAAACACCCAACACTTTTAAAAACAAAACATACACATGTGCAGGGCCATCCTGTTTAACTTAGAAAGGACCAGATTCTGACATCCTTACTGCACTTTCATAGCACCTTACCCCACAAGTAGTCCCAATGCTTATAGTTAAGCGAGTACCTAAGTGCTTTGCTAGATCAGGCCAGCCTGGCTGGAAAACAACAATGAGTTTTTGTGGAAAATGTTAAGGTTTGAAAATTTGTTTTTGTTCGGACGCAGACTGAAAACAAAGCTTTTCAAAAAAATTGTGAGAAACACAAGCAAAAGCCTCCAGAATAGCCAAAAATTTGGTGGTTAGGGGGCTCACCTAGGAAGTGGGAGAGCTTGGTTCAAGTCCTTGATCCGAATGATTTAGAACAGGGGCTTGAATCTGGGTCTCTCCCACTGAAAGGGGCTGCCCTGGGTACCAGACAAGGGATTATTCTGAGGTTGGTCTCTCTCTCAGGTTTTGATCTGGAATTCCATCCTGGACTTGAAAAATTGTTTCAATAAACCAGCATTTTTTTTTTTTTTGTAGGGGAAGAAGTTTTAGAAAAAGGTTTTGACCAGCTCTGTTCAGCACCTTGCAGGATCAAGCCATCGATGGGCTTACTGGGGAAAAATCCATCTGTGTAGAATTTACTGCAAATATGCAGCATGCAATCCTCCCTCTCCCACCCCCCCACCCCCCCCCAAAATCAGGCCAGAACATTAGGGCCTTACGGTGAAATTCAACTCATCTGCTGCACAGATATCCAATGTAAATTCTGCACCCTTGCCACACGAAGAATTCTCATTGGCATGTGTGAGATTCAGTGCAGAATATGAAAGACTAGCAAGGCTGGGGAGAGGAGAGAAGTGTTTCCAGAGACAGCTTCACCTGAGTCAGGATTGCAGAATCCAGCCCCGTGTGTATTGTCCATTAGGGCTCTGCTTCTGGAAAGCACTGAAAGCATGTGCATCCTTATTAAGGAAAGCACTTAAGCATATGCTTAATGTTAAGCATGTAAGTAAGTACTTTCCTGAATCAGGGCCTAGCTTTTCATAGCAGCCTTGCTTTGTTCAAATTTGAATACTGGCCTTCTGATCTGGTGATCTATTTACAAACAATGCCAGTTTTAAACCTGTCTCCAACATTTTACTTTTAAAGATAAAAATACATAAAATTCATACAATTGCATATAACTCCTCTTTGGGATTCATTTTGATTTTTTGGCCTCACTTTTTTAATAACTCTTTAGAGCATATAAAAAGTTTCTCATTTCAATGGTTTAGCAGCACATTATTCCCCTTTGGTCATAAGCTTGTTTTGTTTTTTAATAACAATCTGCTACTTTTATCAACTGCTTTTCTGGGCCTTGGGCTTTTACAAAATCCAGTTGTAATTAATAATGTGCTGTTCATTTATCCATGGCTCCTGGCTTTTCAAAGTTCAGATTCATTGTCTCCAATCCTAAGTGAGGAGTTTTAAGCTGGTGGTCTAACTTTGGGAAGATCCGAATGACAGAATGCCCAGAGAAGCGAGGAGATACTCCATTGATTTTTTTGCCTTGAGATGCTCTTTCACCACATGATGCCTCTCATTGTGAGGTAACATATCTGACTGGTGCTCAAACAACATAGGCTGCTGGAGTATTCAACAAGCAACAAAGGAAAAGGTTTTTTTGAAAGATAATTCAATATCATACTGGTCAACGTTTCAAAAGCACTCAGTAGCTCTCTAATCATCATCCCTAGATCATATATAGATTTTTCCACCAGTAGGTGTCAAAGCACTTTAAGAGGTCAGTATCATTATCCCTATTTTACAGGCAGGGAAACTGAGGCACAAAGAGGGAAAGCAAATTGCCCATGGTCACCCAGGAGGCCAGTGGCAGGGCTGGGCATAGAAAGTCTCCTGAGCCGCTGTTCAGTGCTCTGTCCGCACATGGCCTCTTCTGTATTAAATACTACACTTATAAATCTACCGTACCCATCACCACCACAAATACTTCCCTATTAAAGTTAGCACCATTTCAATGCCTAGCTCCATTCCAACAGCTAAGCCTCAAGGCACTAAATGATTTCACCTGGGTGGGCAGAGAGGCGTTGTCCCCCCAGCGCTATTGTTAGTGTCACAGATCACCAGCATGGACACACTGGCTGCCCACTAGAAGATGAATGCTGACTGGCTGATTGCTGGTGTCCTGGTATAACTCTGCCTGGGCAATCAGAACTACTAGCTGTCATGGTGCTGCTGGCTTTTGAGGGCCTCTCTTTTCAGAGCAATTCTGTCCTAGCACATATGCAGAGTGTTCCAGAGCTGCTAGCATCCTGCCAGCTGAAGACAATGAATCTCACAGGGCACGTTGGAAGGCAGGTTGAAATCAATCTCCTTCCTTGTCTCTTTCCATTTCCAAGAACAAATCCCAAGCCATAGCACTCCGCTGGAAGGAACAGTGGGAGTCGCCAGGTGTTAGAGCAGTGATCAGATCCTTACGGTCTATTAAAATCCCTAGGGAAGGGTGTGCACAGGTCACAAACAGCAGTCAAGAGAAACCATGTCACCTTTTTAAACTATCCCATGATCTATGGGGCATTGCGACTGTTCTGACATTCAGAACATGGTGGTCATATCCCCACAAGGGGCTGCATCCTCATCACTTTACTTATTTATTTGAGTAACCCCACTCAACTAGATTGGACTACTCAGGTGAGTAAGGAAACATGGAATTACTCAATTCCACCACAACCTCAGGATTCACTAAGCACACTGTGACCCTCAAGCCCAGCATCTGGCCTGCCTCATGACTACCTACGTTAATGTGTTGAACAAACATCCAGCCAGTTGCAGGCCACCCTCTAGTTTTCCATGCACAGGTTTTACTTGTGCAAGACATGGCACGGGATTACCCCCTTTATGGGAGCCAATGCAGTAACCAAATACCTTCTTACCACATTGACTCATACAAATACCAGTTTGCATGTACACGTGTGGGCAACTGTGTGCAGCAAATTGTGTACCCTAGATTATAGGCCACTTTTTGAAAAAATTGGCCCCGTGTCCAGATCATAAGCTCAGATTTCAAATTCGGTTCCATTACTGGTATTACAATAGTGGTTATGAGCTCCATGATACTGGGCATGTAATAAGAGACAACCCCTGCCTTGTACAGTCTTTCATCTCAATAGACGAGACAGACAGAGGGTGGGAGAGGAAAGAGACACAAAGAGGTGAAGGGCTAGATCCATGACGGGGCTTAGGCGTCACGGATAGGTGCAGGAACGCCTAGTCTTTGAATCCTGCTGGGGTTTAAGCCTGAGCTAGGGCACCAAGTAACTCGGTGGCATAAGGACTTACACAACTGTGTGATGCCCACCAGTGGAAACTTGGGGAAACAGAGGGGATTTTGCCAGCATAACCCGAGGTGCCTAGGGAATTTAGGTGGTAGCTGAGGATCTTAGGGGCACCTAAATGAACTTATTTAACACTTGGGTTTAGAGGAAGACAAAAGGGCAGAAGAGCTCGTCTGACTACATGGTCCCATCTTCACAGTGCACTGAACACCCAAAGCAGTCCTGGGAAACTGCTACTTTTATTCCTTTGCTTACCAGAGACCGGGCTCTGCTTTCATGAAAACTGCCATATGACTTCAAATGACATCTAGTACTAACCTCCTCCTTCCCTCCCCCCGCCCCCGCCTTCTCTCCTTTGCCCATAAATCAAAGGAGAAAGGATCAAATGGACAAAACAACAAAGTGGTAGAGTGCTCACTTCAGGGTTGTAGCCAATCTAATTAATTTTTCATTTAGGTCTGATGTATTAGAGGCCAATCAATCGGAGATTATGTTTACAGAGTTGTAGAAAGAGGAGACCAAGTCGTCATTTGTTGTCTAGGCTGTCCAAATTAGTCAGTTAAATGATCCTGGGGGAGAGCATGGAGGTTATTGTAAGTACCTTTCTTTTAATTACAGACCAGATACTCAACACTTCCTGCAGCCCTTGACTCCCTGCCTGAAGGGCAGAGCTGGCTCCTTGGAAGCCAGATGGAGGAGGGTGACTTTTGCAGATCCAGCTTTGGGAATTGTGCGTGGTTACCTCACCCCCATCTAGGGTGACCAGATGTCCTGATTTTATAGGGACAGTCCCGATTTTTGGGTCTTTTTCTTATATAGGCTCCTATTACCCCCCCATCCCCGTCATGATTTTTCACACTTGCTGTCTGGTCACCCTACCCCCAGCCCAGCAGGGGTAAGTGTTCAGTGGACGGCATGTTGTAGTTAGCCTCCTGATGAGTCACCTGGGAGTTACTGGGCCTAATCCTCATTTACACTAGGGCAGTATGAAGAGGACTTAAATGGAGGCGTACCAGCAATTTGCTCTCACTTCAAGGCCCTTTTCCATTTACACTAAGGCCCCTTTGCATCCCTCTGGAAGTGCAAATCTGGCCCAACCAGAATAATTGGTGAGATTTAAAAACAAAACAAAAAAAACCCAACATCTGTGTGTTATGTGCCTAGCTCCCATCAAAAGTCCATGGAAGTTCAGTGCCAAATCCGCTTTGGAAAATCTCAGGCAGTGTGCCTATTTTTGCCCAACCACCTCCTACCTTCTGCTGAACATTCACCCATGCAGGGACAGAGTTTCAGAAGTGCTCCATGCCCATTTAGGCACCTGAAGAAGTGGCCAGATTTTCAAATGAGCTCAGCACGTTGGGTACTGAACTTTTTTCAAACTGTGGCCATAAGGATCATAGCATCATAGAATATCAGGGTTGGAAGGGACCTCAGGAGGTCATCTAGTCCAACCCCCTGCTCAAAGCAGGACCAAACCCAACTAAATCATCCCAGCCAGGGCTTTGTCAAGCCTGACCTTAAAAACCTCTAAGGAAGGAGAGTCCACCACCTCCCTAGGTAACCCATTCCAGTGCTTCAGCACCGTCTAAGCTGTGATCATAATGGGAGCTGCTGGGGGGGCAGAGCCATTGTGAAAATCGGGCCCCTTTAAGGACTGTGGCACCATAAAGCTCATGGATATTTTTTAGGATAACACCACAGATTATGAAGACAGTAAGAATGTTGAGAATTTCACTTTTCTCTGTTTAGAGACTACCAAGATGGCCGGTAGCTAAACGCCCCCGCGATGAGGAGACCGTTACACCGGGTTTGTTAAGGAGCTGGGTTCTAAGGAGCATGAACTGTGTTAACTTGTGTGTCTTGTAGGAGACTGAGCACATCAACACCTAATCACTAACTAACAAGAATTGCATTTATGAGAGATGCTGGATTATTAGCTCCTGTGTTCATCTACCGAACAGGTACTTATTATTGATCGTGTTTGTTGTGGTAATGCTTAGGGGCCAACCAAGAAGGGGTCCCCAAATGCTTACAGACTAAACGGATGAGACACAGCGTGGGGGAAGGGGCCAAGTGAAAGTGTGGTGGCAGCAAACAGCATGTTAGTTCCATGGTGGGGGGCGTTGTTTGTTTTTAAAGGTGGGGTTAGTTAGGAGGGAACCAGCTAAATGGAAAGAAAGGGGAAGGAGAGGGGACACTGAAGGGAAGGGGATGAGACAGACAGTACAAGGGACGAGAGGGTGAGAGGCAGCTGAGGAATGAAACCGAGATGAAGAAACTGAGGGAGGGGAGGAGAAGGGTTGGAGCAAACACCTGATCAGCACAGGGCACAGAAATTCCAGTCTAACCTGTAGACAGTTCTCTGCAGGTAGCAGCAGCAATGCAAGATTTCACTTACTGTGTGTATTACAGTAGAGCTTTGAGGACGCATCAAAAATCACAGTCCTATATATATATATATATATATATATATATCACATATACAAACACATAGTAAGAGAAAGTCCCTGACTCATCAAGAGCTTATTGTCCTAACAGACCAGACAGAAAGAGAGGGAACTCTGCCTGAACTCTGTATTTGAGGGTTTTTTTATTTATGGCTTTAAGTAGAAGCCACCCAAATTTTTATCACAACAACACGGATAAGTAAATATATAAGGGGAAAAAATAACTCTGTCCTCATGGCTGTTCACTTCGCACAGACTCAGTGTGAAGGAAAAAAGGGAGAACAAACAAAAAAGGAATGCCATTCTACCACATGCTACCAACATTCAGTAATCGAGGTGGTCAAGAAATTGCTACCTTTGAGAACACACATTACTTACGGTCCATGAGTACCTACCAGAATTAAGGACCAGCTCATGCAAACTCTTATATACGGCCCTGATCCTGGTACCATCTCAATTATGCGTGTATGTGATGTCAGGCATGGACATAAATGGTAACAGGATCGGGGCCTAAGTTATGATAAAGAGGCATCTGTTATTATTGCTTATTTATAGTCCAGTAGCACAGAGCTCCAATCAGGGCACCATTGTACAAGGCATCGTACACACACATACACGAGATGGTCCCCTACGCCAGAGATGTTTGATCTATACATTTTTCCCTCTCTAGTTCCCAGAGAAAATGTAAACATCTTTATCTCAAATATCACAGGCTCTTCTTTATCCATATGATGCTAAAAGATCCTGCTTCCATGGAAGTCAATGGAAGGCTCTTTTTATCTATCCAGAGTAGGATTTTCAAAAGCATCTATGTCATTCAGACCCCAGTGTCTTATTTGAATGCCAGTGGGCTTGTGCTCCCCAAATCACACAGGTGACTTTGAAAAAAATCTAACCTCTATTCATTCTGAAACCAAATCTACCATAATGTGTTTAGATAGCCAGTCTTTTTTTCTCCCATGCAAAGACTCCAGGCCAGATTTTTCAAAAGAGACTGTGACCAGCAGCTCCCATTTACGCCCCTAAATAAGTGATTTTCAAAATGCTTAGAGCCCATTTAGCTACCTAGGGTGAGATCCTTACCCAGTGTAAATTCTCAGGGCTACGCTGATTTCAGATGAGCTATGATATTTTACACCAGTTGCGGATTGGGCCCTCTATTAAGGTACTGTAAGAGAGCATACTCACCACCCGTAGCACCCTCTTGTGTCAAGGGCCCTTGTCTCCAGCACCTCCTGCAAGGTCTGCCTCTGGCTGGGTCTCCTGTGGCTCGAACCTCAAGACAAGTCACAAGGTTCACCCTCTTTCTAAGATAACAAAAGGTCCAACTGAAAGCTAAATACCCACATAATAGTTCTTCTACCCCTCTCAGGCTCCACTAAAGTGCTTTTACAACCCTCTCTCAGGGCCTCCCCCCAAGACTCTGCCCTGCTCCTGCAGAGGTCTTCCGTTGCTGTCACATCTTAACAGGTTTTCTCTCGCTGCCTCCCTTCCCCAGAGACCCTAGCAACATCTCCTAGAGATCTCCCTGCTCCTTGCATGCCCTAGCACAGGACTTCCCCCACCAGAGCCTTCTCCCAGCAGGTCCTCCTACCCACAAGAGATTTCTGCCTTCTTTACAATCTCTTCCTCTAGATCAGTTTTTCACAAACTTGGGATGCCGCTTGTTCAGGGAAAGCCCCTGGCGGGCCAGGCCAGTTTGTTTACCTGCCACGTCCGCAGGTCCGGCCGATAGCGGCTCTCACTGGCCATGGTTCGCTGCTCTAGGCCAATGGAAGCTGCTGGAAACAGTGGCCAGCCCGTCCCTCGGCCCGCACCGCTTCCCACAGTCCCCATTGGCCTGGAGCAGCGAACTGCGGCCACCAGGAGCTGAGATCAGCCATACCTGTGGATGTGGCAGGTAAACAAACTGGCCCGGCCCACCAGGGGCTTTCCCTACACAAGCAGCGTCCCAAGTTTGGGAAACACTGCTCTAGAATGAGCTGCCAGCTCTAGGTAAGTAGTTCTTCCTGATTCCCTGCAGCTGGGGTTACTAATTATCAATAAACTGCCATATCTCCATCAGCTGGGGGCTAGCTGGTAGGTCACACGTAAACCTGAGCCTTGCACGCCTTAAAGGGCCAACGAGCCTCTGACAGGTACCTATGGTGGGACTGTCAACACTCTCTGTCCTGCACAATCAACTTCATTCCCTTCCAGATGGTTCTGGGACAGCTGGTTTCATTTCTGACTCTCACCATAATGCCAGTTTTCTCCATTGGCAGTAAGGAAAATAAGCCTCTGATGTAGATAACCTCGCTAGCGGCCAGATGGTCCAGAGAGGGCTGCTTCATCACTGTCTGAGGAAGGTTGCCACTTTACATCTCAATTTTTCCTCTCAAGTCAGCCTCTCCTTGTGGGGGTACGGATAAAGCAGCTTTAGATCCTCTTACCATTTTCCCTAGTGACTCATTACCAAAGTTATCGCTGTCACACTGCGCCTGGGGTGAGCTCAGTGTCAGTGTCCATCATGAGGGCTGAACCACGCCCGGGGTCTCCTGTCCCGCAGGGATGGCCTGGCTCCCTGCTCCGGCTCATTGTCTCTCGGTGCAGTATGGTCAGTGTGAAGATAAAGGGTACGTCTACAGTGCAATCAGGTGTCAGCGCATACCTGCGCTAGCTTTAATCTAGCGTGGAAATCGCAGTGAAGACACAGCAGCATGGACCCCCTCGAGTGCTGTGCCGCGCCGCCCAAGTCCCCGCCCCCCCGAGCGCCGTGCCACCGAACCCCCTCGAGTGCTGTGCCGCGCCGCCCAAGTCCCCGCCCCCCCGAGCGCCGTGCCACCGAACCCCCTCGAGTGCTGTGCCGCGCCGCCCAAGTCCCCCCCCCCCCCGAGCATCACACTGCGCCGCTCAAGTCCCCACCCCCCCAGCGCCGCGCCACACTGCCCAAGCCCCGCCCCCCCAGCGCAGCCCAGCCGAACCAAAAAAAACAAAACAAAACCCCGATCGCCGCCCCGGCCCAAGGTGCCGCACCAAGCACGTGCTTGGTAGGCTGGTGTCTGGAGCCGGCCCTGTCTAAGGAAAAGGGCCCCAAACTGTGGGGCACAGCAGGACCCAGGCCAGCCCCAATAGGGGATGGGGACGGAGCACCACCCAGCCCCTCCCCACCCCCAGCTCTGCTCTGGTCCTGCCTCCAGCCCCACCCCTGGCTCCCAGCCCCATGCCTGGCCCCAGGTCTGGCCCCCACCACAGCCTGACTGCGGCTCTGCTCCCGCCATCAACCTCAGCCTTGGGTCATGGCCCCATTCCTGACCCTGCTCCCAGCCTCAGCCCCACCCCCAGCCTCATCCCCCTTACCCCAGGCCATGCCCCCCTTCCGGTGCCACAGCCCCGCTCCTGGCCCTGGCTCTGAGGGGTGCAGATAGGGGCAAAGGAGACATGACCCTCAAAAGTTTGGGGACTGCTGCCTTGAGGTAACTAAGTGTCTGGGTTTTCAAATGCGTCCAGTCACCCAGCAACATCCATTTGACATTATCCTCAGGGTACACAGCATCATAAGCCATCATGTTACCCTCTGCCTCAGCAAGAGAGAACTTTGCTGGGACTTAAACTGCATGTCAGCTCCCTGTCCACTTCAACAGCAAACTCCCTGAGACTCTGCCTGTCTTAACCTTGCCTTACAATTACAGCACCATAGAAAGGTAAGGACAGAAGAGACCTTCAAAGTCATAAATTCCAGACCCCTGTACTAAGACAGGACCAAGTAAACCTAGATCATCCATAACTGGTGTTTGTCTAACCTGCTCTTAAAAACTTTCGATGATGGAATTCCACAACTTCCCTTGGAAGCCAATTCCAGAGCTTAGCTACCTTTGGAGGGCAGAATGCCGCTCTGTTGGGCAGAGTCAGCCTGTCGATGGAGCCAGGCGGCCTGGATCAAGCTTTGTGATCACTGGCATCGGAGGATGAAAGAATCACCTGCTCAGATTCAGAGCACGGCTTGTGCGTGGCCGTGCCCTACCTGTGGGCACGGCTGTCACTCACGCATTGGACTCAGCAGCCATCAAAGAACTCATTGCCGCATCCACCATGCTCCGGAAAAAGCAACAGTGCTATTGACTGATTGAGTTAGAAAGTTTTCCTAATATCTAACCTACATCTCCCTTGTTGCAAATTGAGCCCATTACTTCTTGTCCTACCTTCAGTGGATGCTGGGAACAATTTCTCACCATCCTCTTTATAACAGCCATTAACAGATTTGAAAACTATGGACCCCCAGCCTAAGTCTTCATTTCTCAAGACCAAAACATGCCCAGTTGTTTTTTTAACCATTCCTCACGGGTAAAGTTTTCTGAGCTTTTCATCATTTTTGTTGCTCTCCTCTGGCTAGGGTTGCCAACTTTCCAATTTCTGCTCTGCCCCCTCCCCCTGAGGTCCTGCCCCCTCCCTTGAGGTCCTGCCCTCTGTCCTCTGCTGCTTTTTTAGCTGTGTTTACCCTATGTGTAAATATACTTCCATTGTCCTCTGCCTGTAACCAAGCCAGGCAGACAGGTAAAGCCACAGTCCTTTGTCTAGGGCAGGCTTGTTTATCCATTGCCTTCCAAACATATTATAAGAACATATTTCGAGCACACACACAACTCTGTATACACAACCCATACGTACATCAAACAATGATATTTGTGACCAGTGTGGCATCAGTTTGTATATGATACCTTATAAGACACTGTTTGGCTAAATATTTTGACAGCAGTGTGTTGAGTGGGTCCTTTGCCTGTTGGCATTAAAGAGGGCATAGGGTCACAATCCATCGCCAATGGGAGCTGAACGCTTTTGACTATCTGACCACTTTGTTTAGGTGTATAAAGCTGAGCTGAGCAGTGAATTGCTTCCCCGACTGTGGGTGCCCACAAAGCACTTCTGAAACGTCAGCCCTAATTCTGCGCAGAAAGCTAAAACGCCTTAACATACACATGGATTTCATACACTTTGGTTTTATAAGTTTAAAACTATTGAAACTAACCTTTTTGGTCCCTACCATGATCCTTTGAATTCAGACTCTGAGGAACAAGGAGTCAGACAAAGCAAGCATTTATTACGCAGTTCACCATATGTAGCCTGTCAGCAGAGGAGACTGATTAACCAGAAAAGGTATTTCTTTGACAGCACAGCTTGAAGAGCTTGGGGAGCCTGAATTCCTTTCCCCTCCATCGTGTTTGCCTAAGCGAAGGATTTCTAACTCCCTGCCCCACCCCCATTTAAATTTACCCCAATGACAACGTGCCTTGCAAACTCCTCAATGATTCCAGTGCACCCAACCAATTCCGGCCATCCTGCTCATCTGAAATCCACCCGCTCCCAATAAGCAGATTGATCGTGTTCAGTGAAGCAGATAACCCATCCAAGGTTGGTAGTATCAGCGTGCTGTTTTTCTGCCTGATATTTTAAAGGCGCTAGTGAAGGAGCGGCCATCACAAGATTCTCTCTCTGTGTTTTGTAGATTGGAGTGCTCACCACAGGGCAGTGAGAAGCTGTGGACCTAATTAACCATTCCAAAACCTTTTCGTTATTTTAATGAGTCCTTCTGAAGAGCTCTCTCCACTGATAAAAGGCACGTGGAAGCTAGGCTCTCTCGTTATTTCCCAAACGAGAGCAAAACGGAGAAAAAAAATAGAAAAAAATCCCTGCATAAAAAATGACACAGGCTGCTGTTGATGTCACCTTTTGGGTCTGTGAAGGCAGAGAAAATGATGATAATGTTGCTATTTTCCAAGCCATCACAGATGGCTCTGTTGCTGTGATGCCTAAGGTGTCAGAAGCTATAGACGACAACTCAGGCTTTGATCGCCATCCGTTAACAAAAGTAGTCCGCAGAGGACAAAGAGAAATTTAAAACAAAAAGCACAGGGACTAACTCTTAGCAACAGAATTAATAGTCCTTAGTAAAACAGACTTTCTTATAGTAGTTCCCATTCTGTATCTAAGATAGATATTAAGCTTTCCTTTACCAAGCACCCTTGCAGATAGGGTCAAATTCTGCTCTGAGTTTTTTAGGGCTAATGGGTCTAACTCCTTTGATAACACCACAGCTTTCAGCTACACTGGAGAGTAGACACTGTGTACTGTGGCTAATGTAATACAAAGAGCAGTAGCACCTGCTGCAACCAAGGACTCCAGGTGGGGCTGCAGTTGCCTCAATATACATGGCTGCCCATGGAGTCTCCTGGCCTTCATAGAATCATAGAAACCTAGGGCTGGAAGGGACCTCAAGAGGTCATCTAGTCCCATCCCCAGCACTGGACTAGATAATTGCCAAGAGTTCTGCAATTGCTTCAGCTAGTTTTTCATCAGGCGCTGCCAGCTTCCAACTTATCTACATATTTAACCTGTTCTTTCTCTATGTTGGCTGGCATTCCTTCCCCACTTACAATATGAATTGTGTTGAGTATCTGGTCACCATTAACCTTTTCAGTAAGGATTGAAGCAAAATAGGCATTAAACACCTCCACCTTCTTGGTGTCATCTCCTTCCCCACTAAGTAGAGGATCTACACTATCTCTTGCTCCTAATGCAATGTTTCCCCTGGGGGTACGCAGGAGTTTTCCAGGGAGTATATCAACTCATCTAGATATTTGCCTAATTTTACAACAGGCTACATACAAAGCACTAGCAAAGTCAGTACAAACTAAAATTTCATGCAGACAATGACTTGTTTATACTGTTCTACTAGATACTGAAATGCAAGTACAATATTTACATTCCAATTGATTTATTGTACAATTATATGGGGAAAATGAGGAAGTCAGCAATGTGTCAGTAATAGTGTGCTGTGTCACTTTAGTATTTTTATGTTTGATTTTTGTAAGCAAGTAGTTTTGAAGTGAGTGGAAACTTGGGGATACACAAGACAAATCAGACTCCTGAAAAGGGCACATTAATCTGGAAAGGTTGAGATACACTGGCCTAATGTATTTAAAGAATCTCTTCTTATTGCCTTTCATGTCCCTTTCTAGATGTAACTCGTTTTGTGCCTTAGCCTCTCTGATTTTGTCCTTGCAGGTTTGTGTTATTCTTTTGTACTCCTCCTTAGTAATTTGTCCTTGTTTCCACATTTTGTAGGCTTCCTTTATGATTGTCAGGTCATTATAGAGCTCCCGATGGAGCCATATTGGTGCACACAGACTGCAGGCAGTGGTGGGAGGAGGCACAGAGCAGGGAATACGGGCTGATATGGGCTAACTTGCCTCAGTCCTACAGAGGCAGAGTATAGTGTTCTGTGTACACACTCCCTGCAGCCAGGTCCTGGAGTCACTGTCACACATAGACTAGGGATAGCTCAGTGGTTTGAGCATTGGCCTGCTATACCCAGGGTTATCAGTTCAATTCTTGAGGGCCATTTAGGGAACTGGGGTAACAATCTGTCTGAGGATTGGTCCTGCTTTGAGCAGGTGGTTGGACTAGATGATCTCCTGAGGTCCCTTCCTACCCTAATCTTCTATGATCTATAACTGCAAGCCACAGAGGTAGGAGGCACTGAGCAGGGAACCCAGGTCTCTTCAGTGGTAAATACACCATAGACAGAAGCAGAGTTAGGCCAATGCTGAGCACTTTTGACAACCACCACCTATGTTTTTTTATGATAGGGAGATGAGGACACCAACCCCCCCTCTGTAGCCATCAGTTCCCAGTCCTGCAAGCTGATTTCAGAAGCTCAAATGCATCAAGGGGAGGCCAGCTTCTCTTTTTTCCCCCAACCCAATCAGCTCACCCAGCTGTGAGACCACTCAAAGCTATCACCAGCAGCTTGTGAATACTCCCAAGACACGTTCTGCTCCTGATGGTGCCTCCTGGCTCTCTGCAGAGCAATAACAAGTAGTAGATAGTAGCATGGCCCAGAGCTCTCATCTTTCTCATCTACTCTGGGTTCCTGTGACAGGGTTGGGACTCACCACCACAGTGCCTCCTACTGGTTGTCTCCAGGAATTAGCTCAGTCCAGTGGAGCATGCTCTCCTGGTGGTGTCCCGCCCATTGTCTCGCCTTTGGTTGGCATTGAGCCCATGTCACTCTCCAGCTCACGGCATCCTCTTCCGGACCACTGCCCTCCGGCAGTGCCCCTTAGTCCATCCACACCCCCTTCCGGGGGGAGGGGGGGGTGATCAGCAGCCTTTCTACGCCTCAGCCACCATGTCCAACCACACTCACAAAGTGTGATCCTCTTGTCAGGGATCTGGTGTAGTCTATGATGGCCACTCCCCACAGCCGATGGCTGGGTGTACTGCAAGGGGAGAAAGGGAAGGACCCAGACCGGCCCTCTACTCTGGGTCCCAGCCTAGGGACCCTCTGGCGGCAGCCTCGCTGTCCTCCTTCTCTCTCCTCCTCTGTCTGCTTCCCTGGGCTGCTTCCCCTACAGCCACTTGCACCCACTAGGCCCTTCCCTTCAGTGCCGGCAGCCTGGCAGGCTCCGGGCTAGAGTTCCCTTCTGCTCCCTGAGCCTGGCCAGCACTGCGTTGTCCACAGCGCTGATCTCCCCCTGTCAAAGGCTTGGGACAGACTGACTGCTTCCTTCCTGGGCAGCCTTTATATTGGGCCAAGCTGAGCCCTGATTGGCTGTCTCCAATCTTGGCTCTGATTGGCCCCCTGAAAGCCCTTTTCTAATTGGCGGCCGGTCTGTGCAGGCGCACTGGTCTGCAGTAGCCCACACTCTTGGGGAGTGGGACAGCTGCCCACTACAGTTCCCCATTATTCTGTATCACAGCAGTGTCTAGAAGCCCGAACAGAGAAACAGAGCTAGGTGCTGTACATATACATATCGAGACACGCTCCAGGCCCCAAAGAGCTTTTAATCTAAACAGGGAAGACAGACAAAGGGTGAGAGGGGAAACTAAGGCACAGAGATTAAGTGACTCACCCAAGGCCACCCAGCAGGTCAGTAGCAGAGAGCCAGGAACAGCTCCCACATCTGCTGAGTCTCCAGTCTTTCTCCTAACCAGCAGGTTGCACTGCTGCCTTTGCTGCTATTTGTCAAGTTGAAGAGAAGCTGTAGCCAAAGGAATGCAAGGAGCCACTTAAAACTTCCTAAATCAATCAATCAACAGGGTTTGGGTTTTTTCAAACAAAAAATCTTATTTGTGACTCGCTCAATAACACAGCAAGTCAAACCCTAAGAAACTAAAAGAGCAGAGCCCTGGAGTTGCTCAGTGTATGTACTGCAGTTACAGGTTAGCTTTTCTAGGAGGAGAATTAGCTGCATATTGACTCCTAGGAACAGACGGCAGGTAGCACTGCAGGTGCAGACCTAGCTGATCTAACAGGCCTGCTGAGCAGTTCCTGGCTTCCTAACCCAGGAGCCGGACACATGGACTTTCAGGAAGCTGACAGAAAATCTCTCGGTGAAGCCGTTCAGGGTTAACAGGCCCTAGGAAGATCAAGTCTGGCAGGAAAGTGGTTAGATGGCAGCTTTCCTGCTACAGCCATATAAGTGGGGAAGGACATGTTTTGAATGCCTCTCTGTAGCCAACGAGGATCTCTGCCAACCTGGGCGTCAATGTCCAGCAATGTGACACAACAGCAATCTAGACAAAGCAGGTTCTGGCCAGCTGCGTATGAGCCAAGAGTAGAGGTTTCCCCTCGGTGCAGGGCTGAAAACAGCTCCTGTGTTGGTCATGGGTGCATAGAAGGGGCTTAATAAGCCAAAATGTTTATTTTGTTAACTACCCAACCTACTGTTACAGGGGCTTGAGCCCTGGAGACTCTGTGGAATGAGTGTGCCCAGGGTAATCATGCCAGACTGATTAATGACTGGAGTGGAAGCTAAGCAGGAGTAGCTCTTAATGCAATCACAAAAAGAATGTGCTGCAGAGGTCATAAAAGCACTAAACCTATTATCTCTGTGTGTAATAAACATTATCCAAAGCAAAGAGATTACAATGCTCAGGAACACTGGAAAATCCGTAAATGCCAAAGCTATTTTCAGCTAATCTGCATTAATACACTAAACTGGCATATTAGCGCATAGGATTAAAGTGTAACCCTAAAGCCACTACGTTGGGAATTCTAACATTTTGCTTTAGAGCAAAAGTGGTAATTTTCTGATACCTTCTAGTGTTACAGGAGCAAATCCCAACCCAGCTGATCAGAACTAGTGAAATACATAACTGGCCGCCTTAGTTCCAATTCACAAGTTGTCTAAAATGTGTTGGCTCATCTCCTCAGCTGAATAAAGCTGGGTAGATTTTTTTTTTTTAAAAAAGGAAAGATATTCTTGCAAATCAAACCTATACAATCCTTTTACCCAGCGCAATGGGGCCAGAGCTGTGGTGAGGATCTCACCTTTGTTTGCAAATGAATGAGTGTTTTTTACTCCAGAGAATATTCATGGAAAGTAAAACTATAACAAATACTAGTGGAAATATACCTCCTCAGGCCTTAGCACCCTGGCAGCCCTTCTGAAAAGCTGTGGAATTATTTCAGCATTCACCCAGAGGGACGAGAGCCACCTGCTGAATTCCCACTACCACTTTCTGCAGGATTTTTCTTTTCTTTTTCCTTGGACAGTTCCCATCAATGTACTGACCTAACCCAGCTCTGCTTAGTTGGTGAGATCTGACTAGGTCATAATAAAAAGCAGGGCAGAAAATGACATAAATTTTCACTGAAACTTCTGACTAAACCCAGGCCATATGTTCTGAGTTTAGAATGTCTGGATAACTTCATATTTTATTGTTCTCATTCTCTCTCTGATTCTTGGTTTTATGCAGGATCTGATTCACAGACACGCTCCTCCTCTTTATCCAAACAGAACTTCCAAACTTTTTTAGAATCACTCATTATTAATTGCTACACCTGGAATAGAAGTTATACTCAAGCCTATATATCTTGGTTAATTAAAAGGAACATCTGCTTAACATACAGGATGGGATACATGAGAGTTCCTTTGAATACAATACTGATCTTTTTTTAAACACAACCAGGAATGAAATAGTAGAATCTATATTGACCTAAACTCTTACATGCCAATTGGATAACCTTCAAAGAGCAGACTTCTTGACATAGTTCATATCCCCTTGGGACAACGTGAGACTTAAATATTGCGAGTTCAGACAGAGGCAGGCTAGACCAAAAGATCAGAATAGGGCCCTCTATGTTCGGAATTCAAGTACAAATTCTAAATGGTAACAGGTTTCAGAGTAGCAGCCGTGTTAGTCTCTATTCGCAAAAAGAACAGGAGTACTTGTGGCACCTTAGAGACTAATAAATTTATTTGAGCATAAGCTTTCGTGGGCTACAGCCCACTTCATCGGATACATAGACTGGAACATACAGCAAGAAGATATTTATACATACAGAGAACATGAAAAGGTGGAAGTAGCCATACCAACTGTAAGAGACCAATCAACTGAGATGAGCGATCATCAGCAGGAGAAAAAAAAACTTTTTTCCACCTTTTCATGTTCTCTGTATGTATAAATATCTTCTTGCTGTATGTTCCAGTCTATGCATCCGATGAAGTTGGCTATAGCCCACAAAAGCTTATGCTCAAATAAATTTGTTAGTCTCCAAGGTGCCACAAGGACTCCTTTTTTAAATGGTAACAGATGACTCCAGAGTGCATATACAGTACAAAGCCAGTTCATGCAACACTCCTTCAGCCTGTGAATTCGGCAGAGGCTTTTGAATGCAAAACACCTACTATAGTCTTCTCTTCCCATGTATATAGCCAGAATAATTGTATCTATAAATAGATATAGTATCTTAGAGAGACAAGATGGGTGAGGAAAGTTCTTTTACTGGACCAACTTCTGCTCGTGAAAGAGACAAGCTTCTGAACTACACAGAGCTCTTCTTTGGGTCTCGATATCCTGTATCTGTCTATCTATAGATTTGTGCAGATCAGAGCGACAGATGGATAATGCATGGTGGTGTCCTATTAAATGTCTAATAGGCATGACATCAAAATAATTTCTTTGCTTATGAGTGATAGAGCCATGAATGAGGATGTCATGTCTCAAGGTCTCAAACTCATGCCAAAAAAAACCCTTCATATTACACTATTCAGTGTTGTGTTTGTACATTATATGCTACAGAAAAACTATTTTAGGGTATTTAACAAAGCATAAAATATTTTTATTTGGAAACTGTTTTTATCCCACCCCACCTGGAACACAAATGCCTTAGTTACCATGTGTCCAGATTTTCAAACTACGTGCCTAAAGTTAATCCTCTAGGGCCAGATTTTTAAGAAAGCTCAGCTTGATAGCTCCCATGTAAACACCTAAGAAAGTGGTTGTATTGTCAAAACAGCTTCAAAGCATTAGTTCTCATTGGTCTCAGAAGGCACAGCTGGGTGCTGAGCACTTTTCAAAATGCTGAGCATTCAGCAGCTCTCACCAGTGGCAGATTAAGGCCCACAGGCCCCAGGACCAGGCACCCTGGCCAATTTGGGGGCCCCTGCAGGAGCAACAGAACCTGGATAGGAGTGGGAGGGCCACCAGTGCTAGAACTGTGGCCCCACCCCCTGCTTCTCCCCTTCCTCCTCTGAGGCCCTGCCCCCTGGCCAGGCCAGAAGCAGGGCTGGGCTGTGGTAGGGTGACCATATTATCACCCCTCCACCCCCTGTTCAGAGCTGGCCCAAGTCCCTCTCCCCCTCCCCATGCGGAGCTGACCTGAACCACTCTTCTACCACACACAGGGCTGGCCCAAGACCCACTGCTCATTCCCCCCACCCCACCCCACCCCACCCCTGGCCCAAAGATCCTTTTGGCAAAACTGGGCATTCGTCCCATTTGCTCTTGACAACTGGTGAACAGTTGGCAAGAGCAAGTGGGACAAATGCCCTGTTTTGCCAAAAAAGTTGGAATGTACTGGGCAGGGGGCCTGGATACCCCAGAGAGGCCCCCTGCCCAGGAAAGGTGGAGGGTCCAGGGCTCCTCACAGTGGCCTGGACTCCCTGGGCAACTCTTTCCACGGCCTGGCTCCAGCTTCTCAGTGAATCAAGGGGTGCTCATCATCTGTGAAAATCAGGTTAATTACTTTTGTGGGAGCCTAACTTTAAATGCTCTGGTCTGGAAATCTTGTACGTGTACATATTGCATGCACATCATTACACAAAACACAGACAAACTATATGGAAACTATATGGAAACTATATTGGTTTTCTGCCTACTGTAGCTTGCTTTTCATCAGGAACCAGCTGAATAGCGTTTTGTGAGCTTGCTCTGCATAACTGGACAGGCAGCTGCTAAGCAAGGTTGCAGAATGTTGAAGGGCAGCAGCATTACACATAGGAACTGGGTGTTGGAGGAGAGACGGGATAAAGTTTGTAAGGCATCTTCCTGACTTAGAAACCTAAGTTCCAATTTCAAAAGTGACTTGAGGCCCAGATTCATTTAGGTGCCTAACTCCCACTAACCCCGATTTTCAAAATTTTCCCTGTGGTCTTGTTCTAACCAGCCTGTCCTGAAAAGATGAAGAGATGTGAGTAACCCCTTCAAAGGCTCTTAGAACACAATACCTCCGTTCCCAAGCAATCATAGCAGGACTTAGTGCACATCAGCACTTTCAAAACTAATTTTCTCTATATATACTGAAGTGAATGTAGTCGTCTAAAGGGAAATATGAGAAGTGGGAATGGGGAGATCATTTAAACATGGCCTTTGTGGTATTATTCTTAATTATCCCACTGTCTATTAACTATATAATTTCACAGTTCATAGACTTTAAAGGCTGTGGTTAGGAACAGGTCCAGTGGTCCTTGGAAAAGAAAGTATTCATCTTCCAGGAGGAACGAGACTGTCGTGCATGTGGTGGAAGTAAAGGGCTATTGCCAGCATTCTGAAAAGCACAGGCGTGTGAGACGGGATCGCAGGCCTTTAAGCACATCCCTCAGCAATGATGCTCTGCAGCATTTAAAGCAGAGCTATCTGCAGGTGCCAATGAGTTTTCGAAGAGGCTTGTCTGAGGAGGCAACGGAACCTGTATAGAAGTGGGAGGGCCACTGAGGCTTGTCTGAGGTGTCCATGTTCATAGATGTTTGTAAAAGTTTGTTCTTTTGGGGGATTGTGAGTCTCTTGGCCCCACCAGAGCTACATAGGGAATGTTCTGAGTGCCAGAACTGACAGAATGCTGGGTATTCCACCTACTGCTCTCCAAATCTTCTCTTTGGAGAGGAAGACCTAGGGTTAGACTCCTAAGTCAACAATTAAGCACCCAGAGAAGTGGGGTGTGCTGCAGCACTCGGGTGTTCCTGTATTTTAAATCTTGGCCAGTATCTCTATGAGCACGTACCCTGAAAAGGAAATCCTCCCACTATTACAGTTGTGATGGTGCCTAGGAGCCTTAGTCATGGACCAGGCCCCCGGTGTGCTAGGGGCTGTGCAAGCAGAGAACAGAAAGAAGAGGCTGAAAACTCATGTTTTCTGCTCCTGTTTCTTGGAAGCATTTCACTCCCTTGGAATCAGCAGCACTGCGCCCGTCACTACTTCAATAAGAATGGTTAAAAGAGGATTTCGTTCCAGAAATGTATTCTTTTAAATTTATAACAGTGTCCCCATCACATATTTCCCTGGGAACAAGAATAAAATTCTCTCAAAAGTACAGAAATTAGTTGAGTATCAGAGGGGTAGCCGTGTTAGTCTGGATCTGTAAAAGCAGCAAAGAGTCCTGTGGCACCTTATAGACTAACAGATGTTTTGGAGCATGAGCTTTCATGGGTGAATACGAAGAAGTGGGTATTCACCCACGAAAGCTCATGCTGCAAAACGTCTGTTAGTCTATAAGGTGCCACAGGATTCTTTGCTGCTTCTGCAGAATCAAGGGATCTCCAGCTTCCAGGAACTGAAAGTGAGGCAACATCATCTCATTTCAACTGCCTTGACTAGAGCTGGTAAAGTGATATTTGCTAATAGTTTATTTGGCTTATTTTCCCCACCAATTGTTGGTCTTGTCTATGTGCGCACTACAGAGGTGTGAATTCTGAAGCGTATCAATGTGGTGCACACTAACTGGCCCAAGTGGATCCTGCCAGTGTGCATTAAGAGTTCCCTAATGTACATTAACTTAATACAGGACCTCATTAACATGCACTATGGAATCCACCCCAGCAGGATCTACACAGGTCAGGTAGTGTGCAAAATATTTGTGCACATTAGAATTCACACACACACACACACACACACACACACACACACACACACACACACACACACACACACACACCCTGTAGTGAGCACTGCCCACGGATAACCCGATCGAACTGAGCAGGGCTGGATAGCAGAGAGTTGCTGAACAAGCCCTTGCCTCAGGAAGAAAATGAGCAGTGGGGTCATTTGTTGCTGGTCATTTAACAAGATGGAGAGGGGCTTGGAGGAGCAAAGCTGCTCAGGCCCTGCTCTTTCTTTAAAGGATGAGTAGGGTTCGAATGAAAGGGAGGAGTTTGGAGGCTAAAGGAGAAAAGCAGAAGTGGTGATTGCAGATGAAGAAGAACCATGCAAAAGGGAGGAATGAGAATTAATGGAGAATTGGTTGGATGGGGACAGAATTGGTTGGGGACAAAAGAAACAGAACTACAACTGCAGAGACAAACTTCCACACAGCTCAAGTTCTAGCTTTGTCCTCCTTGTTTACCAGGGAGGGCATTCTGCTTGGAACTCCACACAACATATAGGGTCATCTAGTGCCTGAACAATATATTGCAAGTAAACATACAATTACAGGCAGAACTAATTTGCAGTCAAAACTGATTTATTGGGGGAGTAAAGATGTGCCAATGAGAATTAAACAAACGTGACCAGGAATATGGCTCCTGAGGCGTGTGGTATTGTAGGTATTTGGTCTTCAGATGAGACAAGGTCTGTGAAATCTTTCAAACCCTGCTCTTCAGAAATAGACTAGCTAAGAATGGGGCTGGAAAGGATAAATCCATTCTGAAAGTTTAACATAACAATGTCACATGATTATGCAAACAAGGATTCGTGGATTTTCACTCTTTTTTATGGTAACAATTGTCTAGGTCTGCTCAGGTGACATTTGATAGGCACATCTCCATTTGAATGGGGAGGAGTAATGGGATATTTTTTTGAAACATTCTGTCTCCTTCAATATTGAAGAGTTTATCTGTTTTGCTGCCCATTGCGGGGAATGAAATAGTTGTCATTCAGAGTCTCAGTCCAAATTTAAGCATCTAAATAAGTAGCCAAATTTTCAAGAGTGGTAAACACCTAGTAGGACACATAGGCCATGATTTTCAAAAGTGGGCTCCCGAATAAGTGGCCTGGTTTTCAAAAGTGCTGAACACCCAGCAGCTCCCATTGACTTATTTAGGAGTCTATCTGAGGCCAAATTTTCAAACAAGCTCAGTGCTCAGCAATAGCTGCTGCGCGCAAAGCACTTATGAAATGTGGCCAATTCATTTAGGTGCCTAAATGGGAGCTAATTGGCAAATCTAGCCCTTGGAGATCAAAGAGCAGGCAGCGTTTCAGTGGCATTGTCAGTGACGCATGCATAAAAGTGAAATAGGAGCCACTGTACACAGTGAAAAATAAACTACTAGTTAAGGCTGTAAATTGACAAGTTGCATTATTCTGCTCCTGACCAATCACTGTTATCGCAGAATCGTCCTACTTTTTCTAAGGGGTGTTGCCACAGTGATACTATAGAAGCTGCGAAACTGCCCTGACTATTTATCATGGAGATTGAAATATATTATGAAATTGCCTTTAATATACTATAAATTATATATACTGTAATACCATATTCTATTATAAACTAGGCTTTACATAACACATGGTGGAACACAAGTAGCTGCTCCAGAGTTCAGGTGGAAGATCACGTCCCATTATAAACCTGATTTCCGACCCCAGGAAGAAATCAATCACCCTGAGATTTCACCTGCCACATTTGATTCTAGGGTAGGAATTTTCTGGGAAGGGAGCAGCGGGGGACAGAAGCAGGGTTTTGAATTGAGGGTGTTTGAAAACATTACCCATCATTAGTTTCTTTAAATGTGTTGATAACTATTTTTTTGGTTTACCTCACCAAAGAGGCCTGACCGGTGAACCCTAAATGTCTTTGCTGAGAAGCAGCTCCTGGAGCGAGATCCACACAGGGCAACACCTCTCTTTAGGTGCCCTGCTGCCTAGTAGAATCAACCACCCCAAGGGAAGCGCCAGCCTCCCTACCCAATGCGTGAGGAGAGCTAAAGCCAGCACGCCACGAAGGGAGCCAGAAAGAAATGCAGAGCAGAGGCGTGGGACTCAGGCCTCAAAGGGAGGAGCCTGCAGCTGCTTGGGATTCACAGCCCTGAGCCACCTCCTGGAGTTAGGAACCTCAGCCAGGTCTGCCTTGTCTCACAGAAAGCTAAGGAAGAGGAGGTGGAAGTCCCCACTTTGCCTGCACAGGGACTAAACTACTTGCTCAGTGAGTGCACCAGCCACTGCGCTAGGGCTCCCTCAGGTTCCCGCGTTCTGCCTCAGCTCAAACACACTCTCCTGGTGAAGCTGCTCTCCTTTGTATAAAATACTCAACCAGCCATTGGAACCAGGGTTTGAACCGTGCAGCGCCGCCATCCCAGCTGCGTGCCCGCACCACTGGGCTAGAGAGTTATTTGCATTGTCTTACTCTGGCCCAATGAATATTTATTTAAACAAACTAGAAGGGCATCAAGAGGAGATCTTCCCAGCCCAGGATGCCCCACAGCCACTGGTTAGGGCACTCAAGGAGTATTTGGCAGACCTGGGTTCCATCCCCGCTCTGTCTGAGTCACAGCAGAGCTGAACCTGGGTCTTCCCCTCCCTTGGTGAGTGCTCTACCTAGCACGGAGAAGGGGGCACCACTGCCTCAGGTTGGGTGGGGGGGGGCCATCAAGTACATGTGCTCTAAGGTGGCTTCTGAGCATGCCTACCAGATTACACCTGCAGGTAAGATAGGTGGGGGAACACCCAGGTAAGTGCCAGGTGTCAGGGCTTAGGTGGCTGTGCACATGCCTGGAGGCAGAAATTTGGGTTATATGTGGACTTTATAGCTGGAAACCAAGGGAAATGTCGGCCCTTGCAGGGTGAGGCAGCAGCTGAAATGGGGATTTAGAGGAGCTACATGTTGGGCTTAGGCACCTGAAGCTGCAGTTAGGCACCTAAATCCTAGTTTATCTCAGCAGAGGTGGGGTTAGTAGGAGCATTACAAAGCTGTTTATCATAAAGGGCATGTGATAAATTATACTCCTCTTGTGCAGGAGGAGTCAGAGTGCAGACTGGAACAGAGGTGAGGAGTTCAATCAGTTTATCCTGCCTGTTCCCATAGGGAACACAGCAGAGACCACAAAGCCTATGTTAGCCATGGAGCATTTGTGCAGCCACCCCACCGTCTGGGAAGGAAGATCTTCTCAACTCCCTTTCCCAACCATGAATCAGCCCAGGACCTGGCTTGGCTAATGAGACCTACCACTGAGTAGTGTATGTTAACCTATGTGCTTATAATATTCTCTCTTCTATTCACTTCCTGCTGCTCTTTGTTGGGAGGGAAGGCAGGAAAACATAGCCAAAGCAACACAGGGTTACAGTAAGTGATACAGAATTTTGTCATCTCTTGCACTCAATCTATCATTTCACTGATTCACACTTGCCTTTGCATTCCAGCATCCATTTCTGGATGAGGGAAGTAAAGCATTAAAAAAAAGCCAGCGAAAGAGAGAGATTTCACAGACTATCTAAACTAATACATCACTAATTGGAACCAGAAGGGCCCAAAACATGCTATCTGTGAACAAGAAGATCAGAACATAGTAAAAAGGCCAACGCACAAAGCCACCACAGGGAAGAAAGGTATTTTTCTCAGCAGACTCAAATTAGTAGTAGCAGAATACGTAAAGGCAGCAGCTTGTCAACTTTTTCAGCATCTGCACTACTCGCCCGTTTAAAGTGCTCTGAGCAAATCATTTGCATTGGAACCCCCCCACACCCCATATTCTATCAAATTTCAATGCTGCCATCTTGTCTGCTTACAAAGATCCCCAAATGCATTTGTTATTTGAAACATTTCCCTAATTTTGTTTCAACAAAAAAATTCTTAACTTGCAAATTATTCCTGAACAGCTCATTGGGAGTCATTGTATACAATTTGCACTGGGCTGGTTAGGCCATGGGTTCTCCGCTTGTGTAACTAGATTGTAAATTCTTTGGGGACGGGATGGTCTTTCCGTTCTGTGTTTGTCCAGCGCCTAGCACCATGGGGGTCCTAGTCTGTGACTGGGGCTTCTAGGTGCTACCACCATACAAATAATGCTAGATAATAATAATACATATCATGGATAAATATTCATAATAAACACAGTGTGCACAGCTAACTTTACAACTACATAACCAACTGAAAAATCCACCTTCGAACTTAACGTTCCCTTTTTGCAACTATTTGTGCTATTGAAGTTCCAGCAGTCCCATGATCCGGGGAAGTGAACATTCAATTCCAAAGGTGAAGCTCCACCTTTGAGAAACTTCAGTCACAATGAACTCTCCCAGGCACTACCCAATAGTGGAGCTACCAGTTTATGACCTGATATAATGTACAGCTTGCCTTGCACTTTAGGATTTGCTCTGCCCTCTGATGTGCGGCATCGGATGACACCTCCAGGATTAGAATCATAGAAGATTAGGAAGTCAGCTAGTCCAATCCCCTGCTCAAAGCAGGACCAATCCCCAACTAAATCATCCCAGCCAGGGCTTTGTCAAGCCTGACCTTAAAAACCTCTAAGGAAGGAGATTCCACCACCTCCCTAAGGAACCCATTCCAGTGCTTCACCACCCTCCTAGTGGGATAGTGTTTCCTAATATCCAACTAAGACCTCCCGCACTGCAACTTGAGACCATTGCTCCTTGTTCTGTCATCTGCCACCACTGAGAACAGCCAAGCTCCATCATCTTTGGAACCCCCTTTCAGGTAATTGAAGGCCCCTCACTCTTCTTTTCTGCAGACTAAATAACTCCAGTTCTCTCAGCCTCTACTCGTAAGTCATGTGCCCCAGCCCCCTAATCATTTTTGTTGCGCTCCACTGAACTCTCTCCAATTTGTCCACATCCCTTCTGTAGTCGGGGGGCCAAAACTGGACACAATACTCCAGATGTGGCCTCACCAGTGCTGAATAGAGGGGAATAATCACTTCCCTCGATCTGCTGGCAACGCTACTACTAATACAGCCCAATATGCCATTGGCCTTCTTGGCAACAAGGGCACACTGCTGATTCATATCCAGCTTCTCGTCCACTGTAATCTCCAGGTCCTTTTCTGCAGAACTGCTGCTTAGCCAGTTGGGTCCCAGCCTGTAGCGGTGCAAGGGATTTTTTCTTCCTAAGTGCAGAACTCTGTATTTAAAGACTGTAGGCTTTGAGGATTACAACTGCTAAGGGAAGAGCCGAGTATGTATCTTAACCAAAGATACACAACAGATCTGTGGGAGAGCAAGTCCTGTGCAACGAAAGCAGAGCTGCATGAATCCCTTTGGTTTCAGTTTATGGAAATTCACTTGTATCTAAGCCGTAGGGTTTTTCCCACAGCAGTTCAATCCCTTCAAGTAACCTAGAGCTAACAGGTTCACATGCTCCTAAAGCTAGACCAAGAATCCATGTGAATCTCCAGATATGTCTACACTAGAAACACTACTCCAGCTGAGCTGCTGTAGCACCGTAGTGTAGACACTTGTTATAGCAACAGAAGGAGCAGTAGCTAGGATGACGGAAGAATTCTGTTGACTAGTGGCATCTACACTGGGGCTTAAATTGTATTAACTATGTTGCTCAGGCGAGTGAATTTTTCACACCCCTGAGGGACCGTAGCTCGGTCGAGCTAACTTTGTAGTGTAGACCAGCCTTCAGTTGCACTCACTATTTTCCCATGAAGCAGACAAGTTGCTCTGCAAGTTGCTGAGTAATGACCCTTATTAAATTGGCTTTTGTGTGTGTGTCCCCAACTCAGAGGTCACCCCAGATAGCCTGGAAATGGTTTCCTCATGTCAGCAATGCGTTAATCCCACTGATGAGCATACGGAACTGCAGAGATCTGAGATGTAGCCATAAAACTCAGAGAAGAACCCTTTAGCATGATAAATACTGCATGTATCTTAGGGATGTAAAACATTAGAATTAAGCATGGCACTCTATACTTGTTGCTAGAGATGCTTAGCTTATGGTTAAACAGCACATCTCATTTGAGTATTATAATCTTTGGGTCTTTACTTTTTGTCACGTATCTATTGCACATATCATACGATGGACTTTATGTTACGTCAGGTCTTCTTGGTCTCTCTTCTCAGTGGTAAAGTGGAATACTTTCCTCTTAGTTTTAACCCCTTTGATTCACCTGTAACATTGGGTACAGCTTGCTTACAGCTGTGTAGGTTACTTACCCTCAGTAGGCACCAACCCTGAAGACTTTTTGATCACACTACTTCTGCTGAAGAGATGAGGAGCTTTGGATGTGCAACAAACGTGCTAAGAAACCCAACATGCACTTCTCCTACTGCCGCCAATACTGTGAATTGCTCTGCTACTGCCTCCTGCTAAACTATTCTGTATAACCCTTTACTGGGCATAAGCAGATACTCCTCTTTTGTGTAGACTAAAAGCCACTGAATATTGTGGAACTTGGACAATGAATGATCAAGATTGAGAATGTTTAATAAGAGATAATGTCTGCACTACATCTCATGCAGATGTGCATTCCCCAGCAGGTCATCACATGTCCTGATCCCTTACAGAGCACTGGTTTTGTCTCCTGATTAACCATTTTAGCAATCATGGATCTTTGCCACCAATTCAGCTTAAACATCTGAGTAGTCTCCATTTAGTCAACAGAGCTGCCTACATAGAATTGAATAGGCAGGCCCTGTGCATAGCAGTCATTTCCTCCTCTCCCAAATATTGCATAGCCTTATTAAATAAACAGCCCAGGATTCCACTCACCTGCCTCAAACAGAAATCATCATTGCATATCCAGCAGCCCTCCACACAAGGCCCTTTCTCAAGCCGTTCTATAGCATTCTGATCAACAGAAACTAATTCTAATTTCACTCAGAACAAAGACACTGAGTGCCCCAAATCCTGGCAGAGTTAAAGGCCTAAAACACCCGAACGAGCAAAAACTTAAAACAAAATCTCCTCCCTTGTTAACTTCACACACTGAAAGGAAAGTTCTCACACTTTGAACTTGCAACATTCCTTCCTCTGCTCTCCAAAGTGAAAAGGGGGAACACGTGCACAGAAGCAGAGTGACGGCGAGCATTTGGTGAGCATTGAGGAGGTGTACATGAGAGGGTAAGAATATAATGGTCATCTACATCCCCAGCTCTCTCCCTCTCTGCCACTCTGTGCACCTGACAGTAGAGAATTAAATGTAGGTGATCTGGGTTAGCCTCGCATGAGTGAGAGCATCCACACTGAGAAATAACACTCATGTTGCTGTAATGCTCTGCGTTAACTGGCACTGTAATCACCGGGGTGTGGTGCTAAGACTTCTGGAGGCACATCCCATGGTTCTTAGAGCCGCAGGAAGCTGAATTCTTTCACAGTGCACATGCAGGGGAACGTCTGTCCTTCCCATGTACATAGGCAGAGGTGGTATTAGCCTGATAACTCGTTAATGTCAACTCTTTCCAGCTTCACACACTCCAGCTTTCTGTCCCCTGCCTTTGTTCCAACAAGTGGCAAGACACGGACACAACTCACAGCGACAACCTATGCCAAACGTTGGCATGAACACAACTCTAATTTTGGCAAGCACAATCGGAGGGCTGGTTCTAGGATTTGTGAGGAGGCCCACTGAGCTGGTAGGCCCTGTACCAACATGCAATAGGCTTGGTGAGGAAAGGTCCTTGAGAACCACGTGTTCAGCCAACCAGTCATTGATTTCACTGGCTAACAGCTACTTCTGGCCATCAGTCAGATGGAGTTTTCAAAAACTGGGGTTCCCACAGAATCCCAGTGCTGCCAACTCTCGTGATTTTATCATGTGTCTCTTCATATTTGGTGCTTTTTTTTTTGAAGCCCCAGCTCGTGGAGTCATGTGATTATGTGCAACTCTCAGTTTTCATTAAAAAAAAAATCAAAATAAGTTTCTAAGCCTCCTAGATGTGGGGGCGGGGGGGGAGGTTAAAAACAGGACCACTAAAGGGTATCACAATAGAAGACAAAGGAAAAGACCGAAAAATATTATTTTTTAAAATCTTATAATTTTGGCAGGCCTTGATCTTGATTTTTGAATGACTGGGGTTGCCTACACTGGAATCAAGCCTTTGACATTTAATAATCCATATGTCTTCTTCACATCCTTTTGTCCTATTGGTATGATCTTTATATTTAGCCATGTTTCACAGTGCAAATTCCTGGGCAAAACCAACTCCACAGAAATCAGGAACTCTCTCAAGAGAATCAAATCAGAACTTCACCTAAATTAACTATGGCAGCAAAGACAGATAAACAATTCACAGGGGGTACACAGAAATTGCCCAGACTAGATCAGACCAATGGTCCACCTAGTCTACTGTGTTCTAGCAGTGGCCAGTACCATCTGATTTGGAGGAAGATGCTAGGAATCCTGTAGTAACAGTTATGATATAGCCTGCCCAGGGAAAGTTTCTTCCTGCAGCCACCTGACTCTACACATCAAAAATCCAATGAAATTGAGAGTGTGTCTACACAGGGACACTCAGGGTTTCTCTACACTGCAATGTAAGCCCAGGGTCAGTGGGACTCGAGCCTTCTGGCTCGATGTTTGTAAGCTCAAGCTTGAGCGTCCACACTGAATATTTACCTTAGGTTTGTAATTTCTGAACCGGGGTCTCAGACCCGCACTCAGGTATCTACATTGCGTTATGCAGCCTCATGTCAACCTAACCTATCCCAGGCTTCCTAGCTGTCACTACCCTAGCCCTTTGTATACGAGGCACTGTGGAAAAACTTCCCTGTCCATCCCGCAGTAAGTTGTTCCATCCTACCAACCATCCAGCCAAGCCATCTTTTAGGCGTGCAGGCTCCTGACAACTGGAGCAAGCAATATAGCAGAGTCACTATTTGAAAAACTTGTCTTGCTTGGGCTTTCACGCCTATGTCAGCAAGCAGGCAGAGCATCCATGAGATACTGATGGACATTTCGGCAGCAATTTCTGACCTACCGTAGGCACCTATCAAAAGAAGAGGAGGCTAGTGACACAGACAGGGCAACACAAACTGTGTTGGATGCAACTTCGCAGTCGTGTTATACCAGGAATGTCTTTATTCTTAGAAATACACATTATGTGAGCTCATGCAGTGAGCAGAGGTGTGGTTCTCATCCCTGGTTTTACAGCAGTTGCTCTTGAGCCATTTAATCTGCTCCCTGCAGTGGTCACCCATCCGGCAAACCCCCAAAGCTGCCAGCGAGCTTCACTATTTCCTGGTCTGTATAGTCATCACTGGAACTCTTCCTGAAGTCGAATGTCTTGCTTGCCTCACACCAGAGATTGACCAAATCTGGCTGCGATCCTGTGACCAGACAGCAGCATGCTTGCCAAAGGACTTCTTGTCAGGGGCCATTGCGAATGCACAAAACGGTTCACTCTGTTTGCAGTTGAGCAGTCATAATAAAATGGAAGGGTTAGATGCCAAGCAGCTGTACTTGAACCAGGGCATTGCTAGAAATGTCAATGAACGCTGGTGCATGGGAGTGTGGAATAGTATTGGCAGACTCTCAGGACACAAGTCTGGGGGACCTGAGCTCTCGCTGCAAAATGATGGAGTTTGGACCAGAGTCTCAATGGGACTTAGGCTCAAATCCACCCCCTTTGCCAAGTCGAGGGCATGGAGGGCTTACTGGCCCAAGTCGGACAGATTTGTGTCTACACTGAAGGGGATCTGGGCTCAAGCCTGAGTCTGAGCCCTGGCTTACATTGCATGTAGACATAACTTTCCTGAGGGTAAGACCAATCAGCTAAAGGTGTGGGCATACATTAAAGCAGCCTTAAATTCACTGACTCCTCATTTAATGCTCAATGTGAAGCATCCACACTGGGCTGTAAGGTGCTTTAACCTGTGTGCCCTGACTTCACACTTTTAGTTGATTCGCCTTAAATTTCCTGAGCGGCCCTTGTAGACATGGCCCAGATCTGCTATCCATGACAGAGATAAATAAAATGGATATGCTCTCCATCCAGCCTAAGCAATGATATCTTTCTGCGTTCATTCACCTAGTAGCTTTAAAGAAAAGCATATTCAGCATTAGAAACACAATCTCATCTCAGAAGGAATAACTAATCCTTCCCATATCAGATTACAGTTCAGGCTAAAATAGGATGTCTAATATATTCTGGCCCTCTTCGTGCACTATCTTTAACAATACCGTGAGATGACGGTTCTGCAAGCTGGTTCTTACTAGAGCAATGCAAGTTGTCACTTCTGGTTGATGCCCAACTTCAAGGTCAACATCAAGACAAATCCAGGAATGTTGTTCAGGCCAGTTCTCATTTTTATCTCTTTCTCAGTCATTTTGTACGCACCAGTCTCTGTTGGCATGCTACATTCAGAAATATTTATGACAGTCATAGAATAATTAGAATAGACAGCGTGCATCACTGATTACATTTCTTATTTACATTACATTTTTACAATGTGGACTCCTAAATTTTCAGAAGCATTTGCCTAAATTCCACATACAAAAGATGCAATTGCACACATAGAAAAGGTGATTGCACATGCTGTTTGCAATCTCTTCATGTTCTAGGTACGATTAGTTGGTCGGCAAATTCAGCTGCATTGATTTGCATGTGCTGTTTAGCTGCATCATTTTAAATATTTTGTTCTTTGTCTATTTTTCTTGTCACTGTCATGAAAATGTATTTGCTGTCCATTTCACATGGAGGGAGGATGGATGGAACACTGAGCTAAATCTCATTATTACTGCAAGTCTCCAACAGCACAGTCAAATTTCAAATCTCTGGGCTTTCCAAATTCTGAGTTCACGTACTTGGTCATGTGCTCCCTGCCAAGCTAATAGTGCTGATGGATGAATGCACAGAACAACTAATGTCTTTCAGGTGGTTCCCAAAGCAAGGAGAAGGAACAGGATTATCCCCAACTGTTCAAGGGGAAAAGAGTAGAAAAAGGAGTTATATCAGTTATATTGAGGGAAACAGACAGATCGATACAGTTAATCCTCCATTTTCAGAAGTGACCAGTGATTTTGGATGTCTCCATTTTGGGGGGGGTCCAACTTAAGACACCTTAAAGGGACCTGGTTGTCAGAGGATGGATGCTTAGCACTTTCTGAAAACCAAGCCCCTTTCAGATGTCTTCAGTTGGGCACCCAAAATCACTCGTCACTTTGAAAATGTAAGCTTAAATTGCGCTATCTGCAATAGTCATTACTGTGCAGATGACCAGACACAGAGAATGTCTCAGGTTCATCCAGTGTAATTCGAATATTCCCCAGTTACACTGAACCAAAACCTCTTAGCTGAGCACCACAAAACACAAAGCCACAAACCTTTACGAGCTCCTGTGCTCCATCCTGAAATATTTAATTTTAAATAGCTGCTTTTAAAATGTAAATCAAATCTAGTCATACGTGTACGTGTGGGAATCTGAAAAGCGGCCACAGCGAATAATGATGAAACCAGCAGTGCATATTTAAAACAAGCAGAACGGCCATGTGTGCTCCAGAAGTGCTCCTTTCTTCTATGTTTTAACACCACTTTGATAAGCAGAGGTAAAGAGCCACCTACTTTTTATGGCAACTTAGGAGAGGAAGAAAAAAAATCAAGGCAATAGAACTGTCAGAGCACCATCCACTCCAACAAGCATCCTCCTACCCCAGGCCAGGGTATGGCAAGACAATAGCACAGGAGCCGGTTTTGCCACTTCACTCCTTATAATGGGAGAATTCTCAGCCGATAGGGTCAGATTCTGTGCCACATGAGTGCTGCACAGTGGCTGGAACAGAAGGATGGAATCTAGCCACAAAATCGCAGCAAGATGGTGCTGTGGTTTATGTCACAAGTGATCCATCCCATCGTCCAGTCCCAGCTTCTGGCAGTCAGACATTTATGGACACCCAGAGCATGGGGTTGCACCTGTGACCATCTTGGCTAATAGCCATTGAGGGACCAGTCCCCCAGGAACGTATCAAATTCTTTTTTAACCTTGTTATACGTTTGGCTTTCCCAACCTTGCAGCAATACCGTGAAGGTTAATGAATGATTGTTTGGTAAGCGCCTTGAGATCCTGAACTGAGAGGCACCCTATGGAGGCCAAGCCTGGCGTTTGTTACTATTATTAGATGTGGTTATTTATGTGGTGTGGTTAAGTATCCAGAGTTTAAAGGTTAGGACAAAAATGTCTGTGGCAGCTTGAATTAAACATCAGTCTTCGGCTCCCACTGCTTCCTCCACATGCTCTAATCCTTCTGGATGACCAACCATGTGCCTTAGTGCATAGCTAGGAAGTCTGTTCTACTGCATTCATTGGGATCGCTGAGTCGCTACCTTATATTTCCTCTGATCTTCAGTGTTCACTGGCTACTTCAGTATCTTGTCACAAAAATTAAATACATACGACATTTGTGCCTTGTTCATTTGATTGTGAGAGAGCATGCCTGGAATTGTCACCGAATGCTCTGGGATGAATCCCAGCCTGAAGCAGAGAGAATTCTCTGGGTAACCTTGCTGGGGTAAAGTCTGTGGTGTTACCCATCAGCTGTGAGTTCAGCAGATAATATCACAAGTGGGTGGAAGTAGGAAAGTAGGACATCTTACACGCATTTGCTATGCTTGGGTGTCAAATTCAGCCCAGGCCTAAGTCAATGGGAGCTGCTCTTACTTATACCGGGACCAAACTGGATTGCATTGGCACTTTCTGTTTTCCAGTGCCTCAGTTTACAACCTTATCCCCTGAACCTGCAAAGACCTGCTCATGGGCATAACTTCACCCACCGCAAATAGTTGCACTGAAGACACAGGGCCTACTTCATATTTACACTGAGGCTACTCTGCACTGCTCTGGCAGTGTAACAAAGCCTTAAAGTGGGCATAAGTAATATTTACACTCACCTTAGGGTCCACTTACACTTCCAGAGTGGTGCAAAGTGACTGCAGTATAAAAGGAAATTAAGCACACAGTCCATACAATTAAGTATATGAGGAAATCTCTGCAGGTTCTTTTATTAATGGACTTTCCTAGGTTGTCGGTTTTTGTTTTTTTGGTTTTGGTTTTGGGGGTTTTTTTGGGTGGGGGTTGCTGGTGCTAGTGGAGGTGGTTTTTTAAAACAAATACTAATGAAAAATGCTACCTATTTTCCAAAGCCTGATTCTCAGAAATGGCTGCAGCACTTTTGCAGAAACTTTTGAAAAAACTTCAGCCTGGCAGATGGAAAAAGTCAGCCAGATGGAAGTTATAAGCAAGTGAAAACAGTGAGATATAATTAAAATTCTTAGGGCTGGCTACATTTGAGCTGGGAGGTGCCATTCCCAGCTTGTGTAGATGTGCCCACGCTCGAGCTAGCACCTAAAAATAGCAGCGTGGCCACGGCAGCACGAGCAGCAGCTTGGGCTGGCCGCCCAAGTATATATCTGGGGGTCAGGCGGGATTGTATTCAGGGCAGCTAACCCAAATGGCCATCTGTGCAACCAGCTGAAATGTAAACATACTCATGGGCAACTCGAAGTACAGACATTGCTCTCAGCTCTGTCTGTAATAAGAATGTTGCAGAAGATATTTCAGAGTCGCTCTTCACAAAGATCCTGAGTTTGGAAAGCTTTCCCTGCTCTGTATTTCCTTTAGGCTTGTTCTCCACTCCTGGATTTAGGTTGGCATAATTCCATCGATCACTTCAGTGGAGTTACACTCACAAAATAAACAGAGTGAAGAATCAGGTCCATTGTCTTTAATGAGAGTTCCAGGAGTGGAAAGCCCACAGGTTTAAAAGATACAGGCAGTATTCCTTGACACTTCTGAGTCCTGCTGTTATTTTTCCTTGCTAAGAATCCAGGTCACCACTGGGTAAGCAGCACATGTCCCATATGATTGAATGCACTGGAGTACTAGAACACGTTTAACAGCAGCACCATCAAAGAAGTGCGTCTACTTGTTACAGGAGATGAAGCCAGTCACTGCACCATATGCTTCAACAAGACATGGAAGCAGAGCCAACATTAGTGAAAACACACCTCTTATCTTTTGTCATCTTGGAACATCTCAATTGCATTACTATGGAAATGAAGCTGGCAGCCCTGTGAGACTGAAAACTTCCAGGAAATTGTGGTTTGTTTGTTTTGTTCAAATGCTCTTACTGAAATGACAGATGCTAAAGTTATAGAGAAGCAGGAACAGTCTGCACGTGTACATTCACATCGGAAATGTCTCAACCGAAGGTGAAATTTTAAACTAATTATCTCGCCTAAATAAAACGAAGCTCCCACTGTCTGGACTTACTAGGCATATATTGATCTTGCCAAAATGCACAACAATATTTACTAATTGCCATATTTTATCAAATGGGTCTCTATTGTTTACATTGCTACAGAATTTCCATGGAAACAAAAGATTTCAGCCGGGCACAGCATTACTGGAATAGTAAATATATGGCAATGTGGGAGACTGGATGAATCAGGAGCTTTGTGTAGCAGAGACTTTCATCTCCAGCAAAGGGCTTCTGAAAGTGATTCATTAAGTTGCCCTGTAAACAAACAGTCTCCTCCCAAGTGCCCCCTGGTGGCCTCAAGGAAGCTGTGAGAGTGGCCCATTGACTCAGTTTCCCTCTTGAGTTCACAGTGAGTCCAATACAAGCATGTCCTCCTGTCCCACACAGGGTATTAACCAAAACACAGGGCAAAAGTCCCAAGCCAGAAGTCCCACAACATACTCCTTCCTCATCAATCCCGTGCTCATAATCTTTAAAAACCCAGCTCCATTCTAACCATCCCGGTGTCTTCTGCCAGACGTATGCTCTTTATCAGTCACCCTCTGTCCACCCATCAGGGCAGTCACCCCACCCTTTCCTGCTAGAGCACAACCCCACTCGTCCTGGTGCAAACTCTCACAGCCTCTCCACTGGGAGCCTCTCCTGGTTCCTCTGGGACCCAGCTCCTCAACAAGGACATGCCGGCAGGTAAGCCCCTTGGTTGCTTCCCTTCCTTCATCCATCTGGCCCTTGGCTCCAGCATACAGCCAGCACACATCTCCTGCTACTGCACCTCCTGCCTTCAGTCCTCTCCAGCACTGGCTGAGGGACACGAGCCAGCAAACCCCTGCCTGCTCTCCTGCTTTCAACCCAGGAACTGCCCTTCCTGACTACATCAGTCTGCTCTGACCCACTTAACACACTCTCCTATCGCTTCCCATATGCTGCCCCACCCTCTTAGTTGGCCCAAACAGGGAGATCCTGGACTGGAACGGGAGAGCTGAGCGCAATTTCCTTTAGTGGCTCAGCTCCCCTGTTACACGCCCACATCTCGACTGCAGCAGAGTGGAAAACAACGGCGGGAGTGGAGGAATCACAAGCACCTGTTTGAATTTTTCTCATTACTATATTTTGACTTTTCCCTCCAATTTTGAAACTCAAAATTGTGTTGAAATTTTAAAACTTGAAGGAAAAAAAATAGTCAGCTTTATTCTTCCCAAAGTCACTGCCTTGTAGCCCATCTCACCTCCTCTTCGCAACCACATAACACTCCTGACCCAGCTCCGTCTGCTTACATGGAAAAGCGAGACTAGACAAAGATGTGACATACTCTAAGGCCTTGTCTACACTACAAGACTATTTCGAATCTACTTAAGTCGAATTTGTGGATTCGACCTTATGAAGTCGAATTTGTGTATCCACAGTAAATACACTAATTCGAATTTCTGAGTCCACATTAACGGGGCCGGCGTCTACTTTCGAAGCGGTTCACTGTGGGAAGCTATCCCACAGTTCCTGCAGTCCCCGCTGCCCATTGGAATGCTGGGTAGAGCTCCCAATGCCTGCTGGGGGAAAAAATGTGTCGAGGGTGGTTTTGGGTAACTGTCGTCATCGAACCGTCAATCACGCCCTCCCTCTCTTCCTTGAAAGCGCCGGCGGGAAATCTGTTCGCTCCCTTTTCTGGTCGGTTACAGCGCGGACGCCACAGCACTGCGAGCATGGAGCCTGCTGCGATCATCGCTGCACTTATGGCCGTTGTCAACTCCTCGCACCTTATCGTCCACCTCTTCCACAGTCAGCTGCTGAGAAATCGGGCGAGGAGGCTCCGGCAGCACGGTGAGGAGAGTGGCGCAGACCTCTCACAAAGCAGGGTACGCCGCGCAGTGGAGATCATGGTGGCAATGGGTCAAGTTCATGGTGTGGAATGGCGATTCTGGGCCCGGGAAACAAGCACGGACTGGTGGGACCGCATAGTGCTGCAGGTCTGGGATGAAACAGAGTGGCTGCGAAACTTCAGGATGCGTAAGGGCACTTTCCTTGAACTCTGTGACTTGCTGGACCCTGCCCTGAAGCGCCAGGACACATGGATGCGAGCAGCCCTGAGTGTGCAGAAGCGAGTGGCCATAGCCCTCTGGAAACTTGCAACGCCAGACAGCTACCGGTCAGTAGCGAACCACTTTGGCGTGGGCAAATCTACTGTGGGGGTTGCTGTGATTCAAGTAGCCCACGCAATCGTTGAGCAACTGCTCTCAAAGGTAGTGACTCTCGGAAACGTCCAGGTCGTCATAGATGGCTTCGCCGCGATGGGATTCCCAAACTGCGGTGGGGCTATAGATGGGACTCACATCCCTATCCTGGCACCAGCCCACCAGGCCAGCCAGTATATTAACCGAAAGGGCTACTTTTCAATGGTGCTGCAAGCACTGGTGGACCATAGGGGACGTTTTACCAACATCTTCGTCGGGTGGGCGGGCAAGGTTCATGACGCGCGTGTGTTCAGGAACTCTGGTCTGTTTAGACGCCTCCAGGCAGGAACTTTCTTCCCGGACCACAAAATAACGGTTGGGGATGTGCAGATGCCTACAGTGATCCTCGGGGACCCAGCCTACCCGCTAATGCCCTGGCTCATGAAGCCCTATACAGGCGCCTTGGACAGTGAGAAGGAGCTCTTCAACTACTGGCTGAGCAAGTGCAGAATGGTGGTGGAGTGTGCTTTCGGACGTCTCAAGGGGAGATGGCGGAGCTTACTGACTCACTCGGACATCAGCGAAAAGAATATCCCCGTAGTTATTGCTGGTTGCTGTGTGCTCCACAATGTCTGTGAGAGCAAGGGCAAGACCTTTTTGGCCGGATGGGAGGTTGAGGCAAAGCGCCTGGCTGCTGTTTACGCTCAGCCAGACACCCGTGCCGAAAGAATATCCCAGCGGGAAGCGCTGTGTATCCGGGAGGCTTTGAAAGCAAGTTTCCTCGGAGAGCAGGGTAACCTATGACTCTCCACTTGATTTTAAGAGAAGCTGATCCTGGGCCTGTGTCTCTATGTGTTGAGTGAGATCTGCGGTTACATACCCCGTTCTCCAAGTTTCCCCCACTTCCAAAACACATTTTAAAACAAATTAAATGGAACAGTAATTGTTAATAAATCTTTCTTTTACTTTGCATTTCTGTTCAGGGGTTGAAACATGGACGCATACTGTGCTGGGTACGGTGTGCACTGATGTACAGACTGCTTGTACAATAGAGGAATGACAGCCTCCTGCTCCTACATAGGTCTCTGGGGTGGGGGACGGTTGCTGGTGGTTGTGCTTGATGGGGTGGGTTTGCTGGATGGGGGGGGTTTGCAGGAAGGGGCGAGGGGTGCCGTCTTTGGATAGGGGTTTGGATGACGGCTGTGGGCTGTGGGTTTGGGCGTAGGAAGGGGTGAGGGGTGTGGGGGAAGGGTGAGTATCTGTCCGTGGATGAGGGCTCTTGTTGGGGCTCAGGGCAGCGGAGAGGCTCATGGCTACGGTGGAAGTGCATGGTAAGGGCAGCCTGCCTTAACATTCGGGGATGGCAGGCGCTAGGACCCTGGACAAGCGTACACATCACCGAATGAACCGGGGCAGCATACACCACACAGACTGACCCTGGTGCCTAGTGACTGCAGTCTGTGTGTGCCCTGCAGTTGACCCTGCCCCCAAGTCTGTACCCTGGTAATGTAGGCTATGCACTGCAATTAAAAATCCCCTCCCCCCCTACACACAAAGTCTTCTTACACGAAAAATGTGAAGGAAACAGGGAATAACAGCGAACCGCTTTTAATAATCTACTACACAGAGGGGGGATGAAACTTGGATTTGGGACTGGGTGATCCTGTAAGGGAAGCGCTTCTACAAATTTATACAGTGAGAGGTGTCTGGTACATTAGCGCTCTGCTGTGGTGCAGTGACAGTTCTCACGGCCCCTACCGCCCCTCCTTCTTGGAATTTTGGGTGAGGGGGGGACAGGACTTCTTGGCGTTGGAGGGCGGTTGCAGATACAGTGCAGGGGGGCTCTCTCCTCCTGCCTGCGGTCCTGCAGAACATCTACAAGGCGCCGGAGCGTGTCCGTTTGCTCCCTCATTAGCCCAAGCAGCGTTTGAGTTGCCTGCTGGTCTTCCTGCCGCCACCTATCCTCTCGTTCGATGTGTGTGCGATGCTGCTGACATAGGGTCTCCCTCCACTGGCTCTGCTCTGCCGCCTCGGCTGTGGAGCAGGCCATCAGTTCCGTGAACATCTCGTCCCTAGTCTTTTTTTTTCGCCGCCTAATGTTAGCCAGCCTCTGCGAGGTGGATGACAGGGCAGTCCGGGAAAGAGCCGAAGCTGTGTGATGGGAAAAAGTAAGTGATTTCCTTGAACAGATACATGTTTGCGAACAGTGAACACAGTCTAGTCAGTTTCTGTGAACAAGACCATACAGGGCACCTAGTCTCACGAGATCTCAGGACAAGTTCAAGATTTCGGAATACGCTTTCAGTGGTTGCGGTCTTGCACAGGAGAGATGCCAAGCAGGGAGGGACAGCTGAATCCGTCTAGCAGCCAGTCCTGGTAAGCCTTACAGTACAGTCTGCTTAACAGTTAATGGATAGCTGTGCCCTCCCGCTAAAGGCAATCTGGAAAGCATAAAGTCTGAGCCTTTTCCAGCCCCTCCCGGCAGTGCACAGGAAAGATCACTGTATGCTTTTCCTCTGTGGCCTCCAACACGTGGCTGTTAAGCGAGGGTCATTCTTATGCAAAGTAAAAGTCTACCATTCACAATAGTAACAGTACACTAATTGCCCTAATTAGATGCAGCACTTCCAGAACGACATTACCCTGAGGCGGGTCACTCGGAGTCAGAGAGAGCGGATGCTAAGAGAAGCCCTGCACAGACCAGGACCATATGCTGCCATGCTTGTGGAGGCGATGATTCCCCTTTACATTAGGATGGCCTGGCGTGGAAGAGTGTGCTTCCATGGAGCACCAAATAAGGCATCTCTCCCCAGGAACATCCTGCAGAGGCTTTTCGAGCAGCTCTCTGAGAGCTTTGTTGAACTGTCCCAAGAGGATTATTGTTCAATCCCTATATGTGTGGACCTACTTTTTATATAGTTTGACATTGAAAATTTTTTATATAGTATTTCTATTTTTTCTATACCTGTTTTTTAAAAAATAAATGTTTCCATGTTTATAGCACTTACCGCCTGATCCTTCCCCTGATTCTGAGTCCGGGTTAACGGCCGGGGACGGTTGGTAGGGGATCTCTGTGAGGGTGATGAAGAGATCCTGGCTGTCAGGGCAAGCGGTATTGTGTTCGCTGTCGCCTGCGCCGTCCTCCACAAACCCTTCCTCATCTTCCCCATCGGCGAACATCGCCGAGGAACTGTCCAGGTACACTATGCCATCCTCAGAGTCCACTGTCACTGGTGGGGCAGTGGTGGCAGACCCACCGAGAATGGCATGCAGTGCCTCGTAGAAGCGGCATGTCTGGGGCTGTGCTCCGGAGCGTCCGTTTGCCGCTCTGACTTTTTGGTAACCTTGTCTCAGGTCCTTGACTTTCACGTGGCACTGCATCGCATCCCGGCTGTATCCTTTGTCTATCATGGCTTTGGAGACCTTCTCGAAGGTCTTTGCATTCCGCTTGTTGGAGCGCAGCTCCGAGAGCACAGACTCCTCGCCCCACACAGCGATCAGATCCATGACTTCCCGGTCAGTCCATGCTGGGGACCTCTTTCTATTCTTGGATTGCCCGGACTCCTCTGCTGGAGAGCTCTGCATCGTTGCAGGTGCTGCGGAGCTCGCCCCGATGTCCAACCAGGACGTCAGATTCAAAGTGCCCAGACAGGAAAAGGAATTCAAATTTTCCCGGGTCGTTTCCTGTGTGGCTGGTCAGAGCATCCAAGCTCGGACTGCTGTCCAGAGCGTCAACAGAGTGGTGCAGTGTGGGATAGCTCCCGGAGCTACTAAGTTCGATTAGCATCCACACCTAGCCTAATTCGAGCTAGCCATGTCGAATTTAGCGCTACTCCACCTGTCGGGGTGGAGTACCAAATTCGAACTAAAGAGCCCTCTAGTTCGAATTAAATGGCTTCCTGGTGTGGACGGTTGAGCGGTTAGTTCGAATTAACGCTGCTAAATTCGACTTAAAGTCCTAGTGTAGACCAGGCCTAAGTTACTATTTATACTACCCTGGCACTGAGACTGAGATGAGGGTTCCACTCTAAGCGCCATGCAAATGCACGGTCAGAGACAGTCCCTGCCCTGAATGGATTCCAAGCTAAATAGAAAGAACAGAAAAAGGGTGGGAGAGGAAACAGGAACAAAGAGAAGAAGTGACCTGCCTAAAGTCTGTCCGCTAGACTACACAGCCTCAGCTCTCATTGCTGAGATCTAGCAAGCAGGAAAAAGGGGGACATTAGCACTATGTGACTAGCCAGTTCTCCATGGACAGCAGTTGGAGACCCACTGTAACAGATCACCCGTTCAGATCTGCCCCATGCTGATCATTAACAAAAGTTGTTACCAGCCTGGTCTCTGGATGGCTGCAGACTTCCAGTCTCAGTTGCATTCTTAGTGGACAGATGCCCGTATCACAGAAGCCACTGGTCAGCCTCAACAAAGAGGTTAGAGACTGAACAGATGTGATCTCCATTTGGACCGCCTCTGGTAGGATGATCCCCTCTTCAAGTGCATTCTCAGTCCCGGTGTGTTCTGTTAAAACTGAAATCTCCACTCAAGCATTTGATGAATCCAGTTCCTGAACTGGTATCTGTTACTGCACACATCAAATTATAAATCTGGTTCTGAACCAGTGCTGTATGAGCCAGTGCTCATCAAAGCATGCAATGAGAGGCCAATGTCAAAACCTGAAGTTTGACCTACCACACAGCAACATGCATGCAATATTAAACGACTACTAGCCCAAGAAGCATGCCCTGGGTAAACTCCTCTCAATTTCATTGTTGGAATATACTATACACTGGTGGGTCTATGCTGCTCACCCAAAGTTCAGTTCAGTCACTCTCTTTACTCTTCTGTGTTTTGAAAGATGACAGGCCAATTGTTATAATCTTTGTCACCAGAATGAGGTTTATTTCCTCATATATATTCAATGAAAGACAGCCGTAATTCCATAGGTTTTAAGCTTTGCACCATTCTAGAATTTGATTGGCTGGATGTTCCAATTTTCTTCCACAGCTGTCACAGTAGCCAGCCAACCCAAACACTTCACACGTAAAAGGTTAAAGCAGTAGAGCATAGTTTTGTCTTTTATAGACTCTGTTAAGCATTAACGTTCCCTGTGTCTCGTTTTTATAGCCAAGAGTGCAATGAGAAGAGAAAGTGGCACAAACATGAATCTCCCCTTGTGATTGACAGTGAGTTGGTGAAGGACAGAACCTAAAGCAGGTCTATGATGAGACCATGAAACTAATTTCTTTTGTGATAAAATCCTGACTCTAAACTAGAGGAGAAATGCTAATGCATTCATCTATGTCTCTAATGTCACTGTGCTAATTTAATACATTACTGAGGAGATAAATCTCTGAATGCATCCTGCATAAATAGCATGCATTGTTATGATTTTGTTAATAAGCCATGGAAAATTAACATTGGCATTGCTAGCAGCTTCAATACATAATATGAATGTAATTTATTGTTTTGTGAAATGTAGTTCTACACACACATTATGATATTGCACTAATTTTCCCAGACAGCCTTGAGACACTTGACAAACTAGAAATGTAATGTACTGTTCTTATCAAGTCCTTTCTCCATGACGTCCTTCAACCCAAAGCACCAACATTTCTGAAAGATGATCAGCAATGAAGAGTTTAAACCAAATAGTTGGGGAGAGGATGAACATTTGCTTTTCACAAAGAAATGTAAATGATCCAATCTGTGTTTGCATCACTGACGAAAGGTAAGCTTGGAAACCATGGAGCAAGGAAGTGTCTGACGGCACTGATTCCTGCAGATATTGCTCTCTACCGCCTTGGAGGATGGGCAGCTGGTTAATGACAGGACTGATCGTACATCCAACTATCTTAGATAGTTATGCAGCCACCTTTACTGTAGTATCTGAGAGCTGCAGAATCACTAATGTATTTGTTATCACAACACCCCTGTGAGATAGGGCAGTGTTATTATCCCCATTATGTTGATGGAGAACAGAGGCACAGAGCGATTAAAAGCCTGGTTTTTAAAGGTTTTGAGAAGCCTAATTCACATTGATTTCAAGCCCTTAAGTGACTTGCCCCTGGCCACACAGAAATCTGCAGCAGGGCAGGGACTGGAACTCGGCTTCCCAAGTCCTAAACTACTGCCCTAACCACTGGACCATCCTTCCTTGTTGAGCCCCACAGAAGGCGGGAAGGCTACAGGAGGAGAAGTGGAGGGACCAGTTATTTACTGGATTTGGCTGAGACACCAGAACATTCAGAGGACCATGACTCACCCCTTCCATCACCAGGCAAACCCGGCTCCCTTCACCTCAGTAGGATGACGTGCTAGGAACTCTGCTAATCTATGGAGTTGTCCAGGTACCTCTGCTCATCCCATGGGTGTTTTCCACAGGGTAAGCGCCCTGTATTTCAGTCTCCCAGTTTGTGAGCTAGGGATAGTGACGCTTGCCAGCCTCACAGTGCTGACAGCTTTACATAGATACTGTGACAAAGCTCCGAGCCTTTATTGGTGGGTCCTGTGCTTCCAGGCGGATTCAGTGGCCTCAGAAGCTCACTAAAGCCTTCACTGTGACCTCCCTTTCTCAGTACAGTGGCCAAGGTCACAGCCTATTGAGTTACTTTCATCACAGGTCAATATGGGAGGTGGGAAGGTGGAAAACCCACAGTCTCTGTTGCTCCTTAGAGCTCAGTAGGCGCAGTTCGGCCTCCTGCATGGACCAAAGTCTGCTTCCCCTCTCAAGGGGATCTCTGTAGAGCGTGGGGGAGAGCCCCCCCCCCAATCTGGGCCCACCCTTTACTCCAGGTTCCAGCCAAGGAACCCTAATGGTAGAAGCTGTTGGCGGCTTCCCCTTCACCACTGACGCTGCTTTGATTCCTTGGGCCACTTCCCCGTGACCCCCTTTTCCCAGCTTCACCCTTACCTCAGGCCTAAGAGATGCTTCCTCTCCTCCAGCTCCTTTCACCTGGGCTTCCTTGAGGGCACTGGAAGGAGAGCTTTTAAGCAGGATGAGCAGGGCCTTGATTAGCTCCAGCTGTCTCCATTAACCTAACAGCCTTAACTGACCCTTTGCCCGTTAATTGGAGTCAGGTGCCTGCATTAGCCCAATGACCTTAATTGGTTTAATTGGCATCAGGTGACTTGATTGGCCTGGAGTAGCCTTTGTTTGGCTACCCAGGGAACAGGGACCTGCTCATCCTGAGGCTGATATATTTGCCTTCCACTACTCTGAGTCTATCACATATCCCTTCCCCCTTGTTCAACATCGAGAGGTTGGGCAACTTGGGTCATCATACAGTGCACCCACGACAGGCCATCTGCCTTGCCATGTCGACTTCCAGCTCTGTGCTGTATGCGGAACTGGAAGGGTTGGAGGGATAAGAACCATCTGGTCACCCTCACATTTTTTAACTTGTTCCTCTGCATCCATTGAAGAGGGGACAAACTGCCTCCCTAGCAGGTAGTATTGCAGTGTTTCCATGGCCCACTTACCGGCGAGGCATTCCTTCTCGACCACTGGCTACTTCTGTTCCCTTGGGAGGAGTTTCCTACTGAGGTAGAGGATTGGGTGTTCTTCTTCTCTGACCATCTGGGATAGGACAGCCCCTAGTCCTACTTTGGATGCATCTGTCTGCAGGATGAACCCCTTAGTGAAGTCTGGAGCTCTGAGAACAGAGTCACTGCAAAGGGCTGTCCGCAGATCTGTAAATGCCCTCTCTGCTGTGTCAGTCCAATGTACCATCTCAGGTCCCCGAGCTTTTATTAGGTCCATCAGGGCACTTACTCTAGTGGCGAAATGGGGGATAAAGCATCGATAGTACCCCACTACGCCCAAAAATGCCCAGACTTGTTTCTTGCGAACCAGCTGGGGCCAGTTTTGGATGGCCTCTAGTTTACTGAGTTGGGGTTTCACTACGCCTCGCCCCACAATGTAGCCCAGATATTTAGTCTGTTAACCCTATGGCGCACTTGGCGGGGTTTGCAGTAAGGCCAGCACTTCTTAGGGTATCTAGGACAACTTCCATCTTTTCCAGGTGGGATTCCCAGTCCGAGGTATGAATAACCACATTGTCCAGGTAGGTGGCCGCATAACTGGTATGGAGGTGCAATAGCTTATCCATGAGGTGCTGGAAGGTAGCTGGAGCCCCATGGAGACCGAACGGGAGGAATGTATATTGAAAAACACTCTCCGGCATGGAGAAAGCGGTCTTCTCCTTTGCGTCTTCAGCAAGGGGAATCTGCCCAATACCCTTTAGTTAAGTCTAGAGTGGTCAGGAACCAGGTATTTCCCAATCGGTCCACTAACTCGTCTGTGTGGGGTATAGGATATGCATTGAACTGGGACGCCTCATTCAGCTGATGGAAGTCATTGCAGAATCTTGTGGATCCATCCTGTTTGGATACTAACACGTTCAGGCCAGACCACTGATTGACTCCTAACTCCAGCATTTTCTTTACTTCTGCTCTGATTTCTTCTCTTTTGGTCGCTGGCACCTGGTAGGGCCTCATTGTTGCCTTGGCCCCGGGGTTTGTAATGATGTGATGGTATGTCTCAGTTGTTCCACCTGGATGAGACGAGAATACGTCTTGGTTCCGGTTGATCATCTCAGACACCTCCTCTCTTTGGGCTGGCGTTAAATCAGGATACACCCTCACCTGCTCGGGGGTTTTGTTCTCCTGCGATGGGTCCTGCGGAGATGGGTGAGGAGAAGAGAGAGATTTGCAGATCATTAACATAAGGATGGTGGTTAAAGCCACCAATGGAGATATAGTCACCTCCAGATAGCCAGAAAGAGGCTGAGAGACGAAGTCAGGATTCTGTGCGAAACTCTATGATAGGAAGATGGTGGGAGGAGCTAAATATGCTAATGTTTATTATCACACTGTGTGTATTATCATTAATTATTATTAAATAAAGCTGGTAATTGGACAACATTTTATAAACATTTCAACTAGTTCTATAACTGGCTCAAGAAAAACAAAACCCTAAAATCATGTCAAAAATTATCAGCATTATTTGGAGTGGTGGGCTTTTGGGGGGTGAGAGGGGAGGGCAAAATTGGATTTGTCAACAACATTTTTCACTGAAAATAAAAATCTGAAACGTGTCCACCCCTGGTATTCCAAAACGTTGTTTCAACCCAAAGCACTGGAGTAAGTGAGGCTACACAGCTTGACAAGCCAGAAACATCCTGGTGGTGCAGTGACAGGGCACTGCCTGCTCTGCCATGGGTGTTCACTTGGGGAAGACTGTCTTACATTCGCCATGTGGTATCCCCTGGCAGAGGCTCCCTAAGCACACACGCATGGACAGCTTAATGATACCCCCAAAACCCACTTTTGGAGCAGCCAACTGGCTGCAGGACCTTCAGGTCAAGGGAAGTTACTGCTTCCTTTTGATGCCATAAACTCCCTTCTGATGGGCTTGCCACCGCTGGAGCCCTGTGGCGTGGTCTGCAGCAGCTAGGGTCAATTGGACCCAGAATGTGTGTGGTAACACAGCCAAATGTCCAGCTTCTCTTTCAAAGAAAAGCTCTTTTCACTTCCACGTTTGATTACAATCCTCTCTAATGGAAAAGTCCTGGGTAGAGCAGAACTAGGATCCTACCCAGCCCAAAATAGCCTTCACTGCCACCACTAGACCTTGGAAACTCTGTAAGCATCTTGACTTCCTTCTGGGCTGCCACCAGAGAAAGAGACCAGTTAAGAGCCCTTCTGAAGGATGGTATCACTAAAGAGAATTCTCCCAGTTCCTTTCCTGCATTATGAACCCAAGTTCTGATGTTGGATCTGAGGCCACAGTCTTTTAGCCTAGAGCAGTGTATTTCAACCTGTGCTCCGCAGACCCATTGGGGTACACTGACTATGTCTAAGATTTCCAAGGGGATCCGCACCTCCATTCAAAAAAATTTAGGGGGTTGCAAATGAAAAAAGGTTGAAAACCATTGGCTTAGAGACAGGACGGTATCCAACTGAGCCACTGCAAGGGAAAGTAGCAAGACTCGCTAAGTAGCTGGGTATCTAAGGTTTTGTGTCTACCTTAGGTTTCTCTAAGGTGCTTATCACCCTAGTATCTAAATACCATGCTGTGATGATCTGCAGAATCTATGTACAACCAAGGAATTCTGGTTGGCATTATGAAGTTGTTATTATGAAACAGTTGTATAATGGACTACTTCTTTGTGGACATGGAATCCACTATCTGCTGACAATTTTGGAGCATGTCTCTGACAGACAAGGCACAATGGTGACTGGTTAGACTGTAAAGGATCACCTGGTCAGGACAAGAAGCTGGCTCCTACTCAGGAGAACTGGTTCATAAGCGGAGCGGTCACCTGGCAGCGAAGTCACCCAGAAGGGATCTGTGGTCACCAGTTGAGGCAGATCAGGGATCAGCTGACAAAGAGTGTGTCTCTCAGCAGGCGCTCTCTTTTGGCAAGACAGGAAGAAGAGGCCAGAGATTCCATGCTCTGGAGGAGAAGCCATGTGCAGGGACAGCAGAAGCATCCTGGACCCCTTACAGCACTGTGACCAAGCCCTAAGAACTCCCCAGAGTGGTGAGGAAACTGAGGCAGGGAAATGCCCATATGGGTGTGTTCGTTATTTTGTCTGGAACCAGAGAAAGCCATTGAAAAGCGAAGGGTCTGAGGGATGGCAGAGTCAAATAATTGGAAACCTCTCAGGTATGTCCCAGGATTCCAAGGGTAGCATGCTCCAGTTGGTACCACACTCTCCACAACCTCAGTACCTCCCACCAACCCCCTCCTGCCCCTTCCTGGAGCTATTTTCCCCTTGCCTCTCCTTCAACATCCCAGTCTTCTTCGGTGTTGCCTCTCCTCTTCTCCCCCCTGAAATGACCTGGCTAGAGCCCTCCCACTCCCAGCGGCCTCTGAGAGCATTAATTGGAGCCAGTTGCCTGGGAGGGGGGTTGTTTTGTTTTGATTCCCCCGTGTGACAGTTCACGCTGTCATGCCACGTCTCACTCATTCTTAACCATCGTCTCAGGACTGCTCCACCACCGTAAGGACAAACCCAGCTCCAAAATGTCAGATTGGTTATGAGCACAGTGGTAATACTGTGCCATGCAATCTCTTGCCACATGGTGTATGAACATAAGGGCCACATGCAATGCCGTATGCGGCAACCAGTTAGACAAACGTGAGGCAGGATGAGACCATTATGAATGCCTGGTCCTCTTTCAGAGGGCTGGGCATTTGCTACAATAGGATAAATCACCCATTATTAACTTGAATCCATGAATGATTCAATATCTGCAGTGCTAATTACAGTTGTGGCACTATCCCTTGCACCACTCCCAATTCTGTCCCTGTTTCACACACATACGTGCACAGTTCTCACAATATGAATCAGTCGGGGCTTTAACACTTGCATGAAAACAATCTCACTTTGAATGCCAGAGGACCAGAATGATTCACGGATTCTTCTGTGGGTAGTTAAGCAGCAGGTTGCATAGGGAAAGGCTGGCTTGGCTTTGCCAAACCAGAACAATACCCAGCCATTGGGCACATCTCTACACGGTAGCTATTCCCCCGCTGCTTAATGCAGGCATATGCAGTGGGATCCCCTTGTAATTGCATCACACTTTCACAGCTCAGCTTCACTGGCATTAGATCTTGCACTATGAAGGTGAGTTGTGAGGCACTGAAAACAATATGGGATTTCTCTTCTATTTCACTGTCAATGGAGTTCCTCTGATAGATGAGGTCACTATCTTGTATGTAGATTCAACTGCATAATAACAAGGCACATGGCCAAATTCCACGCTGATTTACACCCTGCACAACCATAATAAAGTAACCCATATTACATGGAAGCTAAGTCTGTACAGAACTTGGCCGACAGTGTGGCATGTCTGATTTATTTTCAGCTCCAATACACAGTACTACCATGCCCTTTGACTGGTGTTCTGTAATAAGAAATAAGAAAGATACATAACCGGGAGATTATTCTTCTTTGGGCCTGATCCTGCTCTCAAGTAAAGAGGTGTAAATCTGGAGGAACTCCATTGCCATCAGTGGAGTTACACCAGTGTAATATTGGTATGAGCATGCAGAAAACTGGATCCAACTTGTGTTTGGAATATTTCAATTGCCCAGGTTTTCAAAAAAGGCTCTGCAGTTTTGTATGTTCTGCTTCTTCATCCAGCCGCAGCTGGGGAATCAGGCAATAAATACAATTTATTTATTTTAATAGTATGCTTAGTGAAAGTATTACCAATATTTCCTACGCATAAAAACATTCCTGAATGTATTTTACTGTGAGGCTCAGCATTTTCATAGTAATTTACAACTTTAAAAGGGTAAACTCTATTCTTCTCTGTCAGACCTAGAACTGAGTAAGTGCAGAATGTTACCATATGAAGTATGATTAAATGTATTGCTGCAATCATTAGTACATATTGATTTTGTTTATAACAACCCAAAGGGAATACTAAACCTATTATGCTTGTGCTGTGGTCTCTCTCCCTCTCTCTCTGACAGGAACCAGACATGGCAGTGCCAGCTTTAAAACAACAATCTCTTGCTAGCTCTCCTGAAAGGGAGAGCTTCCGAAGAGAGCAATGCAGCTCCTTTTTCTTTTAGGAGCTACCCATCCGTGGCATGATTTGGAGGGCATTACATCTCTTGTAGTAACCACAGTCATGCTGCTAATTTGCCTCGTTCCATGCAAAAATAACCACAACTAAATAAGCCAACAAATAGCAACCAAAGCCAGATCACATTCAAGCATAATTTTATTTTGTATTTTTTTAAATCAGTTTCATGTAACTGTGATACTAATAATGCTTCACACTTACATAACACATTTTATCAGCATTCAAAGGACCTTTTATTATTCTCAGAGCTCATGGGTGAAATTTTTCGATGGAAAATGCAATTTCTGTACAATCAAATTTCAAATTTGCGGAATTTTTTTTTAAATTTTCTGTGGAAAAAATCAAAATGGAATATTTTGGGATCAATTTATGAGCCACTGCAGCATCACAAGGAGACACAGTTTAGTGGTCTGCTGACTGAAAATGAAACACTTTGATTCAGGAAGGCTGAAATGTTTCAGGGGAGGGATAGTTCAGTGGTTTGAGCATTGGCCAGCTAAACCCGGGGTTATGAGTTAAATCCTTGAGGGGGCCATTTGGGGAACTAGGGCAAAAAATCTGTCTGGGGATTGGCCCTGCTTTGAGCAGGGGGTTGGACTAGATGACCTTCTAACCCTAATATTCTATGATTCAAGATGTCTAAACAGAATCTTTTCAGAACTTCTTTTGTTTGTTCTGCAAAAAATACCAATATTTGGATTTTTTGGACCCAATTAGGATGAAAACAAATGTTGAAATATTGGAATTTCTCACAGGGCAGATATTTCAACTTTCTCTCAGCTCTAGTTATTAGTGCTGCTGATTGAAAAATGGAAATATTTTCCATGAAGAATGTCAAAAAGACATGAAAAGTTGTTGAATTCAAAATTTCCCACAGCATGTTTTGATTTTTTTTAATTTAAAGGAATTTCAATTATATTTAAATTTTAAAGCCCGAGCACCTGGACTCAGGTGATTATGGAAGAATCTCAGCTTTGATTTTAGAGAAAAAGGGAATTTCTATTCTTGGTGACTGCAGAGAAAAGCTTGAAAATGTGACACCTGAAGGCCCCAAAACCAGAAGAGAAATAAAAAGAGCCCTATATGTATTTATTTAAATCTTCCAATTTTTCAGCTAATCTCATGATTGTGGGGAGCATGACATTTGAATGTTTCGGGGTGGTATTGCTGGTACCCTAGCATTTCAAACCCTCTTAGGTGCTATCTGACATTACGGTTGACAACTGTCTAGTCGCACAAACCCAAACACCCTTGCCCAGCTCCTGCCCCTGCCACACCCCTTCTCCAAGGCCCCACCCCCACTCACTCCAGCCCCCCTCCCTCCCTCCATTGTTCGCCCTCTCCCACCCTCACTCACTTTCATTGGCCTGGGGCAGGGGGTTGGAGTGTGGGAAGGGGTGCGGGCTCTGGACTGGGGCCGAGGGGTTTGGCATGTGGAGGGGGCTCCTGGCTGAGCCTGGGGAAGGTGATTGAGGTGCTGGAGGGGGTCCAGCGTGCAGGCTCTGAGAGGTAGTCTGGGTTCGGGAGGGGGCTCAGGCTGGGGCAGAGGTGTGAGGGCTGCGGGTGGCACTTACCTGGAAGTGGCCAACGTGTCCCTCTAGCTTCTAGGCTCAGGGGCGGCCAGGTGGCTCTGTGTGCTTCCCCCATCTGCAGGCACTGCCCCCACAGGCTGCCATACCCAGCCAATGGAAGCTGTGGAGTCGGCACTCAGAGGGGGGCAGTGTGCAGAGACCCCCTGGCCGTCCCTGTACCTAGGAGCCAGAGGGATGTGCTAGTCGCTTCTGGGAGCCACAACAGGTAGGGACTTTTAGCAGCCTATTAAAATCTCCCAGATTGGTTTCAGTAGCCACTGGGAGATCGATTCTGATTCCGGGAGACTCCCAGCCAATCCAGGAGGGTTGACAACCCTATCTGGCATCCACAATGTTAGTATCTCCATTGTACAAACGACGCACAGAACAATCATGTGATTTGCCTAAGGCCACACAGAAAGTTTGTGGCAGAGCTGGGAACTGAACCTTGGTTTCCAGAGTCCCAACCTAGCCCACTAACCACTGGCTATCCTACCTCTCCTTACATATAAGCAGCCCCCGCAAAGAGCATCACCTTTGGATAGGCCATAACTGTCTGCGGCGAAATCACCTTTCGTTGAGCCACTGTTACCAAACTCACCTTGAACCACATTAGCAGTTTCTACCAGCCATGACCTGAACACGGAATGTGCGCTAGGAAGCAGTACCTCCTTTTTCAATCTGCCAAGGTTTTCTGATCCCATGTTAAAAAAAAACACCTCATTTAATCGGCTCCCAACCTGCCATCAGGTACAACCACTGTAAATTCCCCTTCATAAAAGTTTCATCAGAGCGTTGGACTTGCTGCCCTCTCTTTAGCTGGAGAAATTACAGCCTGGGAAGACTGGCTAGCAATCATGTATGATTGATAGGTTTGTGGTGGATGGCCTTCATGTAAAAAAAACCTCTGCATTAAATGACCTTTGCAACTATTTCATCCTCTATCCTGCAAGCATTTTTTTTAACTTCATTTTGTGGGAAGAAAAATTATTATTGATTGTTTTTTTTTGTTTACTGCAGCCTCCAGCTGTGGACCCTCTGGCGGCCGCTGTTGGACTAGAATACCTCTGCTTTCAGGGCAGGGTACAACAGGCTGCTTTTTTGCCAGCCAAGTTTTTTCTGAACAGATCTCAGGCGCGGTCCTTTTGTCTGTAGGTTTCTGACACCTGAGTTGTAGCAGACATTTGTCTTCTCGGCGTTGTCTTATTGGAGGCCACAGAAATGGAAACGCTAGGTCACTGGACAAATACAAAGCAGGACACTGCTGAAAAAGGAGAACAGAAATTTCAGCGCAGAAGTGAGGCTGTAGCTTCTGCTCCTGTTGTAAAGACAAAGCTGGAGGAACAGATTTTATATATGGAGATATACCTATCTCATAGAACTGGAAGGGACCCCTGAAAGGTCATCAAGTCCAGCCCCCTGCCTTCACTAGCAGGACCAACAGAACTGTGGACAGCAGTAGAGGAGGGTGACAGAGAAGGACGAGATGGGGGGTATTTATTTACTATTGCCCTGTACCTGCTAGAGTTGTTTACACCAATGCAAAGTGGGTGTGAAGCGCAACCATTCTCCTTTGGTAGCATTTGACATTCACTTGGCACTGGTGAAAGTGACTATGCAGGGCAGAGAAAATGTGAAGCTGGCCCTCTGTCAGGTGGCATGATGTCCCAGAGTTCTGTCTTTGCTCTGTGCGCAAAATACAGGAGATGAAGGAACCACACCGGCACAGTGCGACCCATATAACGCTGTTTACTAGACATGTGTAACATGCAAGGCTTGGCTGCCTACATACACTGCTGCTTGGGCAGGGTTTGGGAGGTTTCGGAAAGACAGAACACTGTAAGGGCCACAAACCATTCAAAGGGATACTACCCTACTCCTACACAGCTTCTTGCATCACAAAGAGATGCTAATTCGAAATGTGTTTCACTTGCATTAGGCATAGTGGGTCGATGTTATGCACTCAGGCTGTTTAATATTCTGCCTTAGGTCATGTTTGTCTGATGCTATATGGAGGTGTTTATTACACAGATGCTTCTGCAAAGTTATTATGTTTTGAGGGCCTAACCTCACAAGGTGGATGTGGCAGTGGCTGTAGGAAACTGAAATTGTTGCCTTACCACAGTGCTGGTTTTCAGCACATGTGAAGGCCTCTGTTTGCACTGCTGTTTTTGTTTTTTTGGGTCTTTTCTTCTTTGCCTTTTTGTTAGCTGTAGCGGCTCAGCAAGGAACAGACTTTACTGGTCAGTTGCTCAGGTTCTAAAAGGAGCTGCACTGCAGCTAACAGCACAGCATTCCCCCTGAGATTTAACTCACTACATGTTCAGTTAAACAGAACTTGTAAGGGTATTTGAAATGGCACCCAAAATATGACACAGAAGCGAGCAATTACTTTCCATTAGAACTGTCTCCATGCTCATGAGGAGAAGGAAGCTGTGGTGTTATTTGTTTCTATTACAGTAATGCCTTGAGACAAATCAGGATCAGGGCCCCGTACAAATAACGACAGATAAACAGAGATAAGGCCAAGAATTAGGGGGGACAATGGAGACCAGGAAGTGGGCAAACAGATGCAGTAGCAATTAAGGTTACATAGATCAGCTAAGGGCAAGATTTTTCATAGGCACAAGTGGCAATTAGACACCTAACTCCCACTGAAAGTCAATGGGAGTTGGGCGCCTGACTGCTATCTGTGTCTTTAAAAATTGCCCTCCAAACAGACAATTCAGAAGCCAGACACTGTCCCTCTCTCTTTTTAAATAACCGAGCAAGAGCTATTGAAGAATCCTTCTCTGATCTTCTCAGCCAGGCCTACCCACTTCTTGTGGCCCGACTAGCTATCTTCCATTCCTGTCTGCAGAAGCTGTAAACATGCAGCGCCGCTGGTTCCAGCCTTTGAGGAGGAATCGAAAACCTATTGTTGGGACCAACTGTCAGGATCAGGATCATCATAAAATGTCAGCGCTGCTGCAGAGTTATTTGACTCATTGAGTTTGTGACAGCAAGTACACTGGCTGCCTGCCTCTGCTCAGAAAACAGCAGCAGACACCTGGATAATCCATCTTTCAGAAGACCTTTATTTCCCATCCGTCTTACTGAATGTATTTACTTTTTTTCCTCCTCCCTGTCAGTCTTCCCTTATGCACAGCCGCCAACAGCCGGACACACTAGATACCTCATGAAGCCAGTAAGCAGTTTTGCCACTTACTGTTCTCCACCTGCCATCCCATAGCCGCTAATTAAATCTCCATCAATTAGTGCACTCGTGAATGAAGCCATTTACAAATATCAGTGATACGGAGCAGACAGTCTCCCCAGTAGGGGTAATGACGATCCATAAATGCTGATGTCCTGCTGCCAGCCCGCACTTGGGAGAGATCATCCGGCAAAACGCGCCTCGCCGTTTTCAGTCTCCAAGTGCGGCTGCTGTCAAGCTTTGCTCAGAGAAAAGCAAGCCTGTGACCTAGAAAACACTAAAGCAAATCGGCGCCTGCTTGCAAGTCTCCACCGCACCCCTTTGGCTTTGGAGCTGCCACTTTCTGATCTCTCTCCCTAGCCCTAGTCACTGCTGGCTGTTGGAAAGAGGGAAAGGAAGGATGGCCCAAGGTTAGGAGCTTGGCCTGCAAGCAGAGTTTAGTTCCTGCTGTGCCTCGTGCTTCTTGCGTCACCTTGGGCAAATCACACAGGTAACCAATGGGCATCTCTGGCCTTTGTGCCTCAGTTCCCATCTGTGCACTGGGACGATTGTGCTTCCTTACATCGAAGAGGTGTTGTGAGGTGCCCACATACTACAACGGGGTTGGCAACCTCCAGCCTGCGGGACGCTTCCAGCCCGTGAGATGTTTTTATCTGGTCCTCGAGCTCCCACCAGGGAGTGGGGTCAGGGGCTTGCTGTGCTCCGCCCGGGGCTCCAGCCGGGGAGCGGGGTGGGGGGCTCGCCGCGCTCCGCCGGGGCGCCCGCGGGGGTGGGGGGGGGGGGGCTCGCCGCCCTCCGCCTGGTGCTCCAGCCGGGGAGCGGGGTGGGGCTCGCCGAGCTCCACCAGGGCTCCAGCCGGGAGCGGGGTGGGGCTCGCCGAGCTCCGCCAGGGCTCCAACCGGGAGCAGGATGGGGGCTCGCCGCGCTCCGCCAGGCTCCAGCCGGGAGTGGGGTGGGGCTCGCCGCGCTCCGCCAGGGCTCCAGCCGGGGAGCCGGATGGGGGGCTCGCCGAGCTCCGCCGGGGCTCCAGCCGGGGAGCGGGGTGGGGGGCTCGCCGCGCTCCGCCCGGCGCTCCAGCCGGGAGGCGGGTGGGAGCTCGCCGTGCTCCGCCGGGGCTCCAGCCAGGGAGCGGGGTGGGGGGCTGGCCGCGCTCCGCCGGGGCTCCAGCCGGGAGCGGGGTGGGGCTGGCCGCGCTCCGCCCGGGGCTCCAGCCGGGAGCGGGATGGGGCTGGCCGCGCTCGGCCCGGGGCCCCAGCGGGGTCGGGGGGTGGGGGGCTGGCCCCGCCCCGCCGGGGCGCCCGCCGGGGAGCGGGGTGGGGGCTCGCCACGCTCCGCCCGGGGCTCCAGCCGGGGAGCGGGGTGGGGGGCTGGCCACGCTCCGCCGGGGCTCCAGCCAGGGAGCGGGGTGGGGGGCTCGCCGCGCTCCGCCGGGGGCGCCCGCCGGGGCGCGGGGGCGGGGGCTCGCCGCGCGCTCCGCCAGGGCTCCAGCCAGAGGCGGGGTGGGGCTCGCGCGCTCGCCGGGGCTCCAGCCGGGAGCGGGATGGGGCTCGCCGCGCTCCCCCCGGGCTCCAGCCGGGGAGCAGGATGGGGGGCTCGCCGAGCTCCGCCGGGGCTCCAGCCGGGGAGCGGGATGGGGGGCTCGCCGCGCTCCGCCCGGGGCTCCAGCCGGGGAGCGGGGTCGGGAGCTCGCCGTGCTCCGCCGGGGCTCCAGCCGGGAGCGGGGTGGGGCTGGCCGCGCTCCCCGGGGCTCCAGCCGGGAGCGGGTGGGGCTCGCCGCGCTCCGCCCGGGGCTCCAGCCGGGAGCGGGGTGGGGCTCGCCGCGCTCCGCCCGGGGCTCCAGCCGGGGAGCGGGGCTCGGCGCCCGCCGGGGCTCCGCCCGGGGAGCGGGGTTGGGGGCTTGCCGCGCTCCGCCCGGGGCTCCAGCCGGGGAGCGGGGTCGTGAGCTCGCCGCGCTCCGCCCGGGGAGCGGGGTCCGGGGCTTGCCGCGTTCCGCCTGGTGCTCCCAGCCCTTGACTCAGTGATGAGCAGTTTGACTTTGAGCACCACATTCCTGGAAGATTCTTCTGGCACGCAGAGGAGCCGCATGAGTTCACCGCCCCTACGCAGCAGCACACCCAATCCTCTCCCAGTCTCCTACGGCCCCACCCTTGATAGCCTCGAGTGGAGGGAAACTGCCCAGGGGGCCTCAGCTGCTCCCGTCCCAGCTCAGGTGCCTCTGCACGTGGCACAGCTGCCTTGGTGTCCCACTGCCAGCAGGGCCCTAGGAGTCCCCGGTACCGCCCCATAGAGCCGCCCGTGCGCCACACCTCAGGAGTCCCCACCACAGTAACATCCCTTACTACATACAGACTTTTAATGAACGCAGCAGTGCAAACAGAACTCAAAGAACATTTCTGCGGGGAGGCTGGGGCATAAAGTTACAGGTGAGTTTACACCTGCATCTGCCTCTTCTTGTCCACATGGGTTCTGGGATAGAGCGCGATGGCTCAGAATTGTCAGGGGCACTGACGCCCGACAAATCCAGGCTAGATAGAGGGCCCAGTTTTTTCACAGTGCTGCCATCTTGTAACACAGCCATTTGAAATAAGAGCAGCAGTTAGGATTTTCTTTTCCCTTTCAAAAATGTGCACTGCAAAAAAAAGAAAAAAAGAAAGAAGGAAAAGTGAGTGTCAGGTTTTCAACAAAGAATGGAATACAAAATATCTTTTCACAGATGTGAACTTGGAGGCTGTATGCCTGATTTGTCAGGAGAGCATTGCAGTGTTCAAAGGGTACAAAGAGGGAGGGATAGCTCAGTGGTTTTAGCATTGCTTGCTAAACCCAGGGGTGTGAGTTCAATCCTTACAGGGGCTATTTAACAATTTGGGGATTAGCCCTGCTTTGAGCAGGGGGTTGCACTAGGTAACCTCCTGAGGTTCCTTCCAACCCTAATGTTCTATTTGAATCACCATTTTTCAAGGAAACTTCCTAATTATGGCAGCAATTTAACAACTGAGGAAAGGGCAAAAAAAGCTGAGACACTCACCACAAACTTAAAAGCTGAGCAAAACATTTGTGTGACAAGCTACGGTTCAGGAAGCTACTACAAAGGCAAGTTATGTTCTGGCATTTAAAACTGCTAAACAAAATAAGTCTTTTGCTGAAGGGGAGTGTTTGAAAAGATGCATGGGTGATGTTGCTGGCATGCTGTGCCCGGAATACCAAAACAAATTTGAGAACATTAGTTTGTCACGAAGAACTGTTACTCGCCATGAAGACGTGGTGGATGAACATTTGGCTTCTCAGTTGAACAAGAAAGCACAGGGCTTTCCGTTGTTTTCGTTAGCTGTCGATGACAGCACTGACATCAAGGACACAGCACAGTTACTGATCTTTGTCAATGGAATCAATGAAAGGCACGACTAAGGGATCGGACTTATACGAGAGGGTGTCTGGCTGCCTTGAACATGTCAAGCTCCCCTGAAGTAAACTGGCAAACGTAACCACAGATAGTTCGCCAAATTTAATTGGGAAAACCGTAGGACATTTAAAAAGAATTCAGGACAAATGAAAGAAGATGACCCTGATAAAGAGGTGGTTTTTCTGCATTGTATTATACAGCAGGAGGCCCTCTGCAAAAATGTCCTGGACATTGATCATGTTGTTCACACAGTAGTGAAAATAGTGAACTACATAAGAGCGAAGGGACTTAATCATCGGCAATTTAGGTTGGACATTAGGAAAAACGTTTTCACTAGTCAGGTAATGAAGAACTGGACTGGGTTACCTAGGGAGGTGGTGGAGTCTCCTTCCTTAGAGGTTTTTAAGGTCAGGCTTGACAAAACCCTGGCTGGGATGATTTAGTTGGGTTTGGTCCTGCTTTGAGCAGGGGGTTGGACTAGATGACCTCCTGAGGTCCCTTCCAACCCTGAGATTCTATGAGTCTATGAATTCATTTCCCTTCTTGAAGACACTGATGCCGAACACCCTGACTTACTTTATCATACAAATGTCCACTGGCTCAGCCTAGGGAAGGTATTGCGGCAAGTGTGGGAGCTCAGAGATTAAATTTGCACTTTTCTAGAGATGCGGGGGAAAGAAAATGATTTCCCTGAATTAAAGAATTCAAGCTGGGTGTGCGAACTCACTTTTGGTGTGGACATCTTGGCACATTTAAATGAACTTAAAGTAAAGCTTCAAGGAAAGAATGTGTTTGTACACAAATTGTATTCTAGCGTGACAGCTTCCAAAGCCAAGTTAGTTTTGTTTTCAAAACAAATTAAGGACCAAGTGTTCGCTCACTTTCCAACACTGAAATTCTCGGAAGTGTCGCCAGAGCAGACAGAAAAGTACAGCAAAATGTTGAGTGACTTGCACAGAGAATTTTCTCGGCAATTCTCTGTCTTTGAGAAGCCAGAGAAGACAGTGCAGCTGGTGTCATGCCCACTATCATTTGATTACGAGAAATCCCCGCAAGAATTACAACTGGAGCTCATTGATCTCCAGTGCGATTCCACCTTGAAGGAAAAGTACAATTCAGAAATATCTGCAAGGTGGCATAGAAAATCCTTGTTTTGTTCAGCTCCAACTACGTGTGCGAACAAACATATTCCCCGCTGAATTACACCAAATCTTGCTACAGCTCCCAGTTAACTGACCAGCATCTCAGCTTGGCATTGCAGATTTCCACAAGGAGAGTGACACCAGACTTTGATGCCCTTGTAAAGACGGGTGACCAGCTGCATTATTCACATTAATCAAAGAGGGCATGGAAAGTGGTTACATTGGGTTTAATTATTGTAATACATTGTTATGATGGTCTATTTATAATAGTAAGTAAAGTTTTATGTTGATTTCCACTAGAATGTATCTTTATTAAATAGAGTTTATTTGAATCTCTCTGAATTGTTAATTTCATGAGCGTTCATGGCCCACCATACAATTTCCATACCCAGATGCGGCCCTCAGGCCGAAACATGTGCCCACCCCAGTATTACAGTCATGGAGCTATGTTTCTGGAAGCGTGACTAATGCAGGAACAAGCACTGAAGGCTTGCAGCTGTGCATTACTGGGCACTGTGGAGAGGCGACTACTGCAGTTACACACCGTGGTTTTTGTGGCTAATACACTACTGTCAGGGCTGATTCCCCACTCTGGCACTTCAAGCGCAGAAGGTGGGGCCCACAAGGATTCTAAAAATTAATACTGGCCACTCCAAGCTGGTATTTAACTCCCATGGTTACAGCTTCTCTCTGACCTTGGATTGGTAAATGCTGCCACCACCCCAAGTGCAGAACCCCGTTAAGAGCCCAGGAAGGCGCACTTGGGAATTCCTTCCTGTGGGGACCCTCAAGTCCTTTCACCCCCCTCTTGGGAAGAGCTGAGAAAGAAAACAAAGGAAATCAGCTGTTGCCACCAGCTAATTTAAACAACATGTGCACCAACCTCTTAGACATAAAAAATCCAATTCTGCTCTTAAAAAAGGTAAATTTTATTTTAAAAAAATGAAAGAAAAATACATTTGGGAACTCAGGCTATTGCTAGATTTAAAAAAAAACTACAAGGATTAAGCACCAAGAATAGCTTTACTGAGGTTACAAAGTAATACAAAGGTTACAAGCAAAACAAAAGCATTTGGGGTTAGCACAGAGTTGTCCACAAGCCATAAAGGAATAAAGGAGATAAACCTAATCGCGTCTTCCTAGACATTTCCTGATCTACTTACATATCTGGGGTTTTAAATGATTAGTTTCTAGTTATGGTACTGATGGGTTTTCATACCTGGCCCTAGCTTCTTACAGCATAGCTGCTCTGTCTGCCTCTCCCCGGAGAACAACCACAGACAGACAAAAGGGGAGCCTTGTTTCAATTTTAAAAAGTTCTAGCCTTCCCATTGGCTCTTTTGGCCAGGTGCCCACTCACTTCCTTTTACCTATGCAGAGCAGTGAGACTTTTTAACCCTTTACAGGTAGAGCAATTAGCGAACAAGAGGGATTTTATAGCTACTGGCTGGCTGAGTGTCTATAAAAAGGAGCTACCCCTCCCCCCCTTTCATTTATCACAACTAGATATGCAGTGATGCATACTTGACTGTTTAAAGAGACAGACAGTCACCAAGCGGTATTCAGATTGACTATCACTGCAGGATAAAGGCCAGAGGCTGATATACTAATCAGTGTGAGTCAGTGTCTGCTCCACTAATCCTCCCACTGAAGTGAGCGAGATCCCGCCTGGAATAAAGGGCTATTCAGTGATAACCATACTCGCACTATCTCCCTCTGGAACCTGATCGTGCAGAACAGAGCTGGACTCATGGGCTTCCAGTCTGCTTAGGGCGTGATTTGAGTGTTAATAGTTTGAGACCTGTCTGTGTGAGAGACCACCTCCCATTCTGTACCTTTGCAAGGCAGCTAAGATAAAGCAGGAAGCTCTATCAATTCCTGGGACTGAACCCTGAGGCATAACTCTCTCTTCACATCGCTTTCATGCCAGCGTATTTCCATTGAAGTCCACTGACTTCGGTGGGGATGCTCCTATTTTAGAACAGGGTGAGAGGAGGATCGGGCCCGTGATTGACTGAAAGGCTCTCGTGTGAGCCCTTGGAAGTGGAATTTGCCTCCCTGTGGCAGTCTAATCAGAGCCCCAGTCTAGCGGCCTTGAGAGAACAATTTAGGCCTCGATGCTGCACGACAATTGGCCTGGGTCGACTTTTCCACCTGCACTGTCATAAAGGAGAAAGAGGGCACCTACTGAAGTGAATTTGTCCCCTCCCTGGGTTGCCTTCTCAGATCTACGCTCACCCTCCCTCTCCCCTCCACTACGGAGATGTAGCCAGAGTTGGAGAGGGTCTCGTGGAGGGATGGAGGTTTTTATGGAATGCCGAAAGAGTGGGGAACGTGAGCATTCCCCCAACTGCGACCCGATTTGAAATGGGTTCAGCCCCACATTGCAGGGTGCATAGTGGCACAACGAGGAGCTGAAGACTCAAGTGCATTCTGAAAGCTAACGCTGCTTTAGCTAGCGTCTCGTTATGCACCCTCCCCGGTCCCAAGGAGGGATGGAAAAATCAACCACTTAGTCACTCTGGAGACAGTCACTACACGGGCCCTTAGTGAAAATTTGATGCAAAAAAGGCTTCATTTAAAACTCTAGTTTTTTACTGCTGCTGTTATAATAGTTTAAAGTGACGAGCTTTCAGAAAACAGCCCTTCCAAGCTCATTGATTGTTTCTTGCCTGCAGATAATCCTGAGTTAGGACTTTCATTGATTTATGTCAGGTTTAAAAGCCTGCTTCTCTTGAGTTATTCCAATGCATTTCAGGCCAGGCAATTAATTCTTTTTTTTTTTAAACCCTATGTAATGTATAGGATATTTCCAGTGTGCACCCAGGGTCTTAGCAATGAATCTTGTTGAAATATGTTTTAATTCCAGCATATTTCACATATCAAATTGTTCTGGGATTAGCAGCTTTAGTAGCCAAGTGAAGTTAAATATATTCGAGTCTGCCTTATACGTTGATGTGTCAGAAACCTTTTGCCTCTTTGGCAGCATTTAGCTGTGTGCTATGAAAGTCCTACTTCAACGTGGTCAGACAGTACAAAACACTCTCCATGAGCCTTTATGGTGCTTTTAGACATAAGCTTTACACAGTGTGGCAATGCAAGAAATAATGGGTTAATTATTTCACATATATGCATGGTCTAAGTTGAAATACACACGACTAACACTTTTCCTATTGGCTAAAAATGCCTATAATAAATGAAAGGTGATAGATTGGTGCAACTCATTACAACCTGCATCTGAAATTAGTTAGCTTGAAAACAGAATTACTGCTTTCTTGGGTTAGACTGATTTTCTGACTTACATCACTACTTGGAAATGCTTCTTTTGTTTTATAAAAGCTTAGGCTGCTATTTTCAAAGGTGGGTGCCTAATGTTTGGCACCTCAAATCCATATTTAGGCACTTAAATGAGTTTGGATTACAGATGACAAATTTCAGGCACTCAAGTTTGAAAATGCTGACTATGCGTTTGACTAAGGACATCTTAACTGTGTGCTTCATGATTGGTCAGGCCTTAGATAGCTATTCATCAACATTATCCTACCTGCGGGAAGAGTAGGACTGTTTCTAGGACTACATCACAGTCAATACACTACTGTCAAGGCTGATTCCCCACTCTGGGCACACAAGCGCAGAGGTGGGGGGGCACAGGAAAAAAAAAAAATTAATACTGGCCACTCCAAGCTGGTCTCATCCTGCTACGCTCAACCCCCATGTCCTTCCCATATTGTCACACAGAGAGGAGTCCCAGCAAGATGGGAGCGGTGTTCCCAGAGGACACTCTTGCTATAGGAAAAGAGATTTCAGTATAGAAAAGGTTGAAGGACACCATGATGATTCTCTTGGAAAAGACTATTACATTTCCCATGATGCATCAGAACAACCAGGATTTGGAAGTATGGTTTCAAGTATCAGAGGGGTAGCCATGTTAGTCTGGATTTGTAAAAAGCAGCAAAGAGTCCTGTGGCACTTTATAGACTAACAGATGTATTGGAGCATGAGCTTTCATGGGTGAATACCCACTTTGTCATATGCATGTAGTGGAAATTTCCAGAGGCAGGGATAAATATGCAGGCAAGAATCAGTCTAGAGATAACGAGGTTAGTTCAATCAGGGAGGATGAGGCCCTCTTCTAGCAGCTGAGGTGTGAACAACTAGGGAGGAGAAACTGCTTTTGTAGTTGGCAAGCCATTCACAGTCTTTGTTTAATCCTGAGCTGATGGTGTCAAATTTGCAAATGAACTGAAGCTCAGCAGTTTCTCTTTGAAGTCTGGTCCTGAAGTTTTTTTGCTGCAGGATGGCCACCTTAAGATCTGCTATAGTGTGGCCAGGGAGGTTGAAGTGTTCTCCTACAGGTTTTTGTATATTGCCATTCCTAATATCTGACTTGTGTCCATTTATTCTTTTACGTAGGGATTGTCCAGTTTGGCCGATGTACATAGCAGAGGGGCATTGCTGGCACATGATGGAGTATATTACATTGGTGGATGTGCAGGTGAATGAACCGGAAGTATGATTGGTTTCCTTCCACAAAGGTGAGATTAGTCTGCACGATGTCATAACAATTAAAAAAGCGACAGCAGGATAGGGGCAGTGTGGCTCTACTCCTGCTGCTCCTTACCGTGCTTAAAATGTAAAGAGCTATTTCATCTTAGCTCAAATAATAATGAGATGACTATGTGGAATATGGTGCCGGTTCTGTGGTAAACACCTACTGCTCATCCCAAAGCAAATCCATAACCATGCCACAGATCCATTGCCATTGTTTGTACCTCCCCAGCTTGCCATGGTCAAGGAAGGGGAACAGGCTGCATGAGCTGGTGCCAGAAAGGAGAACAAGGCAATGATCTTGCCCTTATCAGCCTGACCAGTGGGGATCGCCCTGGGGGGGTACATGGAGAGGGAGGCTCCTATAATGTCCCCTTACATAATGCAGATGGACACATAAGCAGGGGAGATAAGGCACATTCCTTATGCTCTGCCCTCTTCTCTCTCCTCTCTCCAGTGCCCACACACACCCCCCTCCCCCCCTATTTAAATAAACAAAACCAAGTTTGAAGCAACAAAAAGCAAGCAGCAGCATTGTTTGTTTTTGTTTTGTTTTGATTCCACACCACACACACAATTTTTTATTTTGAAATAATTTGGGGGGGGGGCGGGGGGAGAAGAGGTTTTGCTTTACAATATGCAAAAAAAAAAAAAAAAATAAATTGGTTTGTTTGTGATGAGAAAAAAAAAAGAAAGAAGAAACAGCTACTGTGTGTGTGTGTAGAGAGGAGAGGAGAGAGAGAGAGGAGAGAGATAGAGAGATCCCATCCCCATCTGAGTCTCAGAGTTCTCTATTTTTGACATACTTCTGATGCATGCTGAACTCACTTAAATTGCTGAAAATAACAAACAAATAAAAAAAGATGGAGAGAGAGATAGAGAGAGCAGAGAGCTGGCTGTTTTCCTGGGGACATTCATTTCATTTAAAATATTAATTTAAAATAATTTAATTAAGACTTCATGACAATTGCCACTGCAGGTTCTAGTGCAGGGCCGTTTGCTTTCTCCCAGATCCTGTTGCTTTTCCCCTACATCTTCTAGCGCCCCCCTCTCTGGGATTACCAGTCCAAAACTCCTTCCCCCAGGGAGTAACTGCAAGTTACTTAACTCCCTAGCCCCCAAACATGCCTCCTTGCCCCCAGGGAGTGATGGCAGGCTACTTCCTCTGCAGCCCCTTTCTGCTGCCAGCCTCCTGGCTTTATATCAGCCCTGCCTGTTCCTTCTCAACTAGGTTCTGTCAATCAGTCTTTCAATCCCTGGCTCTCCCCCAGGTGCAGCCTATCAGGTTATTTAACCTAATTTAACCTGTTCTGCCTATTGTGGGGTGGACACCCCATCACATTGCTCTTTCTCTGTGGTGGTCTTGAGAGGGTATTGTTCCTCTAGTCCGTTTGGAGTCTCAGACCATGCCCTTCACCACAAGGGCCACTGCATGGCATCAGGGAGCTGTAGAAAGCCACTTCTTGCTGCTACTGGCTGACAGGGTTTGCTTTCTAGGGAAACCCCAGAATTCAGGCCCATGGGGAAATTGCAAGCAGCAAAGGCTGTATTTCAGAATTGTTACACGTTGTGTTTCACACAGCTGCTGATTGGCTCACGCACAACTACCGGGAATACAAGCAAACCCTGATTTGCACACATCTGTGTGTGCACTCTGGAATTTGCCTACACATGAACTGAACACACACAAAATGTGTGTGCAGATCTGTGCTCCCACGTGTGAAAAGTCAGCCGCTGGCTCTTTCCGATTGGCTCAGAGCAAGCATTGGAAAAACTCATCCAAATGGCTTTCATTGTTTATCCTGACCACATGGGGAAGTGAACTGGAATAAATAGCATGTGATGTCCAAGAAATGACCAATTAATAGTAAGGTTATCCCAGGCTTCCCAATTGTGCAACTAAATAATAATAATTTAAAAATAAAACAAAAAAGGTAGCATCCAACTTCAATAAGCAGTTAAGTTGACAAGAAATATTTTATACAAAACTTTGTGTCAGAAACTTGACAACACAAAAGCAGATACCTATTTTATGTTTCCAATATCATTTTAAATATTGTGCCCAAATTTATTTTAAAAAGGGATGTGGAGAAGGGGAAGGAAGACGATGAGGAAGAGCAAGAAATATCCAGAAATAGCATGCCTTATTAGAATGAATTTTGGGGTGTAATAAATTGTGTAACTTCCTGCAAAAACTCAAAAGGGTATAGTTCTAGTGTTTGGCGTTGTCGTAGCAATACCTGAATTATTCCATCATTGTACAGATGACAACATTGCTTTGTTTTCTAATGTTAAGATTGCGACAGCTGCTCCAAAAATTTAGTTTTCATTTACTTTTTTCCACATAAAATTTCATTTTTCAGTGGAAATTCAAATAATGAAAATTGTCAGTCAAAACCCAAAATATTTTGGCCAAAAAACTAAAATGTTTTGCTATGGAAATACTGTTGCAGTGCCTCATGGGAGTTGTAGTTCAGGTGCCTCAAGCTCCCCCTCAACTCTAAAAGCTAGGCTCCCTGGGCAGACTACATCTTCTATGAGGCACCAAGGTTCTCCCTCTTGGAGAGGGGAGCTGGTGTATCATGGGAGTTCCCAGCCATGAGGCAAGGGCAACGTAGTCTGGCAGAGGAGCCCATAGAAGAGAATGGGAACACGAGGCAATGAAAATACAGCTCCCATAAGGCACCCCAACAGCCTTTCCAAATCAACATATTTCAAATTTCAGCAGAAATATTTTGGCTTTCAGGCAGCATATTTTGTAAAACAATTTGTTTAATCTAAAACCCAGAAACAGTTTTGATGGAAATGTTTCAGCCAGCCCCCGTCACTGCCATGGCTCAATTTTGCCTTGTTTTAAATGGCTTTTCTAACAGTCTGGTACATAGCCCAGTGAAGGCAATGGAAAGACTCCCATTGACTTCATTGGCCTCACAGTGGGCCCTGTGCCTACAGAAAGTACCAAAGAAAAAAAAGTCAGAGAATGTAAGAAAAATACCCTCTGGCAGATCCTGAGCCGATCTTCTTTCCTGTGTTTTCTATTACAAACTGCCACACAGGAGGGAGTGGAAGGTTAATTGCACACTGCGAGTTTCGCATGGTATTGAAAAGCCCTGATGTATTTTCTGCGGTGTTACTTCTGGTCTATCATTTACACTGAGAACTGCAGAATCAAGCCAGTGGGTATGGGCTTTTATTTTATGCTACATGCAGTGCACCCCTGTGATTCTCTCTTTCTGTCACACTCACCATGTTATGCTTACGGGCCTTTGCAGTGTTTCTATTCCAAGGCTTCCAGTTGAAATGAAATGAAGTCAGCAGATGATCTGACTGATGCGCGCACACACAGAGACCACATTAGGGCGCTGGATAAACGTGCATGGGTAATAAATGCAATGTTGCTACAGCTGAATTATAAACACCTTTAAAGCAGCACGTTCCCCTCTTGAATCCCACGTGCTCCTGGTGCTACTGGAAATACTGTTATTTAGTTTTGTCTCTGATTTGGCTATGGCAATCTGTAATCAATGGCTGTTCACAGCAACGTGCAGAGACATGATTTTTAGTTAATGTGATGGTGACTGCATGATGATTGGAAAGGAGCGTGGAGGCTCTTCAGCTTTTGAAGTAGAGATGGAAAACTGCTGGCTGCAGGAGAAAGCCCTGCTACAAGTCAGGAGGTGAAAAGGTAACATCCCTACACTACACGCCCATCTCTAGCACTACAGCTGAAGTGCATCAGGTAGCCTGGCTGCACACCTGTGCAAGGGAGTAAGGGTTTGTAAGGAATCCCCTTATTGTCCGACACAGACTGCCTGTATTGCCAGTCTGCGGCAGGGCGGCAGGGCAGCCACCTCCAGGCTACTACTACTGTTCCCACGCAGGCGGGCAGGGAGTGGGCAGGCAGCGGGGGGATCACAGTTCATTCCCCTCCCTATTCCCAGGCAGCGCTACCACCCTGTCTCTTACTCAAATGCTGATCTAGCCTCAGGTTGCAACTCATGATTTCACTGCAAGTCTCATGGTATTTGGTGTTCTTTGTGAATCTCCAGCTCCTGGAATCATATGAATATGGGAGAATCTCAGGTATTATTTTTTTTAAGTAAGTTACTAGCCATCGTGGCTGCAGAGACAAGTTGGAAATGGGAAGCAGGTACACCTTAAAGGCTCAAAAAACAAAAGGCAAGTAAAAAAGTACCTCAAATTTATTATTTGAAAAGTAATCTCATGATTGTGGGGTGTCTGACTCATGATTTTTGAATTCTTGGCATTGGCAGTACTGATTCAGCCCCCATGTATCCCTGCTGCATTTCTGAATCATGGGACTGACAACATCAAGTGTTTAAAAATAATGAGTAATGCGCTAAAAAAATAAAATCATGGCATTGGCTTACAAATAATGAGATTTTTAAAAAAGCAACTAATACATTTGGAATTTGTTTTTGGGGTTGAAGTTTTCAATCTTTTCTCGGCAACCACAAAGGCTAGAGTCTCATGCAATCACACGACTCCAGAAGCTGGGGCTTTAAGAAAAAATATCAAATATCACAAGAATCATGATAAAATCATAGAATCATATGACTGGCAGGGACTTTGAGAGGTCATTTATTCCAGTCCCCTGCACTCATAGGTGCCAACTTTCTCCGGCGCCGGTGGGTGCCCGCACCCCCACTGCCACTTTTCCCGCCCATGGCCCCACCCCAACTCCACCCCATCCCCACCCCCATTCCAACCCCATCCCCAAAGCCCCGCCATAACTCCGTCCCCTCCCTGCCCCTATTGGATCCCTTCCCCAAATCCCCGCCCTAGCCCCGCCTCTTCCCCCAGCACACCGCGTTTCCCCTCCTCCCTCGCTGCCCCGCGAATCACCTGTGTCACGGTGCAAGCGCTGGGGGGGGAGGGGGAGAAGCAGGACATGGCGGCATGCTCGTGGAGGAGGCGGAGGTGAGCTGGAGCAGGGGGGCAGGGCAGGGCCAAGGGGAGCCGCTGGTGGGTGCTGAGCACCCACTAATTTTTTTCCGTGGGTGCTCCAGCCCCGGAGCACCCACGGAGTTGGCACCTATGCCTGCACTCATGGCAGGACTAAATATTACCTAGACCATACCTGTCAGGTGTTTGTCTAACCTGCTCTTAAAAATCTCCAATGATGGAGATTCCACCACCTCCCTAGGCAATTTATTCCTGTGCTTAACCACCCTCAGAGAAGTTTTTCCTAATCCAACCTAAACCTCCTTTGCTGCAATTTAAGCCCATTGCTTCTTGTCCTGTCCTCAGAGGTTAAAGGAACATTTTTCTCCCTCCTCCTTGTAACAACCTTTTATGTACTTGAAAACTGTTATCATGTCCCCTGTGTGTCTTGTCTTCTCCAGACTAAAGAAACCTAATTTTTTCAATCTTCCCTCAGAGGTCATGTTTTCTAGACCATTAATCATTTTTGTTGCTCTTCTCTGGACTTTCTCCAGTTTGTCCACATCTTTCCTGAAATGTGGCACCCAGAACTGGACACAATACTCCAGCTGAGGCCTAAGCAGCACTGAGTAGAGTGGAAGAATTACTTCTCATGTCTTGCTTACAATACTCCTGCCACAACATCCCAGAAGGATGTTTGCTTTTTTTGCAACAGCGTTACACTGCTGACTCATATTGAGCTTGTGGTCCACTATGACCCCCAGATCCCTTTCTGCAGTACTCCTTCCTAGGCAGCCATTTCCCATTTTGTATGTGTGCAACTGATTGTTCCTTCCTAAGTGGAGTACTTCACATTTGTCCTTATTGAATTTCATCCTATTAACTTCAGACCATTTCTCCAGTTTGTCCAGATCATTTTGAATTTGAATCCTATTCTCCAAAGCACTTGCAACCCTGTCCAGCTTGGTATCCTCCGCAAGCTATGCCAATGGCCTCACTATGCCATTATCTAAATCACTGGTGCAGCTATTGAACAGAACCGGACCCAGATCTGATCCGATGAGTGTGAGCAACCCTGAAAACATGACACAGACCAGATTTATCCCTGGTGTGACTATTGAAGTTTGTGGATTTGCACTGAGGATGAATTGTCCCACGGTGTTTTAATTTGGGGCTAGAAGTAAGCCAGGAAATGCTGTAGCAGGTGAAGGGGCATGGGGTCTCAGTCTCTGGAGCAGGCTCTGATCCCCCTACTCAGTTTGAGTAGCATCTTTCTCCACAAAGTGTCCTACTGACTTCACCTGGGCTCTCCTGGGAGTAACGGGTTCACAAGCTGCCACTCTGTGACTTCCCCTTACCTCTGATTTTCACATAACACCAAGCAGCTCGGTGGCATTTAAATTTTAAATGCTAACTAGCATTATAATGATGTTGTCTCAGTCAGCATTCAAGGAAACCATTACTCTCGCTACTGGCCGATCAACGGAGGATCCAGGAACAGCGGTGGATGTTAAAACACAATACACCTAGAGCCAGAGCCATCAGCTCCATCAGTAAATTGATGGAACTACACGGATTTACACCAATGGAGTCTGTTACATTTTCTCTCTCTGTTCTCAACACTGCTTCCAGATTTGCCTCCATTCCACACGTCCATATTCAGTCCAGTTTGTACCACATTTGAGACTGCGGTAATTTTCTCTACCTACTCCTTTCCATCTGTACTGAAATCGCCAGACTAACTGGACCATACAGGAAGCAACTCCGGCAGAGAGTGTTAGAACAGAGTAAAAGCAGCAAAGAATCCTGTGGCACCTTATAGACTAACAGATGTTTTAGAGCATGAGCTTTCATGGGTGAATACCCACTTCGTCGGATGTTAGAACAGAGTGGAAGTGAGAAGCAATTTTGCCTGCTAAAGGCAATCCATCATGTAGCCTTCCTCCCAATTTCGCAAACATATTTTCTCCCCACTTTGGGTTCAGAGTTTCATGTTGTGAAGGGTGATGAAGGGACAGGTTTCAACTGGATGACCTTGAAATAAATGACTTTTGTAGAGTATAGCGAGAACTGGTAGCAGAACTTTCCTTTGAATTATACTAACGTTCTTCTCTGGTTTGCTTTGTTTTTCTTTCCATTTAGGTCTTGCTAGCGGTCTCTCTCTCCCTACCAACACCCTCAAGTCTCACCATAATTTTCTGTGAAACCCATGATTTTGGGGGACCTGACTTAAGATGTTTGGAAACTCAGGGTTGGAAATACTATTATTATGGGCTAAATTGTGCCGAGGGTTTCTAGGTAGAATTTGTCACTGGACAAAATGGGTAAGCTGTGTTCTTATTAAGACACGGCTTGTATTCATCACTTACATTCCTTTTTATCTAAACATCACGTGGCTAACTTACCAGCAACCAAAGACCTTTGCTAGCTGTAGCCCATGCCTCCCGAAAGCTGGAGTCCAGAGTCCCACCCTCTGAGATGGAGTGTGACCTTTGGCCTCCGCAGCCACATCCTTACCTACCAATCACAGCTGCTCCACCTCTCCCGTTTCCCCACCCACTTGCATCACAAGTGGGAGTAGAGGCAAATAGCCTTTGCTCTTCACTCGCTATGGAGCTGTTGACACTCACCTCCCGTCAGCCCAGCCTCTATCGTCCACTGGTTAAATTTCAACAGGGCATGTTTGTGAGTTCTCCTATGCTGCCCCAGTTGGGAGATGCTCCCCAAAAATATCCACAAAAGCTACCTCATTTATCCATCTTCAGAAGCAGAAGGGCTGCCCTCTCCCTTTCCCCTGAGCATGGAAGAGTAGAGGTTGTGCCAATCTAGCCCTTAAAAAAACCAACAGTGATACCGATAGTTACAAATCGGAACATTTGTGGCAGGGAAGTTTTAGCATCTCCACTGGTGTATAACTGTGTGCAGGTCCAGCACTGCCTTCTTGTCTCAAATGAGGGGAAAGTCTGCATTTATTTTGTACATATGTGGGGGTGGGGGGGGGGGTTGAGGACAGCACATTCTCCTGCCTTGCTATATATTCCATGACTGTGGAATAAAAAATAATTTGCTGTTCGTCAACCAAAGTTGTCTTTCTCTCTCTCTCTCTCCCTCCCCCCGCCCCCCACCATTGATTAATTCTGAATAATCAATTGACATTTGGCATCGTCTTATTTATAATCATTCAAGTCAGCAGCAACGTAATTTAGAAACTGGCTACCAGGCATGTGCTGGTAATGAATCGAATCCATGTATAATTCAAATTCTTAGACTAAAAAATTACATTTAAATAATGTTAAGGTTGTGACAACCTGACAAAAGCCAGCAAATGCAATATAAAAACGTCTGCTCCCTCTTGCAGCTGAGGAGGCGACATGATGCTATGAGCTGGGATCAATACTTGCTGGCTGATGAGTGCTTGCATTGCAGTCTCTGCATCTCACATGCACAGCACTCTCAGATGTATGGGCGTGCAATACTACCTTTGGGCTGGACTGTGATATGAAGCATAACTCTGAGCTAAGGCAGGAGTATGAATTTCTCCACTCCAGCTCCAGGAAGTACTGTGCCTTAGAGATGCTCCTCTGACTCACACTTCCTCACTTCCTTTCGCCTCACTCCAGGTGCTGGAGGGCAGTAATTTGCAATTGCCATTTATTAGCAGCAAATGACAGTAGTTCCACACCGTTAAGCTCTGCCCATTGCCCGCCATCCATGACCACTCCCCACCTACTGGCGCTGAAGGAGGAGGAAATGGTTGCACACCACCTACTATCTTCTACCTCCTCAGACCCCAGGCCCAGATAGCCCAGACAAGGGGCTCAGAATCAGCCTCATGTTTCAGTCTTGCCCATTGGGAGCCATGTGCATTCATCCATGGAGAATATTTGTCCCCTAGTGTTAAATTTGTGAACACAATTGGTTTCAGGTGCAGGTGCAGGGGAAATTATAGTGATCTTGGACAACACCTAAAAAACCCCCCAATTTATAGCTGGTTGTAAAATCATGTGCCCCAACATTTCCTGCAGAAGCTGCCCTCCTCTCGCATGCAAATACACTTTGTCTTGTGCAAGCTCATTTCTGACACAGCTATTCACGCATTTTATTGGTGCCATATTTATCTGATGTTAAGGAGTGGATTTTCATTTCTACCCAGCAGACCATCTGCCTGGTAAGGAGCCCATACAGTTTAGTGTGTAAATCTCTCCTACTTTTCTGGCTTACTGAGCTGATACAGGAGTTATGGTATGTTTATCCAGCTGCTGCGTGTAAGCAAGAAGGGCTGCAGCCCTCAGAAATTCTCCCCCGGAGCTGCTGCTAGCTTGGAAGCTCCCTGGAGCTGTGACCTGTGATCTGCAGTGACTATGGAGGCGCATCCTCTTTCCCGTTATGCATCTGTGATGGGACATGCCCCCATTCACTGACAGCAAGTCAAACAAGCGTCCTTGCACTCAGGCAGCGCCAGTCAGGCGCACCTGCAGAGCATGTGCTACCTGGAGAAGTGGAGTTTAAAACGGTGAAGCTAACCACAGGGGAGGAGTCTGCCCAACAGAAGAGGCTGCTAGAGAGCTGAGGAGCCCATCCCAAGGCACTGACCAGCCTTCCCTTCTCCTCCCCCTGTTTAGGGCAGACAGACACTGCAGCCCAGAGAGGGGCTCTGGATCGCTGCTCTCCATCCATGCACTGTAGCTGGACATGAGGAGCAGCAACAGGGACTGGAGGACCAGAAAGGACCCCGGAATCGAGGAGTGGGGGTTCTGGAGGACAACCAGCGACGAGTTGTAAAAAGATGACAGACAAGCCCAGGCAACAAGCCAGCTGACTACCGCATCCTGTGCCTCCCCACATCCTGGGATGGAGTCCCAGGCCAAGCTGATTGGCCACCACAGAATCTTGCTCCAGAAGCCGCCTGGGAATTGTAGGCAATTCCATCGTGAGCATCTAATGGCTGATGTGATGCAGCTCAAGTGGACACAGCAAAGTACACGCAAAGCCTAAGGTGAAATCAATTGTGAGTCTAAACAGTGACTCTGAAAAAGACTGGAAAGGAGAGGTGGATAATCAGCTGAATGTGAGATCTCAGAGCAACGCCGTGACCAAAAGAGCTAATGCAATCCTGGGATGCAAAACCAGGGGAATCTCAAGCAGGAGTGCAGAAGTTACTTTACTTGTGCATTTGGCAGTGGTGAGACTGCTGCAGGATTCCCGTGTCCAGTTCTGGGGCCCACAATCAGGGCCGGCTCCAGACCCCAGCGCGCCAAGCGCGCACTTGGGGCAGCGTGCCGCGGGAGGGCGGCAGGTGGCTCCAGTGGACGTCCCGCAGGCATGCCTGCGGAGGGTCTGCTGGTCCCGCGGCTTCGGTGGAGCATCCACAGGCATGCCTGCGGGAGGTCCATCCGAGCCGCGGGACCAGCGGACCCTCTGCAGGCGTGTCTGCAGGAGGTCCACCGGAGCCACGGAACCGGTGACCGCCAGAGCACGCCCCCCGCGACGTGCCGCCCTGCTTGGGGCGGTGCAATTCCTAGAGCCGCCCCTGCCCACAATTCAAGAAGGATGTTGATAAATTGAAGAGGGTTCAGAGAATAGCCAGGAGAATGATTAAAGGATTAGAAAACCTGCCTTAGAGTGACAGAATCCAGGAGCTCAGTCTATTTAGCTTACCAAAGAGAAGGTTAAGGGGTGACTTCATCACAGTCTATAAGTACCTACACGGGGGACCAATATTTAATATTGGTCTCTTCAGCCTAGCAGAGAAAGGTATTACATGATCCAATAGCTGGAAGTTGAAGCTACATAAATTCAGACTGGAAATAAAGTGTACACGTTTAATGGTCAGAGTAATTAACCATTGGATCAATTTACCATTGGGTCATGGTGGATTCTTCATCACTGGCCTTTCTTAAATCAGGATGGGATGTTTTTCTAAAAGGTCTGCTCTAGGAATTATTTGGGGGAAATTCTATGGTTCTCTGGCCTGTGTTATACAGGAGGTCAGACTCAATGGTCCCTTCTGGCCTTGGAATCTATGAATCTAGAGCAGTGTAAATAGATTTTGTGGTTCACTGGCAATTCCAAAAAATTGAAGGCTGTGGGGCAGGTCAACCCAAATATGAAATGTTTCAAAATTTTTGACAACTCAAAGTAAAAAGAAAATTTGTTTGGGGGTCAAATAAAACATCCTGTTGTGATTTCAAGCTCTTTCCCTTGAACTGTTCTGGTCAATCCAAATCTGCATTTTTCCCCAGAAAAAAAAGCTTTTATCAAAAAATCCTCCCCTAGTTCTACTTGTGAGGACCCTGATCAGAAGTGGATGAGCAGTGACACTGGTCACATTGGTCTACAACTTGTAGTTGAATATTAATCCTTGTTAAAAACTGTTTATACAGAAAGAAAGGTGGAGTGAAGGTGTGAGGATAAATTAACTGTTTCTTTAAATCTGTAGCAAGAATTGGGGACAGGGGAAAGTTGCTAGGCAGAAGCCAAAGACAGCTGAGGCGCTTTAAGAATAATTGTGTTTATTTTATACAAATAAAGTTCTTTGTTCAGTGTTAGAAGAAACTGACTGATTCTTTGTCGTTGTCACATGACCAACTCTTACAGAATGTATATATTCTCTCTTGGTTGCACTTTGGTGAACATTAAGCCTCCAGGCAATGCACTGCTGTAGGCCCGACTGGCCCTGCACTCAGCTTTAGTACCCAGCTCAGAGTTGATGAAGACCTGGATCACCATGACTAGGTTTGTGTGTGCCAGGAAGAAGCAGAGTCACTGTCCCAAATGCTGGCAGAGAAACATGTTTCTGCCCATGGCTGCTCTTTGGGAGCCTTGTCAGAGAGATGAACAAAGTAGAGCTCTGAGACCATTCTAGCAAATGAAGGGAAGATGCTCTCGTTAGAGGGAGCAGCCACATTTCCTTTTGATTCATCAAAGTACTTTCCCTTAGCAAGCTGCATCATCTGGGTTCAACTTGGAGCAGCTGTTCTTCTTTCATGTGCTTATTTCTTTCAGATACTGGGACAACTGGGTAGTTGGATGGCATGATTCCAACATGGAGGGTCAAGGTCCGTGTCTATTGCCAGACAGACATTATAGTTCACCTATTTTTGCTTTTAAACATCTCACATTTGCACATAAACATTTATAGGGTTTGTTGTGTGTAGTTTCAAGGAATAGGGTAGTGTCCCTTTAAATAGCTTGTGAGTCCTCTAATGGTTCTCACCATGCTCTGCAATTTAGAAGACACCAGAACCCAACCACAGGAGCAGTGTATATGTAGCTAGGTCTCTTATGCTATATATATTCTGTAAATACAGTTATTTGGAACCTGTCTAGTTCCTTCAGGTCATGTGTGCTGTGTAAAGAGCAAAAGGTACATGTGAACCAATGGATTCTCACCAGTCCCAGCAAGTTTGGTAAATGATCACTGAGGGTGTCTTGGTCCTCTGGCTAAGCCCCAAATCCCACAGCTCTAAATGTCACCCAGGCATTGCCTCGTGGGCCAGGATGACCTGACTACCTCAGACACAGTGGGGTGAGAAAGGACACCAGAGAGAATGTAGGAGTACCTATAAAAGGAGTGCATCAGTAATTAGTCTGTCATCATCTACCCCCAAAGTATTTAGTCCCATTTCCCCAGAGTTCTCATACTTCTCAGGCAAGTCCAAAGTTTCCTAGGGAAGCAGGTACCAACCTGTGCCCAACTCTCCCCGAGCTCAGTACCATGTGACTGCGACTCCTCCTCCTGTTTTCTGGAACAGTTTTACCCTTGGCATGCCTTCAGTCTCCTGGGTGTGGGTCTTCGTATTCCCATTCCCTCTCCAGGATGACCTAGGTCTGGCTTATATAGACCCAACCCCCTCCCACTCCCAGCAGCTCTGAGAGGACTGGTTAATTGGAATCAGGTGTTTAGTTATTTTGTATTTCTCCCCACATTGTGTTTTGGGACTTGGGAGGGTTCACCAAGTGCTTATTTTTCTTTAACTCCTCCATCTGACCCCTTTCTAATGGAGCAAAATTTTCTTCTGTGACCATTCTCTTTGCTGCCCCAGTTCATTTGTATTTTGTTTCCTACTCATAACCAGACACAGCGACACCTTTGCATCTCATGATTTCGCCTAGTAGTCTGATATCGATGTTGCCTAGGGAAAAGGGAAAGAAATGAGTCACGCGGGACTGAGATGGACAGTTGCCCATCACAATGGGCGTGGAGTGATTGCGACTCAGTTGACCACTTCTACATCATGCAGATAGGCCAGCAATCCTTGGTGGTCAATTGTAGCTGATTTTATTCGTGGGAGAGCACTAGCCAATGCCAGACTTGCCAACTATTTGAATGATTTTCAGGTAGTTAAACACATTGGTATTAATGGCAGAAAATGTTCCTGTACATGATTATTTGTTTACCCTAAACCCATTCCAACAAACTATTATTTCTCTAAACTGAAACCACAGGGGGTGATAAAAAAAACGGCACAATATGTTTTAGTGGGATTAAATATCTAACAGTTCGTTAAATCTGTCACGCAGCAGCACCAGAAAAATGCAACAGCCCGTCTCGGCAGAAACGATCTCTTCCAGCAATGTAAGCAAAGGGTCCCGAATCTTACAGGGCAGCTGTGGCTGTCCAGCCAATGTCATCAGTACTCAAAAGACCAGGTGGTCACAATGAATTCAGATAGGTACCCAAAGATATGGCTGTGCCCCTACAATTTAGAGAGGGATAGCTCAGTGGTTTGAGCATTGGCCTGCTAAACCCACGGTTGTGAGTTCAATCCTTGAGGGGGCCACTTAGGGATCTGGGGGGAAAAATCAGTATTTGGTCCTGCTAGTGAAGGCAGGGGGCTGGACTCCATGACCTTTCAAGGTCCCTTCCAGTTCTAGGCAATAGGTATATCTCCAATAATTAATTAACCTTGGGCGTCTGCAAAATTTGGCTCATAAGTGCACAAGAACAATTTTTGGTGAGGTTTTCAGAACTTCCAACATCTAGCCAGACCAGAAAAAAGGCAAGAAAGTAATCAAAGTCTCACTGCTGAAACCAAGATATACAAAAATAGGAGCCCAAAGCTAGGCTCCTAGGTCCAGATCCTCAAAGGTATTTGAGTGTCTAACTGCCATTGATTTCAGTGGGAATTAGGTGCCTAAACACCTTTAAGGGTCTGGGACCTAAATCTTATTTTACGCTCCCAAATAAGGGACCTGACTTTGAAAAGTGCTTCACATCCAGTAACTCCCGCTGAAGGCAGTGGTGCTTAGCACTTTTGAAAAGCCATGTTACTTACATAGGTTCCAAAATATGGACTGAGGAGCTGCTTTTAGGCTCCTAGGGTGAGATTTTTCAAACCCATGTAGGGGAGTTGAATACTCACTTCCCACAGGGACTGGGCATCCAAATCCCTTAGGCAGCTGTGAAAAGCCCAGCCCTATTTTTGAAAATCTTGGCCTGAAGGTCTAAGATCCTGGGAGGGCCCAAACCTATGAGGAGCTGATTGAGACAGCCAGCATATTGGCCCAGACCTGGAGTCCTCCAGAGCTAAAAGCACCAATCTCTAAATCGTGAGCTAAAGAGCTGGGTTCTCTACGCAGGGCTGTAACAGGCTCTCATCCTCTGTTGACAGGGTTCAGAGGGCGACACAATATACCTTGACCAACCGATTATACTGCACGTCCTCAATTTCAGCTAAGGGCTTTCTCCTGAACCCTCTTGGTCAGTAGGGCTACATTACACATGGCCTGCAGCAGTGGGCCCATTCTCAGTGAGATCTGAGCCTGCTCAGTATCTCTTAGGTTTTGCTCCACATCTTAGAGGACCAGGCTCTGGAGGGTTAGTTCATCACATAAACCCAGATTGACGTTTGAATGTCAGACCCACAATACTGCGAGCTACCTAATTGCCTTATTAAGACAAGCTAGGTAGATGAATGCATTAATGAATTATTCTTTAACTTCAGGATCACCCAGCAGTTTGATTTAAGGCAGGCCTGCAGTGTAATGTACCTTATTCATATTGCCACAAAAATGAAGGAACTTTATGGCTGGTTACTGAATCGCAAGTGCTGGGCTCTTTGGAGTGGAATTTCAATTATGGGAGAATGCCCTGTCAAACCCTCATTCAAACCCTTAATTACCAATATTAACCACTATATACTACTGGAGGAAATGATCATTCAATAAAAAAAATCATATAATTAAATTAATTAATCATAATTAATTCCAGTCGCTATTACAATAACTATTAAAAGAAGAGAAGTATTAAAACACACCATCCGGGATTGCTGAGGCTCTGAAATTCTGAAATAACACAGGTTTGCGAGGGAATACAAAAGCCTTGAGCTAGCAAAGCATGCAAACTTGTCTTAATTTTAAGCACATGAATAGTTCCCTTGCCTTAAAGTTAGAAGCATTGTGCTTAATTGCTTTGCTGAATCTTTTCAGTTCAGCAAGGAGAAGAAAATCACTTTGAACACTGTTTATTTTTGTGGCTGTGGCTTGAAGATCTTTTGTATCTAAGGAAAATGTCAGTGTTTTGGGTCTTTGTGTCTGGGTGGAAGGGAAGTCTGAATGGTCCCAAGCCTTCCTGTTCTTCTCTGAGAATCGCTCGGCATCAGCCAATGGATGCAAGTACCTCTTGGCATCTGGGGAAACTAACGCACATTAATCACCTTTCGCTGGTGGTCATCAAGGCAAATCCCAGTGTTCTCTATAAACAGCACACGTGCAGCCACACAGCAATCTCTCATATACTGTGCTGCTCAAAACTTCCTCTGTCCCCAGGTGGGCACTGCAAGGTCTCGGCCAGTGACTCAGGCCACACAGGGCTCCACAGAAGCTGGGGGCAGAAGCAAGAGCAGGACCCGGCAGGGCTGGCCTAGCCACCAATGCACCCAGGATTGGGCCCGGAAGCAGGTAAGTACAGGCAAGTCTTATCTTAGGCACGGGTTCCGTTCCGCGGTTATCGCGTAAAGCGAAAACTGCGTATAGTCAAAATTATATCCCCAAGCCCTTTAAACCCCGCCCGCAGCTCCTGTGGCCGGGCCGGGGGGGGCATTTAAAGGGCTCCACCGGGCTCCCCACCATGGCAGGGAGCCCAGTGAAGCCCTTTAAATGCTGGCCCCGGCCCCACCACTGGAGCTGCGGATGGGATTTAAAGGGCTCCGCCGGGCTTCTCACCGCAGCGGGGAGCCTGGTGGAGCCCTTTAAATGCCCCCCCCCGGCCCGGCCGCCAGAGCTGCGGGAGGGGTTTAAAGGGCTCCACCAGGCCTCCCGCCGCAGTGGGGAGCCCGGAGCAGCCCTTTAAATCCCACCCGCAGCTTTGGCAGCCGGGCTGGGGCTGGCATTTAAAGGGGCTAGAGCTCCATGGTGGCTGGAGCCTTGGGCTCTTTCACCACGGGGCACAGCCACCCACCTGGCTCTGCTGGGAGCCCCCTGGGTGATTTAAAGGCCCTGGGACTCCCAGCCACAGCTGGTGCCCCAGGACCTTTAAATCTTGAGGCCACGTCCCCCACTCCGGCCGTACGCGTAAATTGCGAGAGACCTGTACTGAGGTAATCGAGGCAGAAGTTGGTACCTTGGTGAAACAGACATGAATTACTGGGACCCCACTTCCCAGCCTGGGAGCTGCTCTCACACCCTCACTCAGAGTCTCCCCTGCCTCCCCCAAGCACCCAGCCCCATCCCCCTGACATCCCCGACTGCCCCCACTCACCACGCACAGCACCCACTCTGCTCCCCTCCTATCCCCGACTGCCCCCCCCACTGCACCCACTCTGCTCCCCTCCTATCCCCGACTGTCCCCCTACACAGCACCCACCCCGCTGCTCTCCTATCCCCGACTGCCCCGCCACTGCACCCACTCTGCTCCCCTCCTATCCCCGATTGCCCCCAAACACAGCACCCACCCTGCTCCCCTCCTATCCCTGACTGCCCCACCGCACTCCACTCCACCCCCCTCCCCGACTGTCCCCCAAACACAGCACCCACTCTGCTCCCTCCTATCCCCAACTGCCCCCCACTGCACCCACACTGCTCCCTCCTATCCCCGATTGCCCCCAAACACAGCACCCACTCTGCTCCCCTCCTATCCCCGACTGCCCCCACTGCACCCACACTGCTCCCTCCTATCCCCGACTGCCCCCAAACACAGCACCCACCCTGCTCCCCTCCTATCCCTGACTGCCCCACCACCGCACCCACCCCGCTCCTCCTATCCCCTACTGCCCCCACTGCACCCACCCTGCTCCCCTCCTATCCCCGACTGCCCCCCCACTGCACCCACTCTGCTCCCCTCCTCCCCTGAAGCAGCTCACCCCTGCCCCGCCTCCTCCCCGAGCACGCCGTGGCTGCTTCACTTCTCCCGCCTCCCAGGCTTGCAGTGCCAATCAGCTTAGGTGCTGCAAGCCTGGGAGGCGGGAGAAGTGAAGCGGCCAGGCGTGCTTGGGGAGGAGGCAGGGCAGGGGTGAGCTGGGGAGGGGAGTTCCCCTGCATGCCCTCCCCCCTTACTTGCTGCAGGCGGCCCTCCCCGCGCTCCCCTGCCCCAGCTCCCTCTGCCTAAATGCCGGCAGCGACCAGGGCGGCTGTAGATCCGGCCGCTGGGGTCGCTGCCAAAGGAAATGCCGCCCCCCAAATCCTAGCGCCCTAGGCGACCACCTAGGTCACCTAAATGGTTGCACCGGCCCTGCTTGACCCACCACATCCAGTCTTGCCATATCTACCAACATAACATTTCCCAGAGCCAGCCATTCCTGTCTGTCCAGACCACCAAGACTCTTAATCTTCTTGCACCTCAACTACTGTCACCACCTTCGCTCACCTCAAACTCAATCAAAACGCTGCTGCCGCTCACCCTTTGGCTCATTGTCCCCACCAAATCATCTCCCCCTCTGCAGCCCTTCACTGGCTCCCACTCCTACAACATAACACAATCTCCTTGTCTTGCCTATAAAGCCCTTCACCTTCTTCTGAGGGGGGACTTTTTGCATGACAGTGGGAAATATTAAAATTCCCTCTCCTCCAACACAGACCTGGACTCCAGGCCTGTGCTGTAACATCACAGACATTTTTACTGCTTTCTTTGCGTGTGGAGCGGTGCCAGACAGGCCCCAGGCTGAGAATCTCAACTAGGAAGAAAGCTGTCAGGGAGCAATAATCAGTGTATAATAAAAAAAAATGTGATCTCTCCTCTTTCTTAGTGAGGTCTGACAGACAGATTGATGAGAAGGAAAATGTTCTCCTGTAAACTCACACTGGACTATGGCAATGCATTGCAAAACC